>NC_000075.6:76007103-76677103 GCF_000001635.26 Mus musculus | reverse complement strand
TGTATAGCAGTAGTTTAAGATCAGTCCATATAGGGAGGTTGCCATCAGACATCAGTGCAGGATATGGTCCTGCCCAGACATAGCCGGGCTTAGCCAGACAGGATATGGCTCTGCTCAGTGGCACCTCCAACTTTTCATTGTCTAATAGACTCTCTTCAATATATTTGATAGTATTTGGGATTTTTTTTTCAAATAGGTGCCAGAAGACAGTGGGGAACACAATAAATGTTTATGAGAGTAGTGATATCATAAGATATCATAAAAACAAGTGTGAACCTGAAAACAAGAGTATTTACTGAGTGCAAAAAACAAAAAAAACAGCTACTTATATCATTTTAGATTGAAGAGTATTTGAAAACCTGATTTAATGAGCTGACAGCCCATTGGCAGCAAAAACCAGGAACAAATATAGAATCATTTGCCTCTGATGGTATATTCTAAAAATCATGGATTTTTAATAATAATTGAATTTCAGCTGGATGAATGATAACAAATATTTTCTCCATAGCTGAGATGCGCTTAAGATCATTACATATCTTTGACCAAAACCTTAAAGATGATAGGTCATAAACTTGAAATATAGTCCAAATCTTTATAGACTTTAAACTTGTAGGAGCTATCTTGAGGACTATTCTTCTAAAAGCTTTATTTTAGACATCTGTAAATCTCTACTTAATAAATATTACTTTTAAATATATTGACTTTCACATAGTTTTATTCCTTATTGAATTTCTTAGTATTTTAACTTGCTTTCCCATTAAATATTAATTTTGAAATATACATGAAATGTCTCCAATCTATTAGGATTAAGTAGAGAACCAGGACAATGACAATAAGAATTATGAAATCTCTCTGCTTGAATTAAATCAATAGTGCTAAAACATCTGTACTTATCACTAATAGACCTATAATCAGTCTATTAAAAGTTCTTCTGATTAAAACAGAAATGATACCTCTGATACTCCCTAAATATCTCTTTTCTTTTTTCAGTGATGATTAATATTTAAAAGCATAATTATCTCTAAGACCTAACAGATTGAATAAGAGACTACCTATCGGGTTTTGAAGACCTACGGAAATACTTGACATCCAAATCATACCTATAATCAGCATATGTGACATTAACATAGAATAAACTGAGGGATATGAAGCTTTATGCCGGGTGTCTACTCTCTGAAGAACACCTTAGAATGTTCTTCCTTACTGTATCAGTACTGGTGAGCTCAAACTTGATTCCAGGGAAGTGGATGCTCTCAACATCTTTGGTTTGTGGGCATTAGGCTTTGCTAGCAATTTCTTACTTGTCTAGAAGGGAGAGAGAGAGAGAGAGAGAGAGAGAGAGAGAGAGAGAGAGGGAGAGAGAGAGAGAGAGAGAGACAGAGACAGAGAGACAGAGAGATAGAGACAGAGAGAGATAGAGACAGAGAGAGATAGAGACAGAGAGAGAGAGAGGAGGAGGAGGAGAAGAAGGAGAAGGAGAAGGAGGAGGAGGAGGAGGAGAAGAAGAAGAAGAAGAAGAAGAAGAAGAAGAAGAAGAAGAAGAAGAAGAAGAAGAAGAAGAAGAAAGAGAGACTCAGAGTGAATATGAATCCAAGTTAAATTTTAATACATTTGGGCTATGCCTGCCCTTATACAAAAGGAATTATGGAGAAATAAATTTAAAAAGCTATAACTTCACCTGAATAGTGATATAAGACATATTCTATTTAATTCAGCTACATAAGTGTAAGCATTATGCATACTGTGGGGAGCGGATGTGGCGGCAGTCCCAAAGGCGCCAGGGACTGCAGCTAAGTCATATGATTTGCACCTGACTTCCTCATATAAGACACAAACATCTTGAGTGCTGCGCAGGTGTACCAGGATACAGGTGAATCCAATTTGGTGGAGATTTGCCCCTGCTGCCCTGATTAGCTGAAGCCTCGTGACTGGCGAGGGGGCGTGGCCTGCGGTGCATGGATGAGAGAGAGTATAAAAGGAGTGAGAGGCCCAGGGTTCGGGGGAGATATAAAAACAAGGGAGATATAAACAAGGGAGATATAAACAAGAAGAAACAGGACTGAATAAATGTGTGCAGAAGGATCCTGTAGCAGCGTCGTTCTTCCTGGCCAGTTGAGCGCGCGCAACAAGTGGTGCCGAAACCCGGGAAAAGAAACATCTTCAGGCATGAGTGAAGACCCCCTGCTACAGGGAGGATTCAGAACTGCATCACGGGGAAGGAGTGGTTAATAAAGGTTCTCATAAAACAGACTGTTGAGAAGGATCCGGCGTGGATTCAGAACTCTTCAGCTGGGGAACGGTACTGATGAAGAGAAAGAAGAAAGATGAAGGCTGAATAAACTGTTGTTAGAAGGACTGGTGGTCGCGTCATTCTTGCTGGTTGAGAGTAGGTGCGACAATTGGTGGCCCGTACGGGGAACCGACTCCCCCACCGAGTTCAGAACTTTCAGCAGTCAGTGGTTGCCGGCAGGGTAAGTTCACGGTGAGTGAAACTTGCGACCCCAGGAGTTTAGGAAGGACCTCGGATAAAATAGAGGTGAGCATAAAGTTGCCAGGAAGTAGGCACAAAGTAACCCAGGAGTTTGGGAAGGACCTCGGATAAAATAGAGGTGAGCATAAAGTTGCCAGCAAGCAGGCACAAGGTAACGAAAGGTTCCCGGCTTTGGGACAAGTTAAGGTTCCCGGTTTGGGGACAAGTTAAGGAACTATGATAAGCTCAGTGTAGTGATCAATAGATCCTCGCTGTGTAGTTATGCTTTTTTCTCCCATTGACCCTTTGTGGGTAGGTCTGATAGTTTTGGTCTTGTTTGTTCTGATATATGGACTCTGTTACTGTTTGAAACTGTGTGTAGAGGCAGTCAAGACAGGTCAGAAAATCCTTACAGAACAACAAGAAAGTATGTCGGAAGAGGAGAAGGGCTTAAAAAGAAAAAGGAAAAAGAAAGGAGACACAGTGTTATCAGGTGGACAGAAAGGACAAAATAAAAGAGCCGAGGTGGAGGAGGAAGGCGAATTAGCTTTTGTGCCGCCTCCCTATGCCTCCTCAGCAGCCACCTGTAGGTGGACCTTCTGTCCGGAGATTTGGAGAGGATCGAGTAGATCAGGTGTTGACGTGGGCGAGAGGGTCTGTTTGTGTGTTTCCACAGGACCAGATGGAACCTCTTTGGGTGCCGGAGAGATTGGTGAGACGCTGCAAGAATAAGGCTCCTGATCCAGTTGCCCCTGTGGATGTGGTGGATGGTCCCACAAGTACAAACGATGGAGCTGAGATGGGAGATCCTTTCGGTATTCCAGAAGCCGATACCAGCTCAACATGACATTCAAATTTTTCTATGCCTTTTTGATCCCTGAATTCCCCTTAAAGAGATAGCCCCTCTGGCTATCTATCCCTTGCTTCAGGGAAGATGAGTGGGGATGAGAGCCCTGGGATGTATGCTTGTTATAGTGTGTGTGTGTTTTGTGTTTGGCACATGTGTTAGGTGCAGAGTGTGCGGCCCGCACTTTCGCCATGGTAGCGTAGGCTTTTGCTGCAGTGGAGGCGGGACAATCTCCTCAGATTCGGTTTGCCGCTCTAAAAGAAATTATGCTGCGTTATGCCGTGGGGTGCGAGGCTAAGCACTGCACAGAGGATAGCTTGCTGTTGGCATCCTGTGGAAGGCATGTCTGATTGCATGAAGGTTCAGTGTCCTAGTTCCCTTCCCCCAGGAAAAACGACACGGGAGCTGGCCAAGACCTCTCTGGGTGATGAGCCTAAGGGATGGTTTTGTGTAGGGCCCCTATGCTTGCACACTGGGGATCAGACCTCTACCTTCACCCATGAGGCTTGCTTGCAGCAATTAAGATCTGGCCATAGGTTAATTAACATCCTGGCCTTTTGATGCACCTGCCACAAGCAAAACACAATCTCCCCAGGAGTGGCTTGGCATGATTGAGAGGTAGTCAGTGATAAGACTCCCTGGGCATGTCACCAACCTAAGACAGGGATCAAACCAATGCTGTTTGTCACCCAAAGACAGGTAAGGGGCATGGGTTCGAGGGGCTATCTATAGACATTCTCTCTGCCAAAAAAGAAAAAAGGGGGAATTGTGGGGAGCGGATGTGGCGGCAGTCCCAAAGGCGCCAGGGACTGCAGTTAAGTCATATGATTTGCACCTGACTTCCTCATATAAGACACAAACATCTTGAGTGCTGCGCAGGTGTACCAGGATACAGGTGAATCCAATTTGGTGGAGATTTGCCCCTGCTGCCCTGATTAGCTGAAGCCTCGTGACTGGCGAGGGGGCGTGGCCTGTGGTGCGTGGATGAGAGAGAGTATAAAAGGAGTGAGAGGCCCAGGGTTCGGGGGAGATATAAAAACAAGGGAGATATAAAAACAAGGGAGATATAAAAACAAGGGAGATATAAACAAGGGAGATATAAACAAGAAGAAACAGGACTGAATAAATGTGTGCAGAAGGATCCTGTAGCAGCGTCGTTCTTCCTGGCCAGTTGAGCGCGCGCAACATGCATACCACATATATTATTCTCTAGCTTTGGTTGTGTGATACTGAGATTCTGATAGATCACAATTGTGCTGGCTCAGTGAAATAAAATCCCAAGCAACAGCACATGCTGGTGAGGATGTAGATCAAGGGAACACTCCTCTATGGCTGTTGGAATTCCAAACTTGTACAATTACCCTGGAAATAAAGCTGGTGGTTTCTCAGGAAATTGGGAATAGTTTTAACCCAAAGACCAGCTATATGATTCCTTAGCATATACCCAAAAGATGTTCCACCATACCACAAGGACACCTGATCTACCATGTTCATAGCAGCTTTATTGATAATAGCCAGAAACTGGAAACAACCCAGATGCCCCTCAACTAAAGAATGGTTACAGAAATTGTGGTTCCTTTATATAATGCAATACTACTCAGCTATTAAAAACAAGCACATGATGAAATCTGTGGCTTAGAGGGGTTGGGGTGGGGAGCATCTCTAGGATGTGCCAGAGACCTGGGCTGGGAGAGGCTCCCAGGAGTCTTTGGGGATGACTTTAGCTGAGACTTCTAGCAATGGGGATGTGGAACCTGAAGTGACAACCTCCTGTAGCCAGGCAGGAACACCAGTGGATGGATAAGGACACCAACCAACCAACAAAAACTTTGACCCAAAATTTGTCCTTTCTACAAAACATGCAGGGATATAGATGAAGCAGAGACTGTGAGGATGGCCAAGCAATACCCGACCTAACTTGAGACCCACCCCAAGGGTAGGCACCAATCCCTGACACTATCAATGATATTCTGTTATGCTTGCAGGATCCTAGCCTAACTGTCCTCTAAGAAGCTCCACCCAGCAGCTGACTGATACAGATACAGAAGCTAATACCCAAACATTGGAAGGAGTTCATGGAGTCTTATGCAAGAGTTGGAGGAATGATTGAGGACCCCAGAAGGGATAAGAACCCCACAGAAAAACCAAGAGTCAACTACCCTGGACCCTTGGAGGCTCTCAGAGACTGAACCACCAACCAAAGAGCATACAAGAGGTGGACCTAGGCCTCCCATGCGTAAGTGGGAGATATACAGCTTAGTCTTCATGTGGATCCCCCAACAACTGAAGTAGTTGCTATCCCTAAAGGTGTTGCTTCTCAGTGGATGCCATTCTCTTAATTGGACTGCATTGTCCAGCCTCAGTGGGAGAGGATACACCTAGCTCTGCAGAGACTTGATGTGCCAAGGTTGTCAGATATGGGGGACAGTTCCCTCCATCCTCTTAGAGGAGAAAGGGAGAGGGGAAAGGGAGGAATTGTGTAAGGGGTGGATGCAGGACAGCAATTGGGATGAAATGTGAATGAATAAATGAATAAATAAATAAATAGGATATATTTTTAAAATTTGATGCAGTCATTTGTGTGGATATATATGTATAGGTATAGTTATATCAAGATGATAGGTGGATGATAAGCATCATACATATCTAATAATAATATTGGAAGAAAGGAAAATATATTTCAGAAAGAATAAAGGGTCAGGGGAGGATTTGGAGGTATTGACTAGCAGTTAACTCATGTAAGAAAATCTCAAAAGTTTAAAAGTTTTATAAAAAGAAACGATCAAAAATTTTCTCTACTGAGGTTCCCTTTACAGATGACTCTGGCTTGTGTCATATTGACATAAAACTAGTCAACATGATATTACAATGCAGGGATGGTCTTTGACCTGTTGAGATTTACTTTCCTCAGTAGTAGCAAGGTTTAACCTGTAAATATTACATAGCGACAGCAATGCTAAACAAAATTTTACATAAGAATCCTGTGGCAAGCAGAAGACTAGATCAGTCAACTGATATTCTTCCTTCCCACACCATAGGCTGAAGGAGACTTTAGTGTTGAGATAAAGGACTGTCTTCCACGTTGTGTTCTTGTTCTATGTGCTATGTGCTCATGGCCTCCCCAAGAAGAAGTCTCTAAAGGTCTTACTGAGATCTACAGAATCAGATTCTCTATTCTAATGCTTCAGGGTAATGTGAATAATACATTTGTCAAGCATTCCTTTAAATTATGGCTAGTTCTCCCAACATACAATTGTTTCAGAGTTTTCAACACCTGGCCTGGTCCATCACAGGGTGGCTGTCAGTTCACCGAGGAAAAGGCTACAAGATCTGGTGCTATAGGAAACCCGTCTTCCTCATTTTCATGGCTTCATTCTTGGAGAAATAATTCTTCTAGTTTCTTTTTGTCCTAGTACCCCCCAGAGCTGTGTCTCTAGTTGCATATATAGCAGAGGATGGTCTAGTCGGCCATCAATGGGAGGAGTGGCCCTTAGTATTGCGAAGATCATATGCCCCTGTACAGAGAAATGCCAGGGCCAAGAAGTGGGAGTGGGTGGGTTGGGGAGCAAGGCAGGGGGAGGGTATAGGGGGCTTTGGTGATAGCATTTGAAATGTAAATGAAGAAAGCATCTAATTTAAAAAAAAGAAAACATAATAGCAGTGATATACTCTCACTGGTTGGTTTTCAAACAAAAGTAAGAATTCTTCATTTATTTCTTTTTATCTTTCTTTTGGGAGTTATATTGCCCACAGTGAGCATGCATTGTTTAATCCCCTTCAAGGGCACACATACCACTCCTGTGGGTAGATCTGCCCTAGGCCTGCATTTTCTATACCTCAGGCATGCTTCTCAGTCCACCTCGAACTGGGAGAAGTCATAAAGTCTAATGAAATAAGACACATTGTTCAACTTAGCCATCATTTGCCTTTCAGTTTTTGTTCAGAAACTGAGGGTGAAGGGGATGGTTATAATTTGGATTCCCTTGGTAGGCCTAACATTGTAAATATATTTGACTTTTACATAAGGTCTCCATTGCTTCAATTTTTCCTCTGTAGAGAGATAATAAACTACGCATTTTCAGGCCTGAGTGGATTTAAAGCCATTCATGTCTGCCTCTGGCAGTAGGAACATATTATGGAAAAGACATTCAGGTGTGACAACTCTGAGCCTTCTCTTTCTTGTCATTTTGCCCTTGCTATTCAAAGTGTGCTCTGCCTTCTAGCAGCAAAGTACCAGTCAGGAGTTTATTTGGAATGTAGCATCCTTGGCCTTGCCCTAAAAGATAACGGAATTGGGAATTGCATTTATATGATGTTCTCAGGTCTCTTGTCTGCACACTAGAAATTGAGGAGCCTCCCATGGACAGTATTATCTCAGCAGTCCTTCCCCAGCTGAAACTGTTACCACCCCCCCCCCCTATTTCTGAAACCTGGCCTATAGCAGGGTGCTCAATAAATATTTATTGACCAAATTAATCTAGTTTCTGTTGTGTGTAGAAAGTGACAGCAGCTTAAGCATTTGGTCACAATCCCCTGCATTTATCTTTTAATAAACATGGCAAATAGAGCTACCAGGTTCTGTTCCTGATAGAGACTCAGAACAGCCAATGATCCAAAATTTCATCCAACATGAGCTCTGGACCATTTTCTGATTCTGATAATAAATGGGAGCAAAACAATTCCAGAAAGTAGTGTTACTCATTTTATAATCATGCCCCTTCCCACACTACCATAAAATTCAACTGACTCCTCTCAGATTCATTCATACTCCTTGATCTTATTCTACCATTTAGCTAGCTTCATCAGTTTCTCCTTGAACATTTTTCACGATACAGTATTTTCCACTCTCCTTCTTGTACTCACCTTGATTTTAGTATATTGCGGTGCGTTTTTTCTAACCAATTCCTTCTTTAGAAACGCTATCCATCCTTTATACCCTACAGCTCCAATAATCAATTTTGGAATGACATTCTGAAGTCTCTACTGTTTCTAGCTAAATTAAGGAACAATGAATTTGTGTTGACCAGCTTTATTTCAATATAACAAAAGATAGATTGATTTGGGAAGAGGGAACCTCAACATTAGAAAATATCTCCATAAGAATGGCCTGCTGGAAAGCATGTGTTACATTTTCTTGATTGATAATTAATGTGGAAGATCCCTCTTTCCTGTAGGCCCTTCCACTCCTGGGCAGGTGGTCCTGGACTCTATAAAAAAGCAGGCTTAGCAAGCTATGACAACAATCTATTGGAGGCAAGCCAGGAAGCAGCATTCTTCCATGGCTTCTGCCTCCATGTTCTTGCCTTGAGTTTCTTCCCTGACTTCCTTTTAACGACTGATAGAATGTGACCCAGGAGACGTAAGCTGAGATAAACTATCTTCTCCAATATGCTTTTCATCATGGTGTTTTATCACATCAATAGAAACACCAAGACACCATTATATAGGCTACAAGTAGTCATTTAATGTTAGAAATAACATTAAGAACATCATACTATTAGTTAAATAGGTCTAGAAAAACTTAAAGACATAGTCAAAGTTTAATAAGTGGGTATTCAGAAATCTGAGATCATTTTGTTATGTTAGAAGAGAAATCGATGACTACTCAGTGGAGGAATTAATGAAACATTCTTATGTTACAGACCTTAATTGCATCAGTCCAGAGATGGAAACCTGGAAATTATATTTCTAGAATATATTTCTCGGGTGACTCTAAGGCATAACAGTGGTTATTATCCACAGATAGATTTATCCACAAACACATTCAATTTTGTGTAAAAGAATGTAATTGCAAAACAGATTTAAAAGTAACTAGTTAGTTATACACATAGCCATGTGTACAGATGTATCTGTGCATATGCTTACAGACACACATAAATAAGTAAATAAATAAATAAATAAATAAATACTTTTTGAACAGGGAAAGCTAGACAGATATGTCTACTTAAGAAACTATAAAGACACAGCCTAAAGACCCACTACTGTACATAGTTTTAAGTAGTAAGTTAGCCACTGCCTGATCCAGCAGTTAATACACTAAGTATTTACTGTTCCTTTGTTCTCACCAGAAATGAAACTTTCATTATAAAATTGTCCTAATTTCCATAAGTGTGATAGCAATGATTATGTCATTCTTGGAGATAATTATACTATTCACTTAGCATTTCAGATGTTTGTCAATGAAAACAAACTATTTTCAAGTTATATTATATAGTTTTGTGTTGCTATGTCAGAACAGCTGAGTAAAACAGGTGGCCCGTGACTTTAGAGGCTTCTGCCCTTGGCAGGATTGCTTCATTGATTTGAGCATGTGGTGATACGGAACATCTTGGTCTCAGGAGCCTGTGGTGGAACAGGGAGTTCATATCATGGCAAAACCAGGAAACACTGTAGAAACAGAAAAGAGTAGGAACCAAGCCATGACCTTCTTAGACCCACCCTCAACCGCACCTTCAGATTCAGTTAAAAAACTCCAAGCAACTGATGTCAGAAGGGGAACAGCATACATTTTTTCCTACTACAGCATTTACCTAAAAGTATCACTTTGTAAGGAAAGAGGTTAAAACACTTTCCTGATTTTCAGAGAGAAAAGTTTAAGTTCAACAACTCCCAAAGAGGACTACATTGCCAATGGTAATGTCAGTGAAAGTGTATGACATTTTGTAGTGGTGAAGAGTTAAACTGCTCTGTGCTTCAGCAGGTGATCACACTTCTTGCCACCCACCCAGAATTCTCTGGATTCATGAATGAAAGACATACATATTTTTAATATGCCTTACTAGCTCAGTGACTGGGCAACTCCTGGAACTCCCTGTGGCTAGTACACACTCCCCTTCAATATTTCTGGATTAACACTTTCTTTTTTTTGGAGGTAGGGTTTACAAAAGCCCTTTTATAAAGCTATTTTTAAACAAAACAAAATAAAAGGTTTACAAAAGAAAAGAAAAAGATACAGAAAAAGAATAACTTGCTTCATATGTCCCCAACAGAAAAATTAATAAAGGGGACAATACCAACATGCTCAACAATAAGGGGTTCTTTTATTTATTAACACAAAATACAAGCAAAGGATACACATACTTAAAATAAAGTTCAGGAGCAGACAGCAGTCCTGGAAATCCTTCAATCAGAGCAAGGCAGGAGTTTGTTGTTGCTGTTGTTTATGTAAATACATGCAGACTGGGATATGTAAATGTATGAAATGAAGTATCACACCTAACTGTCTTCGGCCATGGCTGAGAGCCTTGCATCCTTTTCTTTATACTTCAGTGTGGCTTGATACATGGTTAGACAACAGAGAGTTGGGCTTTCCTGCAATTCCTTAGCAGTGCTGAAATCTACAGCATGGTACTAAGGAAGCTAAAGTTTGAATGTAACCATTTTATTTAAAGTTTTTTTTTTTCTTTAATTTAAATGAAACCAAGTTGGAGTAACACTTTATCTGTATTTTAACTTTGCTGCCCTGCTTCCCTCCCATGGGGCTGCTCTTTCTTTATACCTACATTTCACCTGTCTCACCTGCCCCCTCCTTCATGACTGGGTCAGTCCCATACTTCTCTCTCTCTCTCTGTCTCTCTGTCTCTCTGTCTCTCTGTCTCTCTGTCTCTGTCTCTCTCTGTCTCTGTCTCTGTCTCTCTCTCTCTGTCTCTCTCTCTCTCTCTCTCTCTCTCTCTCTCTCTCTCTCTCTCTCATTTCCTGAGTTTCTTGCCTAGGAATTCTAAAAGTCCCACCTCTTTCACCCTGCCCAGCCATTGGCTGTTGGTTCTTTATTGATTAATCAAATAACAATTGGGGACAGGGACCCTTGGCCATAAAGATTCCCATGTGATTTGGGGAGCCAAATTAAGAGAAAGAATTAGAACAGATCCCCAACATTTCTATTCTATTTCATTTTTAATTAACATCTAAGTGGATAGGTATGTGTATGTGTACGGAGATACCCTCGGGAGCCAGAAGCATTGGGTCCTCAACAGCTGGAATTACAGGCAGTTGTGGGCTACCCAACATGGGTGCAGGGAGCTGAACTCAAGTCCTCTGTAAATATTTCTATCCCATACCAATATTTTTAAAATGGACAAGCTTTCATTACATACTTGCTTCAACTATATGTTTGAGACATACAAATGTTTAAATAGATATGTGTGGAAGTTTTAGATCAGCACAGGATTGGCCTCAGTCTAACAGTAGCAATCTTACTGCTTCAGCCTTCTCAGTGCTGAATCAAAGGTGTGGGATGTTCCTATTTTACCTTTAAATTCAAGCCATTGAGGGAATTGAAAGCAATCTTGCTTCCTTTGTATGTTTCTTTTATTAACTGGAATGTACATTGACAATTTTATACATTTATAAGATACATTCTAATTACTCTTACCCTCCACCCCCTTACCTCTCTCCAACCTCTTTCAGTGCCCTCCTCTCCCTAGAAAACCCTTCTCCGTGGACATATCTTTTTGTTTGCTTGGTGGACTCATCAGTGGATGAACAACTGAAGACACTGGCCCTGCCCCTCCCAGAGTCTCTGATGACAGTGAAAGTTTTGTACAGACTTAGGGGAGATAATTGCAGCTGCTGTGAGTTTGTGATTGTAGTAGCTGTGCAGTGCCCAGAGAATGGCTTTCCACATCTCCTCTTCCTGTCTTCTTCCCTGTATTCAATAATGACCCTGAGTCTTGGAGGGAGAATGTTGTATGGCATGTTCCTCAGAATTGCAACAGTCCCTCCAAATCTAAACATTATTAGCCCAGGTCTCTGAGGATATATGCAAGAAGTCACATTCCTAGAGAGCAGAAACTTGGAATATTCATGAGAGACCCCTATTCAGCAATATACAAAGGAATAACCAATTACTGCGGGTGGAGAGTGACGAGGTAAACTGTGTGTGTGTGTGTGTGTGTGTGTGTGTGTGTGTGTGTGTGTGTGTGTGTGTGTGGCGGGGGGACATAAAAAGATATTCTGACCACTGAGTTGCCTGCAAACATTGTAGAGAACACCATAGTTAGCTGGGGTAGATGAGGGCTCAGAGGAAGCAGCCATAAGTCGCGTGCTTTCACCGTCATCCACTTAATCTCTGATAAAGGATGCATTTGTCAACATGCATAGCTGTAGATATTTATAAGGCATTTGACAGTATGTTAATTTGACTAAACAGTACTAGGAAATTATTCCGGAGGACCTACGTCTTCTCTAGTCATGTGTTCTTGACTAGTTTGTAATGTCCAAGCATGGATGCTCTCTTGTAGAACAGACCTCGAATCTAATTAGAGAGTAGTTGGTTACCAACCTCAGAAACCTTTCCCTGTTGCACAAGTAGGCAAACTTGACTTAGAGGATGTTTTTGAAGCTCATAAAGTTCACAGTTAGGTAGGGTCTTTTTACCCCAGAAGGCTGCATAGCATTTCTGGCCTGATGGAAGGTAACCAGCAAGGAACAAAAAGTCAGCTTAGTTCTAGCTTAATTTTCTGCAATAGATATGTGTGTCATTCTCATTATTAGCATCTTGTCATATAGTCCTGATGGGAAAACAAGAGCAAAGGTAGGAGCATGTATTATTTGGGGTCATCTACAACCCAAGACCTTATAACAAAATATCCCATACATAGAATATCTCCCTTCTAAATCTTCTTTTAAATTTTATTTTAAATTGTGCTACAAGACAGTAGGTTTCCATGTGGCTCTTCCATATGCCCTTCATTTTGGTCAGTCCTTCCCTCTGAGCCCTCATCTACTCCAGCTTCTCAGTTCTTACACTGCTTAAACTATTCTCTACCCAGTATTCCCCCTCTTGACTTTGATTTTGCCTATATTCTATTAGTCCTTCTTTGAGACATTCTCCTTCAGTGGTCCACTTCTACTTTCTTGGTTTCCGTAGGTCTTCCAAATTGAATACATAAAACGAAACATTCAAGGCTGGGATCCACAAAGGAGCTGCCATCGTTTCTTGTTATAAAAACCAAGGTGCATTTAAGTACCCCAAAACGTCTGGCCTCCATGCTCCTTCTGTGGTGCCACTTTCTGGGTAATTTCTACATTGACCTTTCTTGACTTTTACTGTATAAAAGCTCAACTATTTGAACAGGATTTTATTTTAATGACTATTTCATAGCTTGTATTTTATTATTTTTCCTCAATTAGTATATTAAATGGAAAAATAACTATTACATGGAGCAGTTATAGCTTCTGTGAAAAAATTATATGTCAATTTTTTTTCTACTAAATGAACTGCAAAGCTGGGGGAGATGGGAACGAAAAAACTTTGCTCTTGGGAAAAACTTCTTGGTGCAAAGATATTCATCTTCTGTCTTGTGGTGCTTTTAATAGGCTACTCAGCAAATGTTGCAGCGGAGAGTTGGCTGCACTGAAATATGCTCACTCAGGCACAGTGAGGTCTCCTGAATAAGTGGGTGGCTCCAGCTTAGGTTGAAATACAACTGCATGGAAACAAGAGGTGCCTTCCCTGCCTCTTCTAGGACAAGCAATTCACTTCAATCCTGCTCCACCAGGTAGCTAAGGTGGTGATGAATTTGGTGAGTATTGCTGCTGTTTGGCAAACAGATAGATTTGGGTTTTCAAACTACAGGCAATTCAGAGCTGTGGCCCAGCACATTAACCTAGTAAGCTGCTTTAACATCTTACATGCCCCTCCCCCCCAAGTCTAGTGTGCTTTCATTGCTGCTCTTTGAGTTGTTGAAAGTAATCATTTTTAAATCAATATTTATATTGTTAGATGGAAATGAACCCACTAAAATTTTGCCCCTTTCATCCCAAATATTTTTACCCCAATCTACTTCATACAGCCTACCTAGCTGCCAGAAAATGGGCAACTTACGAATTTATGAGAAAAACATATTTGATTGTAAGAAACAGCTTTTTAGGTACAAACACCAAACAGTTGTGCCTAGAAAGTGAACACACCTTATATAAATGACTTAATAATCACTAAGTTTATTAATTTTTATACTTATGATAATTGAAAATACATCCAATTAATGTGACTCAATTGAAACCAACTGTTCCTAAGCCTTCTCACTCTGAAGCTGTAAACAGTGAGGTGCCTATCTGGTCACTGATTCCGTTGTTATGAGGCCCCTTTACAGGTGATGATAAAAAGCGTACTCTTCTTCCTTTGTGACTCAGTGAAAAAAGAGCACTGGCTCTGCTGATGCTTTCCCCCGCCCCAGTTGGTCCTGATCTCTCTTGGCTGAGGCCCTGCCTTTGTTTGACTTTTGTTGGCCACACCTCTGTGTTTCTCTGTCCCATATTTGGCTTCTCTTGATTGCTGCCCTTGATACTCACAATAAAAAGCTTTCTGTTCTCTGTTTGCTCACATTTTCAGGGTAATTATACACATGTGCCCCCCCACACACATGTGCACACACACACACATGTGCACACACACGCACACATACACACGCACACACACATGCACATACAGCTTTTGTACTTGTCACTGTCTATCTCTGAATTTGTTGCTTATAGCAGCCTCCAGCTACCAGACTGCCCCTGAGATGGTCTACTTCTCCTTTTGTAGCACCTCAGGAGCTGTTTATCCTCCCTTCTGCCTGGATATACATATTATCTCTATTCCCAAATCTCATAGTTGCCCTAGAATATAAAACATGCTGGTATTTTAATCCCAGGAACAAGTTGTCTCCATTAATGAGAAAAAATATATAAAATAACAAATAGGAAACCAGTGCAAAACACTCACATATGAGCCCCTTAAGAAGCAGAGTCAGAGTCCGGCATGGTGGCGTACACCTTTAATCCCAGCACTCGGGAGGCAGAGGCAGGTGGATTTCTGAGTTCGAGGCCAGCCTGGTCTACAAAGTGAGTTCCAGGACAGCTAGGGCTACACAAAGAAACCCTGTCTTGAAACCTCCCACCCCATCCCACCCCCAAAAAGGAAGCAGAGTCAGGAAGATCTCTGTGAGTTCAGGACCAGTCTGGACTACATAGAGAATCCCTGGCCATTGCAAAACTTCATTCCAAAACAAAGAAACAAAAACGACAAAACAGCCACATATGGTCTGCTTGCAGGAGTACTGCATATTGTAGTACAACCTACTTCCCAGAAAATAATTGAGAATGTTCCAGTCCTATATACCAAACAAATTTAGTTATTTCTTTGAAAAATAGGAAAAATACATTATTTTAGACATAAATTTCTTATTTCCTAGTTTTTTAGTTCAAGAACATTTATACTTTGCAACGGGTAACATGCAATTATTCCTAAATTAATAATAAAAGACTCAAGAGGGTAATTATTTTCTTAGCTGGGATATTTTAATCATGTTGATTATTTCATACATTTTCCTGTATTGACCTTAAATTTCCTTATGGTAATTATTTTCAGTTTTTCCTACTATAAAGCACAAAAGCCCATAGACAGATAAAGGATTCAGATCATGTTCACAGTTTCAAGAACAGGTAGAAAATAAACATGCAACCAATATGTATTACCCAGAGACTTAAGAGTATGCTAATCCCAAACCCAATTCTTATACCTTAGATTACTTCATTGTAGTCTGTCACATTAAGTGACAATGATTTGAAATTGCAAGTGACCAGAAAAGAGGCAATGAGAGTCTTGTGAAACCTGAGTCAGAAGCATTTCTGCACAAGTGTTGAATGTACTCTCTACTCACATCAGTCCCCGGTGTGTTACAAGCTCACAGGCTTATAGCAGAGGCTGTCCTCAAGAGCAAGCATTCAAGGCACACATGCCATACACACGTGCACCCCAAGGATTCCGACACTAGGTGGCACTGTTGGAAATTTATAACCTGTCACTTGAGTGGTTCCCCTATCACACATGTATGCAATTATAATTGGTTTTCAATGTCACTTAAATAATGATAAAATATATTTCTTGGGTTAGGGTATCATGTTTTATAATAATCATATAATCACTGTCTCAAAGACTGTTTAAACAAATGACATTCTCACATATTTATTACTTACATCATCTAGTCGTGCCTTTCATGTTCCTCTCTCTGCACATTCTCCTCTCTCAATCTCAGTGTGAAAATCCTCTCTCTTTCTCTTGCCGGGCAGCAGTGGCACACACCTTTAATGTCAGCACTTGGGAGGTAGAGTCAGGTGGATATCTGAGACAAGGCCAGCCTGGCCTTACAGAGTGAGTTCCAGGGCAGCCAGGGCTACACAGAGAAACCCTGTCTCACAAACAAACAAACAAAAAACAAAAAAAACAAAAAACAAAACCAAAAACAGAAAAACAAAACAAAACAAAAAAAAAAGAGAAAGAAAAAAGAAAAAAGAAAAAAAGAAAGAAAATTCTCCCTCTCCCTCTCCCTCTCCCTCTCCCTCTCCCTCTCCCTCTCCCTCTCCCTCTCCCTCTCCCTCTCCCTCTCCCTCTCCCTCTCCCTCTCCCTCTCCCTCTCCCTCTCTCTCTCTCTCCCTCTCTCTTTCTTTCTCACCAGGACCATTCACTCATGCACACATGCTAAGCGAGTGCTCCACCTCTGATCCATCCCTCTGCCCCTTCACTTTGATTTCATAAATGCACTAGGGACACAGACAGAACCATGTTTCCGTTAAGGGAATTAAACTCTCTCCTGCGGGTAGCACATTTTTCTCAGGTCTCTCTTTTCTGCTCTGCTTCTCCCACTGACTTAATGTCACCCCCAATCCTTAATTACTCAGAAGCAAAAGATGGTAAAACGTTCCTCCTATTTTTGCATTGAAACAGTCCAGCCAGACGCATTTGAGCGCTGGCTCCTAAGACTCACTTGCCTGAGCAGTTTGACAGCTTCCTTGGGAACACAATGGGACAGTTGTTTAACAGACTTCACCACTGAGCAATGAACAGCTGTCAGTCTACTTGTTTTTATAGCTGGTACTGAAGTCCATGTCTCTAGAAATTCCAATTAACTAACACAGACAAACTAAAGAGGACTATGGCTGCTGGGAGTCTAGGTCTTTGGTGTAACATAGACCTTCCAGTCTTCACATACCCAAGCTGCATACAGAAAAGAACCCAGAGTAGTGTGGCTGTGTGTGTGTTTGTGTGTGTGTGTGTGTGTGTGTGTGTGTGTGTGTGTGTGTGTGTGTGTGTGTGTTGGGGTTCTAGGTTACATAAACAGTGAAATTCTTCTCATGAAATCTATTTTCTTTTATACAGGTTGAGGAAAGGTGACCAATAGCAAAATGCATAGTACATTAATACAGTAAAAGCAAATTTAAAACATAATTACACTAACAAGCACACATTCTTGTTTGGCGTTCTTTATTTTTCACCTTCTGCTTTTGTTTTGTGCTGGTCAGAAGAATACTATCAAACATTACATTTATAGAATCACACCTTCTCAGATCTCACGGGGAATCCTTATTTGGTTTGGTTGGGCTGACGCAGACAGCTAATTTGCCTTCACCACTATGGCAAAGGCTTAAACAGAGACCCTCTTTCCTCAAAATTCCCAGTCTCTTAAGCACCAGACATTCAGAAAACTTTTGAACAAACTTAAAACGGTTTTAGACTCCAAGGCCTTCGAATCGTGTGTTGTTTTCCTTTGTTAAGACAGGTTTTTGCTGTATAACCCAGTTTGCCAGAGCTGGCCTTGACCTCACCATAGAAGGCAAGCTGGCTCCAACCTCCCTCAGATCAGTTGTCTTGTCTGGACGTCTCATGTCAACTGCTAGAATCACAGCCATGAGCCGCAAGTGTGAGTACCAGGCTTCCTATCTTTTATTGTATTTTTTTCCTGCTTTGCAATAATCTCTGTCAAAAATTACACATAATTTAGGTCACTGGTTATGATAATAATGATATCTGGCATCCACTGACAAATTACTAGGTGCTGAGCACTTCCTTGGAGCACTTACTGCAAGTGGCCTCAATCCTTATAGAACCTTGACCTTGGGATCTCCACTTTTGTGGGTAGCACAGTTGAAATGGAGACAGTTTGATGCACTGCAGAGGAAATGCAGTAGGTCATTCCCTGAACTTTGTATTCCGTTTAACTTAGATGAAGCTCTTTCACAATGGAGAATCTAAATTCTGGGTCAGTTGAAGACATGGAGGGAATGCACACTTTAAGCAATGAGGCAGCTGCTCTGACACCCCGGGGCAGCTTTTGGATGAACAGACATTCTGATCTCAGTCTACGGGGGCTATTCTAGATCTCTACGTGCTTTATCACAGCTAGAATTGACCGAATACTCATAGATGTGCATTTATTAATAAAATTATTTAATATTTTGACCATGTTCGATAAAATTTTCTCTTTCTTCTTTTTTTTTCGTTTTGATTTCCAGGTTTATTTAAAAAAAATATTGCAGGACAGACTCAAATGGTTCCATATCATGCTTTGAAATTCATCCCAATTGCCCAGTTGTAGGCTGAGTGATGTGTAGGTTGGAGAAACTATCAAAGTTCGGAAGTTTCAATATTTTCTTGATATCAGATCTACCACAGTGATATCCTGATCTAGGGCTGAGACCTGAGGAACATATTTATCTCTCCCATTCACACTCTATCTCCTGAAATTTGAGCTACCTCTCACAGGATCTCTCTGAATCACTTCATCACATGTGTGACATACATGGTGGTTTTGTTGCAGAGTTTCTTGCTGGAAATAGTGCAGTCTCCTCGCACACAAGCTTGTTGGTATGAAAGTCACTGCCCAGGCAGGTGTACCACTTCTTGATGATGTCCACACCACCTTTTTCACTCTCTTAGTGCAAATGCAGCCCATGTTGGCAGTTCCCAGTAAAAATGAATTTTGTTGTTGTTTTTGTTGTTGTCCTTACATGCTGGTAAAGAATGAGAAAGGTATTTCATGGACTATCAATAGGTAATATCCTGTACTTAAAAACTATTTATGAAAATTTCAAAAATTGAAATTTATTTATAACTTAATATGTTTATCATGTCATCACATTTTATATATTTATGGATTTCCATGTGATAGCCTAATTTGCATATTCAATGCATAACTTTTAATTTTAGAAAAAAATGACTTATAAACCAAGAGAATAAACAATGTCAAGGTTTAACATATTTTATTCTACTTGAGAAGTCTATTTTTCGTTCTATACTTGATTACATTAAGAAAATTCTGTAGGGTGATACCAATTAATGATATAAATTTTCCTGTGAAATTGTAGAACTACTGTGTTGCTTTTGAAGATGGACAACATAAATTATGAAAACCTTGTTTCTGGTTGGCAGAACATAGATCAAAAGACCAGAGGGAATAGAAACTAGAATAGGAAGGACACAAGAAACATAGAGTGGGAGAGCAAGATCCAAGTCCTATGGGATTCTTGATCTTAACTCTACCCAGGCTTTGAAAGTCTGTACCAGTGAACATGAGCTGTGCAGGGAGAGATGGTAGCTTGACATGTAGACAACAGGTTACCCAAAGGAGTGTAATTTGTAATTCACACTGAGTAGTATCTAGACTAGGGATGCAGGGAAAGTTTCAGATGTGTCTCAGCCGAAAGACACTCAGGACATGGTCATACACAAAGGTAAAGATACAGTGGAACTTCAGTTCCGACGTGATCATCATCGAACTATGAAGTAGGTACTAATTTGATGAGCCAGTGTAAAACCAAAAAGCTTCCTGCAATTGAGACTGTAAGGATACCAAAGGTTTTTCATAAGACAGCCAGGCCTTGAGAGATGTGCCTTAGTATCTGGGTCAAGATAGAAGTGGAGACAACTAAGTGGTGAAAATGCACACATGAGAGAGACTTGACCAACCCTGAGAGTTTTGTGAAACTATAAGTCAGCTCATGTGCTCAAGGTTTCCAGGAAGACATGCTGCTGAGCTTGCTAGTTAACTGAACACAGAGAATGAGAGTAGTAAGCCCAGGAATACCTGGTCATCTACAGACCAGAACTGGCTCAAAAACTTCATTCATTGTAATAGGTGATCAATGTTGGGAACACAGTGGAGATCTATCCTGTATAAACATAAACAAGCCATATGAGAGAAGCACTAAGAATGACTTTCCAGAACACAGTGAAGCTTGTACGTGTACCATAGAAATAGGACAAAATAGGCCTTTCTGGGGCCAAAAAGTAAAATGTAGTGAATAGAACATGATAACTATGCATACCCTGAGAGACCCTTGCTCATCTTCTCTGAGTATGTTTTGTTTCCATAAAACTTCCTTGAAGCATTGCCAGTAATCACCACCATCAAAATGCACACTCGTTGCTTTGTTTCTACTTTTCCATATGTGGGGATTCTGTGGTTACTGCTCACAGAGTATCTTTGGATACACAGACTACGGAGCAATAGTAGGGTTACCTGGTGATCCCACAGGATGGAGAGTCTACCTGCTGCTTGAATTCCCCATTCATTCATGTCAGCTACTTCAGTTTGAACAAGTTCCTTGTTCATGTAGCATGTACATTTTCAACATAACTAGTAAATATTCAAACAATTTCTTAAGCATTAAATGAAACAAACACACTTCTTCATATGTGCAATAAATATTAAGTGACCTGTGAGTGGGTTATAAGTATTGTGAAATTAAGTAAAAAGCAATTACTGTTGAATGACTGTTTGTTCAGAGTCCTGAACTATAATAATTCCTCAACATATGTTATCTGACTTCACATAATAATGTGAAAAGGAGAATTAATTAATTTAATATTTAACATCAAGAACCAGAAGTTGAAAAGACTACATTACTGAAAGCACAGGCAGAAATAAAATGGAAGGACATTTCAGAGACTGGTACTTTCTTTCATTTATTAGCATATATTAATTGCATAAAGTAACAGGTCTCTTTGTGCAATTTGCATTCATGTATATAACATACTTTGACTATACTCACCTTTCGTTACATTTCCTAATCTCCTGCACCACCTTTGCCCACATGTCTACAAGTCTGCCTTTCACCTTCAAGCCATTTTTTAGTAAATTCTACATATAACAGAAATCATGCAGCATCCATTATTCTTCTCTGGCTTGTTTCAATTAACATCATGACTTCTAGTAGCAGTTATTTACCCACAAACAACATAGTTTCATTTGTTCTTGTTTTTTATTAAGCAAAAGATATTGAAACACAGATTTTAAACACACGGGTGAATTAAAAACAGAGAGGTGATCAGGAAGAAAGAAGACACACCTGAAGGATTAATTTCAGGATAAACCTCCATTGTATTTATAAATCATAATTTTATTTATCTTTTTATTATTAAATTTTTAATTAAAATATAATTATATCATTTTCCCCATTTCCATCTTCTTGTGAATCCTACCTCTGTCACTTTCCTCCAACCCGATCCCTGCCTGACAACTCCCTTTCAAATTGGTGGCCTACTTTTATTTTATTCTTCTTCTTAGATATATCTGTATGTCTGTATATCTGTGTATCTGCATGCAATATATATATACACACATACACACACACACATATATAAATATACAAATACATAATTACCACCTACAGAGTTCATTTGATGTGGCTAGGTGAATATGATCTCATGGCTGGCCACTTCATATTGATAACCAATTTGGGGCTCCATCCCTGAGAGAGAATAATTTTATTCCCTGAGCAGTCATTAGTTCCCTGGAGTTCTTTGTCTAGTGGTGGCACAAAATGATATTTCTCCCTCCTGCATTAACATGTCTATTGATATTGTCATTGTTCAGCTCTTGTTTAGACATTCATATTGTTGAAGGATCATGGACATATCTTCCCTGTCATTCTTAAGAAATACAATCTCACAACCGACTTCCTGGTCCTCTGGCTACAACAATCTTTCCTCTCCCTCTTCCATGATGTTCTTCTGAGCCTTAGGCACCACAATTGTGTTGTGAATGCATCTCTTGGATTACATTACAGCCAGTTGTGATTTTCTGTTATAGTCTCCAATTGCTGTAGAGATGTTGATTTGTTGAAGAGAGAGATCTACACTTATCTGTGAGTATAAAGATAAGTTTTAGCATGTAGTTGAGAATTATGCCAGTCTTGTAAAGTAGCAGCAGTAGGTTCTTCTCCAAGATCCATGACCTTACTAGCCCCAGGTATTTGGCTAAGTTTCTAGCACTAGGAATGACTTCCTATTGAGTGGGATGTAAATCCAATTAGAGAGCTGTTGGTTACCAGGAAAATATAATTGCATCTATTGCACATTTAAGAATACCTTGCTTTGGTGGTCATTGTTATGCTTCATAGGTATCACAACTGGATAGAACTATTGATTGCTTCCCTAACTTGGCTACTTCTATAGTGTTTTCTAGTACTATGAACATGAGACCACAGGAAGAAAGCTTTCAGGTTTGATCCATCTCTAATCTTCTTATTCCTGTGATTCAGGTAAGCATTTTCTTCAGCAAAATAATAATAATAATAATGATGATGATGATGATGTTGTTGATGTTGATGATGATAAATTACCTTCAACATCTAAGAGGCAACCACGGGCAACAGAAGCAGCCTTTATTGTTTTGGGAGTCACTTGGATTAGTTAACAACTTAAATGTGTGTTTTTCATGCTTGGTACTGGGGATTTTGTTAGATGGACAATGTGGCTCTTAAAGTAACATGACTTCATTCATTTATTTATTTATTCATTTATTCATTATTTCATACATATATACCTGGCATGATTTTAGGTAAATGTAAAATAACATAATCCCTTGAGACCTTATCATCCTTGGTGTTATTCGTCATCCTTTCTTCCTTCTCTTCTTCTGTATTGACCTCCTTCTCCTCTCTCTAGCAAGAGACCTACCTAGGTTGATTCCATCGTCTGGCTTTTGTGAGTAGTGCTGCAATGTACATAGATGCATACAGGTATATTTAGTGTAAACTAACTTAGTAAGTCACACCACACCACTCTTTTTCTTACTTCTTTTTTGACATTACCTCATTCCTCATCCTAATGTTTTTATGAGTTGAGATGTTAGAGTTGAAAACGACTACCATTACTATTGTCTCTATTGAAGCAAAATGAGATAGGGAAGAGTTTTATATTTTTGCTAGATCTTCATAAATTAAATTCCAAATATCAGAGCATGTGCTTTATAAACACAAGAATGGTTAAGGAAAACCAACTTGATAATTAACAATTAAACTGATTTCTGTAAGCTCAATAATGCATTACTTAAGTGTGGGTGTTTGGAGAACACTGAAATCATTATAAGGATTTCTACAGCTGGATAAGTTATTTCAATGAGTCTTCATGTAAATAGTCATACCCACTCTACCTGTTTTGTCTTGGCATTATTGCCAATGGGAAAACAAGAGTCAATCTATATTGTTGGTGGGAAGGAAACATCAGGACTGCAAATCGAGGATTTAGAAAACATGCCCCAACCTGACCTGGGATGACTGAAGTTCAGAGTAACATAATAGGTTGCAGTGAGAATCTGGAATTCCATTCTGTGATTTGAGCACGATATGGGAACCAACATTTTCCTTCTCTTGAAGTTCTTCTCTACATGACTAAACAAGTGAACTGGGTGTGGTTTGAATGATGATTTCTGGAGTTTGAAGCCAAGAGAGAAAAAGGTGTAGCATCAGAGCTTGGCTTTCTTACCTGCTTATAAAGAAATCAGGGAGAGGTGCCAAACCCATGGACTCTTGCAAAACAACACATTGTAAATGTCTGCCTTATTTTAAGACCATTGCTTGTAGGCTATGCCTTCCTAGTAATGCCAGTACTTTCCTAAATTTAGTAAAACTAAACTTTATCTGAAATTTTATGGAAATTTATAATGGTTCTTAAAGAAAATATCTTTGGGTCAGCAAAAGTCATTTATTCTAAACATTTGTCTCTAAGAAAATTACTAATAGTTCTCATTTTTTATGTATCTTTGCTTCGGAATAAGATTTGATATTTTTTCTTTTTTTTATTAGATATTTTCTTTATTTACATTTCAAATGTTATCATCTTTCCTAGTTTCCCCTCCTGAAAATCCCCTATCTACTCCCCCCCCGCCACCCTTGTTCCCCAACTCACCCACTCCCATTCCCAGTCCTGGCATTCCTCTATAAGTTTCAGTGTCTCTGGTTTAATGTGGAGTTCCCTGATCCACTTAGACTTGAGCTTTGTACAAGGAGATAAGAATGGTTCAATTCACATTCTTCTACATGCTAATTGCCAGTTGACCCAGCACCATTTGTTGAAGATGCTGTCCTCTTTCCACTGGATGGTTTTAGCTCCTTTGTCAAAGATCAAGTGATCATAGATGTGTGGGTTCATTTCTGGGTCTTCAGTTCTATTCCATTGATCTACCTGTCTGTCACTGTACCAGTATCATGCAGTTTTTATTACAGTTGCTCTGTAGTACAGCTTGAGGCTGGGGATGGTGATTCCACTAGAGGTTCTTTTATTGTTGAGAATAGTTTTGATATTTTTAATTCCAGAATTTTTTACAGCCCTGTATCTAGGAAGGAAAAAGTTTTAAGTGTGGAGTTTTAAATTACACTACTCCTTTCCTAAGTTACCAATCCACAATACAGCTTCACCTTCTCCCCTTTCCTCTCAGTTTAAAATGGAACTTGGCAGCATAACAGAAAACAGCGACTACATTAAACTCCTTAGAAAGCTTTTCACATTGCTTGAGTTAGAACTCTGATCTTCTTCAGCTGATGACTGTGGCTGGCATCAAGTTGCTCTATTTAAAGCTGAGATCCTTTCCATAACAGGAACCCAGCATGCACAGCTATAGCTAAGTCTTCAGTAGTCCCTACTAAGCTCTCTTGAACCAGAGTCAAAGGGGACCTCCTCCAGCACTTTCTAAGATTCAATATAATCTTTAGAATCTAAGAGCAGCTTGTTAAAAAGATATTTCTATCAGTCTGGAAACTTACCTTTCAAGCACACAAAGAATATGCCCTGCCAAATTTTGTCCAGTTAACTTCTGATAGAGCATCAGCTAAATGGCCATACTCCTGTAATGCACGTAAGTCAACAGCATAGATCAGCAGCTTACCACAACCTAAAAATTTACCAGCTCCCTTAATATAATTCCATTCATCAATTTCTGCCTAATTTACATCAAGGTTAACCTCAAAGAGAATTATATGACACCAAAGAAATAAAGCCTATTTGTAATATCATTTAAACAAGTATTTACATGAGATTCTTGACCTAAAGGGTATTTTTTCTAAATAGGCACTTTCCTTTGAGGGTAAGTCATTACTTTCCAAGATGAGCATTAGCAGGGAAGATCTGCAAAGACATGTTTAGAGTTTTATTTTAATAGCACAAAATACCAGTTTTTTAATTGCAACAAGTCGTTCTTCTGTACAGGATCCTCCTATTTGTCTCTGAGGTAGTGTACCTGATTTGTCCAGGTATTCGCAAATGCAACTGGACGTGTCATTCAAGAACAGACAAGAAATAAAGAAATCGTGGCAAAGTCTTCACTCATTTACTTGGCTCTTGTGAATAAACTGTAGGTTGTGGTCTTTTTATGCACAAATTTTTCAAGAGGATAAAATAATGTGTTATGTTTATACACATCATCTTGAAGAAAAAATAGCAGACCATAACACAGCTTAGACTTTTCCAAGATACATGAACTATTTCTGATTTGACAGTGGTTTCAATATGTTAGTTGTGCGACCTTGGGCAGTAACATAACCTCCCTAAATTTAATTTTCTCTTCTTGACAAGTATACTTTATAATAATTCCACTCTACCTAATACATCTATTATGTATAACCCATGATATAGTATTTTGGAAACAAGAAAAAAATCTAACTATTGGATAGATCAAGCCTCTCATTTTAGATATAAGAAAAATGAAACAAACATTTTAGGCAGTGGTTTTGCTGATGCCCAACTTTTCCAAGTCCCCACTCCTCAGCTGGAGAAGTAGATATATTCTTTTTCTTTGGACAAAAGAAAGAACAATAGACAAGACTTCTTCCTTGTGGTTCATGGAGTCCACCAGGGAGAAGACAAAGCAGGCTACAATCCAAGCCACATCCTGGATGACAGAACCTGTTCTAGCCTTGGTCTTCACAACTCCTGTCCCAGACTCCTGGATCCCTCCTGTAAACATGACCTGCTGGTCATGAGAAAAGTAAACCCCGAGGTACAGTGAGAGTTAACTATCATGGGGGTGGTTACCTTCCCAGCATGGCCACCACTGACAGGCATGTTTTATTAGCAGTTTCAAAATCCTTTAGCTCTGCCACAACTCTATCTGCTCTCGTGATATCCAGGGTTGTCACGCAGAAGATCTTGCTGAGGTTGTCCACTCCATATTCCTTGACAAATTCTTCTGTGATTGGGATAGGGAAGGATCAAGAGGCTTGCTAATGGACTGTAATTCAAAAGAAGAAAAAGGGACCGCCAAGTCCCTCCAGAAACTCCAAGATTGGCTGTTTTACCTTTATTCTGGGCCAAAGCATTGAAGCTATCTTGTCTTAGAAGGTCAGATGGATAAGAGCAGATAGTATGGCTACAGCGTTCTTGCCATCAGCCAACAATTACAGGAATAAGTAACTCAAATGATCTCCCTATTATTTATTATTTAAAAGGCAGGTTTTAACTATATAATCCTTCTGAATAGAACTGTCTATGAAACTCAGACTACTATGAAACTCTGTGTAGACCATGGTAGCCCTGACTGGACAATTCTCTTCCTTTTCTTTTTCTTCCTTTTCTTTTTTTTTTTTTTTTTTTTTTTTCGTTTTTTCGAGACAGGGTTTCTCTGTGTAGCCCTGGCTGTCCTGGAACTCACTTTGTAGACCAGGCTGGCCTCGAACTCAGAAATCCACCTGCCTCTGCCTCCTGAGAGCTGGGATTATTCAGCCAAGTTTTAGGATTATTCATGTATTCCATTATACAATACTGACATTGGTTTTGTTTGCAGTGTCTTTGATGTACAGTCTACTCTGCTCTTCCATCAAGGGGCTACTGGCTTTCAGACAAAAATTCATGGAAGACAGTGATGAGATGCCATACTGATGTCAAATCAGAAGGTGATGTTGTCCTTTTGACTTCATTATGAACAATTGATTCCAACTACAAGAGCTGTATTCATTAAACAAATACCAACTTTGTAACTGTCACAGTGCTATTCTCAAGAAGTTTCCATTTTACCAGGAAAGCTATACAACCATAAAAGGATTACAAAGTAATAAAGCAATTAAAGAGAATATATCTGCAGGTGTGGTGGCATGTGGGGTGGGCCTCCAAGAATGAGTAAAACTTGGTGAGTAAAGATATAGGAAAATGAAACAGCAATAAATTAATTAAGAGCAGCGAATTAGCAAATGTATTTGAAGGTGATCCAAAGGAAGAAGACATGGTGGTACTCTGATCAAAATATTTGGGAACAAGTGACAGAGTTCAAGGACAAAATGTCAGCCAGCTGGATCTGTCCTTTGTTCTAGAAGGTAATGTATACCCATCTAGTCACATATTATTAATAAGATAAGTCATAGTAAAAAGTATTTTTTATCTTCCCCTTTCTTATTCCTCCCTCCAAACCTTCCCACAAATCCCGTATTCTCTTTCAAATTCATGGCCTCCTTTTTCATCAGATGTTATTACATCCATGTATGGATCTGCATATGTACACACACACACACACACACACACACACACACACACACACACACATATTGGATAGGCAGTTGGAATGTTCTTCCCTGGGGAAGAGGATTTGTTCCAGTCTCAGTACAGTTGTCTAGAGGTTTTGTGCAGGTTGAAAGGCCTTGTAAACCTTCCCCATTCACACGAACATGCTTATTAATGTTATCCTTATTCTTTACGAATGTTGTTTATGGATGTGGCTTCTGACATCCCTAACAGATGCTGACAGAATCTCACACCAAACTTCCTGTATCACTGTCTCTCACAAGTTTTCTGCCCACCTCCCCTCCAAAATGGTCCCTGAGCCTTAGGTGCCCAAATTGTGTTGTATGTATCAGTCGGGGCTATTGTGCACATCTACGCCTAGGGATTGTGATTATCTGTAAAGGTGTCCAACTGTTGCAAAGAGAAGTTTTCTTGATAAGGGCTGAGAACTCCATTTATCTGTGGTATATAAACAAGTATTTAGAATGTAGTTAAGGACCATGCTGATTTTGTAAAGTGGCAGTTGTAGGTATGTTCTTCTGGAAGACCCAAAATCATAGTGTATCGATAGATTACAGATGCTGATTTGTTTTATTAATGGCATTGTCTATAGGATTATGCAGTTCTAATTATTTTAATAGTTGAAAGATATTGTATAGTTCTAAAAGAAGAAACAAATAAGAGAAATTTTACTATAAGAAACACAGTTCAAACCACTTATCTATGATGAAAGTCCTGAGTTTCCTATTGTCATTTGAAGACAATAAGGCGATTAGCTACTTGGAATGAAGGCCCATTGCTTCTGCCTATTTTTTCATTACCATAATAAAATACCTCAGGTAGTCAAAAAGAATTCTGTTAAACAAAAAGAATTGTTTCACTATTTGAGATGCTGAAAGTATTAGCTGCATGGTGCATGTTTTGTTGAGGATTCCCTCTTGGTAGCATTGGCTCATGATACTGGACCACTGCAAGAATGCTTGTGAGAGGAAGAGATTACAGATGGAAATCCAGAAAGACCCAGGGTTCTCATGATCCCTTCCCAGATTTCATACTGAATTGCCTGCAGATCTCCCCTTTGATTCCACCTCTTACAGAGTCAACCTACCATTGCCATACTGCACACTACCAGCAAGTATCTATCTAGGAGACAAACAGCATTCAAGCCATATAACAAACCTGTGTTCAAAGACCCTTGCCAGACAAGTGAAATAAAGCCAATAAATAATAAAATATATATATATTTATTTCACAAATAGTAGTTCTCAAAGGGAAAGAAATGCAATGAGGGGCATAGGAAAAGAGCATGTTTATACAAAATTAAAAAAAAAAAAAAAAAACTCTCCCGTGCTATTTGTAATACTACCTCCCATCTCCCCTGCCTCCTGATTTTGGAATCAATGGTATAAAGCAGGTGTTCCTACATCAAAAAAATTGGAACAGTTTTTTACCAACACTATAAATATGTATCAAAGCAGAAAAATAGCTGTTACCATAAAGGGACAAATGAGAGTGAGAAGCCTGAAATAATCAAATGTTTCAATGTTAGAAAATGGAAAATAAAAACATATCAGTTTGAGAAAAAATTTAAAGGATGTGGGTGACACATCAGCAGACGTGTTGCTGCATATACCAAAACCAATAGAGGCTTGCTCTTTCAAAGCTTTATTGTTTTAGTTTAGGATTTTTGTTTTGGTTGCTGCTGTTGTTGGTTTGGTTTGAGACAAGGTCTCACTGTGTAGAGCTGGCTGCCCCGGAACGTGTATGTAAGTTGAGCTGGCCTCGAACTCCCAGAGAGCCACCTGCTTTTAATCTATGAATGCTAGGCTTAAAGGAATGAGTCGCCATGCTCTTTTCCAAAGCCTTATAAAGGCAGGGCTTGAGAAGTGAAAAGAGGGATTGTTTTACACACAAAGGGCATGATAGTTTCATAGTTACAGGACATACGTTGAAAGTCCACTTGAAGTATGTTAAATAATAATGTTAATTATTTAGAACCACGATGAACTATAAACACTAGGAAGCTTTTGATTTTTTGTTTTGTTTTGTTTTCCAAGATGGAACCATTATTCTTAGAATCATTATTAGTATAAAGAAGGGAATAAAACACAATCAGATGAGAAGAGAAAAAACAAAATTATTCCATGTCTGTCATGTTCTAAGAATTCTGCTCGGTAGTTTCACAGTTATTTCATTCATGGCTCATAGGAACTCTTATAGATGGGAAACATGAAAATCAGGAACATACAAAAGGGCACAAGACATAAAAAAGGTGCATGATATCTGTGGATGTTAGTTTTCTTATATATTTTATTTCTAAAATTGAAGTATTTGTTCAACAGATATTTATTGAGCCCCTGAAAAGGACCCTAGGAACACACTATTGATCAAGCAACTGTCTCTCTGGCAGTTTAGGGTTTATGTGATAGGCATAACAATATATCTATATTCAAATATGGGCTAGAGAAAATGGCATGAAATAATGAATAGCAAGCCTGGGAGCACACAGCCAAATTAACAATGCAATGCAGGCATCCCTGTAAGGGTAAGGCAAGCAACTCCTTTGAGACTGGTAACATTTTCAAAATCTGAGTAGAAGGGAGAAGGGAGATGCAACACTCTGCCATAACTCCATTCTGACAGCACTCTGCCAAAACTGCATTCTGAGCAGATGGATGGAACAGCATGCACCTAAATCAGGATGCAAAATGGAGCTTGGTGTCTTCAAGAAATAAGATGGAGGTATGGTCTGGAAGGGGGAGTCAAACAGAGTTTGTAAGCAAAGTTTCCTATAGTTTCAGCAGTTGGGTGGCAATTAAATCAAAGGATTCAAGTGTTAAAAATATAAACATGGTGGAAAATAGAGATTAAATCCTCACAGCCGAGGCCAGTGACAGTAAGAATGGAGGCTGTCAGGATAGAAGCAGAAACAATTATGTCAAATGTACCCAAGAGAGAATGAAGACGCAGGGACACTCACTGAATTGCTTAACATGGAAATCAGGACTTAGGTAATTTGCTAGGAATTCTATAGAATCTATCATTGTCAGCAAACAATGATACACAATTGCATGTCCAAGGGCAAAAGAAATAGATTTTATTTAATACAAAAATCTTTGAAAGGTAACTAAAAATTTATCATGAGCTTTAATGTATACAATGCTTGGTTGATTTGAGCTAGATCTGCTCAAAGCACCATCTATAAGGATCAGCTTTTACAATATTAGAAGGTTCTGTGAAAGGTGGCTAGCTAGGGAAACAATCAGTAGTCTTACTCAGCTGTGATGCCTGTGAACCCCAATGAAAACCAAGAAGGCAAGGTATCACTGAAGATGCAGTAGAAATACTAATGTATTGTTGGTAACTGACAGCTCTCTAATTGGACTTCAGACCCACTCAACAAGAGGGAAATCATGCCTGGTACTGGGAACCTAGTTAATGACTCATGGCTAGCAAAGCAATGGATCGTAGAGGAGAACCTACAACTACTACTATACTAGATCACCAGAATTCTTTACTCTAAATGCTTAGCCTTGCAACCATAGATATGTGTAGCTCTCACCCCTCATCAGTGAACCTTCTCTTTGCAGCAGATGGAGAAGCACAGAAGGCCATAACTGTAAAAAATGCAAAGAACAACTGATTCCCAGTGTCCATCTCTAGTAGATGAATCGTCAGCACAACTCTTCTATCTAAGGCTCAGGGAACACCTTGGAAGAGTTGCTGTAAGAGTCAGAGGACCAGGGAATTTGCTGTAAGGTTGTATCTTCAGCCGTCCCTACTGATAATGTAAGTTTGAGACTAGTGGTCAGCTTCAGGAACTTACATGCTCCACTATGTTCATAGCAGCCTTATTTATAATAGCCAGAAACTGGAAAGAACCCAGATGCCCCTCAATAGAGGAATGGATACAGAAAATGTGGTACATCTACACAATGGAGTACTACTCAGCTATTAAAAAGAATGAATTTATGAAATTCCTAGCCAAATGGATGGACCTGGAGAGCATCATCCTGAGTGAGGTAACACAATCACAAAGGAACTCACACAATATGTACTCACTGATAAGTGGATACTAGCCCAAAACCTAGGATACCCACGATATAAGATACAATTTCCTAAACACATGAAACTCAAGAAAAATGAAGACTGAAGTGTGGACACTATGCCCCTCCTTAGAAGTGGGAACAAAACACCCATGGAAGGAGTTACAGAAACAAAGTTTGGAGCTGAGATGAAAGGATGGACCATGTAGAGACTGCCATATCCAGGGATCCACCCCATAATCAGCATCCAAACGCTGACACCATTGCATATACTAGCAAGATTTTATCGAAAGGACCCAGATGTAGCTGTCTCTTGTGAGACTATGCCGGGGCCTAGCAAACACAGAAGTGGATGCTCACAGTCAGCTAATGGATGGATCACAGGGCTCCCAATGGAGGAGCTAGAGAAAGTACCCAAGGAGCTAAAGGGATCTTCAACCCTATAGGTGGAACAACATTATGAACTAACCAGTACCCCTGAGCTCTTGACTCTAGCTGCATATATATCAAAAGATGGCCTAGTCGGCCATCACTGGAAAGAGAGGCCCATTGGACACGCAGACTTTGTGTGCCCCGGTACAGGGGAACGCCAGGGCCAAAGGGGGGGAGTGGGTGGGTAGGGGAGTGGGGGTGGGTGGGTAAGGGGGACTTTTGGTATAGCATTGGAAATGTAAATGAGCTAAATACCTAATAAAAAATGGAAAAAAAAAAAAAAAAAAAAAAGAAATGTTTACCTCTTGAGCTTAATGAGCTTCCCTGCAGGGCAGAGGGTTTCACTTTCCTTTAGAATAGCCTGTTGTTTTACCTCCTTTGATATTCTGTGTCTTCCTGAGCCTTTCTACCCAGGAGGAAAACTGACAAAGCACCAATGTCTGTCAGGTTTTATTTTGTTACTGTATTATCTTAATAGACTTCCTAGAATTAAAGTGGATATTGCCACACAATGATGAGCTTTTCTATACATATGTAAGATTCATCTACATTTTTTTCTTTTGTCTCAGCTGCTAGGAGAAACTCAAATCCACCTGAGTTTTCTAGGAATTTGGCCTTTTGTGGCAGAGAAGAACTTGACTAAAATTTGACATCTATAATGATATTTGATTTTCTGTTTTTCCACATCCTTTGGTAGATGTATTAATTCAACATTATTAATATTATATACTTGAACTCTTTCATTATTAAAAGACAAATACTCATTGACTCCACTCTTTTAAAGTCTCCTGTCCCTTTTCGGTTTACTTATGTGATGATATTTACTTATTCTGTTCTTACTGGAGATAGATTTATCAGTAAAGAAAATTCATAACTCCTCTGCACACTGTTGGCTTTGCCTGTTTTACTAATTTAAAATGTTTATCTTAGCTCGTTGTTTCAAGTGTAATTTTAAATGCAATTAATATATTCACATCAACCAGTCTCTATTCCTTAAGACTAAACACCTTTAGCATTAGTATTTTTAAATGAATCTTATTATCAGTAAATAATTAAATTAATTTAGTATTAACAGGATTTGAATGTCTTATCACCTATATAGGGACTTCAGCTTAATATAATGTTCACTACATTGGTAGAGAAGCACTAAAGTCTGCCCAATATTTTATGCTTTGGATCAGTTTTGTTGGGTAATGATAATTTTTTTTTCTAATTTCCACTCACATTTTCATCTTGGATATTCACATTCCTGTTTTCTGTATATTTAAATAATAGGAGAAGTGTGTGTGTGTGTGTGTGTTCTCTCCTCCTTGATAATTTATTATATGTACAAATACTTGACAGTTCTACTGTAATGGGCTTCATGTTTCTTCATTGAGTCCTTTAATCTCTGATGCCAATCAAATAACAAGTAGCCATTTGATTTTACCCATTCAAACACTCATATAATATACAGGAAGAATTTCACTTGTAGAACATTTAAAAATGTATCTCTCATAAGTAAGTCTCAGTTTATATCATTTAGAAATGAGTCTTAAATAGAAATTAAATCGGTATATTATCTTTTGTTTTCCATCTGTTTCTTGTTAAGACACTTTATGTAGCACAGGTTGGCCTTGTATTTGAATCAACACTCTTACCTTAGCCTCCCAAAAATATAGGGCTCTTTTAAATCAATGGGCGTTTTCACGAAGATTTTGAATTATTCATAGACCTAAGATTTGTGACACTCATAGCCATGAAAGATTGCCATGGAACACTTTTATTGTCCCATGTTAATTAAGATAAATGACATGAACTCTCATGGGAGCATGAATCAGGGAATCTAGCTTGATGAGGAATTACTATAGAACAGAGAAAAATTGAAAAGTGAGAAATTAAAGAGATGGAAGAGAAACTTCTGAGACAAGGAGTAGTTTCCAAGAGAGGAAAAGCCATAGAGGGATCTTTGCTTAGCATTTTATAAGCAACACCACAAACTATTCAAAGACCAAGAAAAGTATTTTGAGATTGCTTAATTCTCTGCGTGTCTCCCTGGCCTACCCAGGAAGGTGATACTATGCTGCTTGTATGCAGCCAACTCAGTTAGGGGTGGCTGAGATCATCTCTCTATCTCTAACTCTAGCATCGTTAGAAACCCTAACTACTAGCTCATAGTCACTTAAACTTTGTTATTGCTTTCAAACTTTCCAGCTGTCTTGTTAACTGTTACTTATATTAAGTTCTCTGGTTTTGTTAGTAGTTGATCTTGACTTTCTGTTGGCCATAGGTTACTAGCTGGTGTTGCTAGTATTCCTAGAAGATGCCCCAAGTTTGCTAGTTATAGTAGACATTCTTTCCTCTTAGAGATACCAACAGATACCTGTTGTTTTCTTGCTTAGCTATCTGTCTGGGGAGCGATCTGGTGGGTGTATCGTTATCAAACTGAAAGTAAACTCATTAGAAATAATTCTTCCTTATAAACTAGTTTGTTAAAGTTAGGTACATTTTATAAGCAATAGAATAAAAGCAAGAATGTGTAATAAGCAACAATATCTAGCATGTGTTTATCAAAATGGAAAGGTATTATGGAAGCTAGTCATCATCACTAGTAACTAAACTTGCTTCATTTTTTTGAGGTAAATATTTTTATTAGTTATTTTCTTTATTTACATTTCAAATGTTATCCCCTTTCCTGGTTTCCCCTCTGAACCCCCTCATGCCCTCCTCCGCTCACCAACCCACCCACTCCCACTTCCTGGCATTCCCCTATACTGGGCCTTAGAACCTTCACAGGACCAAGGGCCTCTCCTCCCATTGATGACCAACTAGGCCATCCTCTATGCAGCTAGAGCCATAAGACCCACCATGTGTTTTCTTTGGTAGTTTTGTTCCAGGAAGCTCTGGGGATACTTGTTGGTTCATATTGTTGCTCCTCCTATGGGGCTGCAAACCCCTTCAGCTCCTTAGGTACTTTCTCTAGCTCCTTTATTGGAGACCCTACTATGAGCATCCACTACTGTATTTGTCAGGCACTGGCAGAGTCTCTCAGGAGACAGCTATATCAGGCTCCTGTCAGCAAGCTCTTGTTGGCATCCACAATAGTGTCTGGTTTTGGTGGTTGCTTATGGGATGGATCCCTAGGTGGAAACTGCTTCTTAAAAAGTGTCTTTTAGCAGGCACACGTTTCTATCACATACCCAACCACAAACATCTTTGTCTGTTATTGTTAGTGCTTTTGGCTCCACTGTTTTAACCCATAAGGGGTTTGTTCCATAATATCCACTCCAGTGTAACATATGTAGATGTTGCATGACACTAGTCCTGGGAAGACATGAACAAATGCCTATTAGCCCTATGTCAGAAAGCAAAGACAGACCAAAGCAAGGATACCACTCAAAACCAACTGTGACTAATAAATTCATTTGGATTGCTTATTAGGGTATGGTTGATGGATTAGTTACAGTAGGAGAAACGACTCAAAGACAGCTGCATCACCAAGCTCTCACTAAAGTATAGATGGTGGCACACAAAAGCTGGGAGCATGAAGCTCAGTGCACAGTTTCAGGCAGTTTAAGTTTGTTAAGTGCCTCCTTTAGGTGATTCAGGAAGTCCGAGCCTCTTCAAAGCAGCATAGCTGGTCTTCCATTTTTAGATAGTTTGGGTGGTCTCTGTCTCTGATTCCTGCAGGCAGCTTGACTCATCTGTTCCTCTTCCAGGCAGCTTGGCTTTTCTGAGTCTCTCAGCAGTCCTGACTGTTTTAGGGAAGAAGGAAGAAATCTAATGAATCTTGTCAGTTTCAGGGGCTTCCTGAATATTTTGAGTTGTTTGCTTCTTGAGTTTGAACCAGCTTCCTTAAAGTATGGAATGTTTTCCCTCCCATGAAAAGATCCTGATTCTTAACAAGCTTCTCTCCAAGATGGATTGTTTTATCATGGAGGAACTGCTACATAACGAGGACCAAATTGTAGTTTTCACTGTGGGCCTTTCGCTGGCTACCCACTATGAACTAACACCTGCCTTACCACATACTGAATTACACCCATAATCCACCATAATCAACAAATAACTGTAGCTTTAGCATCAAAATATTCTGCATTTATAGAATACTATTCGTACTTGCAGGTAAATTCCCTTTTCTATAATGAAGTTTGTTCTTTTCTTATTCATATGAAGTTTTAAAATATCACACCATATATTTTAAATTATAGAATATGGAAAATATGGAATTTTTAATTTATCTATTTAAATAGATTGCATTTTGCTAGTTTACTGCTACTCTAAGTAAAATTCACATAAAAATGTCAACTAACAGAAGAAATATCCAAAACTATATCACATACTTTATGAAAGAAAATGCTTCAGTAACCCAGAACCTTCACTGTCCTAAACACGCTCACCCCATTTTTTCAAAAAGACAGTACTTGAATTTCATCACAGATGATTGAGTTACATTCTTGCAAAAACATGCATGTATAAACACGAGTGTGGCATCTATTCATTTATATTTTATTTCTATATATTATATTTCTAACATGTTTTATGCTTCTTATATGCAGCAGAATCTGTACCATATCTTCTGCTAGGGGTATCTTGGAATGTTTTGTGTCTTATTTGCAAGTATTACTTTAATTGGATAGTGCTAGATAGATACTATATAAGGAATATATACAATATAAATAGTAATAACATTCTCTGAGCAAAATTATAAGGATTAACAATATATTGACCTTTTACGTTCCTTATATTAGTTCTCAGATCTTTGTAATTTTCTTGAGCTTCCCAGCTTTTCTTTACGCTTTGGAAAAACATCCTGCCACTTACAAGACATAATATAATTAACAAAGCAACACTCACCAAGCCAACCCATGATGATCTTTTGCAAGGAGCTAAAGCTGATGACATGAAGATAGCAGTTGTTTGGCATGAAAGATAGCGCTGTGCAACATCATCTTAATTAAAAATAGTTGATTGCATAGGAAATCTAAGAAGGTAAAGTAGGTTGTTAGAACATTCTCTTAAGGGCAGGTTAAGCAAACAGGCTGAGTACCCAGTAGGATAGCCATTGTAAGGTCCAACAAAAGTTCCTGTCTCTTAAAATGCAAGGAATATTTTCATGATACAATCCATCCCATGCCTTCCCTAAGCTTCTCACAATATCTTCTGGGTACAAGGAACCACAATCTCACATACAGTGCTTTCACTTCCCAGTCTACCTATACCTCTCTAACTTCCCCCTCAGTATGTTCAGCAATTTATTTTTTATTATCTTTGATGAAGTTCACCATTTGGAAAAGTATGCAATGTCGTCTCTTTATACTTCTTTTTGAAATTTATCTATAGTGCATGTGTGCATGTGTGATGTGCATGTGCAGACATGCATGCACACATATCCTGTATGCCAAATGTGTTAAGACATTTATCTAATTTACTCTAAATTTTTTTTGTCCTTTTCTCTTTGGTTCTTTTTGATACATGCTCCAGGCAGTCTTTTAATCAATCATATATGTTTGAATATGAACTCCTTCACTGTTACTTCCTCTAATCTCTCTGGTCTTGGGTAAAGGCTTCCAGAAACTTACGAAAATATAAAGTAGCTCCTATCAATAGGAGCTAACATACAAATCAAGGAAAATGTGATGTTATATTTTTATAACATGATGTATATAATATATGTACACACATATCATTATGTCTTATAAGCCACATATGGCAAATCAGAGAACCTAGTGTGTTGAGTATATGAGGATAAAAATGACAGAATATTCAGGAAATCTGTCAGAAATATGTGACATAACATAGAGAAGAAACAGCCACGCAATCTAGAAACATTGCTCCGGTTCAAACTCTTCTTCAGCTTTGCTTTGCTGTGACTTTGGGCAATTTCTGGAACTTTATTAGGTCAATATGATAATGCACAGGACAGGTGACACAACTATTTCGATGTTTAATGGATTAAACATTTTAAGTAATTTTTAGTACATATTAAATGGCGTAGAAATGTCTGGTAGCAAGAAAATAATACATTACTGAAGATAAAAATGAATAATTATAAAATGTGCTAACTGAATTCTTAATATGTCCCAATACTCTAATAAGTATTCTGCTTACTATCTTACTTGATCTTCAGAGTGATATTATAAGGACAATTGATTAATTTAAAGATGAGGCCATCAACTTTATTGTTCTATATGGAAAAAAGCTCCTTAAAAATTGCCAGCTGTTATAAAAAGCCAAATGTAGGCTGTGCCTGAGGTGCCAGAATGAAGAATTTGAATTCCATCCATGCATAGCTTAAGGATTCACTAGAGATAGAATAATATTAATAAAAAATATTTTAGGAAAATTTAATCTAGTAATGATTTTCAGGATGAACAGAAATATAAAAAGAAGATAAGAAAGACAGGACAGCATTTAAGTTGAAGGAGTTGGCCTCTACCTCTAGCTCTGTGTTGATGAGAACACATTTTGATAAATTTAAAGGTATTGCATGTGATCTGAATGTCCTACATTCCTAGCTTAATATAGTTTGTGAAAATGCATGCATGTATGTGTGTGGTTGTGAGTATGTCTTTATATTTCTATGTATCTTCAGTAAAGTCAGTGGTCATTGTCTTATACCTCTCAGGCTTCTCTAGCAAACTATCACATCCAGGATGTACTAAGAGGAATTGTTTGTTCAAGACCAATGGTAGCTGATTTAATTGCTGGTGAAAGTCTTGTGATTGTCTACAGAGCTATTCCTTACTATTGTGTTGTCCTAATATAGTACAATAAAAGTGTTTCATTGTGTTCCTCCTCATGGGTTGGGAACTACAGATCTAGTGGGTTGGAGCTCCATTCTTATGATGTCATTTAAGGTAAATCACTTCATGAGAGGAGATAGATCTGATGTCACATGAGGGACCAAGCTTTATGATACAAATTTTGTGGGGATCCAGTGCTGACCCTCAACTCAGGTGACTTGATAGTAACTGAACTCAGTGTGAAAGTCTGAGGTAGCTCAAAGGGAAAAGAACCCATAAGTAAAGTACTTTTGAGCATGGCATGCTATTCTTAAGCTAGCTACCCTTTATACCTTAAAGAGAAGGTCTAACAGTGTACATAGGGGAAATCAAAGTCTTGACATAATGACTAAGATTACAGTAGAAAAACAATTATCTCACATTCTTTTTTGACCCAATCCCTTGCATTATATTTCTAAAGATACAAGAATGAGAGACCGAAGAACAATTTGAGAGTGCCGCTCCCAGAAATGGAGATGGACATCATAGGGTGGTGGATGAATTTTAACAATATTCATTAATGATATCATAAGAATGGAGCCCCAACCCACTAGATCTGTTGTCCCCCACCCAAGAAGAGGAACCCAATGGAACATTTTTATTGTACTACATTAGGACAACACAGTTGTAAGGAATATCTTACCGACAATAATGATTGATTTTGACTTTGATTTACTGTTTGTTATTATACGTGATCTCATCTAATCTTTCCACTACAGTAATATATAGCATCCTAAGTTTTTATACTTTGGAGAAATTAAATAACTTACTTAAGGTCAATATGAATGGTAGTTCCAATTGAATCCTTGAATCAATAAGGTACAGATTGCTCCAGGCAAAAATAGCACTGCAATCAGCAAGAATGATGGGAACTGAAATGAATAGATAGGAATGACACCCTACAGTGACATCAATATCGGCCATTATCTATGAGATCAGTAAGTAGCATTAGTGTCAGTGGCAAACCCAAGAGTTACCTCTTGGGAATTATGCTGTCAATGGAAGTAAAACAATAAGACGTATTGGTATTTAAGGGTCCTGAGAGAACTCAGCAACCCATTTTGAGTTAGAGGAAGACTCTTCAGATAAATAGTCATGAACTGCACTAGGTTGAAGTCATTTAATTATCTTGTTTTTTTGCCAGCTGGTTGTGCCTTATGAAACTGCCTTCACAAATATAATAACCTGTCATTAGTTTACAAATATCAGTAATCCTTAGAATATTTTTATCAAATTAGGTAAGTTTAGTTTGATAAGGAGAGACCATACAATGAAATTTACAGAGCTCATATAGGCTCACTCTGATGGTTCTCATTCCATGAAAGAAGAAGATTTTTTGCAATCATATATATCAGAGTTTCAGTAATATAAAAATGAAAATACCTTTTGTTCCTAAGAAATGTATTTTAATATTTTTAAATGAACTTTACACATTGTATTAACTATTGAGCTATATAAACCTGATTAAATTAATTATATATGAAATTTGTTTCTATTAGTGATCAATATATATTTTCTATTAACATTTTTAATGTTATAATTTAACATTATGTAAAAGATATAGTTAGAAAAATAATACATATTTTTATTCACACATCTAATGAGATCAACATGTAAATTCAAGACATGTTGTAAAAAGTCTGCATAACATGACAAAAACCTTTAAAAAATGTTTTCTTTGGGGACTGGAGGGACTGCTCTCCCAGAGAACCATGGGTTACATGGCAGATCACAACTGCCTATAATTCCAGTTGCAGGTGATCCAACACTCTCCTACAGACATACATGTATGATAAACACCAATTCACATAAAATACAAAATGAATTTAAAATATTTCTTTTATTTTTGGAGGTTATAATATAATTAAATCATTCTCCCTTTCCTTTTCTCCCTCTAAACCTTTCCATATACCCCTGCTTGTTCTCTTTCTAATTCATGCCATTTTTTATTTTTTAATTGTTACACACACACACACACATACACACATCACAAGTATACCTCTCTCAGTATGTATAATGTTAGTTGTATGTGTATTTTCAGGACTGACCATTTAATATTGGATGACCAATCTGTGTGACGTATCCTGAATCAGAATACTTCTTTGCCCCCCCCTTTATTCCATAACAGTGTGAAGTGCTTTTTGTAGGGTTGATATTGCCTGAATCTCCTATTCCAGTTCAGGTTAGCATATCTGCCATTGTTGTCTTTGTTCGGCATCTGTTCATACAGTTGTGTTGGTAAAATATAATTATACAGACTTTAATATCTAAGAGACACACTGTCATAGCAAACTTTGTGTTCGTTTGTCTTTTATAATTTTTTTCTCTCCTCTTGTGCAATGAATCCTGACACATAGGTTCAGGTGTCACACTGACAATACGTCAGTTAGGATTGGGCTCTACAACTCAGCATTTTGACTGGTTGTGGTTTCTGTAGTGACATTAGTCTGTTGAAGAGAGAGGTTTTTTGGATGAGGAATGAGAACTGCACCTATCCATGGGTATACTGAAAAATATCTAGAGTGTAGTTAGGGATTATGCTGGTTTAGTAAACTTTTGGCTGCATTTTCTCCTCCAAGATCCATGATTTTCCTATAACATGCCAGTGGCCTTTGAGTCTAAATTATATTCTAATAAGCCATGTCATAATAACAAATAACAGTATGACCTACAGTTCATCTAAAATTTCAATAATTAATTGCTAATAACTGAATTTAGCTTCAGAAATGTCCTATAGGAAATATTTAAAAATAACTGCCATGGTACAGAAATATTTAATTGAACAAATGATATTATGTAGTTCATTAGACTTTTTAAAAACTATTGCTAAGTAAATTCTTTTGTTATTGTTTTAAAATAATTGCATAATACTACTCATCGAACTGTGTTAAAATACAATGAAAATAATGTGTGAGTATATTGAGTAATCTGGGAGAGTACACACACACACACACACACACACACACACACACACACACACACACAGACTTTCTGAACATAATCTTTCCTCTCTTTCAGTGTCTTCCACAAGGATAATGGGATCAATAAAGTCAGTAGTACCAGCTGACATATCTGTGAGGCTTGCTACTGTTTCTTCAGATGTCACATGCAGAAGAAAGCAGGAAATAGGCAAGGCTTTTGATTAAAACTAATAAAAAATTGAAAATCTATTTATATAGGACCGTTTCCTAGACAACAGTATAGAAGACCCTCTAGTAAATATTCCTGTGCTGTTTCCTGCTCAAGCCTGTCACACTATTCTCTTTTCTTGTTTAATTCATATGAATTTCATTTCAGCACTAAGGTTTCCTTCTTAATGTCAAGTAAATCTAAACAGGTATTACATGAAAACCAAAACAAGGTGATATCTTAGGAGCCTTTTACATCGTAAGGCTCCTTAGCTTTCTAGCCATTAGCTTATTGTGACTCATCAAAAGACAAAAGACCACTAACATTTTGACCTATCAAACATTCTATGATGGTCTTGTAAGGAAACCACTGATGAGGTGATCTGGGAATTTTTACCTCATGAATATGTTTCTATAAGTTAAGTATTAAAAAAAATCAAAAACAAAAGGTTACAAAATCAACAAACATTAGGCTATAATTAGCAAATGAGATCTTAAGTATCACTTTGATACATCAAGTGCATGTAATAAGAGAGCCCTGATCAAACAAAGGCAGTGGGAACAAAAATAATTTATCATATTGTAACTAAAGAAACTAAGATAAATATTTTAAGAACTTTGAGAGAAATGAATTAACTTACGAAAAGAAAATGTGTCCTTTTTCACAGTAATGTGTTCTTTCTGAGGGGAATAAAATCTGGAGTGTAAAAAAAAAGGAAAATACATAAATAATTAAAAAAAAAAGATTTAAAAAAAAAGAAAACATGTAAATCCCTCTTCCCCCAAGTTTCATCTAAGTTCTGGAAATAATAATGTATATAACACAGACAGGCTATGCTTTCTCAGAACTCAAATGTTTTACTATCCAGAGCACTGTACTCTTAGTCATAGTTCCCATTCTCCAGCTCAAGCAGACTCTCAAAGAGAGAAAATGACTCCTTATTAGCTCTTGAAAAATAATAACTTCCTCTTGTTTCCATTTATAAAATGAGAATAATAATACCTATTCAAGGTTATTATAAATAGGGAAAGAAAGAATGCATGTAAAGAACATTATCAACCATAAGGTGAAAGGAAATCCATGATAGCATTAGTACCCAATAGCTGACCATACTTTAAAAGAAAAGAGCTGAGCCTAAAGAAGTTGGAACTAACGGAGAAATTTGAGTTTTAAGAACTAGATATCATCAGGGCTGGGCCATGTGAGAGAAAAGTGGTAGAGAAGGTGCATATTATTATGCACAAAACTATGGGAACAAATATAAGCAAGGTGAAATACTGCAAAAACCTTCTAAAATCACATGTGTGTGTGTGTGATTTAATGTGCCTATTATCTAGTCTTAATGCTATGGCAAACTTAAAACGATTTAGTGTTATAACAGAAATTATATTTTAACCTAATGTTAGATTTAAAGTAATTACAAAATTTTTTCATTCACCTACACCAATAAAAAAATACTACTTAAATTACTTTTTTTTTCAGAAAAGATTTTTTTTAAGTGCATACATTTTAACTCTGAGAGGCTTAAGATACTTCTGGCAATATTTTACACACACAAAAAAACTCATCCTCCAAGTATTTTTGACTCTAAAAGATAAATCTGTGAGTTCCCTTTGGTACATGAATAAACCTCTGAGAAAAGAGTGAATTATTATCACAATATTGAAAAGCTTTTATTATTTGTCTCAAGACTGAAGTCATCTTAAATTTTACTCTTATGACAATAGGGCTCCCTTACTATGTTTTGTAATAATATTCACAAAATTTTTGCATTGAATGATGAATATTTATTCCTCATACTTTGACACACTATAGCATCCTAGTTAATTAAAAATACATTGACTATATTTTGTCCATAAAACAAATTAAATACAAATCCTAATAAAACTTGTACTCCCCAGGCAGTGACTTTCAGGTCAAGCAATATCCTTTTAGATCTCTTGCCAGCATGGAAGGTCATTGTACTCCATTTAGAAAATGAATCTTGGGATAAAAATACTAATTTATTATGCTGAGTTAATACAAATTTTCAAAACAGCATATTGCATATAAGACATTTTACATGATGTTCTAAGACAAAATATATATATACATACAGAGAGAGAGTGATACAAATATCTATATAAATATATATATATATATATATATATATATATATATATATATATATATATATATACATATAGACATAGATATATAGATATATGAGACAGGAGAGAGAGTCTGTTTTAACAATTTATATTAATAGAGCAGGATAGATTACAAAGATAAAGAAGACTCACATATTCTGTGAATAACTTTTATTATTTATTTATTTATTTATTTATTTATTTTTGGTTTTCAAGACAGGGTTTCTCTGTGTAGCCCTGGCTGTCCTGTAACTCACTCTATAGACCAGGTTGGCCTTGAACTCAGAAATCTGCCTGCCTCTGCCTCCCAAGTGCTGTGATTAAAGGCATGTGCCACCACTGTCCAGCTTTACATATTATTTTTAAAGCTAGTTTCAAAACTTTCTTGTGGAGGGCGAAACCATGCAGAATAGTATACAGTTGCTTTAGATGACCTTTTCTTGTGTGACTGAATTCAGATTATTGCTGTCATAATATGGAAGTTCAAAATGGTCAAAAAGTGAAAAAAGAAATTTCTTTACCACTGTTTCTCTTAGAGCCTCTTAGTAAGTAGAAGAGACACAGTTACACTGGGACATTTGTCTTTCTATTTTGTTGTCAGAAACCAAAAGACTAAAGGCATGCTATGATGCTATGGTTCATCAGTAATTCATGTTAATGGCATGTGATACACCTAACACAAAGATCTGTGGACCAAACAAAGAAATGTGTCTGGGACTGAGTACTCTGCAGGAATAAAGCTCACATTTATTTGAAGAGAATTTGCCTTTTGCCCCCCATCCTTCAAGCAAAACAAGAAATTTAAATTTCATGGTGAATAATTCTGTTGATAAAGTTGATCAAATATGCAACTACTACATTAGTTAGCAGTTCTTACTTTTGCTTCTTGGCTAAGAAATTATTAAAATTCAGTATTTCTGTCTCAGTTAATTTTCCTTTTCCCTGTTAGCAAATAGCTGCTTTGAAATAGCATAAGAAAGGAAAAATTAAATTTGGCCAGTGATTTGAAGATACCGTCTCTCATGGAGGGAAGACATGGCAGCTGCAGGCTCCATAGCAACAGAAGCAAGCGTGGGCCTCTCAATCACAATTCAGTAGACCAGGGAGCAGAAAGAGTATAGGAATCAAAGTCAGAACACAAACTTGAACACTGCTCCCCAGTGAAGCTCCACAACCTCTGCAAACAGTGTCATCAGCTGAAGACCAAACATATAGACAAACCTCAACAGAATTTTTAAAACTATCTTACCATACACAAAATATTTTCTTTGCTTTTTAAAATAAGACATACTTTCCTTTTCTACTTTTTCTCTTTGTTTAACCTTTACTGAGTTTATTCTTCAACAAGTTCATACAACTATAACATGCCCTCTGCCTATGATGCTCCCAATCTCTGTTACTTCTATTATGCTCCTTTCTTCCTGAAAAAAAATCATTTCCATATTCATAATTTAAAATGTTTCCTTTTTGTTGTTGTTTTTACAGATTTGTTTTGTTTGAGAGCTACTGAGTTTAACCAGGATCATCTGAATATCCATAGCTTTACAACTACATGCTGGAGCTTGGTAGACTCCTCTGTCTGTACACAACTAAAGACAATGACTGTCTCTGCCCCCAGAATCCATTAGTGGTCAAAAGTTGAACAGAAAGGTAAGCCCCAATCCACTGCGGATAGCTTCTTCCCACTGAGCCATGAATGACGCTGTGTAGACCTACAGAAGCAGCCACAGCTTTTATGAACTCATGACTGTATTTGTTGTGTAATGACCAAACTACAGTTTTAGCACTCTTTCTCATCTTCTAACTTATACTCTTTTCATTCCCTGAGTCTTAGAAAGGGTGTTTAAATGTCTTGTGTAGTGCTGAACACTCACTTGTCACTTATTCTGAGTTCCTTAAGCAGCCACGTGTCTCTGCTCTTACCACCATGCACTGACAAAAGAAGCTGGTATGACTAACACTGGGGATAGCACTTGTCTATGTCTATAAACAGAAATATTCAGAAAGCTGCTTTTGACATGGCTCAGAACTCCAATCTGAGAATGGTTGGTTACCCCATAAGTTGTGCCACTACATAAGAAAATCTGTCTACAACAAATCTATAGCCATACCCAACATTATATTCAATGGGGAAAAGAAAAACATTAAAGTATCTCTAAAGTCAGAAATAAGACAAGAGCATCTGTGTGCTCTCTCCATTCCTACTCTGCACAGTGCTGGAGGTTTTAGCTAAAGAATAAGACAAGAGAAGGAAATAAAGGGGATTCATATATTAAACAAGAAATCAAAATATCTCTGTTTACAGATGATAAAATTTTATATATAACAGGCCATGATGATACTATAAAAATATATCAGAGCTGATAAACACTTTGAGTAAAATGGAAGGAAACAAAACTAACACACTAAAATTAGTAATTATTCCTACATGCCAATGATAGAAACCAGGGAAGGATAAAAGATAATGCTAAAAAGAAAAATCAAAAGAAAAGACAAAAGAAATCATGGAAGTAATTTCTTTAACAATAGTCACAAAAAGTAAAATACCAGGGAATACAGGTAACAAAAAAAAAAGAAAAAAGAAAGAAAAAGAAAAGAAAAGAAAGAAAGGAAGATACTTTAAGACACTGAAGAAAGAAATTGAGAAAGACATTAGGAGATGATGGAACGACATACCATGTTCATGAATCAGAACAATCAAATATTAGGAAAATGGCCATAATATCTAAACCAACCTATATTCCAATGTACTTTCAACTAAACCTCTAAGGTACACAGACTTAAGTGGTATTACATTTTATTATGAAACACCAATAAGCAATGATACTCAAAATGATCCTGAACAGAAAGAATGCTGCACATAGCACTGCTGTACTTGAGTTTTACAAAGCTTTGTAACAAAAGCTGAATCATAATACTGGCAAGAGATGAAACAGAGATGAAGACAAACAGACAGAATAGCAAGGACCCAGAGCTAAATCTACACATGCACAGCTACCTGAATTTTTACAAAAATCCTGGAGAAAAGACAGTGTGTTCAACAAACAAATGGTGCTGGAAAAGTTAGATGTCAACATCCAGAAAAATAAAACACAATCTTAATCTCTGCCTGCATAAAACCCAACTCCAAGTAGATCAAGGACCTCAAAATAATAGCAGATACTTGGAAAATACTAGAGAAGAAATTAGGTATTCCAAAAGGTGCAACAGTGGCACTCAAATCCTGGGCATAAACAGCAGTCACTCATTGGAATGAAGCTTACTCAATAAAAGGGAATTCATCCCTGGTACTGTAAATTTAGCAGCCGACATAACGCTTGTGAGACAATGGTGTAAGACCCCAGAAACTGGGGAGACCTCCGCTCAAGGCCCAGGATGAGTTGGCCAGCACCCAAATGACTCGAGAGAAAACCACACCTGATGCAAACTGCAAGAGGCTTTATTGTCAGCTAGCTGAGGACAAACTCCTTTTGCTGCTCAGGGCAGGGGAGTTTGACACCTAGTGTTAGCAGTAGGGGGCTTTTAAAGGAAAAGTGAGGAATTGGGAGGAGTTGGGAGGAGTTGGGAGGAGTTGGGAGGAATTTGGCTACAGCTCTTCTCTGGCAGGTATCCTTGGTAAAATTAAAAGGCATGAGGAGTGGTGAGTGAGTTGTAACTCTTCTTTGTGGAATTTATCTCCGTGTCCTTGGCACAGGGAGCCAAGCAAGCGCCTGGCTAGGTCTTTTTACAATTATCACATCTCTGGTTGTAAGGTATAGAAACAAAAAGGCTTTTTGCTGGCTATAGAAAACAAAGAGCTTCTTTCTGGCTGTATTTTTAGAGACCAGGCAAAACAAGCTTGAGGGAATGTTTTAGGGGCTTTACCTTTCAGAGAGAAATGCTTTAAGTCTGGGTCTCACAATGGAACCCAGAGGAAAATGTACTACTGCCTGTTTCCTATACCAGTACACACCATAACAGCGCTCAAAATATTACCCTTATACCCACAAGAAAGTGGTGGTCTCACCCTTCTCCAAGCACCTTCTTTTTTATTAGGTAGATGGAAATCATCACAGACACCCACAACTGGTAGAAATTCAGATCATCTGACTGTGGAATTCCCACCCTCAATTCATCAATTCATGAATATGTAGCACAACCCCTACATGTATGGCTCAGGAAGTATTGTAGAAAAGCTGGTAAGAGAGAAGACCAAAATAGATGTGGTCAGATGGTGTTTTCTAAAATAATAGTGATAAAACACACACACACACACACACACACACACACACAGATGAAATGGAGTGGACTGGAAGGAATTGACAAAAGGAGTAGAGAGTGATTACTATTGGGATACACTGTTTGAAATTCTCTAGGAATTAATAAAATTATTATATATGTGCATATATATATATGTATATATATATATATATATATATATATATATATATATATATATATGAAATTCACTTCTTTTTTTTCTTTTTTTTTTCTTCTTTTTAAATTAGGTATTTTCCTCATTTACATTTCCCAATACTATCCCAAAAGTCCCCCATACCCACCCCCTACTCCTCTACCCACCCACTCCCCCTTTTTGGCCCTGGCATTCCCCTGTACTGGGGCATATAAAGTTTGCAAGTCCAATGGGCCTCTCTTTCCAGTGATGGCCAACTAGGCCATCTTTTGATACATATGCAGCTAGAGACAAGAGCTCCAGGGTACTGGTTAGTTCATACTGTTGTTCCACCTATAGGGTTGCAGTTCCCTTTAGCTCCTTGGGTAATTTCTCTAGCTCCTCCATTGGGGGCCCTGTGATCCATCCAATAGCTGACTGTGAGCATCCAATTCTGTGTTTGCTAGGCCCCGGCATAGTCTCACAAGAGACAGCTATATCTGGGTCCTTTCAGCAAAATCTTGCTAGTGTATGCAATGGTGTCAGCGTTTGGAAGCTGATTATGGGATGGATCCCTGGATATGGCAATCACAAGATGGTCCATCCTTTTGTCACAACTCCAAATTTTGTCTCTGTAACTCCTTCCATGGGTGTTTTGTTCCCAATTCTTTGGTCTTCGTTCTTGAGTTTCATGCGTTTAGCAAATTGTATCTTATATCTTGGGTATCCTAAGTTTCTGGGCTAATATCCACTTATCAGTGAGTACATGTTGTGTGAGTTCCTTTGTGATTGGGTTACCTCACTCAGGATGATGCCCTCCAGGTCCATCCATTTGCCTAGGAATGAAATTCACTTCTACATACAAGCATAGGCAATGACTTTCTGAATAAGACTTTAGTAGTATAGAAAATAAAACCAGCAATTTATAAGTGAGATCTCATAAAACTAGAAAGATTTACTACAGCAAAGAAAATGAGGATCAGATGAAGAAGTAACCCACAGGCAGAGAGATTCTTCTTTTCTAACGGATTTTAATATATATCCTAGAGGAAACCAATTATGCTTTTAAAAAATGATTTTGTGTTCTTAGCACAATGGTACTTTTAAAACTATACCTATCTCTATATAATTTTTATTTTTGTCTATTTGATGACTCTGGTTACTGATGAACACATCAAAAAATTGTGATAACTTACCTATGACTTTTAAACAGGGAATCTTGTAGTAAGTTTAATCCATCTGATTTCTGGAGGAATAAAATATCTGGTTATTAATGCAGGGACTATAAACTGTACACCTTTAAAAGAGAATCTTCTATTATTTAAGACATTGTCATTTGTGAAGAATAATGAAAATAACCCCATGAGGTTTTCAGTAACATCTTTCTTAACTGCCTATAATGTTACCTTTCTAGTTGCTGAGACAAGAAGCAACTTATAAAAGGAAGGATCTATTCTTGTTGACAGTGCAGGAGAGTGTAATCTGTCCTGTAAGAGAAGGCATGGCATCACAAATGGGAGGCTGGCTGTTCATATTACAAATGTAATAAGGAATAAACAGTGAAAAAAAACATGAAATGGAATTGATAATCCCAAGGTCTACTCCCAATACCCACTGCTTTAAGCAGCGCTCCACCTCCTAGTGGCTCTACAACCTTCCCAAACAGTGCCACTGGCTGGGGACCAATTTTTCAAACATGGAGCTGTGGAAGACATTTTTCATTGAAGCCCAACCACCAACAATCTCACCTTACATTTAATTACTTTAGTTGGACACATTAGTCTCTGTATTCTTCCTTTTCCCGTTGTACTTATTCTGCAGTGTACAAGGTCTATCTCAGTTTTCCATAGTCTGAATATTAGCATGCATGTAAAAGATAGGTCTAAAAAGAGGGGAGCAAATTGCCTGTGAAACATTAAGAAGGTACCACAGCTCAGTATTTAACAATATTTTGACTATTTTTTTTCTCTAAGAACATTGTTACACTTATTTCAATCTTGGGAGGCTCTACATTTAATATGACTCAAGGAGAAATATGAAATAAAAGGATAAAAAGACTATCCAAAAGGAAAGGAAAGGAAAGGAAAGGAAAGGGAAGGGAAGGGAAGGGGAGGGAAGGGAAGGGAAAGGGAGGGAAGGGAAGGGAAGGAAAGGGAAGAAAAGAAAAGACTTTGATTCCCAGTCACATCTTAGGTAGTTTAATAAACACACACACACACACACACATACACACACAAGTGTAAACCTTTTTATTTTTATTTTTTTAATTTAAAATCGAGTTTTCTCTCATGCAGTACATCCTGACCATGATTTTCCCCTCTATCCTCTCTGTTATTTAATTCAAAATACTGTTATTTAATTCAAAATCCTTATTTCCTTTCCTTTTCTAGGAAATCCTCTTATCTTTATATTTTACTTTTACTAGTTCATGAGACCATTAAAATTATCCAGATGAATGGTATACCGAATAGTGTTTTCATACATATATACATTGTATAATGCTTATAAATCCCAGCTCTGCCCCACCTCTTGTCTTCCCCAGATTAACTCCCCGTCTTTAATCCCAGAACTCAGAAGGCAGAGGTGGGTTGATCTTTAAATTCTAGGCTTGCATTGTCTGTATAAAGAATTTCAGACAAGCTAGAGTTACATGGAGAAACCTGTCAAGTAAATAAATAAATACATAAATAAACAATACTATTATTTAATTCAAAAATCCTTATTTCCATTCCTTTTCTAGGAAGTCCTCTTATCTTTATATTTTACTTTTACTAATTCATAAGACCATTAAAATTATCCAGATGAATGGTATACCAAATAATGTTTTCATACATATATACATTGTATAATGCTTATAAATCAGTTTAAATAAATCTATGGCCTCAAAAATGTATTGTTCTTATGATAGAGACTTTCAAAATTATTTTTCTAGGATTTCTTTTAAGTACAAGAATGTAATTAATGTCTATAACCACTTAGCTGTACATTAGCAGTTAAGAATTTTTTCCTTCAACCTAATACAAGCAAGTTGCTAATTGATGATTATTTCCTAATGCCATCCTCCCTCTCTTAATCTAACAATCACCCTGCTTTCAATTTATATGACATGAAATTTTATAGATTCCATATGTGAATAATATTACAGACTATCAGTCTATTTGTGTAGATTTTCTTAATTTAACAATTTCTAGTTTCATCCATATTGTTACAAATAATTAATGAAACATTATATTAAAAATCCAAGATAATAATAATATTGAAATATAAATAAATCCAGTATTATTGTTGTGTCCTAGATTGTGACACACCATCCATAATTTCTGATGTCTGTTAATTTCAAATAAACTAAAACTCATGCTCATATGGCAAATTATTTGTTATTTATACGTATGTAACAGAAACATTCTTAGTAGAAACAGCACTTTTGGTCCAACTCATTAAAAATTTAATAGATAAGTCTTAAGTAACAACCGCAGCAAAGTCCAATTTAGTAAGTCAGAGTTAGGTTTTTTGTTTTGTTTTTCTAAATCAGGGTTACAAACAAGAGTATAGATGAGGGACAAAACCAGGGATAAATCAAAAGGAGTTACATCACCAGAAAGCCCACTTCAACACAGGTGCCTCCTCTCAAAGGCTATCTCCACTGCTCACCCGGGACACCACTGGATAAGCATCTCTCTTTTTAAAGGTTTGGCTAGTCAGAGTTTCCATCCACAGCAAACCTACTCTCTTTTTCCACTCTTGTCAGGAGCTTTCATGGATCTCCTAAGTTTGTGTTCTCCCAGACATGACCCTTTGTTTATCTGCTGTTTACAACTCGAATAGCTTGAGCATGCCCTTTACTCCTGAAGGAGAGGTTTCAATTTGGAGAGAACGTTGAAATTCAGAGGAAGAAGTCACACAATGACTAGCCAGACTCTGATGCAGTTATGTGAGAATATGCATTTACCATTAGGGACTCCTGATGGACAGGGATCTCAGTGATAAGAGATAGAGTGTGGAAAAAATAAGTCTTTGTGGTTAAAATAACTAACAATAGCTTGTAGACAGTGGGTGAGAAAATAGTGCACTACACTTAGTTAAAATCAGAAGCAACCAATGTAAGTTGCCTAGACCATAACACAGACCATCCAGGACTGATACATATCCATTAAAACTAAGCTTGAAAACTAGCAAAATTCTACAGAAGAAAATCGTTGAGAAACACGAAAAGAAAGTTTGAGACTATTCAGTATGGTTCCAATGGAATTAGGGGAATTTATATGTAGTAATGTTTAGGTCAGAGTCATAAATGGGGGCAAAACATCCTCTGTGTTAACAACATTTTTGTTTCTGTGGCAACTAAAACTCCAAGGTTAAAGGGTTCCTTGAGGAGTTCATCAAAAAACCCGTCTTAAGCAAAGAAACCTTGACAGCAACAAATTATTTGTAGTAAAATGAGCCTGTTTCTGGTTTGGACATCCATGTTAAGGAGAAGTACTGAGTCAGAGCAATTTTAAGGTTTTAATCCTATACAACAAGAAAGAATGATAACATCATCACCCACAATCTCTGGGGACAGGAAAGCTGTAGTTGGAAGATGAGTGGTTCTGCTGTAAGTATATGGAGTCTCTAATGCCGCTAGGTTAATTTGGCACTTATTTTATGTGCCAGTATTCTTTACACTGTGTGCCCAGGTTTCCCTAGAAAATTCCAGGTTGTAAATGGGGGTGAAGTTAAAATGATTATAATATTATTTAATGGTGTGCAATGTTCCATGGTAGCAGAGGTAGTTGTGCTTCATTGAGAATGTAATGTTGGGTTTTATCTGAAATGATGAGCATACATTTGCCAGACCAACTAGAAAGGGAAAGATAAAAATAAAAATATCCACAGTGAGGGGTGAGGGGTACCAAGAGTATGGATCACATAATTTATTTGACTAAAGGAAAGTAAATTTAATGAGCTAAGAAAAATGGGAATAATAAAAGGTGACTTTGGAGAATGTATTTGCAATGTCACATAGATATTTGAGTGTAAATGGAGTTTGTATTTTATTCTGTAAGCTCTGAGGAGCCAGTATAAGATTTAGAAGGGATAATTGATCCAACTTGTATTTTAGAAAGATCAATCTGACAAGGCAGCAAGAAGAATGAAACATACAGACAAGATAAGTTCAAAGAAAATGTTTATAAGGCTTCTGAAACATTTCAGGTGAAAAATGATAAGAACTAAAAGGTCAGTATCAGTGAGGCTGAACTAGGGGAGTGTGAGAGCTATTGAGAACACAAGCATAATCTGTCACATGCTGAGCTCCCCAATGGTGATGGCTGACACGGAATTAAGATGGAGCAGGTGATACAGCTCGGAGGGAAAAGATATCCATCTAAATGACAGCTGATCTCTGACATGCTAGACACTATTTCATTATCACTCATGGGTCCAGGGCAGTGTGCTACCTGTGGTCACTATCTTGTGCCCATTGTTGCCCAGATATCAGTCAATATGCATCTGATACTTTCTCTATTATCCTGCTTCTACATATGCCACCTTCTTGGAGCCTCAGAATTGGTTCATGTTTGATTACTATTGTTATAATTGAAAAAATACTAAGAGATCTAAATGTTCTGAACAAGGAAAGCCTACTTAAATAATCACAGGGCTTTCTCTCCAGTTCATGATTGTAGACTAAGTACAGTGGCATTTATATATGCAGTGGTGTGGCTCCATCTTGACATAACCCTTCCTCTTGCTTGTCATTATCAAAAGTAAATCATGCTTAGCATTCCTCCTTTATTTTTTTGGTTAATCAAAGTAAAATGATTACTGCTGCTTTTTGTAAAAAAAAAGGAAAATATGTATCAACAAATTTAGAATAAAATATGCATACATTTTGAAATGAATTCATTCTTGCTTCTTAGATGTGATAGATTGTGGCCTTATTTTTTCTACAAAATATTATGAGAAAAGAATGGATATAAAATGTTTTATCCTACTTTATTCTATTTTATCATGGAAACATGGTGTGGGATGTGTGTGTGTGTATGTGTGTGTGTGTGTGTGTGTGTGTGTGTGTGTGTGTGAGAGAGAGAGAGAGAGAGAGAGAGAGAGAGAGAGAGAGAGAGAGAGAGAGAGAGAACCAATGAGAAAAGATATTGTGATCATCCGAAAGAAAGAAAGCTTTGTAGATTAGATTTATATGCCCAATGACCATGATGAAATCCTAATACAAAGTGTGTACACTTTGACTTGGACAAACATATCTCCTGCTTTTTTGTTTGTTTGTTTGGTTGGTTGGTTGGTTTTTGGTTTTTGGTTTTTGGTTTTTGGTTTTTGGTTTTTGGTTTTTGGGTTTTGGGTTTTGGGTTTGGGGTTTTGGGTTTGGGGTTTGGGGTTTTGGTTTTTTTTTTGGTTTTTGGTTTTTGGTTTTTGGTTTTTGGTTTTTGGTTTTTGGTTTTTGGTTTTTGGTTTTTGGTTTTTGGTGTTTTTGGTTTGGTTTTGTTGAGACAGGGTTTCTCTGTGTAGCCCTGGCTGTCCTGGAACTCACTCTGTAGACCAGGCTGGCCTCAAACTCAGAAATCTGCCTGCCTCTGCCTCCCAAGTGCTGGGATTAAAGGCGTGTGCCACCACTGCCCAGCTTCCACTGCTGTTTTTGGTTGTTATTGAATATAGAGATTTCATCTTTGGCTTCATGGCTACCGTAGGTTAGATCTACAAACAGAAAAAACTGTAGATGTTTGTGAAGCTAAGGGAGAAGAGCAACTGGTTAAGAGATCTTGGGGATGGTATGGAAGGTGAGAAGGATAAATGGCCATAGCACATTGTAAATGTGGAAGAGAGACAGCAATGATTCAAGAGTACTGGTTAAGTTTTAAAACTAATGAGACAAAGATAAGCAGAATCCATACATCATTGAAATTTTCAAACAATTCTCTTACAATTACATTTAGCTACTGTTCCCTTACAGTCAGGCTAGTATTTATATAAAAAATTGTTTTTAAATAGTCTTCTTTTGAGTGTGTTATTGTGGGATAAGCACTCACAGAAGATATGAAAACCTCTTATTAGTGCATCTAATTGGGGTGTTTCAGCTAAAGGTACTCAGAAAAGTAACAACTTGTTTAGGTTGAAAACTAAATTTTAGATTTTTGCTAAACACTGTAGGGAAGTGTCTCAAGGAAATATAATCGAAACAGAGTCTATTTCAGAGGAAGTGATTCTAAATTCTACACGATATAACACTTACAGATTTGTGCGTTTTAGATAAATGGTTAAAACAATACTAATATCTTCTAGGGTACCCACATGATGTCCTCAACTTGGGTATATCCTTCAAGCAATAGTGAGCATCCATTAACAACATCCACAGGATGATAAAAGAGATGAAGGCTAGGTATTGCTTCTTCAGCTCATTTTATTTATTTATTTATTTTGCAGAACTGCACATAATGCTAAGAATCTGTCTCTTCTGAGTTGGGTAAAGATTTTTGCCCATGGTTTTTGACCCTTATCCTCATTTGCAAAGGTGGTGGATTTCTAACGAAAAAAAATATCATTCATCATCCATAGTACTTATCCCTATTACATAGCCACTGGATTAGTCTGTTATATTTTGCCCAGTGGACCTTCTTTTACTTCTTGGACACTCTGTTTTCTTAATGTCTCTGAGCATCTTGTTTCCCTACTGTCTTGTCTATGTCTCTGTTTCGTTTTTGCTTTTATTTATTTTTGACTTTCTTTTTTTTAATATTATTTTTTTAATTAGGTATTTTCCTCATTTACATTTCCAATGCTATCCCAAAAGTCCCTCCTACCCTACTCCCCACTCCCCTACCCACTCACTCCCACTTTTTGGCCCTGGCTTTCCCCTGTACTGGGGCATATAAAGTTTGCAAGTCCAATGGGCCTCTCTTTCCAGTGATGGCCAACTAGTCCATCTTTTGATACATATGCAGCTAGAGACACGAGCTCTGGGGTACTGGTTAGTTCATAATGTTGTTGCACCTACAGGGTTGCAGAACCCTTTAGCTCCTTGGGTATTTTCTCTGGCTCCTCCATTGGGGGCCCTGTGATCCGTCCAATAGCTGACTGTGAGCATCCACTTATGTGTTTGCTAGCATCAGCAACAGACTTTGCTTTTATTTTTTAGGCCAGTATCTTTTGAAACTATATTACTCCATATCAGTTATTAAATAGTTTTCCAAGGGTTGACATACAACCCTCTTCCTTTCTTACTGCTTTTTTATGAGTTTTCTCCAGACATCACAACCAAGCAGAAGGTTCAGCAGTGACTGGCACCAACATTACCTAGAGAAATAGTGCCCTATGCACTTCCAAATCACATCATGTTTATTTAATCTTTTTAAAATCAAGTTTGTGATAGTCCCATTCCTGACCCTTTGTAGAATTTCCCACCTGAGTAGCTCTAGAATAAAGCAAAATACCTTTGAAGAATCCTATGCATTTTAAAGAATTTCATTTCTACAAAGGGCATTCCCAGCTCATAACCTGAATTTGCTATTTTAATTTCTTCATCATCTCTTCAGTCCACTTATCCTCTGTGTTTTTGCATTTGCACCACCATCAAGCTCCAACCATAGTCTTACCTGAACCACTATAAGAGCATTTTACCTGACTTTATTTTAGTTGTCTGTTTACTCCTAATTTATTACCCAGACCATATTCAGAATTGAAGTAGAATATTCTGGTTTCTTTGGAGACTCAGTTGTGTCATGTGATGTTTTTCTGGAAACTATCTTATGAGAGGATGTTTGCTGAGAACACACATGTGGTGTTTTCCTGGAAACGGACTGGGAAATGGGCATCTGATATTTTGCTAGAGTGCACACTTGAGAGAACACATGATGTTTGGAAAAAGTCTAGATATAACTCAACAGACAATGGGCATTGCTGTGTGGTATTGGTTCACCTTGCCACTTTTAGCTGATGGTTTGCTGAGACTTTGTACAGAGAAATGCACCAAAGAACTTTTGGTGGTGTTTCTGTGTTTTTGTTTTTGTTTTTGTTTTTGTTTTTTTGTTTGTTTGTTTGGTTTTTTTTTTGCTGATTTATTGGACTCTGGCTGATTGGCAGAATTTCGTGCTTTCCTCTAGATCAAGTTGCCATTGCCGATTTGTGAGTGGTGTTTGAAAATGGATCAAGCAACTGCTGCTGATTTGTGTGAACTGAGCTGCTGATATCCTGACAACACAGACTGGATTTGCCCCAAAGTACTATTTCTAAACAGGTCCACATCCTTCTTTGCTCTATTAACCTTTCCTTTCCACTGTTTCTGGTGGGCTAGAGAGTAAGTTAAAACATTTAAGTGCACTTACTAAAGTAGGTTTTGAAAAGTATAAGCCTACACAGAATGATCTTTAAAATCACAGTATTATTATTCCAGTAGAAATCTTTCACTAATCCTTCAGTGCTCCAAATATTTAGAAAGAAATCTCATCATGTGGCACTTTGTCCACCCAACTCTAGCTACCTCAGCCTCCTTGGCATGTCTTGAAATTTTCAAATAGATGCTGTCCAAATCGAGTTTTTCTATGTGTACAGAACACTAAATCTGCAGCCCCACCTCCTCCCTGAACTTAACTTGATTGCTCTCCTTATGCAGTTGATGTCAACACAGGACTCACTTCTTTCAGAAGAGTGTGCTTTAGCCACCAACACCAGTTATATTTGCTTCTTGGAGACCTCCACATCTGTATTGCTTCCAGGGATTTCAAGGGTGATTCTGACGCTCTGAAATTATTATTTATTCATCGTTGTAAGCTTTTACATTTTAGTTACATTTTTTTCTATTTAGTGCATGTCTGTGGGCAACTAACATATGTGGAGGTTTGAAAACAACTCTTAGGACTTCTCTCCCTTACCATGCAGGTGCTAGAGAGTGAATTTAGGTCTATAGGTTTAGCAGCAAGTGCCTTTACCCATTGATAGATCTCACCTGATGGAATTACTTGAACTTTTTACTATCTATTTTGCCCCTTGAATGTGTAAGCTATGTTGAAATTACAGATTAGTTTGTTTTGCTTAATAGTGTTTCTAACATCAAAAAGAAGACAATGTCTTCACCTGATCTTTTAAAACTATTTCTTTTTTATTTTTGAGGTTATATTATAATTGCATAATTTCTCTCTTCTCTTCCCCTCTCCAAAACTTTCTACATACCACTTTTTGCTTCTTTCATGCCCTCTTTTTTATTACTTGTTGTTACATGTGTATATGTATATGAATACATACATATATATTCCTAACTATAAACTGCTCAGTTTGTATATTGTTATTTTTATGTATGATTGCATGGCTGACCATTTGGTATTGGGTAACAAGTTGGTGTGCTCTTCTCTGGGAAAAACTATTTCTACAGGGTAAATTCTATTACACACATGTAAATGTAGTCCTAATCTCTCATAAAGAAAACGTTTCTTAGCAATAGATGGCGACCATTAAAGCAAACTATAACCAATCACAATGCATTGTTGTAGAGTCAGTCCCAATGGAGTCATATACAAAATAACCCCATCACCTGATTTTTATTATTTAAAACCACAGCATGGATAAGCTATGATATGAAAGCCTCTCTGGCAATTAGAAATGACTATTGTGTTCATAAACACATTGATTTTTAATTTATGATATGTATTTTAAGTTACTATCAAGAATAAGTGTTAGGTATGTACAGGGCATATTTGTTAACGAATGACTGATTAATTAATATAAGAATCACTAAATTGCAAGATATTAAGAGATCCAAGTCCTTCCTTTCAGGAAATTCTAATACTATAAGCTCAAAAACAAAAGCATTAAAGCATTCTGTCATGACTACAGTCTTGGGAATTGCTGAAATTCAATTTCTAGTTTTATACATAGTGCTGAAGTCAACTTCATTCACTATCCTTACTTTTCCCGTGTCTATTATAAGGAAAATGCTAACATTTTCCTCAGAGATAGTTGTGATAATTAAAGAGGTAATAATCATAAAATAACAGGATTTGGAATAACTTATTATAAGCAATGAATAGTAACTAATATCTTTTATGAACTGATTTGTACCTCATGTTGAGTCCTTAAGGCCCTGTACCTCAGACTGTTAGTTTATTTCAAATACATGTATTAAACACTAATGAAAAGAAACTGAGGTCATATGGTGGTAAGTCATAATCTAATATAATCAATGTTCTTATTAGAAGAAAGGATTAGTGTTCAGAAAACCACAGAGTGAAGATCGTGTGAAACACAGAAGACAGCAGTATTCATAGGCTTTCTGTTGCTAATCACAGAACACAAACTGGGTAAGTTAAAAGGCGTTACGTTCATTTCAACTAGTAATTCTGTCTGACCTTCTCTGTGGCCTTCCTGGTGGCAGAATTCCAAGATGGCATTAGGCATTTTCTCCGGAGACTCTCCCGAGAACATACATGAATATTCCTTCTAACTCTCTCCTTGGTGGAAGACAATTGGTCTTCAGTCACAGTCCTCCACTACTGATGACTTTTCATTTCCCATTTTTGGAAGTACTGAGAGTTGAATCTATGGTATCCTGGATGCTGGACAAAGGGTCTACCTTTGCCTCACACTGATGATTTTATTGGATCTTAAACACATCCTCAAAATCCCTCATCTAAGTAAGATTATTGGAACAAATTTCCACTTTCAGTGATTCACAATGGGGATGAAAGCTCAACAATTGTGTTTGTTTTGGAATCTTTACCTCTTTAGCATATGCTAATTGTGAAATGTGATAGGCTTCATTATGAAGTTCCTGTGCACTTATATTGTATATATAGATTGTTTACCCCTGTGTATCTCCTCCTAACCTTATCTGGTCTTTTATTTTTCTTCTTCCCAAGTAATCTACCCCATCTTTTCAAGCCTTATTTCCTTTACAGAGTCCACAGGTGGAAGCAAACAGCATACAGTGTTTGTCTTTGTGAGTCTGGTTTGCTTTGCTTGATATGATGATCTCCAATCCCATCCACGTTCATGCAAATGATGTAACTCTGTCCTCTATAGCAGAATATTTCATTGTTATGTGTATATATACCAAACTTTCTTTACATAGACATAGAAACCTAGGCTATTTTCATACCTTAACTGTTGTGGAAACTCTTTCAAAAAAAGCATGGTTGTACAGATATCTCTGTGATATGTCAACTTAAACATAGAGGGAAGAAACTGTATTAAAACCACAGCACCAAACAAAAGGCAAGTCTCATAAGAAATCTACATTGCTCATACCTTGATGCTCAACGTTCAACTTCCAAGCATTTTGAGAAAAGGAAAAGTAAGAAATCTTTTATATCTTTATATAAATCTTTATATCTATATTTTAAATCTTTATATCTTCCTTAAGTTCACACAAATGGAACACAACCAAAAACTGATTAATAATTTTTTATATTTGCTTTATGTGTGTAAGAGCTTTGTCTACATAGAAGAATGTACATCCTATGTGTTCCTGGTATGTATGGCAATCAGAAAAGGATACAGATCACCTGAAACTTTACCACATGCATTCTAGGAACTGAGCCTTGTCTCTACAAAAACTGAGAACTGCTGTTAACCACTGGGCCACCTCTATAGCGCCTCATAATTTGAATATATCCATCATAATGCCGTTTATTGTGAAGATTAAAAACCCGAGTCAATGAAGGTAAATTTATTCAATAAAATCAGCATAATATACCTCACATTATTATCTTGGATGCTGTAATCCATATACATGAAGATAATTATTACTGCCGTTTACATAATCAACACACAACCCTCTACTCTTAGGCCTGTACCCTGGAAACCAAATGAAATACGAGGGTAAAATTTAGTCTTTTTCTTCTTATATGTCATTTTTAAAACTCCACTGTGAGTAGAAGAGTAGAATTCTAAGTTGCAGTAACTATAGCCAATTTTTCTTTTATTTTATGGTCAAATTTTGAAGAATATTTTTGAGTTCTTTATGATTCTGACAATACGAAGTAAATCTAAAAAAGAATCCAGTAAAATGCATAACATAGATGTGCTTCATAAGTATTATGACCCAAACGGTGTCCTTAGATCCCACTTTGACTTAACTTAATATTCCCCCACATTTTTCCTTATGATCCTTTACTTGCTTAGTAGCACGAGCAAAAAGAAAGAAAAAAGAAGGGAAGAGAGAAAGACAGAAAGACAGACAGAAAGAAAAGTGTCCTTTTTTTTTACTGTCTTCTAAGAATGCCCCCCTTTTCTTCTTTGAAGCAATTTGTAGAGATAATTTATTCATTTTAACAACTTTGTAGAGACTATAAGCTGTATCTATACACATAGGTCTATAAATAATATGGGGGGGTGAGTGGGGAAGGAGCAAGTGAGAGAAGGAGGTAGTGAGGGAGGGATTGCCAGAGAGAGCAATCAGTGGTTAAAAAAAATATGCAAGTGCCTTTTACATTGAAAGAAAAAGACAGTTTTACCACTCAGGATACTGAAGTTCTGAGTGCTACTTCATGAGAACTGAGTGGGGGATGGGGGTGGGCAGAGATGAATTACCATGAATATGCCAAGAGGAACATCACACTTTCCACAATGTAGGGGAAAAAAAAACATGGAAGAGAAAATTTTCTGACCTGTCAAAAAGAAGCTGACTGAAGAGTTCTAGGCCCACACAGGTAGGGCAAAGAAGTTGGTATGGCCCTGTGAAGGAAAATGGACCTTCTCTGGAAGCTGCAAATGAACACGGAAGAATTTTAAGGTTGAAAGCTGCTTGATGAGATTTGGTGCTTTTCCCACAAGCACTTTCTGCAGTGTTGTATGTCTATTTAATAAGCCCTCTTGAATTTAAAATTGGGACACTAGAAGACCCCCTGCTTTCCTATAAGCTGCCAAACTGCTACCATTAACACAGGGCAGAAAGCTGACTGTCTTGCTTCCAGGGAACAAAGGCTGCCTTGGATCAGTGTACTAATGCAGGCTGCCCTTTCCCCGTAGATCCAAAGATTGCAAGGAAAACAATTATGCTAGACTAATATAATTTATTTCTATGATGTCATCTGTCTGGCCTTCATTAGGACTGACCGTGTTCCAGATGGAAATCACTGTAAAGAACCCAACTGATATGATCTACTGCAGGCCACTACAGAGAGAAGGAGCGTGAGCTACAAGAGGGTTGATTACCCCTCCTGTCTGTTGGGTAGATGATCGGCTGCCCAAGGCTCCTCTGCATCTTTATTTATGAAGGCTTACTTGGTTAATTTCTCATATGTAAGAATTTAGTTGAGGATTATGGCTTTACACAGAGATATACATATAATTCATATTATGAGATGAAAATGTAGAGCAAACAAATATGAAATAATAAATGGAGTAAGAAAATAAACTCCAGAAATAATTTTGGAAGAACATATCAGAAAAATAATACATTTCTCCAGCCATAAAACTTCTCATACAAAAAGCACATAAAGTAATTCAATTCTACTATTAGCTTAATGCACATGTATTTTCCTGTGGGAGCAAATAAACACACACACACACACACACACACACACACACACACACACACACAAAGGCCCTGGAAGAACACCTTTAAAGTTAACATTTCCATTCCACTCTTATTACTAGTAGTACGGTTATAACGTCTAACATTTACTAACCCATTTATTTCTCACTATAGCCCTATAATGTAGGTGGCATAGCACTGTTGCCCTATGGACAATCAGTGACAGACAGCCATAATTAATGGGTTGCAGTCTACTTCCCAGGGCCCACAAAGACATTGCGGTTTTCGTCCACGGAGGAAAATATTTTAAAAACCAAATTTCAAAGCAATCTAAAATCATGACAACTATGACCTGGACATCATTAATTACCACATTTGAGTGTTTACTGGGACCTATCAAAAATTTTATAAAGTGTCTGTAATGTGGTTCGATGTCATGCAGAGGAACATATCAAGCAAATCAGAAATGCTCAGAGGTGACCTCAGAAGAATGATGTTTGTCTCAACTCATTATTTAAAGAGAGAGAAAAAAATGAAAGAGACTATTTCAAGAGGAATATTTCTTTATTCTCTAAAGACCTTTTCATGTTGACAAGCTGACAGATGGAGGAAAACGCATCACACCGTACTGGCCGGAGAGTTTAAATGAGTCTCCCTGTCTTATTCTTATTTACAGATAGATGATTGTCATCTTCTGCATGACATGATCTTCTGGTTTATGCATCCTGTAATGTTAACATGTCAAGCTTCCTTGTTCTTTTCAGTAAAATGACTCCTCAGTGCTTGACTTTGTCTTGCATCTTAAATCCTTAAGTAAAGGGATGATCGTCAGCCATCTTCCCTTAGGTGCTGAAAAGTATTGCCACTTCAAGACGCCAGGTCTGTTTGAAAGCTTTTCATTTTTTGGAAATGTTCATTTATTTAGCGTTTGTGCATCTTCATGCACAACGGTGTGCACTTGGACATCAGAAGACAGCTTGTGCGAGTTGCTTCTCTTTGCGCTGTGTGGGTCTTGGAGATCATCGGGATTGTCTCTAAGTGGCTTTATCTGCTGAGCCGCCTCATGAGCCCTCGAATTTCTCCAGGAAATCATATGTGACTACTCATTGCACAGTTATTCCACTGTGGGAGAAAATAGGGTTATCTGTTTTATTTCTTTCTTTATTTAGGATATGGAGATAGACAGAGATATATGGACATATACAGAGCAAATTCTGTACCATTGAGAGCTGTACCAAACCTAGTGCCTGTTTTTGTTTGGTTTGGTTTGGTTTTCTTTTTATTTTTTTTTTTTCATTCATTACTCAAACAAATCAGCTTCCAAACAAACCATAAAACTAAAACCTGCTCTCCATTATTCTGTTTTCTTTGCCGTGGAACAAACTTTATCTTAGTCAGAGTTTCTATTGTTGTGGTAAAGACCATGACCAAAAGCAAGTTGGGAGGAAAGGAGTTTTCTTACATTTCACAGTTCATCGTACAAGAAAGACAAGTCGAGGTAGAAACTTATGCAGGTGCCTAAGAGGAACACTCGCTTGCTCAGCCTGAATTTGAGACACCTCTACCCAGATGCAGCACCACCCACTGTTGGCTGAGCCCCCCATATCAATCACTAATTATGAAAATGAATCATAGACTTGCCCAAAGCTCAAGGTGGTGGTAGGGGTGGGTTGTAGAACTTTTTCAACTGGTGTTTCTTTTTGACATGAAACTAGCCAGCACGAATTTCTTATATAAAAAGTTAACATAACTAAAATAAGCTTAAATCATTCTATCAAAGAGAATAAGTAAATTATCCTGAGAAGAGAGTGTATGAAGAGGAGAATAAGGAGCTTATGCCATTTTGTTTAAAAATAACTAGGTAATAGCTATTTAAACTGTCCTTGGAGGGAGAACAACCTGGAAAGAAGAGCAGTGTTGGTGAGGCACCGAAGAAGTTTTCAAAAGTCCCCTGGCATCCAGTGTGGTATGGTATCAGCAAGCTGCTAGGAGTACCTGGCTTTCATTGGAACCTTAGTTCCTACACTTTCAATTTGCATGTTGCTATATGTACTTATGTATGTAACTCTTGTATACTTTAGTATTCAATTGTATGTTTATAGTGTCCAGGCATACCTACATGTATGAGAATATTATTGCAACTAAGTATGTGAATTCATTCAAGTATTTAGGATAAATAAGAAACATGCTAAGCACTTCAGAACAGGAGTGGGCACTGAAAATCATTTCTGGGTTTAGGTTGAGAAGTAAAGAGAAAGAGGACAGATCTATTAACAGTAGCGGCACCTACTACAAGCATTAATGCTCCTGCACTGCCAGGAGTTAGTCCATACTTTGAATCAGACTAGGTATGGAAGGGATAAAGAGGACAGGATGGAAAGAGATCACATAATTTTTTCTTTATAAGGACAAGTCTTTAGAGCGTTTCTGGGTTTCATCCTGCTAGGCAGTAGCAGAGGCGTTGCATTGTCAATGATATAGGCAGTTTCCTTAGTCTATAAGTAGAGGAGACGGAAGACAGCTGAGCAAAGGTAAATGAGCAGCCTAGGGCAGTGTGGAACTCCTTTAGCTGAACTGAAACCCAAGTGAAAATAGCTGCAAAGTACTTGATGCTGGGCAAAGCTGAGAAAAGATTCCTGTATGTCAAGGAAACAGCAAAGGGAAGAATTGAATTAAAACTGCAGACGTCCATTTGAGTCTAGTTAAATCCTCTGGAGACTCAAACACAGCTTAATCATTTAGCAGCTTCCCTAAGATAGAAAGCCCAGATGATCTCTCCTAGGGTTACCAAGCTGCTACACCCATGACTTGTTGTGAAATTCTGTTCATATTGTTCAATTACTCTGTCTGCCTGTGTGTTTTGTTTTTTTTTTTTTTAAGTTCTCCCATCTGTTTTGATGCAATTCAGGTCTGATCTTCCCACTTCCCTCTCTAATAACCATCACATTCTATTTCTGGGACCCAGGAAAGATGTGAAACTCCCTGAAGTTTTAGGTCAAGTTGTGTAAATATTTGAATTTTTCTGGGACTCTTGTAGTTCTATTAAGTTGCTTAGTAGAGCAAAGTGCATGTGTTTTATGTTCTGTATCGGTTTGCACCTGTAGACTTAGCTGCAGCTAGCACCATATGATATACACTGGATCCTCTGCACTGAACACATTGTGTATGAGAACTTTTAGACTGTATTGAGCTTATGACTTGGATATGTTCTTAACAGTAGGAACTTTGATTTATTCTGTCGTAATCTCCCAACCAATTATGATGATTCTGGATGAGAGATTAAATGAATACATATTGAACTATCCAATTTTATAGTTATTCAAACCACGTACCACAGGTAGTGCCCTACATAACACTTGTACCACCTTAATGCATACCATTGTTGTGTCCATTTGGAGTGTTCTCAGAGGCCCATATGTTAAAGATTTAGACTCCAGCTCAATATAGCTCCTCTTATTATGGGTCAGGGGCTCAGTCTAGTCTAGGCTTGATGAAACACCCAAGAGTTGGTCATGAATTGGGAATGTAGCTCATAGGTAGATTGTTTGCCTAGCATGTACAAGGGTTATCCACAGCAGAGCAAACCAAATCACCCTACTCTTCTATCTAATTCCCTTGATCTACTCAAGGTTTTTGTGTTGGTGCTTTGCTGTGTTTTTGTTGTTGTTTTTTATTACTGTTGTAATGTTTTACAAATAAATAACTATTATTATTTAATTAATTATAATACAATAATGCAATTAATAATTCAATTATTAATAATAAAACTAATAATAAGTGCTGTTTGACTTTTTGATGATGCTATTTTCTTCATCAAAGCATATATTCTCTAATCATTGTCAAAGGTATTTTAAAAAATGTGATAACATTAAACTTAAAATTATGTATTGATAATTTTAACTGTTATAATCAAATATGAGACACTAAGATTTTTGGTATTTTGCTTGAATCCTGAATTTATTAGTGTCTTGCATTAATTAATAAGTCAGGAAAGATCCTTTTAAAACCTCTGTAAATAGGTGGGGAAATGAAAAACACCACACTTTTAATCATAGGGTTTTTTAAACTAAAAAGAGGTCTTCTGAACTGGGGATGTCTGTGCAGAGAGGAAGAAGAGTGATTTTTTTTTATATGATAAATCACATTGGAAAGACAGTTTGCCTTAGAGAATGAAGTTCCAAGATGCTAGGATTGACAGAATGACTAAGAAGCAAGGTAAAAACTAGTCCTGTGCTGGTTTTATTGCTATGGCTCTGTGGTGTAATTTGAAGTCATGTATAGAGAGGTCCCTTCAGCGGTATTCCTTTTGCCTAGGATTGCTTTGGCTATATGGTTTCTCATGTGTATATAGTTAGCAATTACAAGGCATGCTCCGTTATGTTCATAGCACCCTTATTTATAATATCCAGAAACTGTAAAGAACCCAGATGTCCTTCAACAGAGGAATGGATACATATACCAAGGAGTACACATGGAGGGACCCATGGCTCCAGCTGTATATGTAGCAGAGGATGGCCTTGTTGGGCATCAGTGGGAGAAGATGCCCTTGATCCAGTGAAGGCTTGATATCCCAATGTAGGGGAATCAAGGGCAGGGAGGCAGTAGTGGGTGAAAGGGTAGGGGCACACCCTCATAGAAGCAGTAGGCGGAGGATGGCATAGGGGGTTCCTGGGTGGGGGGAATCGGGAAAGGGTACAACATTTGAAATGTAAATAAAGAAAATATCCAATAAAAATGACTAAGCAAAACACAGAAAGAAAGAAAGAAAGAAAGAAAGAAAGAAAGAAAGAAAGAAAGAAAGAAAGATAAAAAAAAACTTGCAAGGATCAGTCTACATCACCAGCACACAACATTAATGTCTCTAAAAGAAAGAAGTGGCATATTAATAAAAATTTGGATGTCTGATTTAAAAAAGAAAACAAAACAAAGCAAAAAATAAGGCCATCCAACAATAGCTGCCTGATTCTTTACAACTATAAAATATATATATATATATACACTAAAGAAGAAACAGGGAGAAGTCAGGCAGACCTCTGGCACACATACCAGCCAGCCCATTGCCTCCACCTCCACCTCCAAAATCTGGCCCAGGGAGCTACTCTGTGGAGTGAATAGGTGACAGGGGGATGGAAGTGAGGGTGGAGCAAAGTGGTGTATGTCCTGTGGAGAAAGGTGGAACTCGTGACCTGATCGTGGTGACAGGTGAGGGAGAGAAGGCTGAGGTCATATCATTGCCCTTCAGAGTAGATCTGATAGTGTGCAGCAGCTGGGACCTTGAGCAGGTGTAAATTCAGCCCCCTCACAAGCTGCCTGCAACTAGGATTGTCCGAGATCTAAATAATGACCAAGCCCTGAGATGAGGAATGGTCCACTTTCTAGGTTAGACCTCCTCGAAGGACCACCATGTCCTGTAATGCTGCTGAGGCCCCTGATGTGGCTGAGGTCTGGGTTGATGTCTGAGAACTGCATTGTCACCTGACAACATGCAGTTGTTCATGGCTTGTGCTGTGACCTGAGTCTGTGGTCATGTCCATGGTGCATGCTGCACCTCTGGACCACTCTGGTATGAGTGACCTAAGACTGCAGTGGTGACCAGGTCCAGGCTGCTATCAAAGGCCATGTCTGGTCCATGGTCTTAATGCAGCTGGGTCAGTGTGATGGCTATTTCCTGAGCTTCCACTGAAGAGCATATGTAAGTCCATGGTCTGTGCTTCAACATGAAGCCATGTTGATGTCAATAGGCAGTGCTGTGGAAGAGGGAGGAGACATCAATGTGGGTGGCATGCAGTGCCACCTGGGTCCATGTGGGTGTCTGGACCTGTGCTGCCACTGAGGACCATGTCTGGGTTCATGGTCCTACTGCAGCCCAGTCTGTGTTAATATCCAAGGCCTGTGTTGCCACCAGATGCTGGGTGAAGGTCAGAGGTTTATGCTGCAGCCAGAAGCCATATTGATCTCTGTGATCCCAGCTGCACTGGAGGTCTTTATCTGGTCCGTGGTTCTACTGCAATCTGGAGCACTGTTTATGGTCTGTGCTGATGCCAGACACCACTTGGAAGCCTGTAATCCACATTCCTGAGTCAGTAAGGAGCAAAGAAGCTACTTTCACAGTGATGAGGATGTCTCTGGTGTAGCCCCCAAATTATTGATGCTAACTCGCTGCAGTTAACTGTCCTGTTTCTTAGAAGCCTCACCACAGAGACTCCAGTGTTGTATGCAGATGGTTTACCTCTGCATTGTTTCCCATAGAAGCTTCCATTCTCCTTCCCATCTGTGGCAAGCACAGTATGCAGGCAGCTGGCTTCTGCTCTGCATCCCCCCTGCAGCAGGTTCGGGGCTCTCTCCCCTTCCCTGGCCTCTCCGAGGGAAACCAGTCTGGCATTAAAATGGCACTGCCCATAAGTCCCCTTAATGAAAACACCCTGAGGAGTCATAAAGACTAGCTTGAAACAGCCTTCCCACCTCTGCATCGCCAAAAACTAGCTCTCTCTCTCTCTCTCTCTCTCTCTCTCTCTCTCTCTCTGATAAATGGCCAAACTCTCCAGGTGCCTGTCTTTAAAGAAATAACAAACTCAAATAAGATTAGGGCTCCATGTTTGAATCATAGAAAAAGAAGTAATAAGAGGTCACAGACAGTTATAAAATTAGTTCCTGATAACCCCACAAAAGACACTCTTTAATCTCCCTCCCAGCTTCAGTTCCGTCCAACTAAATGGTATTGTGTTTGAGTTGCAACCTACCTAACCCTACCTCCACTCCCCTTCACCCTAAGCATTCAAAGAATGTCTAACTGCACTGTATATAAACCAAGTGATTTCCAAACTCGTGGTCACATGCCATCACCTACATCGTAGGTGGGAGGCTTGCGATCTGAGTCAGGACTCAAGATAATAAAGACTCTTTTGCAAGTTGCATCGGGCTTCACAATTCTTGGGCTCCTCTGGGTTTCCTGAGGACTCAGGGCATAACAACTCCAGACACACAGTTGAGAAAGAGGGACATGGAGGATTTCTGTGAAAACCTCTACATCCATCCCCCCCCATTCACCCCTCCCATAGTAACAGTGTAAACCATAAGCCATTGAAGAGAACTCTTAAAAACTGTGCTGGGGTGCCCCTTTCCAGGGTAGATAACTTTCAGCAGGGATGCAGAGGAAGGACTCAGCTTCGTTTAGGGGCAGGCCATTGAGAGTTTGACCATGCCTCAGCGAGTATATAGATAACACTATCGGACTTTTTTTTCTGGTGGGGACAAGGAAGGTTTGGGAATCTAATGTGATAAAGGTATATTATGTAAAATCCCTACAAAAACATCAACAAAAAGGTTATGTTGGAAAAAGAACAGGAAAACCCAGCATCTTTAGAGATGGTGCTAAAAAAACTGGATATCAACACATAAACTAAGGCAACTAGATAATTATCTTTCATCCTGCACAAAATTCATAGCAAAGTGGATCACAGACCTCAACAGAAGACCTGGTGCTCTAAAACTTCTACAGGAAAAAGCAGGGCATACACTTTAACCAATAGGCCCAGGCAAGGACTTTCTGAATATGATTCTAGTAGCACAGGAAATAAGAAAAACAATTGACAAATGGGATCCCATGAAACTCAAAAGCATCTCTACAGCAGAAGAAACCATCAACTACAAGGTGACCTACAGAATGGGAGGAAACTCTCCTAACCACATATCCCATAGTTAATTAGAATCTAGACTATATAAAGAACACAAGAAACTGAGCATCAAGAAAATCAACATGGGCCACCAAGTAGCTCAGAGGTCCAAGCATTTTGCTAAGCACAGTGATGACCCAAGTGTCATCTCGGGTACACACATAAAGGTGGGTGGGAAAGAATCAACCCTCAAAGTTGTCCTGGCCTCCACTGACATGTACCCCCCCCACACACACACACACATACAATCTGATATTTAGAGTAAAAGAAAACAAAAAGCCTAACCCCAACCATACTGTAGAACTGAACCGAGTTAAAAGATAAAAGTAGCTAATTCTTAGAAGAACATTATTAGCTATCAGATGTGTTATACAGATTAAAGCTACTTGGAGAGTCCATCTGACAGAAAACAGAATAGCTGTCACCAAGAGATCAAATAACAATGAATTCTAGTGTAAATGTGGGTAACAGAGAAACCATATCCACCACTGGTGTGAGTGTTGGCTTGTGTGGCTATTGTGGATATCTCGACAGAAGTTACTGAATAAGCTAAAAATAAAACCACCATATGACCTAGCTACACCATTCTTGCACATGCAACCACAGGAGTCTCTAGCCTATGAGAAAGAGTCCTGCACATTTAGGCTTATCACCCAATAGCAAGAAAATAGAAACAACTTTGATGTCCATCAACTGATGATTAGATAATGCGAATGTAGATGCTCACAATGGAATTTTATTCTGTGTTAAAGAAAAAAAACAATTTGTCCAATCCCAACAAGAAAAATGGCACTGTTTTTTTTTCCTCCTATGTGAATCTGAGCTTTGAATGATTTGTGTACCTGTTAAATAAAAAACAAAACAAAACAACAACAACAAAAAAAAGCTAGTTCGGGACCAGTAGAGTAGGGGATTGCCTTACAAGAAAAGTGTAATAGAATATAAGTAAAAGGAAAGTACAGAGAGGGCCTCTTAGGGTTACACAGTTTAAGCAGGAATGAGGATTGTGGTAGGAAATGGGAGATACCGGGGCTGGAGTTGGTTTTTATACAACATCAAAAATCATACACACACACACACACACACACACACACACACACACAGACACACACCACAGAAATCTACTACTTTGTAAGAAAATTTAAAAGTTAAAAAAAAAAAACTAACTAAAGTAGGGTGCCTGGTTAGATGCTGCTGCTTCTAAAACCCATGAGTTATTAAATAAAATTCTTAGTACCAGGTAATAGAAATTGCTTTATGAGTCAGGGAAGTCTCAAAGACCCTCATAGCAATAGAGAAAACCACAACAAAAAACTTCTGGTGATATATTGCAGTTTCTTGCCACTTCCACGGACTCAAGCTGATTGGATGCACATGCTGAGGCAAGACACTTGCTGAGGCAAGACTCATGATGAGGCAAAGCATGTGGAGGTATGATAGCATGATATTTGGAGGGTATAACTAGGACTCCATGGAGTGATGGAGACAGAGCTTGACTTACTGATACAGCTATCTATACAATGCTTGTGGTTCTCCTTCAGTCTTCTCTGATCTTCACTTCCCTGAGAGAGGCATGGCTAAGAACTTCTGGTGTTCATGTTGGTCCCTCCTGCTGATTTGAGCCAAGGTTCAGGCCTGGATGTCTCTGCTAGGTCATGTCACCAATGATGCTAACCCAGTTTTGCCAAACGGACTGCTGGTATATTGGAAAGGTGTTTGTGAGTGGATTGAGCTGCCACTGCCTGCTAACTTGTGAACTGAACCGCTGGTTTCCAGACAACACGGATGGGAGTTGCTTCCAAGAACCTTTCTAAACAATTCCATTTCCCCTGTATCCTTTCTTTTCTACTACCTCAGGTAGGTGGTGGGTTATAAGGAAGGTTAATGCATTTAAGAACCATTTTTAAAAATAAGGTTTGAAAAAATTAAAGTTACAAATCATTATCAGTATTCTCATATTCTTACCCCAGAACAAGGCTCAGGAGACATGAAACTCTGAGGAGAAAGAGTGTAAGTGCTCTAGTGTGGGGAGGAGTATTGTGAAACATTGTCTTCTGGACACGGTGTGGCTGTTGCACTTACAGCAGCTGTGGTTGTCTGCAAAAATTCAAGCCAGTTCAGCATGAATAGTGAAGAGTCTCATAAGGTCTCGTGTCTAGATGAGGAGCTACCAGCAGCTGCTGGAGAAGGAAGAGTCAATTATCTTTAATGATGTACACACTAGAAGGTTTTCATGCTCCAATGGACAGCCCACACCCATGCACACGTGGACAGAATTAGCATTCCTTCTAGTCTCTGCCCCACAGTTACCTGGCAACAGCCAGGTATGCCTGACTCAGTATAAAAGGGAGTGTTTGCCCCCTCCTCACTCCCTTACTCTCTTCTTTCTCTGTCACTTCTCTCCCCATTCCCCTCCCCCGTCTCTCTCCACATGTTTATGGCCAGTGTCTACTCTTCTCTCTCTCTCTCTCTCTCTCTCTCTCTCGATATATATATATCTCGATATATATATATATCTCCTTCTCTGTATCTATTTCTCCAAAGCCCTTCCCCATGCCCCAAATAAACTGTATTTCATATTTTTCTGTCATATAACTGGTACCTGAGAGGGAAGGGATGTCTCAGCATGGGCCCACAGAGGCACCTCCTTCCACCGCACCATACCTCACTCTATCAAATATATATATATATACCTGGTTTCCTTAAAACATAACAAACAGCATCAACTGGACTCAGGGAATTATAAGAAAATGATTTAAAAATACATGCAACTAAAAAAATGTATTGAATGGATGTCTAGGGAATAGGAATATGGAGTGAGAGGTAGACATGAACAAGATTCATTGTAGCATCAATTAAAATGTCAGAGTATAAATTATTAATAAAAATCAAAAAAGAGATGAGACCTAGTCAAAAATCATTGATTCTTGAGGAAACCCCCTTGAAAGGATCGTAGGATCTCCCTCTTTTTCTATCTCTATTGAGGGATATAAATAGCCATGGTCTTTTTATCTTTGGGAGATAAAGCGTGAAGACTCTCTGGAGTCTAGCCTAACTACCATGGAGGAACAGAGCTGGAGATATAAGTCAGGAAAAAGTGAACCTGAACAAGAAGGGTCCACAGCACAAGGTGCCAGCACTGAGCTAGAATAGAGAAAGTTGCCAAACAAGCAAAGTACCACAGTAGAAATATGTTTGAGAAGAGTCAATATTGACAAAGCATGAGAGACTAGTAAGAGTTTCATATGACTTAACCCACTCACACACAAAACATTGATTCATGGACTGGAGAGATGGCTCAGTGTGTAAAACGCTTCCTCTGCAAGTATGAGGACCTGAGCTCAGATCTCCTGAATCCATTTTAAAAAGCCTGTCATGGCAGAGTGCTACTGTAATTATAGCACTGGGAGGTGGAGGCAGGAGGATCCTAGGGGCTCTCTGGCTAGCCAACCTAGCCAACCAGTGAGCTTCAGAGTCAGTGAGAGACTCTATCTCACAAAATAAAGTGGATGGTGACTGAGGAAGACATGAGGCAGGTCTGGGCTTAGTGCTGGAGGATTTGCAGGTTGAAGAAAAAGGTACACAAAAGAGGGAGCAGCTTAGTTAGCTATGTGGCAATGAAACAGTTTCAGCTTGGCTTTTGATTATTCATATTATTTCCATATAACTTTAACACCCAAGAGAATACGACATCATTCTTATTGAATAATGGTACTATAGTGTGAGGTAAATGCCCACAGCAAGAGCAGAGTATTTTCCTTAGCTAATTCTTTATGTTTTTGTTAAGTTTGAAAACATAAATTTGTTACCCAGAAACAATCCATTGAAGGCAGCTAAAGGAAGATGAAACTAAAAACCATTCTCTTTTCAGTATGAATAATTCATCCTGATTAGGATTGAACTATTTTTGTGTGAATGCTGGTTTCTGTCACGGTAAAGCACAGGGAGTAAGCAACTGGAAAATAATGACATTTAAATTAAAGATTTTATATATATATATATATATATATATATATATATATATATATATATATGGTATTGGTTACCATGGTTGTTTCACACACATACACATATATAATTTAGCTTTGACTTATAATCATTTACATTTTTGTCTAGCACTTTCCATCAGAAATCCTCTCTCCATAATTTTCATCAATTTTAATCTTCTAAATAAGATTAGTATAGTAGAGTTTGAAATGATAAGCATGCAAGAACATTCTTTTTAGCTTGTAAGTTATACCATAGTTCATTTAAATCATAAACATGCAGGTAATATGAGAATAAAAGTTGTTTTCATTTGTTTCATTGGGCTGAAAAGCCAATTCTTCAACTGAAAAATAAGGTACAAAAATTCATTTCTTTTTCCAAGAAAGTAAACTCCTTCCAAGAGCATCCCATTGGCTTAATTAAGATGAGCCCATCTTAATACATGCATCTGGATGTAGCTCTCAAGTTATGGAATCAGAGAAATAGTAAGTCAGTTGATTGTTGATGATTCCTGGGTAATTGTCTCACAGACTGGGAAACTGAAGCAACAGCAGAGATCAGAATTGTTTTGTACCACAGTGGAATCTGCCAGGCTTCTAAGATATTATTTATTCTGGTATTTCTACCTAAGCAAAACTATGTTATTCAGTCTTCAGGCAGTGTTGAATCATATTGTATATCATTTTACATGAAAGAAGAGGAAGAATTCCTCTCTTGCATATAAATGTGAAGAAGTTCAATAATGAAGCATATAAGTCACTGCATGCACAGATTAGATGAAAATATTCAGAAAAAAATTCTCAAAGATGGTTGCTACTGTTGAAATCTTAGATAAGTCTTGGGCATGGACAAAAGCAGATGCCTCACAGTGCTCTGTAAACATTTGGTTTAGAAAGTAACCTTTTGGGGGAGGGGGAGGCATGGTGGTGCATAACTGAAATCCTAGCACTCAGTAAAACAGGGGAATCATTAGTTCAAAGTTAGCCTTGTTCTGTAATAAGTTTCTGTCTCTAAACCAAATGAATAAAGCATGCCTTTAAATTTTTAAATGAGTCAGGTGTCTGGTTTTTGAGTTGCCAGCATTTGTATAGTTAGTTAATTATTATTTTTCAACTACATTAAAAAATCTCAGAAATAATAAATGCAACTCTTCCAATGATTATAAGTAAGCAAACAATAAGTCCTAATCTGTATTCTGTCTTGTTCTCTCATTCTCTCTCCCCTCATATCTCTCCTCTTATTTAAAATAGAGATTTTACTGTAAGTCCTTATACATTTCTGATAAACTTATTACATTCGAGCCTTAGGATACTTCTGCATACAACTAACTGTGATTGATCATTATATGTTTAGTTAGTTTTAATGGCATCAGGTCTGGTGTAAGTTTCTAATCTTCAAATTCAAATACAAATTCAAATTTGTATTCAGACTACAAATCTTCAATGTAGCACCGATCTTAATATTTGAACAGTTATCTTGAAGAATTAAGATCACAACTCACTTTTAGTATGAGTTAAATATAATTTTTAAATTCTATTACTTTTACCTGAGGAAGGTTGTAGAGTTGAGGATACCGCTTGGTAGTAGAATGCCTGCCTAGTATGAAGAAGACCTTGAGTTCCACTTAGCACAGTGACAATATTGCATATTTTTCAGTTTTCAGCATTGAAAGAGTGTTTGCTTAAGACCTGTCCTGATGTGGTAGTACACATCTGTAATCCCAGCTTTTAAAAGGCTTAGTTAAGAGGGTTGAGATCTCAAGGCCAGCCCAAGCTGCATAATTGAACCATTTCCAAAAGAGGGGAAACCATAATTCAAGCAAACAAACAAACCAAAGCACATCCAGCAGGACAGAGTATAAAAGCAGAGAGGAAGAGGATACCTCAAATTCTTGCCATTCCTATGACTTACCTTTGATATTTAATCATTGCTCCAGAGACTGATTAACTTATATACTAAGTTTTAAAAATTTATTAATTAAAACATAAAACCAAGATTAGATATTAAAGGTAGCACTATTCACATTATCATTTGAATTAATTAGACGCTAACATTAACAATGCCACTTGAATTACAGGAAATTCTACTAAAATGGGTAAAAGGCTATAAAAATAGTAATCATAAAGTTAATTTATATATATTTTGACATAGCATATTTTGTTAGACTAGTTATAGGAAATATTTACTGTGTGGGCATTTTTCTATTTGGGTTTGTATCAGTTTAGATCTGTTATTTCAGCAGGAAATACCTTCACAAGAACATATTTCATTTAGAAGTATGCAGTACAGCAAATATCCCTTGTATCTGTAGCCTTTAAATTGCCTGTGGAATTGATATACAGAATACTGTATGTGTGGAAAATCACTGTGTTCAATTTGTGAAAGTATGCTTACTGTCTTTTTCTTGTTTGGGTGAATCATCATCATCATCATCATCATCATCATCATCATCACCAATCATAATAGAGTGAATGTAGGCGCAGGCTCCCTCTTTCTGACACTTCTAACATCTACATGCAGTAAATCACATATGCTCCTAGTTTACCTATAAAGAAATGAAAGAAGACAAATTTAACTTGTCTAAATTCAGACTGGTGTTTAATAATCAGATTACTGCCACAAAAAGAGGCAACTGAAGCCCAGCACCACAGTGACTAGCAGAGTCACATATGCCCTGCGAGTCATCAGTGGCATGCGTTATTATTCAGAAACCCTCAGTCCAATAATTCCAACATTGTCTTCTTCTGATCCACTTGTTTATTACTCACTGATGGTATACAACAAATTAGTTTTCAATGAAAAAGACAGAAATAAGCTGAGCGTGGTGGCGCATGCCTTTAATCCCAGCACTTGGGAGGCAGAGGCAGGCAGATTTCTGAGTTTGAGGCCAGCCTGGTCTACAAAATGAGTTCCAGGACAGCCAGGGCTATACAGAAAAAAAAAACCCTGTCTCGAAAAACCAAAAAAAAAAAAAAAAAAAAAAAAAGACAAAAATATATACATGGAAGGAAATGAGGAAATAAGGTGTATTACTTGGGCTATTGACATATATTAGAATAATTATAATCAAATTTTGTTGGTATTTGATGGTGCAATGATATGTGCTGTACAATAAATCCAGAGAAAAGAACTTTGAGAATAAAAGTAATAAAAGTTTTAAACCATATGTGTCCTGTGAGAGTTATACAACCAAACGATTGGCCCTGCAAAGTCCAGTGTTCTAGCAAGACATTAGTGTCCTATTGATATTTTTCTAATCTCTGGTTGAAGGTTGAAAAATAATATATTAAAAAGCAATAGTAATTCATTTTCAACACTTACTATTCAGTTTCTAGCATTTATTGAACCATAGAGACTCTTTTGGCTGAAAAACTTGGGGTGGGTTACTTTGTTACTCTGCCAGTATGGACCCCTGTAGTCTGATTACTCCCAATCACAAGGGTTTCTTGCTCAGTGGATAATGGTAAACATGTTCTGTATAGCAGCCATTGAGTTATGTCCGGAAACAGTTAAATTCAGCTCAGATGATTTATAATGGGGCAGAGTAAAATGGAGCCCATTCTTCAGCTTCAAAACTAATCATAAATATAAAATCATAGATCAAAAAACTATATGCCTTCATTTGGATTGCCATTGTCAACATGTTGTTCTGTTGGTGTCACAAATTGATCTAAGTGATGGAGGAAGAGAGGAACAAATTTTCAAATGGTATTGAACGTAAGTCAAAATCATTAGAAGACTAATTGAATGATCATTTAAAGTATCTATTTTCAACAAAATCCACAGTCATATTCAATAAACACAGGACTTACCACTGAAATGACTTTGACATATTGAAAAAAATTATGGCAACTTCTTTCCCATGAATCTCAGTGAATTATGATATTTATCCATTTGCAGCATGGGGCCAATTTTCATATTACCCTTTTCCATGGCATAGTTGGAGTTAATGAAAATTATTGGAATGAATCCTTTTGTGGGAATTTCATCTGTCAAGAGACAAAAATAGCACAGTAGCTAGGAAGGTCACATAAATATCTGAGTCTCTGTGCCTCAGAAGTGAGGTGATAGTAAGTAACCAAAATGAATGTAATGGCTGTATAAAAAAGACATTGCCTCCCATGCTCACTGCAGTACTCTTTACAATAAATAAAATATGGAAACCAGCCATATTCCAACAAAGGTGATTGTCAAGACATAATTTGGAGTTGCATCAAGTCACAGGAGATGTAGCAGGTAACCAAGTTCATAACTAGTATTTATACATAATTATAAAGATCTCTATATTATATTTTAATCATAAGATTGAAGGTAAAAAAATTAATTCTATGTCACACTGTTTTAAATAGAGGAGTGGGAGAATACTAGCACTTAAACTAACTGTCTCTTTGATACCATTCTATTGTATACTTCACATCCCCAGAACTACTGAAATGGCCTCTTTTCTTTAGCTGCTTATTATCAAAACCTGCAAATCTGATTCATTATCATAGGCGCTTTGGCATAGGCTAAATACATTACTTAAGAAGGTCAAAAAGTCTTGCAACAGAAATATTTTTACCATGCCAGAAATACTAGCATCCAGGTCTCTTTGGCTGGCAGAATCTCTCCAGCTGGCTTACACTAAAGTGTGTTGAAGTTGCCATGGTGAGGAGATAGAGACCTGTGGGGAGAGCACTCATTAGTGCATACTTTACATCTACCTTTGAAAAGGAGCAGGACATGACACAGACGAACTACAGCTGGATAGCCTGCCATAAGGAATGTGACTAGGTAACGTGACTTGGTGGCACATGGAGGATGGCTGTGGGCAACCACGATGGTGACTTGGAGACCAGGATGGCAAGAGAGCCTGGGAAGTAGATGGGGTATGGTGCCAACTGATGCAACTTGTCTGTGCCAACTTCTCAGTTCTTCAAGGGTGTGCCCTTCATCTGAATGCAATTCCTCAACTACGATGTATGCAGTAAAACTCCACCAAAGGAAAGGAGCAAGGGGTAAAATGAGTAAGAGTATGCTGACTTATGGTAGCAAGCATCACTGTGCCCTTAGGATTCCTTTTCAACTCTCTTCTATGCAGTTACATGTTCTATGTGTTAAAGCAAAATAAAAGTAAACTATGCTAAACATAGAGGAAGTGGTAGCAGGGGATATACTCAGACTGACCAGGTCACAGAGAGCTGCTACAGAGCCAGGCTAGCTAGGAAGCTGAGGTCACACCTTGTTATAACTATCACAGTGAGAAAGAAATCCTCTTAGCTGCAGTTTCTTCCTTTGAAAAGTAAAATAACACCCACATCAGTGTATAGATATACAGGAAATGCCCAGGAAATAGAAACTTGATAATCAGCTATTAGTGTGATAGCTGCATTTTGAGCTCTTGAAGAACACATATATTTTGTGTACTTCTGTTATGTAAAGAAAGCAGAGATTTTGTGTCCCTTAGAACTTGGGGTGTTTTACCAGAGAGACAGGGTATGTGCTAGTGTTTGAATGTACAGGAGATTCTTTAGGAAAAAAGGGATTCCGTTCTTGGAAAATCTTATTTAAAAAAAAAAAAAAGCAGAGAAGCAGGTGGAAATATCCATGACATCTCTCTCTTTCCCTCTCCATTAATTGACTAATTAATTAATTTCACATCCTAATTACTGCTCTCACTAATGGTGCCCCCCCCCACGGAGTTCCTTCTCCCAGACTCCCTCCCTTTCTCCCCTTTCTACCACCCTCCCCCCCACACAAACACCTTGAGCATTCAGTCCCTACAGAGTAAATTAAGCACATCCTCTTCCACCTACACAAGACAACCCAGTTGGGGAATGGATCCCACATACAGACTATGACTTTGGAAACAGCCATGCTCCAGTTGTTAGGGACCCACATGGAGACTGAGTTGCACATCTGCTACATATATGCTGGGGGCCATATATGCTCTTTCATCGGTGGTTCAGTCTCTGAGAGCCCACAAGGGTCCAGATTAGTTAGCTCTTGGTCTTCTTGTGGGGTTCCTATCCCTCCCGGGGTCCTCAATCCTTCCCTAACCTCTTCCATAAGAGTTTGGCAGTGGGTTTCTGCATCTGTTTCAGTCAGCTGCTGGGTGAAGTCTCTCAGAGGACAATTATGCTAGACTACTGAATGCAAGGGTAACTGAGTACCATTACTAGTGGCAGGGATTGGTGGTAGCCCATGGGATGGGTCTCAAGTTGGGCCAGTTATTGGTTGGCCTTTCCCTCAGTCTCTGCTCCATCTTTGTCTCTGCATTTCTTTTAGACAGGACAAATTTTATGTGTAAAGTTTTGTTTATGTTAAACTTTACTGAAGATAATTGATAATAGGCTGGTCTATCCTTAATGAGCTAGTGTTAACAGGAAGAGAGAAGCATCACTTAGGGATGCTCTCAGTGCTGACATTAATTTTTTAATTAAAATATGCATGTTTATATGTGCGGTTACATTCATATGCATACAGATGCCCGCAGAGCCACAGGAGATCAACAGATTGCCTGGAGGCACAGTTAAAGGCAGTTGGGAGCCACCCAACATAGGTGCTATGTACAACATCTGTGTCCGTACAAGAGCAGTGTGTGCTCCTAACCTCCAAGTGACCTCTGCAACACACAGGGCTAACATTTTAAATGAGATATCAAAAAACTATTCTCATAAATTGTCAGGTTCTTCCACAGACATATAATTGAGATTCCCTAATGTGTTCTTCATTGGGAAGATCTTCCAACAATAGGGGCCATGTCCAGAGAAGATGAAACATGTAGTTACTAAACTAGAAAATGTGTCAAGAGACAAAAGGCAATGTCAAAGAAAATGCTCAGATACATTGTTTTATGGGTGATTGAAGATTCTTTTTCTTTTTCATGATATAGCAAACTTGCAAGAAAACAAGTTTAGGTTGCAAAAAAAATAGTATTATAAAATAGGAATATTTATAATGTTTACTATACTATGTAACATAGATATTAAATGTCAAACTTGCTGTAACTTGCTATACAATATACTTATGCTTCACATGTTTCCTTAAACATATTCCAACTACATGACATTTCAATCAATAAACATGGGCCAGGGTATCCCAGGGTTTGATAATAATGAAAAGAGATATCCTGCTTGCCAGTGTAAAACAAAACAACAGTGTCACCTCAAAGACAAAAAGACATAGTTTATTCTGACCCAATTATGAGTGACCATGGTCCAAGAACACATTTGGATTGTTCAGAATTACATGCCCCAATGTTGAAATGGTTTCATGATTTGTTTATAGTTACAGAGTAATATATGTGCGAGCACGCACGTGCACGCACACATATACACACACACACACATACACTAAGGCACTTATGCTAGTGCCTTGGTGCAAACTAAATGGGATTTTTCTGCCCTAGATTTCTTATGTTATCTTCTAGCATTTTAAGCTATGGGACTGGTAGAAATGAGTGGTCTATTAACACATCCATAAGGTTTTACTTGGTAGTGATAGGATGTTGTACCAGACCTAGGAGAACCATGCATGGATATATAGAGGACCAGAGGTAGAGAGGTGACTTTGCTCTGAACATGAAACATTCCAACGCTCTTCCACTGTGCAGCTCCAACCCAACACTGCAGAGCCCTTATTGTCAGGGTAGTTTGTTTTCTGTGGTGGTCAGTTCACATTTCTTTGCTGACTAGTGCAAATCACTGTGAATGTTTGTGTTTACAGACAAATCATTGGAGAGTGGGAGGCATTCAGAGAAGTAAACTTTGCTGAGCTGTGGAATGTGACAAGTTCAATGCCCTACTGAGATAGGCCAACCGATGCAAATTTTCAAGATATTTTTTTCCTTGCTTGTTTTGCTTTGTTTAATTCCACATGTTTAGATTGGAGAAGCAACTACTCAGCAAGGGTATGTCAACAACCATTCAAAATAATAACTATACTGGCATATGGAAAGTGGAGACTCTTATGTGTAGTGTCACAGGATAGAAATAGTTCTGTGGGTTAAAAAAAAAAAAAGGCCAGTTCTAGTTGTAAGAAAATGATTTCTAGAATGAGGTAAGAATAGTTTAGACTGCTTCATAATGATGGAAGATCATGGCTATGAGGCAAAAAGGAGCAATCAATCAACCACTCTGGTGATTTTCCTATGATTTATATATTTACAGAACAGGAAGATTTATTAGGGCTAGGTGACAACGAGAGTCCCTCCTCACATTGATGCAGCACAGAGTCTAGCCATAAATTCCACAGATATAGATGTCTCTGTTAGGCAGCTTGATTGCAAAAGCAAGCTTAGCTATGGCAAGTCTTCCTGGTGCCACATCATCTTTCTTGTCATTGAATAGGAGAGAGACACAAAACCACCCTAGTAAGACCGTGAGGTTTTATAATGAATGGAGGCAATCAAGATTAGAGGCAGCTGAGACAAGGAAGGAAGACACTGTGACTCTAGCTGCCAGACAATAAATACTTTCTTGTAATTAAAAAAAAAAGTAATTTAAACTAATAGCACTTAAGAAAATAAGCAAAATATCAGTGGTTCAGTCTCACCTATAGCCACCTAGGTCTACTCTAGTCTCAAGCTCAACACAACTTACATTTTATCTATAATCATTCCCTCAAAAACTTGAAATATTTTAACTGTATTACACCTCAGTGATATTAGCCAATGCGGTCACTCCTGCCCAACCACACTCAAAGCTAAAACTTTCCCTAAATTTCCCAGAAATGATTTATTATTTTGTCTATTCTGCCCTGACAATGTTTTGAAAAATCCTTCAAGAACTAAGTTTATCCTGTGAGATTCTAATTAATTAATTCCTTTTATTACTTCGAGAGAAAAATAAATTATGGTGGAGGAGTGTAAATTTATTGGCAAATTCTCACGAGTGATAAAAGGTGTCTAAGTCAGAAGACATGGTTTTGCACTCACTTAAATATATTGTACAGGAGTTCAAAAATCCATTTCTGAAGCTTTTGAAAAAATCCAAGGCAAGCGTCAAGCCAAAACATCTAAGTTCAACATCTAAGTTACATACATCTTTGAGATAATCAAATCTAATTTGTTACTTCATTCCACTAGATTGTTTGAGACTAGTCACATGGAAGGGCACACTGCTGTGTACCAGAGAAGAAATGAAAAGAATCCAACGGGATGGTTTTGTCTCCTTGGAGCTTTTCTTCCATTTGAAGACTGAGGTGGTGAGAGTAAATTCCCCGAGGCAGAGTGCTACTTTCAAAGCTCATGGCCCAACATGGGGACTCTAGGAAAATCTCAAATGGAGGAGTAAGAAGAGGAGATGAAAGTGGGAGAGGAGGAGATGGAAGTGGAGGAGGAAGAGGAGGAGGAGGGGGGAAGGAAGGTTATAATGAAGATGGAAAGCATAAAGCAAAAATACTATGGCTTATAAATAGTTCTTTTAATCTAGATAAAGTTAGATATAGTTTTGATATATTTGTATAAGAGGATTTGACTCTTCTTTTTTATCTCAATTTACTTGTTCAAATTTCTTCAAATTAAGAACAAAAACATTTTTGGGCAGCAAAGGTTTTGTGGGTGGGTTGATGTTCCCCTCCCTCCACTGGAAATCCCACTAGGCTACAGAAGGTAGTCACTTCAGTCTCTATAGCCCCAGTTGCTAAGAACCTCAACTAGGGTCACTCTGATAGACTCCCTATAGTCTCCCAGTCCCAGGTTTGCAGCTAGTTCCAGAGATCCCCAACACTTTCTGTTCTCATTCCTAGTCTTCTTCTGCCCCCAGCACCTCTTCCTGTCCCCACACCTGATTGCCATCTCTATTCCCTCCTCATCCCTTCTCTCACCCAGTTCCCTTGTTCTGTCCATATCCTATGACTATTTTGTTTTTCCTTCTGACTGATTCACATTCAGGCATCCTCCCTTGGGCCCTCTTTATTACTTAATTTCTTTGGGTCTGTGGATTGTAACATGGTTATCCTATACATTATGGCTAATGTCTGATTATAAGTAAGTACATACCATGCATGTCTTTCAATGTCTGAGTTTCCTCACTGAGGATGATCTTCTCTAGTTCTATCTATTTGCCTGCAGATTTCACGATGTCTTTGTTTTCAATAGCTAAATAGGATTCCATTGTGTTGATACACCACATTTTCATTATTCATTCTTCAGATGAGGGACATCTAGGTTGCTTCCAATTTCTGGCTATTATGAACAAATCTTCTATGAACACAGTTGAGAAGTCTCCATGTAGAATGGTGGATCATCTTTTGGGTATATGGTCAGGACTGGCATAGTTGGGTCATGGGGTAGAACTATTCTCTATTTTCTAAGAAACCTCCAAATTGATTTCCAAAGTAGTTGTACAAATTTGCAGTCAGTCCTACCAGCAATGGAGGCGTGTTTACCTTGATTAACATCCTTGACAGCAGATGATGTCACTTGAGTTTTTGATCTTAGCAACTGAGAAGGGTGTATGATCAAATCTCAAGCCAGGTATAACCTCATGTGGAGGGAGAGGAACATCAACCCACCCACAAGAGCTTCATCTCAAAATTTGTCCTGCCTACTAAATGAGCATGGATAAAGATAGAGCAGAGATTGGGGTAAAAGCCAACCAATGACTGCCCCAACTTGAGACCCATCCCATAGGAGAGAGCTAGCCCCTGACACTATTGATGATATTCTGCTATGCTTGCAGTCAAAAGCCTAGCCAAACTGTCTCCTGAGAGGCTTTATCCAGCAGATTATGGAAATATATGCAAAGATCCAAAGCCAAACATTAGACAGAGCTTGGGAAGTCTTGTGGAAGAGTGGGGGATGGGGATAGGATTGGGCAAGGAGGGGGTCAAGGACACCACAAGAAGACCTACAGAGTCAACTAACCTGGGTCCCTGGGGGTTTACCACAACTGAACCACCAAGTAATGGACCTAGGCCCCCTACACATTTGTAGTAGATGTGTAGCTTGGTATTCATGTAGGTCCTGTAACAATTAGAGCATAATCTGTCTCTGGCTCTGTTGCCTGCCATTGGATTCCCTTCCCCTAGCTGGACTTTCTGGTTTGGCCTCAGTGTGAGAGGATGAACTTAGTCCTGCTGCCAATGGATGACCCAAGGCAGGAAGGGGCTTCCTTTTCTCTAAGAAGAAGAGGAAGGGGTAATATGGAGGAGGGATCTTTAAGTGTGGAACTGAGAGGGGAGGGGGTAGAGAAGACTGTGATCAAAATGCAAAGTGAATAAATAAATTAATAAAGAAAAAGGAAATAAGAAATCTTAGGGTTTTGTTCATGTTTCTATTCTGTGCTTGTTCTCAACACTCTTCTCTGCAAGCTTAGGGAGAGGCTCTCTACTCCATGCTTCCCAAGCTGACAGCATTGGGTGAGCGTGAAAATGTGCTATTGAATCTATGAGAGAGCATTTAGATGTTTGCTTAACCAAGGGCTGAAAACCTTTTATGCAAGAACTATATTCTAAACTCACAGTCCCTAGCTAGAACATGATGCCAAGTAAAACAAAAAGGTTGATCTCCTTCTTCAAAAACAAAGCATTTCAAGAGGGGAAAACATTGTGTGTTCACAGCAGCAACTATGAGCTTCTCTCACCGCACAGACTGTATGTCCTTGTGTAAACACTTAACAAAAACTAAATGGAAATCAACAACTAATATAAAAAATAGTCTGAAGGACAGCCAGTCCAGCAACCAGGCCTTCAACAGTCTATTTATCTGTATTAAATTAGGAAAACTGAGAACTTATATCCAAGCAGGGTACACAGATAAAGATAAAGCAAACTCAGTTCCATTACTTTATGCATTTATTATATACATTATTTTGATCATTTAATGTAAGCATATTTCATGTAATATTTAGAACAGGGTTACGTTAAAAACAACCTGAAAGTCAAACGAAGTGGGGATACCTATATTTTACTTACTACATTTCTGAAAATTATAAATGTAATTAATTTAACTTTTTGTACAGCTTTATATATGGTGTGTGAGAAATAATCTTACTGAATGTGTTATTATAAATTTTATAAAGTTACTAATTGAAACATCATTCTTGCTACTAAGATATGATCCCTTAGAATACATGCACAAGACAATTCTCTCGGGTCTTATTTTTACATATACGTACATCTCACCAATGTGGTCACTGAGGCATTGGTGATTCTTATATTTCCCTTTCCTTGGCTTCTTAGATGGAGCTGTGGAATGCCTCTCTATAAAATGTATATATCAAGATAGGTAGATAGATAGGTAGATAGATAGATAGATAGATAGATAGATAGATAGATAGATAGATGATTGATAGATAGATAGATAGATAGATGATAGATAGATAGATAGATAGATAGATAGATAGATAGATAGATAGATAGATAATAGATAGATAATGTGTATGTAATATTGTTACCTTATTTTGGTTGTACATTTTCTATTATCAGTCACCACTCTTTCTATCTGTGTCTAAACATCTTATGTGTATTTTGTTCTATATTTTCACTTCAACCTACAACTTTATATCTTTCTGAGTAGCCTTTTTAGAAAATGAAAATAATAACAAATATACAAATCATTACCAACCTGTCTAACAAACTTGCATATCATCTGTAAGGTCAAGTTGCTTACTAACTCTAATGATATATGCATTTAATAATTTAAATGTATTCAGACTAAAAGTAAATAAACAAAAATGTGATTATTAATCAAATTAAAATTCAAGGAAAGGACTTCAAACAAGAGCAGGTGAATTTTATGAAGTCACTAATCAAAACTTGGTCAAAGAATAAGACAGAAAAATAAACACAATTTTTAAGGAGGATGTTGCCATCATAGATGTCGGAATAATATTTTAAATTCATAAAAATATACCTATAAAAGCATATTTATCTAATACATTTTTTATTTTATTAAAAAATTAAAGTTGTTTAAAAAGCATATCAAATAAACTATGTAATTAAATTAAAGACATTCAATATTGTAATAACATTAGTGTTGATCATATAGAATTGTCTAAATCTAAAGCCTTTGGCTCATTTGTAATATAAAACAAAAAATAGCTCTTTGGGCCAAGTGATGTATTACCTTGTCTCAATAAGATTGGTACAAAGCATTAACTTTTTGATGGAATTTTCCTTTCTTTGCCTCCCTACAAGAGATAAATAGTAATTCACATATATTGAGCCATTTGTAACAAATACAGTTAATAAAAGTGTTCACTCATCAAGCAAATTTTTTACAGTAATTAATACACTTTTCTTAATTTTATTATTAAAGACTGTTAACATCTAGAGGATAATACTTAAAACTTCTCAAGTATAAAATCAAATCTTCAGTTTGAATGAGATAATGGATGGCTTGTCATGAAGTTGCAATATGTTGAGAGAGTTTGAAATATGTCATTAATTATTGGATAAAAAATTTTAGCCATTAGTATTTACTATGTTTAAATATGCTAGAGCAGAGAGATTTTCTAGTTTCAATACACACTGTTGGGCTTTGTAAACTGAAGGATTTTTTTTTTTAGACACATTCAACCCAAGGCAATGCTCACATTATTTTCCAATAAACATAAGTCAGTCTCCTAGTTTACAGGTGTTCTCCAAGGGAAGTTGAGGTCACATTTGAAAAATTCTGTTCTATAAACACAAACTCTACTACAAAACATGTCTTCAGTGCAGAAATCAGGATGTTTCTGTGCAAAAATCATATAAATTAATAATGTGTTTCAGATAAGATATTCTGACCAACTGTATAACCCTTACAGACAATATTAAACTAAAGTATATTAGCAATTTTTATGTAAAATTCAATTTCTGCCCATTACTTTTTGAAAATGTAGTTTTAAAAAATGTCTCTCCCATTACACCATGGCAAAGACCATATCCATAGCTCAAGCTAACTGAGAGATGTTTATAACACAATGCAATCTGAAAAGATGGGGCTATTTTCTGATCATGTAATTGGGTGAGAAATGTTTGGTTTTTTGCTTGTTTTCCTTATTGAGATGAAGGACTTCGGTTTTCATGCATTCCCAGGTGTGCTTCATACTTTTTGACTGGTACTTCTTTGTTACATACATTCCTCTTTCACCACCTTGAATTAAGCATGGGTTTTAAATATACAATTATACCGGCATACAAACATGAAATTTTAACAACTCTGCTTTTGAACAGCAGTATTATGTTTTCTTGGATACGTAGGATTAACTACATGGGCTGGTTAGTTATTGTCAACTTGACACAAACTAGAATCAGCTGGGAAGAGGCAATCTTAACTGAGAAATTGCTTCCATCAGATTGACCCGAGGTCATGCCTATGAGGCATTTTTAATATAGGCAGAGGGGATGGAAGACACCAAGAAAACAAGGTGTCTAGATCAGCATGATCCTTGCACAGGTGAACTCATAGAGACTGAGGCATAATAAATAGGTCTGCTCCAGATACGGTTCTAAAGGGAAAGAAGTGGACATATGCCTCCATCTCTAACCTAGAAGCTATCTCCAATTGATAAATGAAAAGTTAGGTTTTTCCAAGGGAGTCTCGCTAGGCAAATAAACTACTTGTAAGGGTAGGCCACATGGTTTGCAGTGGATGGCCAAGGAAAACAAACACAAGAGCATCTTTGGAAGTTCTTTGTCCCATATGTCATGTCAGGAATCTCCTTTTATTTATTTATTTTTAAATTTTATTTTAATTTTCATTTTTGTTTTATTTATACACTTATCTCTTTTTACCCTACAGGTCCTTTTTGTATGTGTTATGCCTTCCTGTTTAGTGTTATTATCTGATTCTTGAGTATTCAAAAGCATGGGTCTCTGTGATGCTATGATGAAAATGTTATTTGGTAAATAGGATATTTTATAAACATTCTAATTTAGCAGACATTTTCTATTTTTCAGTCAAGTTTTACTTTTCAGTTAAGTTTCTCTGTTTCTTCAATAATATGCAAAAGAAATAATGTGGTGGAATTATGTTGGAAGTAATATTGTAAAAAGGGGACAGCACATCCTCTGTTGCCCAGTGACTCTAAAGCATGTGAAGACCCACAAACAGGCAAAGAATCCAATACAGCCCTCTTGGACTAAATTCGAAGTTTCTGAAAGGCTGACTGGACTCCTGCTGGGAGACCTCTAAGATAACCTATGTCTACATTCTGGAAGTTTCCCACATTCTTTGCCTTATGATTCCCTCTGTCCTCAAATCCCACAAGACAGGATTAGACTTTCTCTGGTTGCCATTGATCTATGATCTTCTTTTTTTGGTTTCTTTCATGCTCACCAGTCTTAGGGCTGCATTGCTGCCTTGCTTGAATAATTCCCCTTAAAATCTCTATCTAAAAGTTAACCTTAATTAGTCATTTACCATATACGATTCGATGTATGCAGGTAAGAACATGAAGTCCTCTGGGAAACATTATCTAACTGAACACAGGAGTAAAGAAATAAAAGTCCCTTTCCCCCAAAATGGAAAGTATATGAACATTTTCTAAATTCTAATTCATTTTTGTATTTATAAATTTATCTATATGAAACTGTCTTTTGTCATTAATGAACATAAAATAACCTTGGCTTATAATTATTGGAAACCATACAATGAACTAATTTATGTGATTGTATGTGGACAGGAATGGCATCATTTAGGAAGCAAAACTACATAGAATATGAGCATCTGCTTTGAATGGAAGGATGGCAACTGGGTGCAGGAGAATCCTCAGCGCATTGTGGAAACCACAAGCACGTCAGAATGGTGCATGGCCTCATCACAGAAGCTCAGTGGGAAAAGTGGAAACACAGTTTGTGTTCCTTTTGTGTTCTGTTTCACATTTGGAATTAATCCTCTGGTATAAAGCTAGAGAAACTTTGCTAAAGACAAAATCATTATAAGTATAAATGCAACTTAAACCATAACATTTTTTTACAATGTTGTTTGAAAGTCTTCCAGGTAATTTAATAATATATTTTTAACATAAGATTTCTCTTCCTCACCATTGATACTGCAATCTTCCTTTATATTTTCATTTTTCTCACTGTATGTCAAATTATCTTATTCTTTTAGAATTATTATAATCTTTATTTTGTTAAAAACTACTTATGTGGGCGTTGAGAAATGGCTCAGCAGTAAAGAGCACTGACTATTCATCCAGAAAGCCTGGATTTGATTGCTAGAATCCATACAATAGCTACAAACCATCCATAACTCCAGCTGTGAGGGATCAAATGCTGCCTTCTACCTCCGTAGGTACACGTGAGTGTGGTGCACAGGCAAAACATCCAAACATGCAAAATAGTTTTTAAAATGATTTTTATGTTTATTTTATGCATATGAGTATTTTTGGATCCACGTCTGTATTTGCGACATCTATGTGCCAGGTACCTGCTGAGGCCAGCAGAAAGCATCTAGTCCTCTGGCACTGGAGCTCCAGATACTTGCGAGATGCCATCAGTGCAGAGAAACCACCCCGATCCTTCTGCAGAAGCAGCAGGTGCTCTTGACTTCTGAGGCGTCCCTCCAGCCCTGAAATTATATTTTCATTGTGGCCTGCTACTAAGCTTAATCAACTCACTACAGGGCTACTGTGAGACAATGCTGCAAGAATCAGCCTACACGGTTTGTCTCATTTTTCTAAGTATTGAGAAGATTCAATTCATCCTTATTGAACATCTTGCCTTACCTTAAGCAGCATTCCAAATATTGAAAATTTATAGTCATCACTCTTGCCATTTTTAAAAAAAGATTTATTTATTGTTTATTTTATATGTAAGTACACTGTAGCTGTCTTCAGACACACCGGGAGAGGGAGTCAGATCTCATTATGGATGGTTGTGAGCCACCATGTGGTTGGTGGGATTTGAACTCAGAACCTTCGGAAGAGCAGTCAGTGCTCTTAACCGCTGAGCCATCTCTCCAGCCCTCTTGTTGTCATTTTGATCCTATGAATTAAGAGCTATTTTAACCTAGTGTACATATGAGAAAACTGAATCATGGGAAAGTTAAATAACTCCCCAAGATTGAGCAGATGCAAAATCTGGCTTGACTCTGTGAACCTAAAAGCCTATTTTGTTAATTGGACAATTTAGAAGAACCAAACACATTTGGACGGGTGAAGTTTCTTATAACCTAATAAAAATAAATTTATTTTAAACAAATTAATAAATTGTATTAAGTTGAGTTAATAATGCAGTTTAATTAATTTAATTGATTGATTAGATTTAATTTATCAAGAACTTAATAAATAAACACATTAATTTTAGTATGTTCTCATTTTCATACATCCTATAGGGAACTGGAGTGAATATCTGAAAAAAGTGTGGGTGAAGGAGACAGAGAGGGGAGGAGGAGGGAGGAAGAGAGGCAGGAAAGGAAGGGACAGCGGCAGGGCAGGAGGAAGAAAGGGGAGGAGGAAGGAGAAAGAAGGAAGTAAAGGGAGGGGGAGTAAAGTAAGGAGGGAATGAGGGGAGGAGGGAGTGAGGGGAGGAAAACAGGAGAGGAGGAGGGAGATAGGGAGAGGAGGACAGAGGAATGGGAGGAGAACTGAGAGAGAGAATGAAGGAGGAAGGGGAGGAGAGATAGAAGGAAGGAAGGAACAAAGGCAAAAACAAAGGAAAGAAGGAAGGTATGAAAGAGCCATTGTATGTGGTTCCCACTCTCAGGAGATCACTCCTACAGCCTAAGATAGAAAGAACAACATCCTGTTATCTTAGCCTGGCCTTTTCATCCCTCTCTCAGCCAAGCAACACAAAGCTGCCAGGCCATTTGTCTAAAGCACTTCTTACATCATGTTTTTACCCTATCCCAGAACCTAAATGACTTCATGATCCTTACATGAGCAAGTCCAAACTACTCCCATCTGGTGCTAAAGAACCTTTGCGGGGGTTTTGTTATTTTGTTTTGTTTACTTTGTTATATTTATCTAACCATCTACACCTTCCAAATACAGATCTTTAAAACCTTGCCCTCATCCCTGACACCCTGTAACCTGTCTCTTAGCAAGTCCCACTCTCTCTGAGGTCAGATCCTACAAATCCAATCAGTTCTTAACATGTCTCCCACTACCCTGAAGCCAATGCCTATCGCAGCTTTGGAAACACTGATAGAGCTACTTAACTGGTCCAGCTGCTTCCAGACTCGCCCTTCTACACAATCATCTGAACACCAGTTAACACGCCATCGGCCAGTTTCCCGCTTTCACAAATGCCTCTGTGTTGGCTTATCTCATGAAGGGTAGAAGTGCAAAGACTTTATCAGTTACTGCACGGCATAATGTAATCAGGTTTCTTGGAAATCTAATTTTCTTTTCCTCTTCTGTCTCTCAACAACTTTTGCCCACTTTGCACTAGCAACATTGGGATTTACCAGACATGTTCAGTAATAATGTCTAAAAATACAAATCATTTTCATATATGAATCTCTGACGCATAAACGTAGAATGAAATGGAATCCTTTCTAATCAAAAGAAAACTATGTGATTTTCCAAGGAGAAAGCACACATTCCTGCGTTGTAACAAGCAAAGATTAAAGGTGATTTTTATTGGTTTTGAAAATAATATTATTTAAGGTAGCCATATATACTGCTAATAAAGAAGACAATATCAGAAGTGTTGGTAAGTTGAAAATTTCTAAAGAGAGGAGGCTTACGAATTTTTTTTTAAAAAGACCCTGAATTATTTTTTGTGTACAATTATCCAGTGTAAAATTTAGTAATATTTTACAAAACATGACCTCTTGCATTTTCTCAAAGTTAAATCATTTTTAAAACTAAGAAAGGTAAACTCTAAAGCAAGGGTTTTAGCTAGTTGGTAGAAAAATTTACCTAAAAGCACAAGGCCCAATATTCAATCTCTAGAATAGTTCAGTCACAATTAATTAATTAATTAATTCCATCATTAAATATGAAGCATTAGGAGGCAAGGACTAGTGTTAAGGTGAATGGATTCCAAATCAGGCAGGGAAGTGCTAGATGTCAGAGATTTATTAAGAAAAAACAGGAAAGAATGGAAGTAGTGATTAGAGAGTATGTTAGATTTATTAATTGTAGGGAGGATTTGATATTGGTAATGCCAAATTCAAGAACAGTTACCAAAAGCATATTAGAGGTTAGAATAAGGATGAAAACAGGCTTGGCATTTGCAGAATTCAGGAAAATAAAATGTCTTGTGTTTTAAATCTGGATTAACCATAGTAGTCTCAAAACAGAAAAGGGTGAATGACAAATGTCGAATAGTCTAAATTGATAACACTGTTTGAGAAGGCCTAGGAGGTATGGCTTTATTGAAGGAAGTCTGTTACTGGGGTTGAACTTTGAAGTTTCAAAGCCCTGTGTCATTTCCAGTGTGCTCTCTCTCTGCTTCCTGCTTATGGTTCAAGATATAAGATCTGGATCCAAATAAAATTAGAGCATCCTTACGTTTATTTTTCTGAATATATCCAGTAGATATATACAGAAGTTCATAAAACTCTGCCTCTGCCCTGCCACCATGGATTTTAACCCCGTGCAACTATAAGCATAAATAACTATTTTTTTTTTTACCTTTTAAGTTCCTTTGATTATGGTGTTTTATTACAGTAATATAAAACTGACTAATATGGGGAGATGTTACTAAATAAGTGTTGGAAGATTAATATATGTAGATAGCGCAGAATTAAGAGGGAAATTGGGTATTAGAGTGAAGGGATTAGAGGAAATGGACTTGATAGCAACACAGAAGTAAAATAGGCACCCAAACTCCTCATGTCTTCTGTGAATTATTTTGTGTAACTGAATTTCCAGAACCTTGAAAAATCCTGTGTTTGGAATAATATTGATTCACTTGACCTATTTGTTTTTAAATCACATTGTAATAGGAAAGAAAGATGAGTGAATAAATGCACCATGTTTTTAGATATGGAAAAAGTTAGTTTAATCGTGGAGAAGGACACGGGGCACAAAGTGATGGTGCAAATGTCTGTTAGACACACATGAAAGTCAACAACAGACAAGTCCTGAGTGAAAAACTGGTGGGAAAGAAAGCTTTCTAAATCGGATGTGAGGCGTTCCTGGAGTCACGTAATATCAGGTCCACTCTCCACTGACTTGTCTGACGATACCTAGCAGATAAAGAGTTCATAAAACTGTTCAAAGTGCACTGGGAGTTTCAGTGATAGGGTGTTTTCTAATTCTGTCTATTGGGTTACATGATGATAAACTATGTCATAGGTAAGATTCCACGTGGTTAATATTTTTCTAGACATTCTTTTTAGACAGCCATGAGAAGCCTGTTCTGCTTGAGACAATGTGATTTTTTGATGTTACATCAAGTTGTCTGCAACATGTATACATGGGTTTGAAGTTTAAAGCCATAGCTCCTTGCAATGGCTATTCCTGTCAACTTGACTATATCTGCAATGAACTACAATCCAGAACTGGAAGGCTCACCAGTAACCCTAATTTGGAGGCTGGGAGATAGAAGTTTCTGACCTGGATCTTGGTATGGAGATCTTGAGGCATAGTGGCTATGGATTCCAGAAGATTAAGACAGGCAGATCTCCAAGTTCAAGGTCATCTGGGATTAAAGGTGTGGTGGCACATGCCTTTAATCTGGGCTACACCTTCTGCTGGAGACCATATAAGGACATTGGAAGAAGGAAGGCTCTCTCTCTCTCTCTTTCGCCTGCTTGCCGTGTGGGACTGAACAACTGCTAGATCCTTGATCCATTCACAGCTGCTACTGACCATTGTTGGGAGTTGGACTGCAGACTGTAAGTCATCAATCAATCCCTTTACCATATAGAGACTACCCATAAGTTCTGTGACTCTAGGGAACCTTGACTAATACACTCCTGATGGAAAAAAAAATGTATTCGGAAACCAGGACCTAAAGTATCTTTGCTGCTTTTCCTTTGAATTAATCCCTAAGATTACTCTAAGAACTTTAAACTGATAGTACTGTGGTACTTTCTGAATGCTAAACCTCAGCTTTAAAGTTAGATTTGTGTTATAATAAAATCATTTATACAGATGATCAATATATATTCTTGGTTAAGGTTTGTAGTAAAAATTTGCTGAGTAAGTTTTGGCTAAATATGCAACAATATATGATAATATTCATTTTTACCATATTTAAACAGAGGATAATAACAGTGTCTCATGAGGTTATAGTGGATATTAAATTATTTCTGCAAAGCTATGAAATATTCAATATATATTAGCTACCGTCATTAAATATTAGTTATGTTAATTTTTACAAATGTTAACTATAAGAACTATTATACCTGCATACTTGTTTTACTTCAAAACATCTTCTAAAGAAACAACACAGAGGACCCTAGTATAAGCACACAGGGATACTTAACTGAACTCACAGAGGTAGGGAGTGATGGAGAACTTGGATTTGGCACCTTGGAAGTCAATGGAACCTGAGGAGGGCACTGAGAACAATCTTCCTACCTCTCTTGTGCATTGTTATATACTTTGTCTCAGTTTTTCACCTGTCTAATGATTCCTGCCTAATTATCCCTAAGATTAAATGGTTTAGTCACAAAGCCCTGAATTTACATGCTGTAGTTCCAAGCACAGGACTCGCCTCATGAGGTACTATGCAAAAGAGAAATGTTGAATTTAAATGTTAAATCCTAAAGTTTAATTTTGTTCAGTAATATTCTGATTTAGTTACACTAGGGGGCAGAGGACATGATTTTGATCTGATTCCATGCTTTCCTCATGATGTGTGTAACCATTTCAGGAAAAAGGAGAAATTCTTGCTGAATCTTACTCCAGATTCTCGGCCGTCTTTCTTTCCATAGCTCTAAAGCCACCCTATCTATGATCTAATTTAGGCATAACGACAAACACACTCAGAATCCTTGTACCTGGAGGAACTTGATCTTATTTTTGTAACAAGCCTATTCAGAGTCCACTATTCTGTGGCTATACTTAAGAGAAGTGATCCCAGCTTTGGCTAAGCCTGTGCCAAGTACTTACATCTGGGTTGGGATTCACAGGGTGAAATAAGAATATGTCTCATTGCTGGTTTTCTTTGAGAAGTATGTAAAGAGATAGAGATAACTCCACACTAGTGGAAGCACTGATAGAATGTTCTTCCTACCTCTCAATATTTCAACCCCACAGTGCAGTGTCCACTGTTTGTGTTTACATGGTGAGTAGTTCCTAAAGATTTCCACTGAACATTGTACTGATTACAAGTACCACCCATGATAAGCTTAATTCTACTGCAAAAGATATCAAGTCAGCGTCATGTGTAGATGACACATTTGTTTATATGCGCCTGTGATCACATCCGGATGCGGTTCTCTAGGGTGTATTCATTCTCTTAGCTACTGAGAGTCCACCATGGATATAGGTAGGGAAATGGTAGCTATTATTTGTCTGTTGTTTGTGCAGAGGCAGAGACAGGGAAAGCTGGAAACACTTGTTGTAACCTTTACATGAATTATTTTCTATAAAAAGGAACAGCTGGGATCTCCAGCCTGGCCACAGAGTAAATTCTAGCCCACATATATGCTTCTAATTGCTCTCAATGGAGAATGCTCATGCTTCCTTTTCCCCCACAGATATGTCTGAACGGGGCAAATACCAGGATTTCTTCTGCAGAGCTATCTGATTGCTTGCTTCATCCATGTCTGTTAATGTGATTTTAATGAACCGGATGTTGAATTAATGGTTCAGTAGTAATAGATACCTTTCCTTTTTTTACCGGCTTGAGAGGTCTCTGACAAGTCAAATATCCATTCCTTTGCTTGTTGATATAGTTCTGAGATTTTTCACAGTGTAACAATCTGCATTTTAAGTCTTGGATCAAGACCAGTGAAACCTAATTGATATTTGTGTTAATAAATTGTCCTTTATACCGTGTTGATTGATCACTTTGCACCTCTCCTGACTGGCTCCTACTGAGCCAAACACTGGCGACGATTGGGTAAATTTATCTATAACCTGCTCTATAGTACCCCAGTGGTTCTTTAAAATACCTGGAAAGAGAATTACTGCTGTCAGTCTAGGAGTAAATATTAAGAAATATCTAAATAAACTCTAGGGCTTAACCTATATGGACAGAGCAGATTTTAAATACATACTTTAATTTTGGTTAACACATTATAATATTATTTAATGGAGTAAAATATGCTATTTTAAAATATAGAGAGAATATGTACTGATCAAGCCAGAGTAATTTATATTTCTGTCTCATTTATGTTGGAAGTGTTTAAGCTCCTGGGTGATAGTTGTTCAATATTATTAAGTGTTGTTATTAACTAGTCATCACACTGTGCTAGACACTAAAATGTACTGTTTCAAATAGTGTTTGGGTATCCATAATCTACTCTCCATATATTTCTCTTCCCTCCCATTCTGCGAGCCTCTGGTAAGCATAGCTGTACTTTCAGATCTATCTTCTGAGAGGTTAGAAACCTTTGTCTATCTGGGGATTGCTCTGAATGGCAACATGCTCTTGGCTTTCTAGAGCCGAAAGTTTTCTTCTTTCTGCATACACATATCACTCTCTTTATCCAGTAATCCACTGATGAGTAATTAGGTTGACTCTGCATCTCACTTTCTGAATATAATGCTGCAATAAAAATGGGAATGTAGGCATCATTTGTCTGGCTATTTACCAAGTTATAGAATTCCAAGTTATGGAATCACACTCAGTAGATCTATAATTTTTGCCTTTAAAATAATTTTATTTTTGAAGTAAAATATTTTTTTAAAACAAAGGTATATTACTTTGTGGTTTATTACTTCATTACTATGAATGAAGAAATTGGAAGGACTGTGCAACTAGGTCTCATAATGAGTAAGTTTATTGTAGGCAGCTTCCTGTCAGCTAAATATTGTATCAACTGATGGTACCAACTGACAAACGAAGGAAATCATACAAGCTATATTCTTGACTAAGGTATGATACATCTTAATCAATGGTTTTTAATTGGTATGATTTACACTTAATAATTTTTAAAATTTGGGTAAAAAAACATGGGTATGAGGATATTGAGGAGAAAAAAGTGACCAAGGGTGAACCAGAGTGGGAGGGAAACAGGAGGAATTTGTGTTGACTCCCTGTGTCTTTAGGGACCACTTCAGACCAGTTAGATTTTTTAGCCTGGAAGCACAGTTGTCTGAGGAGGATACCAGCCCCACCCTTAGTGGTAGTCAGATTTGCTTTTGGTTTTGGAGTACTGCAGCAGGGAAGGAGTCGAGCTGCTCCTGATGGATGTGAAGTTAATGTGAGCTGCTGAGAGAGAAAGGTTAATTGATGCAAAGAAGGCTCAGTCCACTGTGTCAGTTCTGAATCCCAAAAATATGTTCAGAGTGGCAAGAAGAAGGATATGGTAGATGGCTCGGGGCTCATTAGTCCCCTTTTAGAGGCCACCTGAATTGCTTTTAAGCATTTGGGGGGTGTCCATCTCTTGGTAACTGCTTCTCGGCTGATGGGAAGACAGCAAGGGCAGTAGCCATTAGAGAGCCTTACAGGGAGTTCATTCAAGGGGCCATGATAAAATTTAACAGTTGGCAAAGTTCCAGAACATAAGCCAGGAGGTAATAACTGTGCAACTTAGTGTGTATGTGTGTGTGTGTGTGGAGGGGGCATTAAGAGACAAAGTCACATGAGGAAAACTTTACATCAAGGTTAACATGAGTCAATATATCATAAGGTTAAATATATAATTACCATGAGGTCAAAGGCAATTGTACAACTGCCTGGACCGTGTACTAGAGTTCTGTAAAAGGGTGAGGTAGTCCTAAACATCTGTTTGTTTATATCAGACTTCTGCAGAAGAAACAAGCACTGGGAAGCTTTGTAGAAGCCAGTTAAAGTCAGCAACCAAGCACTGAATCTGAACAGAAAGCATCTGCGTGATATTTCTTGCTTTCATATATGATGAACTTTGTATATTAGCTTTAAATGTTAACAATACCAGGTATTATTTAATGAACAAAACCAGGGTAGCTCAAGTGAAACACAATATTGCTTAGAACCAATTTGTTAGTTTTTTTTTTCTTTTAAAATTGGGACTGTTTTGGTAGATCTACTTTAACATTTTCAGATCATTTGATGGTAATTTTTACTGTAGAGGTCTTTGTCTTGCTTGATTATACTTATTTTACCTCATGGACTCTGCTTATCTAGATTTTGCTTTAGAGTAGAATATGTATATGTATATGTATATGTATGTGTATGTGTATGTGTATGTGTATGTGTATGTGTATGTGTATGTGTATATGTATGTGTATATGTATGTGTATATGTGTATATGTGTATATGTGTATATGTATATATGTATATATGTATATATGTATATATGTATATATGTACATATATATATTGCAATTCACTGCTGTTCTTACACGCTGCCATTTCAGACTCTGTGTTGTGCTTTATTGACACAGTAAGATATTGTTCTCCTTCTCTTCTCAGTTAGCTGTTTCACATTTCAGGAGGCATCTTTCTTACTGCATTTTCCTGGAGGATGCTGGAAGTAAACAAGGTATCATCATTTATTTATATCTGGTCCTTAAAAATTATAAAATCTCATGAAGAAAGCATGAGCTCTGAGCTCTAAGATGTCCTGAGGGTACAACATATACGCTTGTGACCATACTGTATCCGATATTCTTATGCTTGCAATGACAGCTGGGCGCTGCTACCCATGGTTTTATTTTGCAAGACACCAATTTATTTATCAAGTGTCTTAGTTAATGTTTCTATTGATGTGATTACCAAAAGCAATGTGAAGAGGAAAGAGTCTTTTTCATGCAAAGATCCACATAACCATTCAACATTAAAAGAAGTGAGAGAAAAACTGAAACAGGGAAGGATCCTGGAGGCAGGAGCTGATGTAGAGGCCATGGATGGATGCTGCTTACTGGCTTGCTCCTCATGACTTGCTAAGCCCACTTTCTTCTAGAAGCCAGGACAACCAGCTCAGAGGTGGAACCACCCACCATGGGCTGGGACCTCTCTCATCAATTACTAATTAAGAAAATGCCCTACAGCCTGATCTTATGGAGACATTTTCTCAATTTAAGATTTTTTTCTCCTTTTAGATGAATCTAGCTTGTGTCAAGTTGATGTAAACTTACCTTCAGGAAACTTTATTACATCTAAAATTGAAAACAATCTCTCTCCTCTCTCTTTCTCTCTTTCTTCCCCTCTCTCCTCTCTGACTCTCTCCTCCTTTCTCTTCTTTCTTTTCTCTCTCTCTCTCTCTTTCTCCTCTCCTCTTTCTTTCCACCTCCCACTTTTGTAGAGTGCATACTGAAAGTTATTCTGCATTTCCTTCTTTCTTAGTCTCTTCATTTATGGATTAGAAACTTAAGGATGGCAAGCACTAGATATTGGATAACATAAAGGATGACTTCTTTATGAAACAGATTTTAACTTTTACTTTATTCGGTGCCATTCAAGACTACTAACTCAAAGTGAGCATAAGGGAGATTCTACTATGAGATGGTGTGTGCTTGCATACATGTAAAGTTATAAAAATATCACTTTCCTTCTTTTGTGATGTGAGAGTTTAGAAATCTAGATGACCCAAAAGGCCACTACTATTCTCCCTCCAGGGCTACTGTTGCTCGGTTTCATACTATCTTGAGACTCATGATTCAGTTGGCTGGGATTTTCTCTTCACAAAACACTGATTGCTAAAATCCCCTAATTCCTATTTTTACCATGAAAGCTCCTCCGCCTGTGATGATAAGCTACTGCCAGATCCAGTTCTAATTTTTCTGCTGATTGAACTTGGCTATAGACTGCAGATGGGTAACAATGGGATGAGGAAGGAGCTTTTATTATCATGATCAACTGCACCCTTTCCTACTGCCAATCAAGAAATGGGATATTCTTCATAAAGTAATAGATACTTCTACTTTGGGGAATTAGTTAGTCTTTTATTGCTGTGATGAAACACCATGATGAAAGGAACTTGGGGAGGACAGGGTTTATTTGGCTTACACTTCCATATCATCACTGAAGGAAGTCAGGACAGGAACTCAAACAGGGCAGTAACCTGGAGGCAAGAGATGATGCAGAGGCCGTGGAGGAGTGTTGTTTACTGGCTTGCTTCCCCTGACTTGTCCAGTCTGATTTTTTTTTAATAGTCCCCAGGACTACCAGCTCAGGGCTGGTACTACCCACAATAGTCTGGGCATTCTCTCACTTGAGGTTTCCTCTTCTCACATGACAATAGCTTGTATCAAGTGGACATAAAAATAGCCAACAAAAGGAAGAAATTTTAGATGATTGTCTTAACACTGATGTTTATCATTGGAGTTGGAAGTAGAGAGAAGGACTGGGTTTGATAGACAGGCAGTATTAGGACTCTCTACTAGAGTTCTATGTTGGTCTCACAGTGTCTGCTGAATCTGCCTATTACAAATGGCTTAATTCCCAGTTAATCCTCCTAAATAAACCTCAGGTATTTTAAACTAGTTATAAAGGGTTTTCTTATATACTTACAATTCATGTTCAGAGCAAGAAACTGAATCCTGCAAAGCAACATGCTCCCATCCATGCAGTTATTTGGTGCTTTTTCTCACTACAATTTCAATGTTGGTAATTAATCCACCAGGTCTCAAAACTCAACAGCAGGTTCATCAAAGACGTGTTTGTGTTGTGGGAGGGAGTGTCATTTTCTCTCTCAGGGGTGGGAAAGTTTGGACTTGGTCCTCATCTGATGTAGCTAGTCTCTCCCTCATGGAGGTTCTCTTACGATCTTTCAGCCCATCATCTGATACTAAAATAGGTTATAAGTTAATGTTTAGGTTGAATCCGAGGTGTCCCCTTCTTGAATGACATCTTCTGAATAGATGTGAATAAACATGCATTTCTTCCAACTAAGGCATCAGCAGCAGATAAGAAATGAATTCACCCGAGTCCACATTATTGATTCAATCAGTTTATTGAAGCTACAGGCAGGAGACCTCTGAAGATGTCTGCCCAACTTGTAGGCAACTCCATCTTACATGGTAAGATATATCCAGGCCACCCAAGCCTAGATAATTAGACTTGTCTAGAAAGGGGGAGATCACTTCTTTTTCTTTTCAGCAGAAGTTTATGGGTGTTACCTTAACCTCCCAGTTTCCATTAGCTTTCCATTAGACACAGGAGATGCCTTCCTTCTTCCCTTTGTCTATGAATCCCAAGAATGTCCAAGCAGATGCCTTCCTTCAATTCATAGGTGGTATTCTATAAAAAACACACTAACCACAGAGATTTGCTTTACACTCTTCAACTACTACTTCTTTCATAAGTGAATGACTGCACGCTATTAGCAGGCTAGTCCCACAGAGCATACAATATATATTAGGATCTAAGACGTTTTGCCTGCCATAAAGGAGAATTCTCAGACAATTCCAATTTCCAGCTGTTCTTTCTCCTCTTTCCAGTCTTTGCTTTAATACATGCATATAATCTGGTTTTGTGGTTCTCAGCTCCCAGATTTAATGAGTCATTTCAGCTTTAAGCAAATATTTGTAACCTGCATTAATAAAACAGTTAAATTTATTGATAATATATTTAACCTATGTCTATAATTTTGAAAAATACTATATCTTACATACAAATACAGGGTACCTGTTCTTATGTTTGCTTGTTGGCTGTAAAGAGTTTAACATATAGTTAAAATACCCTTGAAGTTGACTATTCATAATTATCCACAGCAAGTATAAAGAGCTAACAGCTTCCTGAAAGTTGCATTTAATATTTTAAAGCGTATTTAAAGGGGGGTCTTTCCAGATCATTTTAATAAAAGAAATAAAGGATATTCTTCAAGTCAAACAATTCAGATTCACTGCTTTATTTTAAGTATCTTCCTATTTTCACTCTAACTCTTGTCACTCCATTTAATTGCTTTATTATGGATTACATCAATAAATAATGGCAAGATTCTAAAAGTGGTTTATCAGTATGATGAAAAATGTAAGCAACATAATATATTTGTGTGTTTGATCTATCCCAGGGAGAAAGAAGAATGCATTCAGAGGGACTAATGATTTTAACTATTAAAAATAAATTACCATGAATTTGGGGGGTTTAATTAAGTCATTTTATCCTTTACCCTTTCCCAAAAATAATTTGTTAATGCTACTTAATCTTTTACAGATATTTGCAAATCAAAAAGTAATTTCCCAGTGCTATATTATGAATATAAAGATTGGATGCAACTAAAACTAAAAAGTGTTTCTCATTTTTTTCTAAAGAACCTTAGTGATGGGGGAAAGTAAGAAAAGGAAGAAACCCATTGTCTATGTGCCTACTTAATCCGACCTGAATGCATTTGATTCCATACCTCTTTTCAGAAATATTTTATACCACATTTTTGAATTTTAAATGGTAATGTTGCTCATTGTTTACACAAATATGAACATGCACAAATCAAGGAATCAGACAAGGATTAAATTCCTAGAGGTGTAATCTCAGGTTTTCTACTCTGCATTGCTGAGTTTTCATCCTTACTCCAACCAAGCAAAATTCCTTGCTTCTAGAAAATACTCAATAAATTTGCTGAATCAATGTCACGTAATGCTTTATGTAACAATTTAAATATAAGAGATACATGAAGTGATTGTGACATTCATTCAAATAATCTTCCCAGAAGTCTCCCAGTGAGGTGTAGTAACACTGTTAAGCATGGGTGATGATTCACCCAGCAGTGGATTTTGCCAACACTGGTAGGAAATTTGCTTGTCAGTCTCCCCCAAAGTACTTGTGACTTTGAAAGAAACAACGTGTCTGTTTTTCTATTGTTAATACAACTTCTTTCTGTACTAATGGTTTTATCTGCCTGCCTACAAGGCATTGTCAGCACTTGTGTGCAAATGGTGGCTGAGCCCTGGCAACAAACTGGAATAGCAGTTTATCACATACAGAAAGACTTTTTAAGGGGTTCATGTTTGTTGAAAACAAAATAATTAAAGCAGAAAATGTTATTCAGAATATAATTTCCTTTTTTCTCAATAAGCTTTAGCATACCTCTTCTATGGTTTCTCTGTCTTATTTATCTGTGTCTCGTTAGCATGACTATTACTCCCTGGATTTTGATATTTTATCTGTAATTTTCTCAGTTAAAGAATAAGTACTTTAGAGACAGAAAAAATCTTAAACCCTGTTCTTCATCCCCCATATGTACTTAGCTCAATATAAGAAATCCATGAAGATGAGTTGAATATGATAGTCTCGCTGATTTAATATTGGATTTCAGAATGAGATATATAGATTAGGTAAAGCTATTTATTAGCCTTGCTTTTATTAGAGGTTTTCTTTTGGAAGCTCTTTAGTAGGGATTTCAGACTTCTCAGTCATCCTTTGACTTTCTGAGTATAACTTGTAGAAGTCTAATTTTAGTTGTCTTCTATAATAACTTATTAGAAAAGAAACCAGGAGGAGTTAATTATGTACACTGTTTGCATGCAGAGATGTCCAAGATGGAGCCCTGTTCTGTACCTGCAATTCATTCTGCCTTTGGTGCTTCCTTCCCAGAATATTTTTCTAAATACTTACAGATTACAGAGGGCCCTGGTATATTGAAAACAATGACTGCTAACCCTCCCCTTCCCATCCATGGGCTCTTTGTCTCCACTGTGCACTTTTGGCAGCTTGAACAGCCGTGGCTTCTGTTTCCCATCCTTTTGTTCCAGCATGGTCTCAGACTCAGACTTAGTCACAATGGTCCCCAGCCTCACTGGATGGACATTCATCTTCCCAGTTTTCTTTGTACTGATTCCATGCTTCAGACGCTCTCCTCACTAAAGATGGATAGAAAGTTTGATTCCCCCACACCATTTTAAGAATTTTTGCCGAAAAGATTTTAAGGTTAGAATATTCAGATTACTATCAGTAGATACTAGTCCATATTATTCAGCTTACAATTTGAATTCCTCATAACATGACTCCAGTGTAACAGAAGTGATGGTTTAGTACTTACCACATGTCAGGCCAGAAGGTTTTACATATATTACTTTTAATTCATAATTCTCATTGCAGTCTTGGGGAATAAGTAATATTGAGTGTGAGCAAACCATATTTCTGAATTTGTCTGTTGTATGGCCAGATTTAATTATGGATTGATATTGTTTTCCTGTTTTGCCCTTAATTCTATCTTTTCAGGACCTGGCCATTCTCCATAGAGGTTTGTTCTTCACAAACCACTCAACCTCAAAAGGTTATGTGAAGGTCTTTCAAGTATTCCTTCCCTCTGTTGTTGATTTGAATGGAGGTGGCCTTGGAGTCTCATGTATTTGAATGCTTGGATCCCAGTTGATAAAACTGTTTGGGAAGGATTAGGGGTATGGCCTTGTTGGAGAATATATGTCACTTTGAAGTTCCCCGTGACAGAACCAGTCTCTCCTCTCCCGTTCCCTCCCCTCCCCTCCTCTTCTCTGCTCTCCTTTCCTTTGATCTCCTCCCCTCTCCTCTGTTCTGCTCTCCTTCCCTCCCCTCCCCTCCCCTTTCCGGCCTGAAGATCAGGTGTAACCTCTCAGCAACTGTTGCACTGGCATGCTTGCCTGCTGTTGCCATGTTTCCTGCCATGACAGTTATGAACTCTAACCCTCTGGATGATGGCTCCATTTTAATTTATTTAGCCTGTATATTCTTGTTTTGAAAACAGGCTGTCCAAGTTAGGTTTCTATTGCAGTGATAAACACCATGATGACATGCAAGTTGGAGAAGAAAGGGTTTATTGGCTTATAGGTTACAGTCCATTGTCCGGGAAAACCGAGGCAGAAACTCAGAGCAGGAACCAAAGCAGAAAGCACAGAGGAGTGCTGCTTTCTGACTTCCTCTTCATGGCTTGGAGGACTATATTTCCTCATATAACCCAAGACACCCTGCCCAGGGGTAACATCACCCACAGGGTCTGGGCTCTTCTACATCAATCATCAATCAAGAAAATATTGAAAGATTTTCCTACAGACACTCTAGTGGATGCATTTTCTCAATTAGGTTTTGTTTACCCAGATGACACTTATGTTAAATTGACAAAAAAAAAAACAAAACAAAAAAAAATCAATCAAACAATAACAAAAATGACATAGGTCACATGTGCCTCTGCTAAGGCGATCACAGTGTGCTTCCTCCACACGCATGTGGCCTCCTCGCTAATAAAAAAATGTAAAAGAAAGCTGCATCTTTACGGAGCACCTTGGAGCTTGCCGTGTTCACACAAGCTTGCAAAGCCAGCCATTCTCATTCTAGAGCAGAGACACTGAAATCAACATTTCAAGGTCAGCCATGGCTACATAGCGAGGTTCTAAAAGCCTAGCTTGGGCTTTATGGAACCCTGTCTCTAAACAAACCAAAAATGAAAGTGGAGGGGAGAGGGAGAAAAGATGTCATCTTGGGCCTGAGAAGTAGGTAAGACCTTAGGTTCAATACCAACATGAGAAAAATCTGGAGTTACATTTGAAGGTAGGGGACACACATTTGTCAGTGAGAACATAATTTGAGTAAAAGGCTGGTGCTGAGTCAACAAACCAGACTGATATATATCTTGTAATGTATAATATAAATAAATAAAATATAAGTATATAGAAGAAAGTAGCAGGAACAGAAGAAAAACTTAAATGTGTAAAGCAAGATAATTCTCTACATTCTTTTGAAGCAAGGAGACTAGAGGCCATAGATTAGGATCTGTAAGCCCTGATTTGTGCTACAACCTGTTCTGACTTTGGCCTAGGTTGGCAGGCCTCACCTTTTTAGAGTATGTAAGTTTCCTCCTTCTGCCTAACTCAAATCCAAACAGTTTTATACTTTCCATACAAGTAGTTTAAAGGTTAATTCCATTTTGTGACTATATAAGTGTCATACTAGAAGATGAAAGAGCGTTTGTCTTGGCCATAGATGTCACATTCCTTTACCAAGCCACATTGAAAAAAAATTTTTTTACGTGTTCAAGTATTTTGTCTGCATAGATAGATAGATAGATAGATAGATAGATAGATAGATAGATAGACAGACAGACAGATACATAATGTGTGTGTGTGTGTGTGTGTGTGTGTGTGTGTGTGTGTGTGCATCATATTCATTCTTATGGCCTGAAGAAGCCAGAAGAGGGGGCTGGATCCCCTCATACGGGAGTTATAGATGGTTGTGAGATGTCAGTGGGTGCTGGGAATCAAACCTGAGTCTTCTGGAAGAGCAGCCAGCACTCTTATGGATCGAGCCACTCTCCAGATTCATTGGCTGCGATGTTAACACGGTCGGAGTTGGCTGGATCTTGATGGTTTCATGACTATAAAGGTTATTTTTAACATGCATGGCATTAATTGAGAGGAACAGAAATGAAACTTGACTGCTGTGTTTCTGTTAAAATCAAACTGCAGCTCTTCCATAAGACTCTGAAGCTCCATCTAGCTGCTGGGTGGAGCTTCTTAGAGGACAGCTTTGCTCGATTCGTGTCTGCAAGCACAAGGGAGTATCAATGATAAGTGTCGTGGATTGGTTCTTGCCCATGGGATGGGTCTGAGCTTGGGGCAGTCATTGGTTAGACATTCTAGACTCTGCTCTGTCTTTGTGCCTGTACATTTTGCAGGCAGGACACATTTTGGGTCCAAGGCTTTGTGGGTGGGTTACTGTCCGTATCCTTCCACTGGGAGTCCTGCCTGGCTACAGGAGGTGGCCCCTTCAGGATCCATATCCTGCTAGGAATCGCAACTAGAGTTGCCCCCTTAGACCTTCTGGAGCCTCTCCCCATCCCAGGTCACTGGCACATCCTAGAGATTGTCTCCGCCCCTTGTCCCTCAGCTGATTTCCTTTCTCCTCTGCTCTTCCTACATAATCCTCCTCCTGCCCCACTCCCCTCTTCCACGCAGTTCCCTCCTTCCATAGACTTCCAATATCTATTTGTTCTATTTGGTTTCTCCTTCTGAGACTGACTCCCTGAACTCTCCTGTTCTTTGGCTTCTTTGGGTCTGTGGATTGTAGCATGGTTATCTGTACTTTATGGCTAATATCCACTTATAAGTGACTACATACTATGCATGTCCTTTTCGGTCTGGGTTACTTCACTCAGGGAGATATTTTCTAGTTCCATCCATTTGCCTGCGAAATTCAGGATGTTTTTAATGGCTGAGCAGTATTCCATCGTGTAGACAGACCACATTTGAGATTGAGGGACCCGAAGAGGACAGGGACCCCACAGGAAGACCAACAGAGTGTCATCTAACCTGGACTCTTGGAATCTCCCAGAGAATGAATCACTAACCTGGGTGAGCACGGCTTGACCTAGGCTCTCTGCACATGTGTAGCAGATGAGCAGTTTGTTCTTCCTGCAGGTCCCTCAGACAAGGAGAACAGGGGCTATCCTAGTCTGTTTGTTGCCTACCAGCCTGCCTGTGGATCCCACACCCTTAAATGGACAGCCTTGTCTGGCCTCCATAGGAGAGGATATGCCTAGTCCTGCAGCAACTTAATGTTCAGCGTGGGTAGGGTAGTGGTGGGATGACAGCAGTGTGGCCTGACACCCAGAAGGGGGCTTCCCCTCTCAGGGGAATGGGGAGAGGACTTACTTGAGGGGAGGGGGGCACTGGGAGGAGAGGAAGAGCTGATATTTGGGTTGTAAAGTGAATAAATACATTTAATTAAACAAATCAAATTTCAGTCTCTGCTTCTTCCATTGTTCCCAGGAGAGAGCTGCTTGTATTGCTGACATCCCTGTTTTCAACTCTGTCCTTTCCTTCCAAGTAAATCAAGACAGTCGAAAATCCATACCCAAGCTGCTGGTTTTTGAAATTCTTTCTTTCAACTACCTTTCAATCTCTGTCTTTTCCAAACCAGCCAGGGGGCCTGCCCTGCGGGCTGTGGGCTACGGGCTGCGGGTCAGCCCTGCTCCAAAGCTTGGGGCTCCAGAGTGCATCCTGGAGCCCAAGAGCCAGGCGGAAAGCACCCCTGTCCAGCTCAAAGGTCCACCTTCTTCCCAGGTGTGCTTGGCTTTTCCGGGTCCCTGCTCGCAGCGCGCAGGTGTCCAGACTTGCTCCAGCGTCCCAGCCCGGCGGGCGAGGAGGAAAAGAAAGAGTGCTGTGTGCAGGGCTGGGATTTTGAGTTCAGACAGGGCGCTGGGCCGTGTGTGCTACTCTGTGTAGAGAATCGGGACCTGTTGCAACTCGCCGCCCCCTGGTGACACGCTCGGCACCGCCCGGGAGGTGCGGCCAGCTCCCGCCCGCCGCCCGCGCAGGTGCGCCTCCCTCCTCCCAGCTTCCTGGGCGCCACCTTCGCAGCGGCGGCGGCGGCAGCAGTGGCGGCGGGTGAGTGGAGCACGGGGACCGGACGGGGCCTGCAGAGTGCGGGGCTGCGCTCCAGGACTCTTCCTTGGACTTGGGGAGAGGGAGTTACAAAGTTTTGAAAGTGATGTCTCTGACTTTGGAGGTGCGGTCTAGAGAACAGGCGCCGCCCCCCCCAGGATCGCTTGATGAATTTCCTGCTGGCGAGAAGGACCCTCAGAGAAGATTAGGTGGAAGAGGGTCTGGGGAGAGCGAGGGAAGAGGGTGGAAATGGACGGGTCTGGGTTACCAGGAAGCCCAGAGCTCGGCTGCAGAGAGAGCTCAAAGACCAAGCAGAAGTTGAAGAGGAAGAGTTTTTCTATGATCCACTTTCTCTCTGCTGGATGATTAATTACAGTTGGGGTGCCTTGGGTCTGTGACCTCACTGAGCTCTCCAGATGGTTCTGATCCCTTGGGAATCCGCCCCTGTAGGTTGTGACCTTAAGCACAGAGGTGGCTTCTGGAAGGGTCTTGGAGACTTCAAGCCTGTTCTGTCTGATGGGTTTCCTGTGAGCGAGGGAGCGGAGAGCTTGTGTTTACTGCTGGGATCATGAGTGTGTAAAAAGACAATAGTGCTTTTTAGGACAGATGGGAGGTTATGGGAATGCCGGCGGCCCTTTGGCTATGGTTAGTGTGATAAGGCTACAGATTACAAGGTCTCTCTGATCTAGAGGTGGAGACTAAATAAATACATATCAAGAGACAAGAAGACATGCTGGTTGCAAGCAGTTGAAGCGAGATTATAATTTCCCACAGTCCATTTTCAGACTCAACCTCCTAAATCCAGGTTACTGGCAGGCACCTCCCTTCTTTCCCTTTCTCATCCCAACAAGCCCAAGGGCCCAAGGACATCTGACTGATGCTGAATCAGAGCTGACAAGCCACAGGGAAAGGAGGAAGATGATGAGAGGAGCTTAGGAGAGAAAACAGCTTGGAGTTTTCCAAAGTAAAGAACCAATGATGATTGCAAAGTGGGGCGGAGATCTGTCAGTCTTCTACTTACTGTCACTCTTAGTTCCAAGCACAGTAGCTAGCTGTCCCTACACCATCAGATTGCTAATTCCACCCCTTTGCTTTTGGGACTGGGACATTAGGGATGTATGCTTCTACCAAGGGTGTTTGGTGCAGCCTGCAGAGCCTGCCTGAGGGGATGGGTGGATCTCCTTTTTAAGCCTGGCAGGTGGAGACTGCAGCTGCTCAGAATTTACTGTGGGAAGTAGCTCAGTTGAAGAGTTGGTGAAAGGGATTGCACAGATGCAGAGACAAACCACACCCCTGGTGCTGACTCAGTGATGTCTCTGCGATTATGCTTTTGAGTTTACTTCTTAACTGGCAACATTCTTGGGGTGGAATAAGTAATCTATGTACATATGTATAACGATTAATTGTTAATTGTAATTATTTTAAAATATAATTACAATAATTAATTATTAGCTAATTATCTGTTGGTCGCTTCCTGTAGTTGTCACACATGCCTTACAGTGTATAGTCATGCTTGTTTATTGAGAATATTTTTTAAAAGATATTTTAAAAGATTATATTTATATTATCGTGTGTGTGTGTGTGTGTGTGTGTGTGTGTGTTATAAAGGGTATGGAGGGAAGACGACAGCAGCTCTGGGAGGTAGTTCCCCTCCCACTGTGGAATCCTGAATTAACCCAGGTAGTCAGACTTGTACCACAAGGCATTTGCTGGCAAAGACATCTCAAGGCCCTTATTAGTATTTTCTTAAGTTGACTATTTCACTCTCCAGCCCTCCCTTACATACACCCCATTCAGTTAGACTGAATCATAACAAGTTTATAACACGTAACATTGTTTACATTGGCCTCCAGAATACTGTGGTGAACCTGTGGTCTCATTAAAGCAGAGGTCGCCGATAATCATAGTCCCGGTTGTAGGATGTTCTTCAGAAAGGGACCACTTAGTTTAATTTGACTAATTATTTGCAAAGTGACAAGTTATCCTTGTCTAGCTAGTTAGGTGAGTATGCTTGTTTGCCCCCTTTGTAGCTTGTAGTTGTTAGTGTCTACAAATAATATCTCTTAAATACAATGTCATTGATAGAAAAGTACAGTGAAATGTACTTTTGTTCATGTAAGTTCAACTCTGTGAGTTGTATTTTTATGCTTTGTTGGTGAACATATCATTTGCGGATCAGAATATATCCTCCTCTTATCAAACAGTTCTAAACAGAAAACAAGGCTTAAATATCCACAGGATTAAAGTTTCCTACAGATATCACTAAAGTCACGTTAAAATCAAAGTCAACTTTTTTTGAGAGAGAGATTGATTGTATTAGAGTGTCAGAGGGAATGGAGGCAATGCCCTTCTTTATGAGAAGATGGGCTCTGAGTGAAGTGTCCCAGCCCCCACTAGTGGGGCACAGTACTACCAGTCATGGTCAGGCTGATTGCTGTGTTCCCCTGAGACAGGAGCTGGGGAAATGGAGGGAGGTGTCAATGGTGGGAGTGTGTGCAGAGGCAGGGGGACAGGAGCCTTGGGAAGGGTTGCTTAAAGGAACCAGGAAGGCTAACATATAATAAATGGGGTTTGGAGAAGAAAAGGAAATTTTCAGTGGCTGTGATTCTGAGAAACGTGAATGAGGTGAAATGATCTGTGTGTTAGTGTGGTGTGTGTGTGTGTGTGTGTGTGTGTGTGTGTGTATGGTGTGTGTGTGGTATGGTGCATATGTATGTGTGTGTGTGTGTGTGATGTATGTGTGGTGTGTGTATGTGTGTGTGAGTGTGTGTGGTGTGGTGTGTGTGTATATGTGTATGTGTGTGTGTGATGTATGTGTGGTGTGTGTATGTGTGTGATATGTGTGTGTGATGTATGTGTGGTGTGTGTATGTGTGTGAGTGTGTGTGTGCTGTGTACTACATTCTACCTTGAGTGTGGTATACTCAAGTGGAGGACAGAGATAAGTCTTAGGTATCTCACCTTTTGATTTCCAACCTACTTTTTTTAGACAAGGTTTCTCACTTAACCTGAAGTTCACAAATTGTGCTAGGCTGTCTGGCTACTAAGTTCCAAGGATCTAATGCCCCAGCATGGGGATTTCAGGCACACCACTACACCTGGCTTTTACTTTGCTGCTGAGAATCCCAACCTGGGTCCCTATGCTGCTTGGTGGCAGGTACTTTCCCTAAATGCTGAACAGTCTTCATATTACCAGGTGGAAAGACACTAACAAAAGAGATATTCACTGGACATGTCTGTACTGGGGAATTCTTTAATTACACGATCATGAATGATTTGAGGAAAGTTTCCTCTGGGGACATCTAATTATTGTGTGATTTTTATTTTGTATTATTGCCTATTGAAGAAGGGTAAGCTATCCCCCAGGGCATATGATATTTATCATTTGAGCTATATACCCTATAATTTTTAGGCTGCTCATTCCTGGTGAAAGTGAAGTTGTACTTAGTGATTAGCTTCCTTTGAATACTGGCATAGTCAAGTGTGGTCTCCTGTCCTGGCAGGAGCCTATTTTCAAAGGTTTATATAAATCCTTTACAGCGATGATGATAGCAAATAAATAATATTTGGGACCTTCACACTGTCCATTCATTAAGATATCCACCATTGTATTTCAAATGGTCTGTTCCCCCAGTGAACTGGAAACAAGACACCATTCTTGCATATCAGGAAGCTCCCAGCTGACAGACCCGAGAATGTTAAATGTACACAGAAAAATGCTTCCGGTCCTTGTGGATAGTGAATGGATTCATTAGTCATTGGTTAAATCAAACATTAGCAGATCTGAGTTCGTTAAGATTTTGGATGAAGTACTTGATTCTCCCGACTTGCAGGTTTTCCCACTGTGGTGAAATATTTGTACCATGTGATCACGTCTTTTTCCCACTAGGCTCTGAAATTTTTCTCTGCCCACTTCTCACTGTGAGCACGCTAAGAGGTTGGGAGCACTCTCCTGCAGAATCTCCCCGGGAAGCTCATGATTTCTTCTCTTCTTGACATATTTTCATTTCAAAAGGCTTTCTCTCTAATTAACATCAGGTTGCATCTGGGATGGTGTAAAAATCGCTCATTTGGGAAGGCAAGGGAATGTTCAGAGCACCGCAGAGTGGCCTCCTCCTCACCACTGCTTGTGATGGAATCTTTCCACGTGGGGTTTTTATGCGAGCTGTCAATTATATGCTCAGAGAAGTAATGATGACTTTAATTTTTAACAGCACAATGCTCTGCAGAGTCACTCCAAATAGTCTAATCTGCCTCATTTAGCAGCTGCTCCTTGATGTTTTGAAAGAACCGTGTTTTCCTCAAATAAATATAATTTTTGATTTGTTGGCTAGAGAAATGTGTAGCAGAGCTAAGTGGCTGTGTTCCCTGTGGATTATTCTAGGTTGTCACCCTTCCCTTCCCATTTTTTGCTTCTACTGCTAAAAAAAAAAAAACCCAAAAACCAAACCAAACACACACAAAAAAACAAAACAAAACAAAAGGCAAAACAAAAACACACACACCTGGGAAACTGCTTCTTGTCTTTCTATCTCCTTTTTGTTCCTTCGTGTTCTTTCTCCTTTTCTATACTTTTTCTATTTTACCTTCATTTCTTTTTTTCAACCCTATCTGGTATTTTTCCCCTCTTTGCTTCATCTGGGCACCTATTTATTTATCAATACATTTCCTTTGTTATGGTTACCTGTCATCTCCATCTGAAAATTTTACTTTAATAAAATCTAGGTTTCCAGAAACCTGTAGCACTATACAGAAGTTAAAAGCCAAGCAAGGTTTACAACAGAAACTTTAGTCCACAGAACCTATAATACATTATTTAAAAAAAAAATCGACAGCCTTACTCTGAATGTTAAATAAATATTAAACAATGTACTGCCACCATTTTCCATCTTTAAAATGATTGCTTTCTCTTACAGCTGAAAGTATGCTCGATGACAGATGGCCTTTGGTTTAGAATTAGGATGTTTTCCTTGGGCCGTGGCCTGTCAATTCTCCCTGCTTAAATTGTGTTTAACTGATGTGGTGAACATCGCTAAAATATGGACTTTGGTTTGTTCCGTTTCCCCAAAATGTAGAAGTTGACCTTGCAGGATGATACTCAGTTAATTGTGGAAGTAAGACAGTGAAAGCAAATGATAGTATAGAAACAACATGCCCAGCCTGCAGTCCAGTGTGCGGTGAGCTGAAATACTTGCCTTTTGATGGATGATGGTCTATATGAAAGATAAAGTGTTTTGCATGTCAGTGTTTATGTGGAAGACTCCAGGCTATTCCAAAGCCATTAACTTAGGAACTATTAGCTGTTGATAGCTGCTGGGGAGGGAGAATCATTCTTCCTGGATTGTGTGGCTGCTGATAGGTTCCCCATGCTCTAACGTAAGGCCCTGTACCCAGGCACTTGTAGATAACATTAATTGGACTTAGTGGATTATCAAAAGACAGAGAAAAAGCCGAGGTCAAAGCTGGGCATGTTGGAGAAGATTTGGAGGGGGAGTTGGAGGTGGGAAATTGGGGGAATAGATAGATCACCTCATCTTTCATTATATACATTTATGAGAGTCTCAAGAATAAAGAAAAAATAATGTGTATATATTTTAAAAGTTTGACAAAGTGTAGGCAAAGATGTAAGGACCATTCATTTGTCTCTCGTGTTCAGCCTTCTTTTCTTAAAAAGCACAGTACTAAAACATTGATGTGGAACATTGGAAGCTTTAATTAATATGTGCGATTTCTATGGCAAGCGAGAAGAAGGAAGAAACATCAGTCTGCCCGCTGGAAGTGTGAGGAGAAGGGCACTGGTGGAAACTTCTGTTCTTGTAGCAGAAGTCCAGTTCTTAGGATTTGAGAAACCAGTCACCTTGATTTAAATAGAAAGCCAGGACTGAGTTCTGCTCTTCCAATAGCTCGACATTACATACTTTCTGGAGTAGAGTCACCCCCAGTGAGCACGTTAAAAGTTGTGTGTCAAAGTGCTGCAATTTGAAATGCCAGAGAAGAAGTGAGTGAAACCTTTTCAAGGGCAAGGGATACAAGCGAGATTCCAAAATGGAGGATCAGAACCTTTGAGCATCCTAATTAGCTGTGCGTCAGGGTCATACACATGTGGTCTTGTTGAGAAGTCAGAACTTTTGAGATGCAAACAAGTAAACAAAAAAAAAAGTAAGACTTTAAATATTTGCATAAAAACTATAGACACCGAGTCAAGTTGTACAAAGCAGACAGCAAGGAATCAGAACTAAAGAACAGGGTGACCATGCTGTCTTCTCCATCATTGTCAGTGGGACCTGGGCCCTAAGATCAGATGGAAGTGAAACAGGTGTGTTTTCTACTGTGGATGGTTTACCTCCTGATGAGAGTCTATGGACACCAGCTTTGTTTCAGCATTACATCACGCTCTCCAAGGGCAGCTCTGCCCTCTGGACATCCAAACCCAGCGGCAGTTTGCATACTTAAAGATTATACTTTGTTAACTAACACTTATGTGTACAAGTAGACTGTAAGCAAAAGAAAGAAGCCGGTGAGGTTATTGAGAAAATAACTCTCAAGTAAAAGGCGACTTTTCAGATCTTCATTGAAAGTTTCTCCGGATTAAAATAAATAAATAAATAAATGTAACCATTTTATTTCAGTTATGGTACAGCTGCCTCAGCAAGCCTGATTAAAAGAGAGCCCTGAGGTCAGTGTCTGAGGGAGGAGTGGACTCTGGGTGATGTCCTTGTTACATGCATGATTGTTCTCTCCTGTTAAAGTCTTTCTGTGGGAGATATAATATTAACATTTACACTTCTCTTAACTTTTTAATTGCACAAATCTGTCTTCATTGACATAATTTCCACAAAATTATACCTATTTCAAGCTTCTTTTTAAGAGTCTGATGGTGGGCTATTGAAATAACTCAGCAGTTAAAAGCACTGGCAGACTGCTTTTCCAGAGGACCAGGGTTTGGGTTTGAGCAGCCACATGGCAGCTCACAACTGTCTGTGACTACAGTTTCAGGAGACCCAGCACCCTCTTCTGGACTCTGCATGCAACAAGCACACATGCTGCTCAGACATACATGCATGTAAAACACTCATTCCCATAACACAATGAAATGAAAGACATTAAAAAGAGCCTACAGTTGCTTTGTCTGACTGCACATTTTGCTGTGTCATTTGCAGACTTTCATGTCTTTGTAGGTGAGGTTCACAGCTTTGGTTAAAATTGCTTGAAACACCATTTTAAGATTCTTGGTAGAGAGTATATTTGCTATGCCTCCTATATCATTTGTCTATAAATGCCAACATGTCCCCAGAACAACTTTTTGTTTCCTTAAGTAGATTCAAAAAGTGCTCATGACACGTGTCCCATTTTAACAGCAAAGGCCACTTCTTGCCTGTGGTGTTTTGTCTGAATGTGTTGTAAGTTTGACTAAGGCTCTGGCATTTAAGGACTTGTAGATGGTGTTGTAAAGTGAGAAAGAGAGCCAAGGCAAAACAAGATGGGAGATGCAAGGTACACTCCTCATTTCTCCTGTATAATTGCGCAGTAAATAGAATTGAAATCTGTTATGTAAGAGAACAGTCCTTATCTGAGACAGCATGCCAGCTCACCAGTAAGTTAGCACACACCCCTCAGAGGCTCTTAGACAGCTCCTGTCCTGATGAGCCAATACATGTGAGCACTATCTCACCCAGCCAGTGCTACATACTAAAGGAAGTGAGGTGATAAAAGTAAGAAAGGGATAAGGATGGGTCCCCTTAAAACCAATGGTCTTAGAGACCCCTCTCGGGAGATTGGTAAGGGTCACTAAGAAAGCAGTGCAAACAGGAAGCATTCCAGGCTCATGGAATAACCAACACAACAATCGTGATTAGCTGGGGGGAAGTAGAAGGAAGTTATTTTTGTAGAATGTCCAGGAATGTGTCCACCAGTCAATGGGCATTCGAGTGGGGAAGCCCAGCAGAATGGACGTACCACTGGGTGAGCTTGTGCTGGGGTGAACAATGCAGAGGTACGCCAAGCTCCTTCATCCACATATTGACAACTAGGGAACAGGCCCCACTGAGGATGAGCTGTGAGGGGGTTCTTAACCTTTCCCAGATCCTAGCATCAGGGGATGAGGATGAGTCGGCAGCTTTTGGAGACCTTCGGCATTGTTGGGTCTCCTTTTTTAACCATGCCTACAGTATCTTCAAAGAAAAGATGTCCTTCTTCATCCTATTCTCACTTTTGCTTGTGTGTGTGTGTGTGTGTGTGTGTGTGTGTGTGTGTGTGTGTGAGAGAGAGAGAGAGAGAGAGAGAGAGAGAGAGAGAGAGAGAGATCTCAACCCCCAAATCTGGGTTCATAACTGCAGGATTGATGAATCTGATAATTTGGAACCACGCCTTGCTATTTCATCAAGTTACAAAAGTCTTTTTTCTTTCCTTTTTGACAGTTTTGGTGTATTTAGATTATGTTCGCAACCCATGGTCCTCTGGTGTCCTTTCACTGAACAAACCCCTTCCTGCCTAGCATCCCAGTGGCTGCACCATTACAGACAATGCCATTCCTTTCTCCAGGAGCCATTGACTGTCTTATGCTCCTCAGGAAGAAATGGGACTTAGGGGCCACTTATCTCTCAGCAGTGGAAGAGTGGAGGCCTGATTCTGTGTAGATACCAGTTGCTATGTGTTCAGGGTTGACAAACAATGTCAATCTGCACGGTGGCTGTCCCATCACTCTACTCCATCCTTGGGATCTTAAAGCTGTCTGCCTTTGATGGGTGATGTTCACTGGGCCTAGTGTGTGCAGGGTAGGGGTTTGGGGGGCGGGGTGAGCGGTGAGAGATGGGTTAGCACTGAGCATCCCTTGGCCTCTTCTTCTTTGCACACTGACCAGGTTTGAATTTCTGCATTGTCCATCCTCTGCACAAAGGACTGCTTCAGCCTGAGAGGTTTCCTGGTCTTAATGTCAAGATAAATATTTAGAAGGCAGCTTAACAAGAAAGCAGGTGCGCTTATCTCTAACATGTTCTTGTCTCTATTGCACCAACAGACATACTTTGCCTGATGGATAGGTATTGCAGCACTTGCATTCTACAGCTAGGGAAACCCTGCCCCCCCCCCCCCCCCCAGTGACCCCTCCAAACACTAGGCATGGCATCTTTTGCACCATGAAAGCTGGCCGGTAGGAGGTTTCCAGCTCTGATCCTTCTTAATTTCTCTGCGTCCTATAGCTGAAGTAGAATCTAAACTCCATTATAGTTTCCTTCAGTTTCATCTTAATGATACACCAAACAGCATAACTATAATTAATTTAATTCTCAGTCTTCCTGGTAAGATAGGTTTATATAGAAACAAAACCCATACAAGAAACAAGAAAAACGAGTCCAGCTCACATCTCATTGGAGTCGCAACTTGTACTGAAAACACAGTTTAGGCCCTTCATTATGATTAACTTTAATGTACAAAAGCTGTTTGCAGAATGACTAATATAAATAAGAAATGAAAACACGAGATTTCAGGAGATTCCCCAAAAGCTAAGTGATATCTGTATTATTCCCGGAAGGTTCCGCTGAGGCTGATACTTGCTCTTTGAGAGCCCGAGTACTCAGTGGGTTCTCATTGTTCTTTTGGAAGCCCAGTGCTTTGTGTTACCACAACACCTCCACGTAATAGAAATAGCCGTGTGCTTGAATCTTAGCAAGTTCTGCATCAATAATTTGATTTTTAATTAGGCTGCAGTATTTTCTAATGTGTCATACCAGTGCTACTAAGGTAGTATACTATTATGGTTGTTATTATCATCATCATCTTCATCATCATCATTATCATTATTGTTATTATGCCATTACCCAAGTATCCAACACTTAGCAGTGAGCATTAAGACTTTCGATAGACAAATAATTGTTCGCCTCATAAAGCAGAGTGAAGAGAACAGTTGGTCTCTTGCTGGCCTGTGACCTGGGCCAGGAATGCTGTGACAACTCTGTGAGAGAGTTTCTTGTTAAGTACCAGTGGAGTGCATCCTATTCTGTTCTGTTCCTTCGACCCTCCCTCCCTCCCTCCCTCCCTCCCTCCCTCCCTCCCTCCCTCCCTCCCTCCCTCCCTTCCTCTCTCCCTCCTCCCCTCCCACTCCTGCCCTCTCTTCCTTTTTTTCCTTTTATACCTTTGGGGTTCATATATCCCAATAGCGTTTCATTCTGGATACCCTGTACTGTTTGCACCACTGTATAAACATTATTAAACAGTTTTATAAGTAGAGTTCTGAATCACAGATTGCCATCAGTTAAGTGCCTGGATTAACAAGGTGACTAAAGTTAAAAAAAAAAACAAAAAAAACAAAAAACAGAACTTCTGAGGCACTTCTTTTAAAATTTATTTTTTCCCTCCACTGCAAAATAGAATATATTCAGAAAGAGGATTCACAAATTAAAATCTTCTGTAGAAGTACCGTTTACAGGAAACCACTTCTGTGAGCTGGGTGTGCTGCTACAAGTCTGTAATCTTTAGGAGGTAGCTGCTCACTAGAAGTTCCTAGATCATTGGGGGACAGGGTGTGTGTGTTGGGCAGACAGGTACTAGATCTTAGGTTTAGCTAAGGCTAAACAGCAAATCTCCTCTGCCTTATAGATATCATCAGGCACCTTGGCAGGAATGTCTGTCAGTCTAAGGCAGGCTCCCAGGACAAAGGAACTTCTGGAAAGAAATGCTAAATCCCTCGGGCCAGGTAGACTTAGCTTATTATGTCCAGCAGCTGGTCCTCATTGTTGATTCTGGAATCTCTGCTCCTACAGGGAGACCAGTCCATCTGAATTTTTAAAGTAAACTCCTGATTCTTGGAGAATGTCAGGCACCCAGGAACTTCAAGGCCTCAGATATCAAAGGGCTAAGGCTCATCTTTGGACTGTCTGGTGACCAACCTAAGGAGTCCTTCCTCCATGTGTTCCCCCATATAGACTAATCCTTACACACTTCCGCAGAGTGTGAGACACTCCCACCCCCTTCTCAAATGCCTTAAGGTATGTGTCCTTGTTTTTCCAGGTGGTCCCAGAAATTCTCTTTCTCCTTTCACCCCCTGCCACACTCTCTCTGGCATTAAATAACCTTGTCCTAGGGAATGCCCTCTGCCTCATGGCCCTCGATCTTATCTAAGCCCTTTCACAGGAGAGCCGTCCTCTTAACAGCAAATCAAGTCAAAATGAAAATCTACCTTCATTTGGGGTATCATTCATTGGTTTAAAAAGCAAAACAAAACAAAACAAAACTTTTTTTTTTTGATTATAATTTTGCTTTTTCTCATACTCTTTAGCCTACTTATTATCTAGGATTAGTACCGTGGTGAGCATTTCTGCGTGCTGTTTAGAAGAATATATGCAGCATCTGGCTTCTCTGCCTTGTTTTGTCATTTGGATGCTGTGATATTAAGCTAACATCCATAAGACACAACCAAACAGGAAGTGAGCTTTCTTCCTGGTTGGAGAGGTGTTGACTTGCTGAGGACAGACAGGGCCCCAGGGCCAAGGAGTTCCTCCTTCCCCGCGGTCCCTCTATTCCGCCCTCTGGATCTCTTCCCTTTGGCTGTTCCTAAATTGCATCTTTGTGATAATCCAGTGTCAACATTTTTAAGTTGCTTTTAAATTTCTTACAAAAATCTACAAGGCCCAGAACATACTAAGCAGTCTGGAATGAGAAAAAAAAAAAAAAGAGTATAGGAACTTACATTATTTGATTTTAAGCTACAGCATCCAAAAACTCTGAAACGTACATATATATAGATAGATAGATAGATCAATGAAGATATCCGTGAAAGAGAAACAAACAAACAAGCAAACTCAGAAATAGATGATCTTTTATGCAGTACGGGATTTTCAATTGACAGAGAAGTACTCCATGCTTTGGCAAGGATAATGGGAAACATGTCTTTTCAATAAATAGTCTTGAGACAAATGGATATGCATAGGAAAAAACGAATGCACTCTTACACAGATGTTAATTCAAGATGAACTGCAGACCTAAAATGTAGAATCTAAGGCTATTATCTGCTTAGAGAGTGTGTTCCACCCAGACCTAAAACCCCACTCTGTATTACTGCAGACGTCCTCTCCTGTCCTTGTCCTTGATAACCTTCAGCTTATGAGGAGGCCAGAATGGCTCATGTTATGTGTTGGGTTTCAGACCAGGGACAAGTAGCTTAGGTGCATATTTAACCTACAAAAGCCACCTCCAGGTTCTCCTAGCATCCCTCAGTCCCTGTCCATTACAGGATGTGGCTTGCTCAACACTGAGTTTTCCAGCCCAGAGATTGGGTTTCATCTCACTCAGTGGCTCTTTCACTGTATATTTACTATATAATTTAGTCATTTTGGTTCTCTCTCTCTCTCTCTCTCTCTCTCTCTCTCTCTCCCTCTCCCCCTCCCCCTCCCTCTCCCTCTCCCCCTCCTTCCCTCTCCCTCCCTCCCTCTCTCCTCCCCTTTTTCCTTCCCTCCCTCTCCCCCTCCCCTCCTTCCTTCCCTCTCTCCCTCCCTTCTTCCCTTCCTCTCTCCTTCTCCCTCCCCCCCATATGTTTTCTCTCTTTCTCTTCCCCCTACTTTCTGTTTCCCTCTGCATGGTGACTTTACTGACCCCCTCCTGTGTGGTCAGTGAGCTCTCCCAAGAGTTGCCTCCAATAAGCCTGCCTTAATACTTTAATTTGGCTTGAATTGACTCATCATTTAAAAGACAAAAGTTTAATTAGAAGAGGAACTAATATTTTCTAAATTGTATGGAAATATATAGAAGGGGTCTTATAAAAAAATCTGATATTTATAAAATTCAGAGCAGTGGTAATCCACAAAACAATCACTTGGATTCTTCAGGGTGTAAATATTCTGTGCATTTGTAAACTGCTAGAGGAAGTAATGCCCGCTGGGCAAATGCTTCAGGTCTAGGAGCAGATGGCCTAGAATCTTATCTGAGGTCATGGGATTTGAGGCTGTTGGTCTAGATTACAGGCATGCTGCATCCTGAACACTTAGGACAACAGAAAAGTGAACAGCTGGAGAAGGTTTAATGTACCCGTGGAGCAGCTTCACTCCACAGCACACCCAGACAGCGGGGAGGATCCAGCTTCTGCCAGGAAGCTGGGTTCCCAGAGAACTCTAACTGCTCACTCAGCAACATCCCTGAGTTCTCACCCAGCATGAATCACCTAGTCACCATGAATCAGGGACATCAGGCAGGTATGGGGAAATAGATAAAGAAAGGCCTTGCTAAGAAAAAGTAGTGGAAGGTGCCCATTACAGATTTATTTTGTATTTAAAAATATTCACTGTATAAAACAATGAATTTTATTATGGGATTTGCTTTCATGTATGTGTGTGTGTGTATACATCAATATGTGTCTGTATGTGCACATGTGTGTATTTTCATATTATTATTATTATTACTATTATTATTATTCAAAATCTCTCATCTGAAACTCTCCACAGGAGCTAGAATGGCTTCCAGGGAGTTCCAGGGTCCTGCTAGTTTTTGTTTCCTAACGCTGAGACCATAAACACAGGCTATCTTGCCCAACATTTTTTAGCATTGGTTTCAAGACTGAACTCCCATTGAACTATCTCCCCACCCCTGACATTTTGCTTTCTAATTACATGAAATTTATTTCTTACATTATTGCCTGACAACTTAAAGTACTCTTTCATGGCATGTGATAAGGTGGGGAGTTGTAACTCATTTCATCTTTATGGAAACTCTTTGAGGATAAAATTGTTAACCTCATTCATTTTCCTGCTGAGGACTTTGAGCCTTCAAGCTCTTACAACGCCAGACTCAGGACTCAGCAGAAGTCAGACTTAAGCCATGTGACCCACTGTCCCATTTATACTTTTACATTTGGTTCCTAACCCCAAACTCACTACTGTTAATGTTGATTATTTTAGCCAAGTTAGCACATTTTTCCTTTCAACTGCTAATGTTACATCACTATGTTTGTATTTATCTATCCAAATATTTGCTTCACTTACTAAGGATGACCGAGAATGGGGCACGTCAGCATAGCACACGTATGATGGCATCAGAACAGTCACATTCCATTCATTGTAGCAGGGGGAATGCTAAAGGTTGGCCAATGGAAATTCAGGAATAGTTTGGGAACTGGAAAAAGGTTGATTTCCCTTATTTTCATTCTAAACTTTGTGTAGACAAATCATGTAATTGATCGTCTGACATAAGCTTTCTGCACAACTGGCTTGTTGCTCTTCTTATGAATTATTTTGTGGAAATCCCTCAGAATGGACTTCCAAATAATGGTCATATTTTAATATTATCAATATTTACTGGAAAGTCCCCTGCTGCACCTCCCCCTGCATCTGAAATTACTATGTTAGATCAGGCAAATGTATGGAATAACAGCAAATATAAATAAATATACCCTGAAAGTATATTGATGTGAAAGTGATATTGCTATCCCCCATCTTCTAGTTAAAAAGTTAAAGAATTTTTAAAAAATAATTAGATATTGAGCAACTGGAATTTGCTTTGAGGTTAATAAAGTGAATCTGAGATGTTCTGGTTTGCCCTTCCCATGACCTCAAAGAGATAAGGAGTTCTCCTCAATAGGATGTCCGTACCCAGTACCTGTGGTAGAGTGAGGTCTCCTTGCAGTGATTCCCTGTGCTGAGAAGACACTTCATCCTAAGTGGAATGATGAAGCCCCTTTGAAATCATCATGATATTGGATATCAGGAGTAGATATTAACTTATACTTGACAGCTTATTAACAGCAAGTTTGTAATTTAATTGTAGCATCTTAAATGTTTTATTATTCTAAATTTTTAGTAATCAGATTTGAAGAGAAACACAATCCTTATAAAAATTTAAGGGTAGAAGGGTTCTCAGGTTATTTTTACTTTCTGTTTTAAAATATACTTTATTGAATAAAATAATATTGCTGGCTTTGACCTGACAGGAAGATGGTCCCATATGAGATTACATTCAAACAAAAATTTTGCTTATAATTATATAATACCAGGAACTGTGTCTAGTAATACAAACTTTCTCTAATTGTAATATGAAAATATGAATCAGTATTGTTCTTAGTATATGTTCAGTCTTATAAAGTTTTCAAAAATACTCAAAATTCCATTGGTATTAAATTGCCAGAGGCATAAATACTGATCAATTTACACATATTAATAGCTTTATGTATTGATTGTAAGTGAACTTTAGCATAAATGATTCTAAATAAAGCTAAATTATCTTGAGATTGGTTGGCTTATGGCTAGAATTTAGTCAATAGTTTGAATGTATGATTTTATCCAACATTTTAGTCCATATAGACAGTTCTACATTTTAGAACTGCCTTGCAGGAATAGAGATGAAGTTTCTCATTAGTTTCAAATCTACTTACGTACAAAAGATAGGACAGTGCATTCCAGATTAAAAATCACGTGTGTTCATGACCTTCCATTTCAGGGACAGCACCTAACTTGAATTCACCTCTATGGTAGCAACGAAGGGTGGCTGGAACAAGCTGAGCTTCCTTCTGCACTCTCACACAGTCTGGTCTTCCTTGTTAGCTGGACAGTGTTTTCCTAGGTCCTCTCGTCTAGCTCTGAGTCCATACTTTACATATTCTTCCTAAACTTGCTTTTCCATGGAGGTTTTAAACTGTTTTATTTTACAGTTCGTAGATCTTCATGTGGATGACAGCATCTCAGAGCTGTATGATGGAAGTACACACGTGGCTGCCGTTCTTCCCTTTCTGTCCGTGTGTCCCTAGGAATTCTTACTAGCATGCTCCTGCAGACACCTGTGCTTGTCCTTATCCCCATTTCCTCTATCAGTACTATCCACTGGAATATATACATTTCTTTACTTAGTATGGCAGTCTTCATCAAAATGTCCCATGCCCCACAGAAAAAGATAAAACCTTTGAAGCTTTGAAAGATCAAGTCTGATTTCAACATTCATGTTTTTCTGTATATTTTTATTGAAAATTCATACAATGTATTCTGATCTTCATACAATATATTCTGGTTTTCTGTCCACCTACTCCCACCTCCCCAGCTATTCAACTTGCCTCTTTTTCTCTCCCACTTTAGGAAAAAAATGGGGATGGGGACATAATGAAAAAGCACAAGAAACACACACACACACATACAAACATAAAAACACAAAACTAGAAATCATAATATACAAACAAAAGATCCTGAGATAAAAAAAAAAGTCCAACAAAACAAAACACTATGAGACAAAATGTCTACAAACATACTATTGAGTTGATTTTATGTTGGCCTTCCACTAGGCATGGGGAATACCCTTCAATATGGTTTATATACTTGGTGAGATGCCATTGGAGAAAAGGAAGTTTTCTTTTTCCAGGCAGTGCTCAGTTGGAGATAGCATCTTGCTTAGGGATGGATGATAATGGCCACCTCCCGCTCTCAGCATTGTGACCTATCTGTCTTGAGCATGTGCAGGCCCTGTATGCCCTGTCATAGTCTCTGTGAGTTCCTATGTGTGTCAACCCATTTGTGTCTGGTGTCTGTCTCCCATCCCCTCTGACTCTAGAAATCTTTCTTCCTTCCCCCTCTTCTGCAAAGTTCCCTGGACCCTGAGGGGTTGGATTGGATGGAGAAATCCATTTTAGGACTGGGTGTTTCAAGGTCTCTTACTCTCTGTACACAGCTGTGGATCTCTGTGTTGCTACCCACGTACCCCAGGAAGAAGACAACCCTGATGGTGGCTGAGCGGGTTTTCTAGAACCACCTGTGAAATCTACCTCTCACTTATTTTATAGTTTTTGTACTACCAAAGTTTACATTTGAAATGTGTGTGCTTGCCATAAATGACATCTCAAATTTTATATCTAGAGTATTTATATTTTATGATGCGTGGGCTTTAAGCTATGTTTCCCTAGAATGGATTGCCTCGCTAGCAGTGAATCCCAGAAGTCAGTTCAGATTTTATGTCGCACTGAGACTTTTATGTTTTTCCCTAACTCATTCTTTCCATGTTAAAAGAATACATGTTTAAATTATTATTAATAAAGTCCTCTTTAGGTTTATGTTTAGAGCTACACCTAATTAATTTTGTTACTCTAATAAGCCTTTCTGAGTGTTCAGGGAAACTCTTAAGACTGGAATCCTAAGTCTGTAACTAAGCATAGATGCTCTTTTATCTCAATATGCACTTGCAAAGTGATAGTACTTTGTTATTCCCTGTTAAAACTTGGAGCTTTTCCCTTCCCTTGTAAATAGCTCTGTAATAAAGCAGAACCATTAGAGCCTATCTGAGTGTAGCTAGTCCCAAACAAGGATCGAGAACATAGTATTGTCCTAAGTCTTGTGGTAATATCCAAACTCATTACAGGAGGCCTTTGTACTTTTTCACAATGACCTCTCACATGGCATTTCACATTGACTATTAAATTAATCCCTCATATTTCACTTTCCAGATCAGTTTATATTGAAGTTTTTATGACTAGCCTTTCATGGGACATCATATTGTCCTCATGATCACCGTCTGTCCTTTTAACCTCTGTGGCCTCTCAGTGTCTACATGGTCCAGCAGTTAAGTTTGCACAATTGCAAAATTTTCATCTGCATAATAAAAACCAGAAATAAGTGATATGTTTAAAGAGCTTTATGCAGTTTAGCTTCCAAATGGGTAACACCTACCGATCATCATGTATTATAGAGACTCAAAAGTTAAATTTTAAGAGTAAAGTAAAATGGAATCTCAAATCTAGATTTTTTTTAATGATGAAGTAGTTACCTACCACTTTTTACAATTAAGTGATAGATAGATAGATAAATAGATAGATAGATAGATAGATAGATAGATAGATAGATAGATAGATAGATAGATGGGACATCTCATTCTGCCACCAGACACTTCTTTCTGCATGGAGGGGTTATCCAATGAAGACTGAAACTCAGCAAGCCTTAGGAAACCATAGCTTAAACATTCATTTATTGCGGCACGTGAAAATAAACTTTCTTTGGTAAGTGTTACTTGCCAGAAAGAATGTTATTGAATAGTGAAAAAGCTTAGGAGTTAGTAGCATGTCTTGTTCATCTTTTCATTGCTCTCACAGAATATCTGAACTAGAGTAATTCATGAAGATGTATGTCCCCCTCACGTTTCTAGACCAAGAGCTTGGATGCCCATTTGGGCCTCAAGCCTTGTCAGCTCTGAGGGAAATGGTGAAAGGGGAAGGGAGGGTGTGGAAGGAGCAGTTGTGAAAAGGAGGGTTGGCCTGCCTTACAGCAACCCATTCTCATGGTAAAGAATTCAGTTGGTTGGGATCTAACTTTATCTCCCTCCCTTCTCCCTTATTATCAAGTCAGTCTCTAGAGAAAGTCTGCTCTCTGTTTTGTTTGGATTATTTGTTTTTTTATTTGTTTTTTTTTTTTTTTTTTTTTTGAGACAGGGCCTTTCTTTAACTCTAGCCCTCCTGTAATTCACTCTGTAGACCAGGCTGACCTCAAACTCAAGAGATTCTACTGCCTCTACCTCCAGAGTGCTGGGATAAAAGACATGCCCCACCACAGACCTGGTGTGACAAAGTCTACTCTTGATAGTGTTCCTGTGACCTAATCACTACTGACAGGCTCGTCTCTTAAAGGCCCTCACACCTTTCATGAGTCATATTGGGGTCCAACCTTGAACACTTGAAACTTGGAGGGGAACCATATTCAAACCACAGAGCATCTATGAAGAGAGCAATGTGATCACTTTCCAACTTCACTGCATTGCCTTCTGTACCCTGTAGTTCCTTACTGTGAGTACCAATCGTAGGATGCATAGAGGGATCCTTGATCTCTCTTCCGACTAGATGCCAGTAGCATCTCTTCCCACAAGTGGTTGCATTTAAAAACTCTTCTATATATTGTTCCCTGGTACAAGTCTCTGTTAAATAGTGAATCTGAATGAAACATAACCAGGAAAAAAAAGCAGATACCTACCATAATTGAGAAATGTGTTAACATGTGCTATGTGTTCCTGGACTGTGGCCATAGGTCAAGCCAATTTTAATTAAGTTATAAAAGAAACATACTTTATATCTCCACGCTATAGTCCTCATTCTGATAGTTGGGCTGAGGTGGTTTTTAGTTATACCCAAATAGAAGGAATATCTGCATAGTGACCCAACATAATAGCATCTGAAGCAGGAGACTCTCTTCTATAGGGCTTAGATGCTGTGTCACAAAGCAAGAACCTAGGGATAATTCCTGTGTGCTAGCCTTAAGTTAAGCCATTACTCAAGCCAAAGGGTCTCTAGGAAGCAGAAAAAAGAATGTCTTGTTTTTATTCCTCACCTCTGCCCTAAAGCTGAAGGCTGATGGTTGTACCAGGACCTTGCACATACTTCTGAGCTGGCTCTCCAGCAGTTGCTTTGAGACAAGGTCTTACTGTGCTGCCTCATTTGGCTTTAGATTCATGATCTTCCTGCTGTCTCTGCTTGAGTTCTGGAAATATAGACCTACATAAACACTGTTTGTTGTTGTTGTTTAATCCATAGTGTGATAACCTGTACACTTTCAAGACAGTTTCTCTGAACAATTCTGAACCCAGGTTTGGGAACAAGATCAGCACTAGTAAAATGACAAAGTGAAGCATCTCTGTCCCTCTCTTGTCTCCTTGTCTCTGTCTGTCTTTTTGTCTCGACTCTTTGTCTCTCTCTGTCTCTATCTCTCTTTGTGCCTGTCTCTTTGTCTCTGTCTCTTTCTGTCGCTCTCTGTCTCTGTTCCTCCCTCCCTCCCTCTCTCCTGTCTCTCTCTCTCTGTCTCTCTCTCTGTCTCTGTCTCTCTGTCTCTCTCTCTGTCTCTCTGTCTCTGTCTCTCTGTCTCTCTCTCTGTCTCTCTCTCTCTCTGTCTTTCTCTCTCTGTGTCTCTCTCTCTCTGTCTCTCTCTCTCTCTCCTTTCCCCTCCCTTCACAGTGAAAGCCTCTGTAGATGATGGATCTTCTGATCTCTGCTCATCAGCAGACTCTATTGTCTGTCCCCTCACAACTTATCTGTGTGTTTGGCAGAGTGAATCTTGCACGAGTGTTGTGAGGAATGGTAATGGTTTCCAGCCTTGCCCCCTCACAGATTGAATTTGAATTGGAGTGGGAGGAAGACTGAAAAAGATCAGTTAAGTCCAGAATGTTAAAGTAGGTCAGAACCGCTGACAAAGCTGCACTGGCCAAATCAGCTTTGTAGTTCTTGTAACCCAGGATGCAGCTGCGTTGTGAGCCTCAAGATGGGGGTCAGGACTTATTCAAATAGCCCAGAAACCCCCACTCTGGCTGAGATGAAGCCCTACATCTTTTTCAGTGAAGGAGGGAACCAGGATTCAGATGGGGAGCCTCCAGCTATAGCAGGACTATTTTTAACATTCCTTTGGCTGGATTGAAGAAGTCTCCTGATCTCCACACCAGGCTCAATCTTATCTGCTCTGCTCAGTCTTTTCCTCCCCAAAGAAACCTGTTTTCCCACATACCAGCGCTTTCTTCTCTGAATCCTGAATACTCTCTTCATTTCTGGTGTGTTCTTTTGCCTGAGTTTTTAGCCTTGTCTGGAATGAAAGTATCTTCTGCTGCAGGATCAGATTCTTTCTCATAGTCCTAGCTTCAGCGGAAGCAGGCGTCCTACTCAGGGCTGCCCGAAGCTCACTTACTATGGACGGATCTCTACTTCGTTTTATTCTTAAACCAGTGAATATGACATGATTAATTAATGAGCATGAATACTTACTCCTTTGGCTCTTTGTAATGCATGGCTTATGCCTTTGTTTAGGGTAATGCTTGTCTTTTTATCCACTTCCACTAAATGGTAAATTCTCAGAAGACATGTTTTATGCTTTTTATATTTCATCCAGCATATTAGCTTATTTGTATTTATGGGTAGCCAGGCCCTAATTCTTCTGCAGTACTACTTTAAGATCAGAGGAGAAGTGGCTTGGAGGAATTCGTGCCTCATCAAGCACACTTTGTTCTCAGGTTTAAGTTGAGTAGCTGTCCCGTATCCCTGGAGAGGTCAAGTTCATTATGTCACATGAGGCTCTCTAACTTTGGATGCCTTGAGCTTGTAAGGGAAATCTATTTAACTGGCTGTGATGGATATTGAACTGCAGCTCTATTGATGGCATTTAGGATATGACATGTGTCATTTCGCTTCTCTAGCCCTTTAAACGGTAGTTAATGCGAATGCTGTCAAAGTGATACATGGCATATATCATAGATATCAGCGCGCAGAGTTGTAACTGACCTTCATTTTCTTATCCCGCACTCAGGTACCTCTTGCCTCTGCCCAGATGAACATTTGAAAGTTCCCCTCATCCAACACCAGCAACATGGAGGCTTCATCAATGCTTTCATCACTAAATGATGAGTGCCGATCTGACAACTATGTCGAGCCGCACTACAAGGAGTGGTATCGCGTGGCAGTTGATACTCTAATTGAACATGGGTTAGAAGCCTACCAAGAGTTTCTCATCAAGGAGCGAGTTTCAGACTTTCTGGCAGAGGAAGAGATTAATTATATTTTGAAAAATGTCCAGAAGATTGCACAAAATACAGAACATGGTTCTGATAGTTCCTGTGATGACGGCTCGTCTTCAGGGACTTACTGGCCCATGCAGTCTGATGTGGAGGCTCCAAATCTTGATCTAGGCTGGCCATACGTGATGCCCGGACTCTTAGGGAGTACCCACATAGACCTCCTCTTTCACCCACCAAGGGCACATCTGCTTACAATAAAGGAAACTATTCGGAAGATGATCAAAGAAGCGAGAAAGGTAATAGTATATCAATACTGAAATGAAAAATATGAAATGTGGACAAGTGCAGTGTGGTATATGATGGACACAGTTCCTAAGGTAAAAATCTCAGCATGTGGATCATGCCTGTTATTTTCAGAAAATATATTTATAGACACACATAGGAAGCTCACACTTTTCAATTCTTAAAAGATTTGCATGCATGCGTGCATGAGTGTGTGTGTGTGTGTTTGTGAGTGCACACACATGTACACATATATGCAGTTGCTCCTGGAAATGAAAGAAGGTGTCAGATTCCCTGGAACTAGAGTTACAGGCTGCTGTGAACTTCTCAGCATGGTACTAGGAACTGAACTTGGCTCCTGTGGAAAAGCATCCAAGTGTTCTTAACTATTCAGCTGTCTCTTTAGCCCCTACCATATCTTATGTGTCTGAGACAGTAACAGTAGGTCTCCACTGAAGGATGTATTATGAGAAATTTCCTTCTTTCATAATGGTCCCAAGAAACTTTCTACTCTTGGAGACAAAGGTACGTGGACTGGAATTAGATGATTTTTTTGATATATATCGTTGTTTGCTATAGAACTAAACAACATATTCTTGCTCTCAGAATGGTTCATGATATTATTATATAAACTAGAGTTCTACTTAGCTTTTTTTCTGAATTATGTATTAATAATATAAAATCAACATATGACTAGTTTTTCTAGCGAACTCCTGAAGAACTTAGCATTTTGGGGCCTTGTACTCTTTATCAGGTACTTATATTGCCTTATAATTTTATAAAACTTATTTTAGACTTCAGATAAGACTGCAGAAATGTCCTTTGAATCAATGAAAATTATTCCAAGTTTCTTGTGTCTTTTATCTTTTTTGTTTTGTTTTTGTTTGTTTGTGTGTTTTAAAATAAGATGATCACCATGGAAGATGTTTTCAAGACTGTGGCAACATTTTTCAAGCTTAAAATATCTGGACCAGTCTGGGCGTAGTGGTACATGCCTATAATTTCTGTCCTCAAGAGACAAGAGTCAGCAGGATCTTGAGGCTATCTTCAGGGCCATCCTTGTCTATACAGTGAATTCTGGGCCAGAAAGAGTTAGGAAAACACTACCTCAAAGTTTAAAAAAAAGAAAAAAAATGGACAAAAATATAAATTTTATTTATTGGGTCCATCCTGTATAATAGAGAAATTTAGGACAGAAACATGTAAGTGTGTCCTCATATACTTTCCATGTCAACATGACACCAAAGCACGTGAAAGATATAGTTTTATGAAGTGTGAAAAATATAAGGGCCACAGAGTGCTTAGTGACATTACAGATTGCAAGACAGATAGCTAAAGACATAAAAGTCGCACAAGGAAGACACCATTTTCTTAAGCTAGTGCTAGATGCAGGCTTTGTGTGAGTAAGGCAGCCTCCCCCCCTTTGAATTCAGATAACCTCACTTTTAGGGGGCTGATTCCTTTAGCAACTTTATATTGACAAAGGTGATTATCTGTTTTATTTACTAAACATTAATAAAACGTCAGCTTTCAAATGAGGGCATAAGAGTGGGCCAAGCTTTTAATGAATGAATTAAACTGCCAGTCAAATTTTCTGAAGTGCTATATTTTAAAAACAATCCTTTCTTTTGTGCTGGGAACAAATGATGTGGTTACATTTTATAAATCAGATGAGAATGTGTCGTAAGCCACATTATTCACAGAAAACTGGTGACTGTATCAGAGTATATACATATCAATCTGCCTCCCCCAAGCTATGAGGAACCACAAACATAAGGCAGGTAGTAGCATAATTCTTTTTAGCTAGTCCCCCATCATAGAAAATTAGTTTATGACCTTTTAATATATTACTCTTCCTAATGTATGCTTAATGAGCCTCTGAAGTAATATCTCTATCTGGAAATTCCACTTGAATTAGGACTTCCAGAGGAACCAGAAGTCTATACTATAAAACAAGGTCATATTCTGCTTCTTGTCCATACACTCAAAAATGACATAACATTGAAAAATATCTATCATGTTATATACATGCTGAGTTAAGGAGAATTATTTGATCTTATAAATTGCATGCACTGCAGTTGAGTATAAGTCACAGAAGACAATGTTTGGTGTTTTGGGAGATCAAATATTCTTATCTCTCTTCCGATGCAGTGACTATCAAGGTCTAGTTGACCACATTCATAAGGGATACTGAATCTCAAGGATTTTAAATGTCCCTTCAAATGTGACTCCAGGGAATTTTTTTCTTTAATCTCATTTTTTTTTTTCAAATTCATGTTTAACCCTATACCTGACCAAGGTCCTGCGAAAAGGTTCAGAGTAGGAGCAAATATCAGTCAGTTACAGCATCACACACTCGTAACTCCCAAATTCCAGATACTGAGGCAGGGGTATTGTTAGGTTGAAATCAGCCTGGGATCTCTAGTGTGATAATGTCTCAAAAGGCCAACTGTACAATGAGAAAGAAAACACTATAGAAGCTGCCACATTGGTTTTTAAATATGATTTGTAATCTTCATGCCTGCCCTCTGAGGCAGGGGTATTGTTAGGTTGAAATCAGCCTGGGATCTCTAGTGTGATAATGTCTCAAAAGGCCAACTGTACAATGAGAAAGAAAACACTATAGAAGCTGCCACATGGGTTTTTTAAATATGATTTGTAGTCTTCATGCCTGCCCTCTGTCCAACAGAAAATCAGGTCCTGTTCTTATCCTTTACATCCACAGAAGTTGGCTAATCAGTGACAAACTCTATGTTTTAGATTGTTTTCAGAACATTCATTTTCTATATTAGTAACTCAGTATATTGTCATAACACTGCATTGGGATGACCGTTTATCATAAAATTCTTAAATAAGGTAGATTTTTTTCTTTCTTTTTTTTTGTGAGTAGAAACAAATTTCTTGCTTCAGAGGTTCTCAGGAGAGTCTTCTTGTAATCAGCCTTGTAAAATTTTATGGAAATACAATGCTAAATAAATAAGGCCAGGACAAGGGACAAGAGAGCCAGAATGTGGTCCCAAAATAAGTTAAATCTATGTTTAGTACCCTGCTAGCAAATAAGCTAAGGCAGTTAGGAAAGTAAGGGCCTTGTTATGCAAAACTCTTACATTCAGGAAAAGAGTGTAAGTCCTGCCTGCTGCTGTGTCCAGACAGCTGAGGTCCTTATTGGACATCAAGCTCACCTTCCTATTCTTGGACAAAGGGATGTCACTTGCACTGTATCTTATCTGTCTTTAATCAAAATAAATGTGTGTGTGTCTGTGTGTGTCTGTGATATTCACACATATCTTTTATATTTATTTTACTTTTACAATTGTTTTGTACTTGGGATTAAAGCCAGGGTCTCACATTCACAGAGCATACACCATCTACTTATGAATCATTGATCTCAGAAAGATCCTTAGTTTTCATCCTAGCTTGTTATACAGTCTAGGAATCAAGTTGTTTTTCTAACTAGAATATTATTTTATAGCATTATCTAGGCATTAACATTTTTATGCATAACATTTTTGCCAGTTACTCCACAGATGTTTTATAATCCCTCCATGTTATTGTATGTATTTGCTTATTTTGTTCTCTTCTGAATTTTCAGTTTGGAAAGGCCAACTGTAGCTACTGTCATATATGTTCTCTAAAGTAATGTATTTCAGCTTCCTAAGTGCCTTTCTATGTTGTTCTGAGCGGTTGGCATTTGGACTGACTTCATTTGCTCTGATAGCGTCTAGCATGACTTTTCCCAGGCAATTATTAACATCTCAAGAGGTGTTCCCAAGATTACATATGCATGTATGCTAATTACTGTGAACTCCTCTTATGAGACACTCCTACTGATTACTTTAAAATGTTATCCATTTCTTAGCTATCCTTTGGTACATATTCAGGGAGCTGTTACATCTGATCGTATTGGATCTGTGTGTGTCCAGAATTCTGTTTGCATCCCCGCTTTCTCCTGAATCCTCATGCTCACACAGTACAGCTTATTTTGTGAGATGGAAATCTTACTCCTCAGAATATGGAATCAGAAAGACTCATGAGCAGAAGTATATAGTTTGAATTAGGGTGGAGTCATTTCTGTGGCAGCACACCGCTGACATTCAGGTACCAGCTCCACCCTGAATAGTCACTGTTCCTGGGAATGTTTGTTTAGTCTCCTTGGTTGTTAGTAATACAGAAGAATATTGCCCATCAGTGGGCCCCATGAATGCCAAAGGGAAGGTGAGCAGATGATGGGTACTCATCCTGGGAATCAGCTGGTTGTGTAAAATTAGTGCTAAATCAGTATCTTCAGTTATTTTATAAAGGATATGAAGCAAAATCCTTTTGGTGCCTTTTTCCTTTCCTTTGGTCCAGTACTCCTTTCTAAACCTCCTACAGTTCTCAGCAGCTCACACTTTATACAATGTATCATTCTCTTGGCAGAGTTACTGTCTGATGTGAATGAGCCAGCGTCATTGTGCCACAGAGTCACTCCCCGATGCATCACCATGCAAACATGTCTGTCTAGCTAAGAGATACTTAAGTATTCGTCAGCACTGTCATTACATTAGAATCATCTCTCTCCTAATGATCTCAGCCTTTGTAAAGAATTTCCTCTCTATCTCATCTCTGCTCTGACTCTCAGTGTGAATTCTTCCGTTGAATTTGACTCAAAATTAGTCTTTTCCTGGAAGGATATTTTGCTTCATCAGATTTAATGACATCACTGTTCAGTGGCATGCACTTGAGTATCTTTTCCTTGGATGAGATAATATTCTATGGTAGTTCACGCTCATGTTTGAGAATATGTGTGAAGGAAAAAGAGGAGGGGAGGGGGAAGAGACAGGAAGAAGCTGAGAAGGAAAGAGAGGGATATAGAGAGAGTGAAGGAGATTAAAGAAGGAAGGGAGGACAAGAAGGGAGGGGAGGTAGGGGAAGAGGAAGCGGAGACTGTTAAAATAGTGCTGACTATGCTGGGCATGTGGTTTTGTGGTATGCACAGACAGCCCTTGAGAGCTACCACAGTTTGCGGGGGGGGGGGGGGGGCGGGGAGGGCGGGGGGGTGTCACTTTCTAACATTCAAAAACCATGAGTTTTTATATTGGACTACTGATTTGTCTACATGGGAAACTCCTTTTATTGCTAATCCCCTGGTGCTTTACTGCAAGATAAGGTGGCCTGTCCTGTTACTAGTCATTCCTCCTCTTGCTTCCTTCCCAACCACTAACCCTGATAGGATGCTACTGTAGTTACTTAAGGGAGTTTCCACTTGGAGACCTTTGAGACTTGCCATGCAGTAGTTTTGTGATTCATAGACTGACTGTATAGATAGACGGGCAAAGGTTGCCATCAGCATTTTTTGTTTTGTTTTGTTTTGTTTTGTTTTGTTTTGTTTTGTTTTGCTTCGAGACAGGGTTTCTCTGTGTAGCCCTGGCTGTCCTGGAACTCACTTTGTAGACCAGGCTGGCCTCGAACTCAGAAATCTGCCTGCCTCTGCCTCCCGAGTGCTGGGATTAAAGGCGTACGCCACTGTGCCCGGCTGCCATCAGCTTTTAATGGCTCTAATTTAAATAATACATTTTTGGAAAAAAAAAAAACTCATCGTGGGATGGGGTACAGGCTTAGCATTTCGGTGTCGCCTTAAATCCCAGGTCAGCTTTCTTTTGTTTTTATTTGATATTGCAAATGTTTCTTCTTAGGTTTTTTTGTTTTGTTTTATTTTCTAATTTTGTTGTTTGTTTGTTTTTGTTGCCTTTTTTTTTTTTGTCTTGTTTTTGTGACGTGGAGACGACCACAAGGGGATGCTTGTGCATGCTATCTCCTGACATGACGCTTTCTGTGTATTTAGACTCTCATGTGGTGCCAAGCTGTCCTCTCCCTTCAACTCTCATTGCATTGTTCCAAACTGGAACTCTGCCAGAAGTCACCAGCTTAGGCTTTCACATCAGCGATTTGGCATTTGCCCTTTCAAAATGAGAACACGGTTAGCCAGCCTCGGTGTTTAGTAAGACAACATTTTGCTTGAATCGTCATCTGGGATCATTTGAGATAGGACTATTGCTGGTGTGTTTGAAGATTATGTTCACCACATTGGTCATAGAGCAACACAATGGCTCACAAATGGTAACACTAAGAGGTTTGAACTGGCAACGTATTGATTCAACATAAGAAGAGTTGAATAAAGTGTGGAGATCATTTTTTATACTCATCATATGTGTAGAGATATTTCCCTTGCTGGAAAACTCTGAGGGTTTGGAGAAAGAAAAAAAAAAAGATTTCTCTGAATCTGAAATGAACTGAACTCAGAGTGGTAAAGCAGGAAACCTTCTTTACGAGGTCTTCACAAGCATATCTAAGGTTCTAGATGAAAAATAACTGCTCTTAATATAATTCTCTGAAATTCATATTCATGATGGACCCATGGTCCTTATATGGAAAAATTCTGTAGCTCTAGTTTTGGGGTGGATCTATGACAGAGCTACATGCCAAAATTCACACTCTTAGCTTATAGTGTTACTTATATTGTTACTTAGGATACAGTTTAAAAGGCAATGGAGTATATGATCAAGGCCTATCCAAATTAGTCCTTTGCCTAACAATTACTTAATTGCTTTTGGGTTGGAGATATACAGTTTAGTGGTAGAACATCTGCATAGCTCCACATCTGCAAACTGGCCTTCCTTTGTTACTATGTTGACACTGTTGGGCTAACAACAGTGGAGCTGCTTTATGCTTTATGGAAACAACATTTTGAATATATATGTTTGGCGATTATTTATATTTGCTCATATTTTTTTTCTGCCATAGTCTTCAAATAAAGCCAGAGTCTTAGTTACCTATTGATTTGTGTGATATTAGTTCTGATGGTATATCTATGGTAGTTCTTTGGAATGGTAAGCAGTAATTGTCATTATAAAATAGTGTCATCAAAGAACCGAGTTTTCACAAACCTTAGTAACAACTACATTTCACTTGTTTATTTACATTTGGGGTTTTCAAGACAAGGTTTCTCTGTGTTGCTCTGGATGTCTTTGGAACTTGCTCTGTAGACCAGGCTAGCCTCCAACTTGGAGATCCACCTGCCTCCAACACCCAAGGGCTGAAATTAAAGGTGTGTGCCATCACTACTACTACTTTTTATAGGAACAGATTCAGAAGCCTTACTAAGTTACTCAATTTCATGATGATGATGGATAGATAGATAGTTAGATAGGTAGGTAGGTAGGTAGGTAGGTAGGTAGGTAGGTAGGACAAACAAAGAGGAAGGAACAGGTGACATTCTACCAGGGAATGAAAGAATGTGGACAAAGAAGAGATAACATACTCTGGTTCTAGGCACTCTTCATTTAGAACACTATAGATTGGATAAGCTAAAGACCTTTGTAGTCACTGAGGCCTTTTATCAAAGGTTAACTTTCAGACTGGGTGTGGTGGTAGAACATACCTGTAATGGTAAATAGAGGCCAAATATTAGCCCTATCTCTATTGTGAGTTCCAGAGCAGCAAAGGCTACAGGACTAGACACTATTGCCAAAACCAACAACAACAGCAACTTGTTGAGTTTCTTGACAGGAGCATTGCTTTACTTTGCCTGCAGTCTTCTCAACGAACTAGCGTGACATTGCTGTGCAAGGGAGCCTCTCTGGGATGAGGAATGTGCCATGTTCATGTGTGCCACAGGACTGATTCTCAGCTTCATCACTCAGTGTATACCTTCCATATCAGTGACTGCAGTCTTTTAAGTTGTCACTCTGAATGATCTAGAAATGCCTGAGCTTTCAGCATCAGGCCTGGAGCTGACATTTTTCTGAAAATCCAAAGTAGAGAAACTATGATATAGCTATGTGTGATTGTAATCATCTTTAATGCTACTACTCAGGAGGCTAAGGCCAAAATCATGTCAGGAACTCAGAAACTGCTTAGTGTACATACTGAGTTCCAGGCTGTCCAGAGCTATACAGTAAGGCCTTTATCTCACATATTAAAAAAAAAAAAAAAAAAAAAAAAAAGGAAAACCATTCAAAAATTGGTCCAAGAAAGAAAATTACAATACATAATTGATGTAATAAAATGCCAGGAAAATAGATATTGGCGAGCTTGTTATTCTATTAATGTACATATTTACGATTCACTTTTTAGTTATTTTCAGAATACTTACATCCCTCATGAAAAAGTTAATAGCAAATGTGATAAGAAAGTCACTTTCTGGGTTGAGATAACAAACACTGCTAGCCTGAGAAAAATAAGCAAAAGTGAAGTATTGGGGGCCTGCAAGTGTGTGCTTATGTGTATGGTTGTATCTTAATGCTTTGTGTGGATCTAAAAACAGTGTTAATTTATTAAGTACTATATATATGTACATATTGTTAATAATGTAAAACCTTCACCTCTGCCATGTTTTCCTTTTGATGTTCCATAATAAAACATAATAACATAGTACAACTTCTGCACAGTGATGTGATGGCGTAATAGGACGGAGCATCCTGGGTGCAAGCGATAAGAGGTTCCCTGTTGTGTGGAGATTTTAAAATTGCTGGTAATAAGGCTGCTTAGAAGGCTGCTGCTTTTTATTATAGGGCAACAGTGGCAATTGAGAACAGCATTACTGAGAAGGAACTACTTCGTCCTCACTGCTCCTCCTTCCACTAGTCTCTCACTCACCAGCATCGCCAACCCAAGGACAGGCCTGAGATGAGAGTCTCAAGGCGGGATTCCTTTAAGAATGAGGAAAGTCTCCTAACTGTGCATAAATGTTTGCTGCTAAATAATCACTGGCCCCTTGAAGTTAGAAAGCAGAGAATGCAGCTTCCTTATCTCCTTTCACAATGCAGAAGAACCTTCCTTTAAGCCTTACTGATTTCCTACTAATAATCATTTTGATTTTTGCCTCTTGGGTTTGGAGTGTGGGGGGCGGTGTGTGTGGGGGGATATCTTAAACAAGCAAATAAATGCGAAAGGCAAAAGCATTGCCATTTGTCTAAATATCAATCCGATATTCACTACTGAAAAATCCATAATGGAACACATCCGCATCACAGGAGTCATATTTCAGCTCTCAGAAACGCTCGCACAGTGGATAGCGAAGGCAAACATGATGCTTCTGTCTTACACACAGGCAGAGAGTCCAAAAGTCCAAGTTAACCAGCTGACCAGTGACCATAGCACTCATGGTAGCCAGGCTCCCAGTTCTTCTGCATCACCGTGCGTTGTGTAAGCCTTTGTGTGTCGGAAAAGGAACCCTTAATCACTGAGCCCCACTAGTAAACTCAGACTTCTAGATCTTTTTACTTTGCAATTTTCACTTATTATTATTTTTAGATTCATTTGATTCCATGTGTGTGAGTGTTTTGCTGACATGTATATATGCGCACCACCTGCATAGCTGTGAGCCAGTCTGTGGGCGCGAGCCAGTCTGTGGGCGCGAGCCAGTCTGTGGGCGCGAGCCAGTCTGTGGGTGCTAGGAACCAAATGCAGATCCTTTGCAAAAAGTAAACGCTCTTTTCAGCCCTGTCCTTTGGACTTTTCACTGGCTATGGTATAGACCTTTTCAGGGTGGTTCCTTGGCATAATCTGATTGTGTGATCTACTGGCAGACTATAGTTTACAGCTCACTAATTGTGCCACTGGTTGCTTGCTCTTCATATCTTTCATCTGTGTGTATTTTTAAGGTCTTCATTTTTTTGTTTTTTGGTTTTTTTTTTGGGGGGGGGGGATTTGGCTGAGATTTCTCACATGCCAGAAAATCTGTAATGCCTTTGGGAGTGAAGGATGGAAGACATGAGGGATTTAAGGATTTAGAGAGGGCTTGGCAGTTAATACAGATCACCCTGTGTGGGTAAGAACTGGGTTTGATGATGTCATCAGATGTTGGCTGTCTATATCCTTTTTCACTTTATACCATGTGGATGCAATCCTTCTGGACTCTCACTAAAAGTCTAAGTGTTTAGCTGGATGGTGGTGGCACACATCTTTAATTCCATCATTTGGAAGGCAGCTAGATCTCTGTGAGTTCAAAGCTAGCCTAGGCTACAGAGCCAGTTCTAGGAAAGCCAGTTATATACAGAGAAACCCTGTCTCTAAAACAATACAAAACAAAAGAGTCTAAATGTTTGCCAGGGTCTCCTTTTCCTTAGGAAAACTGGAACTCTGTCTTTTAACTTCCTACTGATTATCTAAAGCTCTTTCAGGGCTTTTGCTTTCTCTGCAGATTTCCCACTTGTTCTCTGCCTGCATGGGATTTGGTGCAAACCCTAGTTTCCTAGGCACTGACTTCAAGTGGATCTTCTCTGTGGTCAGGACTCCTTAGCTTTCTTTACTTTGGTAATTCTGAACTGAGATTTTGTTTATCCTCTGAGATTGATAGATGTCTCTTGACTACAGTTACTGTTAGACCCCAGTGTTTTTTCACTGTGAGCTAGCAAATGGGAGGTGAAACGGGCAGAATCTGCCCTTGTCTGGATCTTGGTCCCACAAGCCCTGGCTGCCAATTTTATTTATTTTAAAAGTTGCTTTTCTGCACAGATCAGTTTACTATAAGATGGCTGATAAAGACCACTGTAGTCTGAACCACATGAGAATTTAAGAAAAACATTTCTGTCTTAGATGTTATTCATGGGTTTAAAATACAAAAGTAAAATATCACTAGAAAAAATTCACCAGACAATTGGTTGAATTTATCTTAGTACTAAACTATGAATATTGTTCATCTGAACAATGAAATTTACATTCATTATATACCCATGCTGAATATTTTAACATTTGTATAAATGGGAGCCATTCTGCATTTTGCCCTTTTCTTCTTCTATTTGTGTCTGTCTGTCTGTCTTTCTTTCTTTTCATTTAAGTTAGGGTCTTGCTATATATCCCTTGCTGGTCTGGAGCTTACTATGTAAACCAAACTAGCTTCTGACTCACAGGGAATCCCCCTGCCTCTGCCTTCTAAGTACTGGAATCAAAGGAGAACAGCTGCATACTTTTCTAACATTTTTCTTAATGTAGGGTACATCAGGAAACATTATTTCCAAGGTTGTCTTAATGAAACTCTGTGAATCTAAACTAACTTTGATGTGCTCCTGCAGTTAAAAATGTCACTGTTTAAAAGGGGTGCTTGAATTTCTGTTCCTTGCTTTTAGAATCTTAGAGAGCCAAGTCCTTGAAACACTGCAAATGTTTAATTCTGAGAAACTTCAGAGTTTGTGTACTTCAGAATCTAGAGATTTATATGCATTTGTTCGTTGATTGAGCATGTATGTGTGTGTGTGGGTGTCTGTATATGCATCACTTTTGTGCAGAAGACTGTGGAGGTCAGAAGAGGGTGCTGGGTCCCATGGAACTGGAATCAACCAAACCAAACCAGGAGTTTAAGGGCAGTAAGTTCACATAACCACCGAACCGTCTCTTCAGCCCCCTGCTTCTGTATTAAAGGCTAAAATATATTTTCAAATAACACTATAAAAGTTAAACAACCGTATAAAATTTAGTAGTGCAGTTTCCTAACATATGTATAAATTTCACATTTAATCTGCTTATATTAAACATGATTGTAAAAACATACATAATCCTATAATTTTTAAAAAGTGTGAAAATCAAAATTTATATCCTAAAGTGAAACAAAATATAAGAATCTTACGACATCATATTCAGTATAGTTATTTTACAATATATTTTACTTTGGGGAAATATGTATGAAAAGTGCTGTGTTAACCTTTTGAACTACATATAGATTAATTTTTTTTCTATTCACTTATCACAGTAAAATTAAAAACCTGTCCACTAAGAGCAAGCTCAATCCCCTCTGTCCAGTGACACTTTTAAGTATTCATTTCAGCTGCTAACACTCGGGTTTTTAAAACTCTGCAACTCATTCCCAGAATCAAATAGTGCTTGCCTGCTGCCTTCCTACAGTTTTGTAAAATAGCCTGTTTTAGTCAGGGTTTCTATTCCTGCACAAACATCATGACCAAGAAGCAAGTTGGGGAGGAAAGGGTTTATTCAGCTTACACTTCCATACTGCTGTTCATCACCAAGGAAGTCAGGACTGGAACTCAAGCAGGTCAGGAAGCAGGAGCTGATGCAGAGGCCATGGAGGGATGTTCTTTACTGGCTTGCCTCACCTGGCTTGCTCAGCCTGCTTTCTTATAGAACCAAGACTACCAGCCCTGAGATGGTCCCACCCACAAGGGGCCTTTCCCCCTTGATCACTAATTGAGAAAATGCCTTACAGTTGGATCTCATGGAGGCATTTCCTCAACTGAAGCTCCTTTCTCTGTGATAACTCCAGCTGTGTCAAGTTGACACAAAACTAGCTAGTACATAGACTAATTTTGATATAGTCAGAAGAGGTTTAGGATTTAGTTATATAATACATACTCTGTTTAGTTATACAGAGGCATAATTCCCAGAGCTCAAAGCCACAGGTTTCCCAGGGCTTGGTGTCACATTAATGCATATGTCTACAGAGTTTAAGGTTTTAGAGTGGTGTCAATAAATCAAGAGTCCTAACAATGAAACATTGCAGAAACTGGGCCCAAGGATAGCACTCATCAGTGAAATACCTTCAGCAATGGTTGAAAGGTGGGGCCCCGCTTGTCCCCTTTTGTGTTGGTCAGGCTTGGAGACTTCTTTCCTGTAAATAGAGCAGGGCATTACTAAGGGAAGCCTAAAGTAAAAGGCATTTTGATCCAGTTCACTCTTGCATTGCAATCTGGAGGGATCCAGCAGCTACCTCATGGTGTCGCTTAGCAGCTCACAGAGTGTTCCAAGGAATGAGGAGCCAAGATCACCTACCAGCTGCTATGAGAATCACCTTGGAACAAGTTTTCCTTCCCACCAGCTTCAGATGACTTCAGAGCCAGAAGAGACTCTGAGTGAGCGCCTACCAGCCATGCATGCCCTTAGAGTTCTTATCCACTTGAGCCATGAGATAAAGATGCTAATGTTTTAAGTTTAAGGATAATTTGTTGTACAACAAAAGATAGCAAATAAGGTATGTGTTCCAAGAAGTCTTGTCTTTCCTGGTGAAGTGAGAAAACTGAGAATTCTTGGCTTTAATTTCTTGTTTTTATTACAATCATAGTCTATTCATACTGTAGTAATTTTAATATACTTCATAATATGCTATATTAATACAATAACTTTACAACTGGAAGCTACCTAGTAAACCATGAAAATAATAGAATTTTAAGAGATGAGGAAATTTTTGGTTATATATAAGTACTTAATGCTAGAAAGGTTTACCATCATATCACACTTAAGTGCCATATAGATCATTCTCACAGGTATAGACTATATATGGATATGTTATAGTATTATTAGTCGCTTAATGTATGTGCTATGTAGAGCCAGATTCTCAGTTAAACTTAAAGACACAGAAAGCACATCCCTCCTGTGGTATTCCACTCAGTACAGTGTGTTCTGTCTCACTTCGTCATTTATAGTCATCTCTAAAGACTTCAGGTTTAAAATAGTGGAGATTCTTTCAGGACTTGTATTCAACAGTATGACTTCAGCTAAATATCAACTTGAGCCATGTAAATGTTCTATGTGGCATGGTCTGAACTGACTTATGCGGCTTTCTCAACCTTTCAATATCTGACATAGGAATAAAAGTGCCATGAATTTGTAAGTGTAGCCCTGACGTTGTGGACTGTGACCATCTGTTGATTTATGTAGCGTGACAGCCCCACAGGTAAATTAGGAGAAGAAAATCAACTTCGTACAATTGTAACATATGTGTCTGGTGTCTGCCAAGAAGGATATGCCCACACATGCCATGCTAGATGTAAAACTATAATCTACTCTGTTCAGGTGTCATCTTTGAGAGGATTCACTTGAAATGATTTTAATTAAGAACCTAAGAAATAGAACTCTACAGGGGTTTGTCCTGAACCATCTGGTGTTTAGCTTAATACTTTTGTGGTTTATTTTGATGGAGCAGAATATGAAGCCTGTTCCTTAGGTGTTTTTATTTAATAAATGGCTCAGGAAAGAGTAGCACGTTCCTATAAATCAGGATTAAAGTAAAAAAAATTATTTGCTTGGCCAAAAGTTATTAGAAATGAGCAGATGCAAACTTGTTATTGTACCTTTTAAAAAGAACCTCTTGCTCATACGCATGATTGAAACTCCGATTCTGGGTAAGCTTGCGTGAAATGTGCTTCATTGTATAGACTGTGACAGAGCAAGGACATGAGGAAACACAAATGTCATCTGTGCTGGGCAGTTTTATGTCAACTGAAAACATGCTAAGTTCATCTAAGAGGAGAGAGCCTTAGATTGTGGGTGGTGCCACCATGGGCTGGTAGTCTATAAGAAAGCAGGTTGAGCAAGTCATGAGGAGCAAGTCAGTAAGCAGCACTCCTCCATGGCCTCTGCATCAACTCCTACCTCTAGGTCCCTGCCCTGTTTGAGTTCCTAACCTGACTTCCTTCAGAGATGAACAGTGATATGGAAGTGTAAGCCAAATAAACCCTTTTCTCCCCAAGTTGCTTTTTGGCCATGGCCTTTTATCACAGCAATGAAAACCCTGATGAAGACAACATCCAACACTTCATTAATGAGAAAGAATATTATAAAGAAATATTGTATCAATTATTACTCTTCGGCCTAGTGGGGAATGAAATTAATTAAGCTGGAGCAGTTGTGAACTGGGGACCATCGAGCAATACTCCCATGATATTTGAAGTTCCTTCCACTATTAGAAAGGTCCCATTATTCTCCCTCTTCTTTCTTGAGACTCATGCATTTATGTCTATGTATGCGTCTTCATATGCTTGGCTGGCTGTGTCAGTTTGTATTCTACTGTAATCTGTATAAGTAATGTGTGATCAAGCACACTTGTTCCTTTGAACAGCTACTCATTCTGAAAATAATCACCCAATGGTCATGTTAAACACTTCTGGTGTGTGTGTGTGTGTGTGTGTGTGTGTGTGTGTGTGTGTGTGTGTGACTGAGGAAGGCCCATATTGATCAACTTACAGTTGTCATTCTTTGAAGTTCATTTACATGACTTCTGTGTAGTAGTTTCTAGAAGAAGTAGAACACGACACTTTTACAAATATTTTCCGTCAAAACTGACAGAATGAAAATGGAAAAAATATTTTGATATTTGAAGTCCCATTTTTATTGCTGTCAGGAAAATTCACTAGGTTTGAGATTACACATGTCTGTCAAATTCCTTGGAACTGGTTTAATATGAGTCAATTTGCTGATTAAACATAAGTGGGCATCATAGCATTTCCAGGTTTTAGAGGTCAAAATAAAATAATAGGAATCAAAAGAGTGCGAACAACATTGACACAATCCTGACTATATTTACCTGAAAGCCACTGTAGTGTTCTTTATTGGGATCCTTTGTTTTGCTGTTGTGACCACTGCTGCATCTTCTAGGGTCTTTTATCTGAGACCTTTTAGGCAAGTCACTAATTTTCAGCAGAGTTGGGACACTTCTTGACTAATTTTCTATTATACTAGTATTGCCATGGCTTAACTTCATAGGGGAAAAACAGACATACAATATGATGTATATTTATACCCACACACATACTATCAGAATAGTAAATTCCCAGATGGGGTATAACCTTGGATATCATGATTAGTTACATATAGTTATAATCTTCCTGCTGATAGTGAACATCTTTGTTTCTGTGGCTGTATGTCCTGGGTATACAAGCAGGGAAGCCATTAAAATGAGATTAAAATTTCTACCATCCATATATATGTTGTTTTCTTCTCTAGAAACAGAGAGTAGGGACAGAGAACTTAAAAGAGTTTCTCAGAATTTTAGAGAAAGTCTGAAAACTTCTTCTGGTATCTAAGGGAAGACAAAGCAATGTAAACACCTAATTGTGTGTTTATCTTTCGGTTAGAGTGTTTAACCTTTGATTTGACAGATTTATAGCATGGGATTGCTTAGCTACTCTCAGTATTTGGTTCTCCCCACCCCTAGAATAATAGGATACTATACCATTGAAAAAGAAATGGAAGCAACTCAAAAATGTCTAGAAGAAACAGTCAAAGATCATACAAGCATGAAGTAGACAGGCACAGCTCCAGAATTACTTTGTAACCAGCAATGTTATTAATAAAAGCAAAAAAATAATTAATTAAAAATGCATTGGGGTCAAAGAGAAGACACACAAAAAAAAGGAGACATGAATTATCATTACATAATTTTAGCCTGCATTATCAGGAATTTCAAAGATTGTGATAGTTGTTTTTGTTTGGTTATAAATAACACATGTCTATTTTTCCTCCTCTGCTTAAGTTAATATTTCTTATAATGCCTGATAATATATTATTCCCTTTACTTTACACAGTTTAGCTAATTTAAATGTATATATACTTAAATATATATTTATAGCTACCATAGCTTTATCCTTGTTCCCCTTGGATAAGAACATCTGACATCCTTGATCCTGGCCCCATTACTGCTTTCTTGCATCCTTCTCTTTCCAGTTTCTCTAACCCAAACTGGGATTCTCTGTGAGTCCTAGGACAGTCTAGGGACAACTTCAACCCTAGGGAGTTATCACTACCTCTGATTATCTGCAAAATACCTCTGGCCACTCCTTGTCCTTTAGGTGAGTCAGAACTGGAACAAGCTGGTCTTTGTAGCCATTTAGCATGTACTGAGAATTCTTACTGGCCAGAAAGAATAAAGCACTGTCCACAATCTCTGTTCATGTCTGGAAGCTTCTATACATTCACACTGGAATGTCCCAAAGATCCTAAACTTAATACATCTTCAACTGAGCTACAAACCTCTACTTCCTAACTAGAGATTAGATTTGTTTTCTCAGTAAGGTAATGTTATTATCATCTAACCACACATTCAAATTACTAACCATGAAGTCATTTGTTCAATGTCTTTCTCTCCCCTTTATCTTTCCATAACCTCATGCGAAATTTTCTCAAGAGTAATTAATTCTATCACTCACATATATCTAATTGGTTCTGTGTTCACTGTTCTTATCGCTGAAGTTGTTAGTGTAAGATCTGGACCTAGTACCCCTAAAAAAGTAAGTTCAGTCACTGCCTCAGTATATCAATTAAAAAGACTAGTATAGTGAAAATCATAGAGGGGTGATTTATTTAATGTAGCCACACTAAGGAAAGGAACCGAATACAGATGCTATTCTTTTATCTATGAGAACTGTAGCTCTTGGCTTGTTTGATTTCTTCTACAGCCCAGAAACTCTCAGGTGATTTTGATAAGCACGTGCTGCCAAGAAGTGCTTGAGGTAGTTGTCATGTTTTGAGCTTCATGACATTCAAGCACAAAGTACAAGGACTTGTTAAACATTATCAAGTGTGTGTCCTCATCCAGTACTACCAGCAGCACACAAGACTCCTGAGAAATGCATTCTTTGACTATCACACACCTTCAAATTCTAAAACCCTGTGGTGGATCACCAAGGCTGGCATCACCGTTCTGTATCTCAAATTCTTGAGAATCGAATGACGTTAATCCAAAGTATTGTCCCCAGCCAGCAGAACTGACACCACCCAGAAACTTGTAGCCTAGGCTGGCCCTGTACTTACTATGTAGCCTACAATGGCCTTGAACTTCTTATGCTTCTCCCTCTTGAGTGCTGTGATTTTTACCAGCTGGCCAGTGTTTAAACAAGATTTTCATGAAATTTGGAAACCGCTGTGAGTCCCATTGTAGCTACACAGCAGGATCATGCTCAAAGCTTTTAAAATTGCCAGTGTCTGCCCTCTCCCTGACCATGAACAAGACATCAAGTAGCCTCTTAGAGGGCTCCCAAGAGAATTCACTGTGGGGCTCAGACTTCAAACCAAGGGTCTCTTGCCACTGAACTTCAGTAAGGAAGTGTTTGAGTGAAGGGGTAGCTGAGAGCCAGTATCATATGAGACAAGAGTTCAGGGGGGCGGTCTGTTCAGATGCCCTCCAAGCAAGCAGCAGGATTGAACAAGGATAGGGGACAGACTCTCACATTATCCATACAATCTAACATCGGAAGTAAATGCCAGCCAAGGCTTGTTGCTAGCCATCTTCTTTCTGTGTCCCTTCATGGTGGACAGAGCCAGTAAACTGCCTGGTGCCAAAAATTCAAATTAGGTATGTACACAGTAACTACATTTATAATTTCATTGGCACAGTTCTAATTGGAAAGGGAGCACAAGATAGTTAACTCTGAAGTCAAATATGAGAGGTCATAACCCAGGAAAAAACGATTCTGGTTGCCCCAAATGCAGTGTTCCAGTGGCATTACAGTTTTGTCAGCTTTGTACAGTAATAGAACAAAGAGACATAAACCAAAGTATTTAAAAGATAGGCAAATTATAGCAATGCAGAATAGCTATGATAGAGACCTCAGGTATTAGTTGATGATAATTTTAACCTTTGGATGAAGGACAGTCCAAAAAGGATTTTAGCCAATAATAGTGAGAATGTTATGTCAAACACTAAAGCAAGACAACAAATGACTATTCAGTGAGCTAAATACAGCACAACAAAGTATTTGTTGCTCACTAGCTGTGGACCTGTAACCTTCCAGGTCTCCAATAGTTGTAGAACTTCTAACTAGGCAACCAATCATCTAAGACCTTTACCACAGAGAGGAGCAGCATTTTACAATATATCTGAAGACGTGAATATATATCACTGTTATAGTACATCTAAGCTTATCAATGGGACTTTCCTTCACTTATCTTTATACAAAAAGCACACATGTGAGCAAGTGAGATGGCTCAATGATTAACAGCATTTGTTTCTTTCTCACAGTGCCAAGGTTTGGGCTCCACCTCCCCCAGATCAAGTTTCTCACAACCACCTGTAAATCCAGCTCCAGAGGATCTTTGGGCACCTGCATGCACATGATAAACATAAACTCACGCAGGCATGCACATATATGCATACTGAAAAATGAATAATTCATCCTTTAAAAGGATGCATGAAAACAAGAGCAAAGAACCAGTCTGCTTTTAGGCTGATGCCTTTGAGTGGAAAGAAGTGATGCAGGAAGAAAGGGGGCTTCATCTGACCCCATACCAGTACAGCGGAGTCTCTGGGGATCTCTGTAAAACTGCTTCATCTCTTTGGTCCCAGCAGGAAGACCAGTTGTAATGTGAGCTTTGCTTGATAGGACTGTGCTCTTCTTAAGGACTTCAGAGAGAAAGAGAGCAAAAGAAAAAGAGAGACAGAGAGACAGAGACAGAGAAAGAGAAGTATTGAAGGACAGTCATTAGTTTATATTTTATTTTATATTTATCAAGTATAAAATTTTTATGTTAAAAATGGAATACTTATCACATAATTTCAGTGTTGAATATTCTATCTTTGCTGTTAATTCTTGGTGACGAATGAGTTTAAAAGCCCTGCTACAGCTTCCAGTACGTCAGTGACAACCCGCGCGCGCACACACACACACACACACACACACACAAACACACACACAAAGCACAGCATATGCACATGTATGCATGCACATGCACACATGCATGAACATCCAGTTGCTATTGCTTGCCTTAGTGAGACTTAATAGACTCTTAAGACTCCATAGTTCACAGCCAACTATGAGATCCTCTGACTATTTCCTTCAATGGGAAATTGAGTAATGCCTACACTGATAGATGTGGCAGGCATTTCCTTCCCTGTGCTGCCAGTAAGAAAGGCTGAAGTATGTGAGTGCTGAACTTCAAGAACCATAGCAAGAATGTGTGCAGCTAATACATACTTGCTGCCATGGTATGCTTAATATTGGATGCAACTATAGTTGTGTATTTAGACAATAAAAGGCAATCATAGGTCAAAATTTACATTTTTTTTTCAATAGAGCATGACAGTTCTTTGACCCTGGAAAGTTTTACTGACTGAATGGCAACCTCAGCTATTCTTCACATATGGAAAAGAACAGGGCATCTACCCAGCCCAGCTAGGACTCTTGAATACTTTGAAAAGACCCTCAGTCTGAAGATAGGAAATATTTTAACGGTAGTCATGTTTCCAAGTCTGTCTCTCTGCACAGTTATCCTCTTTTACAAAAGCTTATGATATGGCAAATAGATTTCAATCTTATTCCCTACAACGTTAAAGAATTTCCTAATATGTAAATATGTCTAATCACTCAAATGTTGACAGAATGAAGCATTCTTAAGAGGCTGTAGTTACTCAGCACTGTGGGATTCAGAAATGGTATGGAAAGGAATATGTTTTTTTTTTTTTTTCTTGAAAACAGCCTTGCTTTCTTTACTCATTGCTGCAAAACTGGAACAGAAAGGAAAACAAAAACAGTTGCTAACTGGAAGTGCGCCACAGAGATTCTAAGCCCTTCCTTGGCATGGCCTGGAAGGCAGTTGCATATTGAGTACAGATGGTTTTTATTAACTAGGTATATAGAGAAGTATTACAGCTATTTTTGTACTTCGAAAGATGGATATTCAATGACATGGATATTGTTTTATGAGTAGTAGATAACTTAAAGATTACATTTCTTTCCTTTAAGCCTTACTTTATCCCTGCTGATTCTCTTCCCATCCCCAAATCTATTTACGGATAAAACCTTGAATCTTTTATTAATGTACCTGAATCACTTTCAGAAGTAGCTTTTATTTTAACCCCTAGAAAAGCTGTTAGATTTGAGGGCCTAAATATATAACCTGTACCTCAGTATTTTGTTTCCGATCTTAGCATCAGGATCAATGTTGTGAGATTTACTCATGAGATGTTTCTCATCTGAGGACATCACTACAGATTGCCCAGGTGCCATGTCACTCTTCAACTCTGTTTTCATTAGAGTAATTCTAACAATTCTTTGCAGCTTCTCCTTTTCTTTCTGGAAGGTGACAGATTCCTTTCTTTGCTAATTTAAATTTAATGTTTTGAGAAATTCTTACTCTATTTGCATAACTTTAACCTTTCATGATGCCAGCTCCTCCTGTGCCTTCCTACTTCTTGTCGAACTCATAATTTCTTCTCCTACTATTGTCTATATCTAAACCCCGTACATCTATACAGACAGACAGACAGACAGACAGACAGATAGATAGATAGATAGATGGATAGATAGATAGATGCTCATCTATACAAGTGTTTAGCACCGATCACATAGGATTAGAAAACCCATCAGGTAACTTTTCCCTGGAGAAAACTTAACCTCTTTTTCATCAGGATTGATCTCTTTCACGAGGCCCAGCCACATTGGCACATTAACTGATGTTGTCATTGTACTGGTCATGTTTAGGTGACCATAATGTTGCTGTTTTATGAGTGTAGCTCCCTCCCTGTCATTTCTAGATAAACCTATCTTGCTCCAGGTGACCAGGTCCTGCTCTTACAGTCTTCTCCTTTTCTCGGTATTCCCTGAGCCTTACCTCTGAGGGTTCATGTGACTCTGTATGTTTCATACCAATTTCTAAAAGGATAACTGGGAAACATGACAACTTGCTATGCAGTCATTTGCTGTTGAGGTTTTACACTACTATTCATTTTTTAAAATAGCTATATGTATTGTTCCTCATCAATCCTCTATGGGAGGGCTAGTCTTTATTTTATTATTTCCAGTAGTGTAATATATGTTATCTTAACCAATGTGAAATCATCTTAATCAAAAATGTATTTTGATTGAGGCTGGTTGTGATCCCTGCAGTCTAGAGCCTGATGCAGAAGAATTGCTATGAGTAGTCTAAATACAGCCCTGCTGCAGAACAGGATCCTGTCTCAGAAAAAAAAGAAAGGAAGGAAGAGATGGGGAAAGGAAAAGGAAGATGGAGAGGGAGAGGGAGAGAGAGGGAGAGGGAAAAGGGAGAGAGAAGAAAAAGAAAGACGGAAAGAAGGATCAGCAAGAAAAACAGAAAAAAAAAAAAACACGTTTTTTTCTTCCTCTTCTTTACTTTTCTCCATTGCTTTCTGCTCCTTTGCCGTTCTCACTCTTGTAGCATATTTCATCTAACATGACCTTTTTCAATAAGATTTTCTCTCATATTTTTTGTATATTCATTCACACATTTTCTTCTCCATGCAAGCATTAGAATTGTTGCTCTGTACATTCATACACCAGAAAAATCACTCTGGACAAGCCCAGAGCATTTATCCCATAAATGCCCAGCCCTTATCTGTGCTAACAGGGCAGGGCCCTTTATGACACTGGGAACACTGCCAGATTGATTTTTTTTTTCAGCCTAGCAAGTTGAGACAGTTTCTATATACTTTGGCTCTCTTTTGTCCAACCCCAGGTAGTTTAAACTCTTTGTTTACATTTTGTTCAAATGTGTGATTAAACAGTAGGTCATTTTTTAAAAAATTACAAATGAAAGGCTGTTTCTTCTAAAACATTCTATAAAATGTTTCATCCTCACAGACATTTAGTGGTTTTGGAGGCACTGACCAAGGACCTGAGTTGACATGCAGCCAGTTATCAAAAAGTCTATCTTAGAGGAAAGCCTGTTCAAAACCAGGATATAAGGAGCATTGTTCTCAGAGAGACCAGAAGGCCACTGTAGACTAAATCCATGGGTACTTTCCTCCATTCAAGACTCTGTGATGTGACCCTTCCTTCATCTGGGCTCATGTTAGCTCTCTATTAACATAAGAAACCTTTCTGCAAAATAAACTATCATGCTACATTTCTTATGAACTGCTTTCATACCCCAAGTCTTTGGATAGCAGGTGAATGACCAGTCATTAAATACACACCAGTAATGGTGAGGGAGTCCCTTTAGAAATGTGAGTCTCTGGTATAGAGTTGACTAAGTATGGCTCTGTCAGAACTCCTGTCCTCTCTCCTGTCTTTCCCTCTGGACCAAACCTGATGTTCATCTGGTGTCTCAGCTCACACAAACCTCAAAGGCAAAAAACCAGATTCTCTGCTACTTAACTCCTGTTCTGTGCATCCCTGTCTCACATGAAATCTTTTTGATCCAATGTCTCACCATATGTAAAGTGCTGTTCTTGTATGTGCATCTCTACATGGTGATGTGTTTATGTGTCCAAACATAAAGTGTTAGTCTAACGTAGATCATCTCTACCCTCCATGATAACATTTAAAATAATCACTCCTCTTCCTATCTTTTTCTTGTCTCTGGCCCTGAGCACTGATACTTTCTCACACTGTCTGGCAAGCTCAGTACCTATTTCAGTGTGGTCCTGCCTGTGCCTAGGCTGGTTGCCAGTCTTCCTTCTGTGGATCAGTCAATGTGACCCTGAGTGTTAAGACATTACACTAGGAGCTTTTTAGGGTTATCATCCCTAGATCTACAAAGTCAAGAAGTTGTAAGAAGCAGAGTCTAACTATGAGTGCACGGCTCTTGTGAAAACCAAAGTTGACAAACTAGGATTGAATGACAAATAGGAACAAATTTATGGGCATGCAAAACAGTGAAGAGTTGCAAAGAAAAAAAAACATATTAAAAGGATTCCCAGATGCAAAAGCAGTGGAGTGAAGGTGGGGAGCAACCAGGCAGATGGGAGGAGTGGCTGCAGGTGCCTGATAATGATACACTGTTTCCTCAAGAGTAAAGTCCTTTCTGCTCTCTTCCAAGGGGGAGCGCTGAAGAAAAGGATGCTGGGTAACCAGGGAATGTTTGCTTGCTGCAGGGAAAGAAAAAATGTTGAGCTGATTAGAACTACACTTGGCGCTCCTGGTGGTAGTGCTTCTCAATAGCTTTGCAAGGGCTGGAGCACTTTAATGAAGCCAGTTGCCCTCGAACATGAAATCATACATGTATTTCTGATTTTTCTCTACAGACATAAATAGAAACCTGGAACATTTTCAAACTGATAAATATATTTATGTATGTTTAAGGTGTACAATGCGTGCTTTATAAAGTATGAGAATATTTTATTAAATTTATTTATTTGTTGTATGTGCATGCATGTGTGTATGCATGCACATGTGTGCCTGTGTGTGTGTGTATGTGCATGCGTGCACAGTGTGTGTGTGTGTGTGTGTGTGTGTGTGTGTGTGTGTGTGTGTGTACTAAGATATGCATGTGAAATTCAAAGGAAAGCTTGCAAGAGTCAGCTTTCTTCTACCAGACGTGTCCTGGGGATTGAATTAAGTAGTCAGACTTGTCAGCAAGTACCTTTGATGGCTTCCTCTGTAATAGTATCTTAAAATATGTATTGTATAATAATTAAACAAAGTTAATTAATATATTACCTTCCATCCTTATACATTTTTGCGCTAAGAATTTAAAATTTTATAATATATATAATTAACAATTATTGATTATTAAAAAGCAATTAAACACTGGTTAAATGATTTTAAAATCCAATTAAATGATTATGTGATAATACAAAATATTGTTATTAAATATAATCACTGTACTGTACAGCATATCTCAAAAATGTGTTGTTCCTGTATAATTTAGAGAAGCTACGTAACATGTTCAAGGCCAAAACTGAAAAGAATGTAAACAATCTGGATAGATTTAAAAAATTAGGAGAAAACTAAAACAATACCAAAATGTGTTAGTCCCTAGGTACTAACACAACCTTTCATCACAAATTGTTCTTGCTGTATTATGAAGCTTACTTTAGTTATTTATTATTAACTAAATACTCATTCGTTTTAGATTAGCCATGACCTTTTCACTTTTAGTTCATAATTAAGATTCTTTAAAAGGTAGCTTATGCATATATATTCTATTTTCCATACATCACAGTATATCTGCTATTCTGTATGTATGTGTAAATATATTGTGGAACACACACATATAATTTATAATTTATATCCTATGTGTCTCACTGTGTGTGTCTGTATATATAATAAATATATACGTACGGAAAACACAGATTATATTCAAGTGAAAATGTTTGTTTCACCTTTTCACTCTATTCTATCTCTATAAAGAATAAAAATCCTATATAAGTAGGTTTTTAAAAATTCATAGCATATAAAATGTTTAGTTTGCTTGGAAATAGGCTAAATATTTATAGTACTAAGAAAATATAAAATTACCAATCTATACTAGTCATCCCATATGGATAAAATATATGGAGTCTATTGAATTGGTGCTTTGGTGCATATTTTATCTGATTTTGTTATCAAAATAAAAAATACTCACTTAAATATACAATTTAGTGTAATATATTATATAGCTAAATATGACAAGAATCTATCAAGCATTCCTTCAGTTAATGATCCTAGAGCATGATGATTTTACATATATATGATAATATATATTTGTGAGCAATATGCATATTGCTCATGAGTATATATAAATAATATATTGTTTGTTATATTGATATAGTATAATATATGCTAATATATAATACATTACAAAAATATATGAATAATACATATTATATTATACTTAAATGACAACAAACAAGAATAGACACTCATGGGAACAGCTAGACAGTATAGAGTCTCTATAAAAGAGACTAATCTAATGTATATTTGTCAGCATTTTTCGTTAGACCTTCTTTTATGGCTACCAATTCATTGAAATTCATTGGTTTGAGTTCTGATATTGCAGTGTGTTCACAGAGATGTCAATCTCAGCTAGTAATATGGAGAAAGTCTCCTATTACTATGTGCTGTGTGAACCATTTTCTCCTGTCCCCCTAAGTGACAGGTTACTCTAAAGCTTAGCCCAAGAAAGTAAGAATAAAAACAAAAGTATTTGCTAGAAATTATAACCACATGTTTCCCCATCCGAGCCCTGGTTTCTGAAATAATGACTGTGGGGCTTAATTGTTTATGCATATATATTTCTATAAGCTCAGGCTTCTTCCCTGACTAGCTCTTAATTTAATTAATTTGCTTATTGTGTTCTATGAGTGCCACATGGCCGGTTACCTCGCCTCATTTTCAGGCATCTATCTCCTCAGTGTTGGGGTGAATCTGTTCCTGAGCCTGAATCTATCACAACGTTCCCCTCTCCATATTGGAACCCCCACTTCCTGTTTCCTGCCTCAGCAAGTAGACCATCAGATTTTTATTGACAGATGACACTTCCAAACAGTACACAAGAGATTTTCTGTACAAGAAATATAATCCAGCTTTTCAAAATTGTTATGTGAAAAGAGAGACATAATTTAGAGTTATCTTGTCTTTTAAATTAAACTAAGTTACTGTTATCACTGTTTTAAATACCAGTCAAGTGCTCTTAAAGGGTGACTTACATTTTATAGATAGCAACATCTCAGTGGCTTAGAAATGTTAGGTGAGCCCCTTGGGCCTGTGGAGGCTCGATGACATAGCATAGGGGGATTCTGGGATGCTAGGCAGGAGTGGATGGATAGAGGAGCACCCTCATAGAGACAGGGGCAGGGGAGAGGCGAGAGGGAGTTTGTGGAGGGGAAGCTGGGGACAGACAGTGAGTGGGGATGCAGATGGAAGTCTCCTGCAGAGAAATGACCTGGGATTATGGGAAAGCAGAGTAACATTTGTTCTATGATGGAGGAGTAGAGTACTGTGACATAGAAACCCCCACACAGATCAGGAGAAGTCTCTTCTGTATGTTAACAAGTCTGTATCCCAGAAACAGACCACAATTAGCACATGTTCCTGGCAGAGCCATGGAGGAGACTATGTGGATGCTCCTCCTAGAGGCTGGAATGAACAGGGCATAAAGAATGATGGACAAGCTGGGTCCTAAAGAGGAGATCATGGGCTGACCTGGCTGCCAGGGTAGCCTCTGCCAACCTTCCTTCCAAGGATGGGAGAGACACATGTCACGTCCCTGCAGTGCTCTTCTTTGACCCCTGTTTTGCATAGGTGGTCATTGTGTTTCTTTCTCAGTTTAACTTTAAATTGTGACAAAGCCTGTGCTGTACAGTACTGAAACTCACACAAGATAAACAGCTAGTACTCAAAAAAAAAAAAAATGTTACCACTGGAAAATGGCAAAATAACCATAAAGCATCATTATTAGTTGGTAAATAGAAACGTGAAGAGTCAGAAATGTCAACATTGTGGAGAATGTTAGGAGTAATTCTCTCAGCCCAACCCTGTATCTTGGCCTTTCTTTGTTGTCTTCCGTATCATTTTCTCTTTCCTCTCAAACTTGTAGACTAGCTGACCTCAACCTTCCTAATTCTATGACCCTTTAATACAGTTTCTCATGTTGTGGTGACCTCTGACCATAAAATTACTTCATTGCTACCTCATAGCTGTAATTTTGCCACTGTTACAAATTGTAATGTAAATGTTTTTGAAAATGGAGATTTGCCAGACCTTGCATTTTAGAGCCTCTGATATTAGGAGATCTGAGATAATGTTGATATTTTCAAAGTCAATCTCTTATAAAGATTTTTAAGACGTAAATCATAGAATCTCGGTTTGATAGTTTATCTTTCATCAAAGCTGCTTTGGTTTATATATTTGTTCAGTCTGTGATTTTCTTCTATTCCATGCACAGTTCCAGGCAAACACTGTAACATTTATAAAATTTCAGAGAATATATTTTAACTTGAAAAATTCTCTATTTCTAATGCTGAAGCTTTTTAAATATCTTGATAGGAGATAAAGTCAATACTAAGACTCTGTTAGCATATTTAGCTTTAAAAATAACTATATGATTTTCATCAAATGAATGACACAAAATATGATATAGAAGCCTATAACAAAAACAAATAAACCTTCAACAAGCAAAATTAACCTTACTTGTTTAAATCCCTATTGGGGCGGTTGGGGAGATGACTTAGTTGGTAGAGCCACACAAATGTGAGGTCATTGAGTTTGGATCGCCAGTACATATGTGTGGGGGAAAAACAGGCATGCCTACTTATACCTATAATCCCAACACTCAGGATATGGCCACAAGTTACTCTCTGGGGTTCAATGTCCAGCCATCCTAGCTGAATTGTTGAGATTTGGGTTCAGTAAAAGACCTGGTCTCCAAACCAAAATAGAGAGCACTGAAGGGAGATGTCCAATGTTGATCTCTGGTTTCCCTCTGTGTATGCTCTAGCCCATGCACACATGCGTGCACGCGCACACACACACATACATACACACACATACACACATGCACTCACACACACATATATACTTCTGCTTAGACATATGCACAAATTCACATATACCCAAGCATACATACGGTACACACATACAATTGAATAAAATGGAAAATATCAGCAAAGTACTTTAAGGTAGGGAAGATTTATTTTGCCAGGTAGTTCAAGAAAACATCACCAGCAGGGGAAAATGGCAGGGTGAGGAGGTGGCAGTTGAGCACATGGTTTCTGATGTGAGGAAGCAGTGAGGAGACAGAAGTGAGGCTGGGATGTAAAACCTCAAGGCCTGAAGCATCTTTTTTAGTTGTTGGTCAGGATTGTTCAAGACACACACACACACACACACACACACACACACACACACATTATTGTCTATTGCTATTTCTCTCAGTTGCTCCTCAAAGGTAAAATGTGAGCCTCACTTCTGGTACCAAAGCCCCACCTTCTAACTATTCTCCCACATTCACAAAGACCATCAACTGGTGAACAACTGTTCAAATCCATGAGCCTTTGGGAGATTTTTTTTTTTTATATTTCAATCAGAACATTCTGCCTCTGACCCCCAACAAGCTTATGGCCTTCTCAGAATGAAAATGCATCTATCTGAGTATTTAAAATCTTCATAATCTTTGCTAGTATCATCATAGTCTAAAAGTCTAAAGTGTAAAATATCCTTTGAGACTCAAGGAAATCTGTTAACCATGAGCTCTTATATAAAATAAAAAGAGAAAGAAGGAGGGGAGAGGGAGAGGGAGGGGGAGGGGGAGGGGGAAGGGGAGAGGGAGAGGGAGAGGGAGAGGGGGAGAGGAAGGAAGGAAGGAAGGAAGGAAGGAAGGAAGGAAGGAAGGAAGGAAGGAAGGAAGGAAACAAGCCAAGGTACAGGGAGTTGAGAGAAGGCTCAGTGACTAAGAGCACAGGCTGCTCTTCCATAGGACCTAGGTTTACTTACCTGCAGCCACATTACAGTCTACAACCACCTGTAACTCCAGTCCTAGGGGATCCGATGCCCTCTTCTGGCCTTAGTTCTAGCCTCATTTACTATTCTGGAAAAGGGGAGTTTAGTTCTCAGAACCACATCAGATGGTTTATAATCTCATGTAACTCCAGTGCCAGGGGATCTGACACATGCATTGCAGGCGTACCCCTGCGTGCCCATGCACACACGCACGCGTGCGTGCACACACACACACACACACACACACACACACACCAAAACAACTTTGGAAATGGAGGAAGGCCTTTGTACAGTGAAATGAAGAGCAGTGGGAGATTGAAGCTGGGCAGGAGAGGGTGAGGAGGAGCAAATGTTATTCATGTGTATCATACACATGTGAGAGAATATCATGATGAAACCTACTACTTTATGCAACACATGCTAATATTAAAACCAATCTTAAAAAACCAAGCCTAACAGCTTTTCCCTAATCCCAAGTAGCTATAAGGATACCTACCTACCTGGATCATAGATGGTTGAACCTTAACCGACTCGAAGCCAAACTTGTTTCTCCCAACACTTTGCATATTTCTGTCAGTGACAGTTCCACATCTGCTTTTCTTCTCACTCTAGCAATCTGGACGTTGTCTGGGCGCGCATGTTCCTCCGAGGCCTCCCTCTCCCATTGACGGCCAAGCTTTTACTGGCTGGTTTCTAACTCTCACTGCTGCCTGTCACTTACTCACAATCATTTGGTCACAACGATGTGTTTCTCTACATCTTCTCCCTAGCCTCTGATGGGATCTCTGTCCTACCTACCTGTCTCTGCCCTTTGTGATTTTGAAGCCCAAACATCACTTTCCTTGGGGCTTGTCTTCCTACCATGGAGGAACTTGTCTGGTGGAAGTCACCAGCCAGAGAGGGAGTGAGAATTATGTATTATTTAGATGTATTTAGCTTTAAATTTATTTGTTTTTCTTTGCCCTCTTCCTGGTCAAGCAGCAGAGTTCTCTCTCTGGGCTTTTTTAATAATGCATGCACTTCCGTTGATAGGTTTTTGTTTTTTTGTTTTTTCTCATAAATGTCTTAACTATGAAAGCTCTTAGAAAAATTTGGATTCCTTCCAGAACTTTGAACAGCAGACTCTCCTGTGCCAACTAGGTTCAATGCTCTGTTCTGCATATTTGCCACAGGTTTTGACTCATCTTTATCTGCAGACTGCATTCTTCACACTGCCTTGGAGGAAAGTCTTGCCTGTGTGTGATCATTCCAACAGTTTTAATGAGAAGAAAATGCCTTGTAACGACAAATACATAGCATATAGCATTATATAAAATTATTTTACCCATATGTAAATGAATGCATACCAAGATGAAAGTGAAAAAAAACATTCTTTGAGAAATTAGGGAGATGTTGCCCTTTTTAAAGAATTTTGCTCTTAATAAGATCTACATGATCAGGATTGGAAGGGATGGAGAAGGGCAGGGTGCATGGTGAGTTTAGAAGTATCTTTTATGCTTTTCATGTCTTAAGAAAGTTATTAACACTTACTTGGCTTACTGGAGTTAAGAGAAATGCCCTGTCTTATACATGTGTGGTTTGCATTCAATGTTAAAAACAAACAAAAACAATCTGACTTAGTATTCGATCTGTAACAGCAGTGAGATTCTCAGTGAACTTTGCAATCACTTTATGAATGGAGGTGGAACCTTTTTTTTTTTTTACACGCTCATTAATAGTAATTTAGTTTAAAACTAAAGTATTGGAAACAATTCAGCCCATTGGGTATTTAATTCTCCAGCGTTTCCAGGCTTACCACTGCGTTTCAGCAGCTCAGGACTCTAAGCTAAAGGGTAGGTTTCTCCCCACACTGACTGCTTCACATTTTAATAATTTGAATAACCTTTCCTCTTCCCTGACTTCTCAGTGCTTTAAAGAATACCTATAGATCGTCGTTACACCTTCTGATTTATTTGCCAGCAAAGTCTGAAATAACCCAAACTTCAGCATGTTATCATTAGCTCAAAAAAATTCTGCTTGACCACATTGAAATTCCAATTTGAACTTTTCTAGGAAGAATAGACCTCACTTCTAAAGTAGTATTTCTGCATATGTATGAAAATTGAAGTTATCCACCGTTTGGACTTTTCGCTCAGATGTTAACTACGTTCTCAAATTGCATTTTAAATTGCTAAAGCAACCAAATCTGATTACTGCTGCAAGATAACTTTTATATAGATTTCCTTCTCCAATCTGTTCTCATCGTTTGCTCTCTTCTTTAATAATCTGCCTCTACCATTTTTGTGGCTTAACTGTGGCTCATAGTTGTTTGTACAGATCATTTATTTTCAAATAACATAAATATAGACTACCCATGAAGGACAATGTATATAGGCATACAATTTCCCTAATTGTTTTTCATAAAACAGTTTGATCTAATATAATTAAAACATTTGGAATGCATGTTATTTCACTTTTTTGTTGGAGCGGTTATTAAATATAGAATATGTAACAAACAAAAACAGCCCTTCAACCATAAACAGTTTTTATGAACCAGTTGAAAGAATGTAGTTATATTTTATGATTTTTCTCAGTGTGAAATCATTTCAGAACTAGACAGTGAGATTTTAATGATAATGTTGAAGATCCGAGAGTAGAAGCTGCAACAGGGTACAAAAGACAGCTTTCAGCTCAAACCAGGTGCTGTGCCCTGTGCCTGTGTACTGTTTGCCTATAGAGTGACTAGCATAAACTATTCAAAATACTTAAGAAACTAGAAATGGCGGGGGGATTCAATTAATGTTCTATGCAGCCTGGAAAAACTTGTCCAGTTCAGGTTGATGGGCTCCTGAAAAGTGTTCCTCATATTTCCTAGCTTTGAAGACAACTGTCCCTTACCACCAGGGATGCACTTTTCAGGTCCAGCCCCACATATTTTAGGAAACCTGACACTGTGAACATAGTACAGGAGATAAAGGAGGAGTGGGGCAAAATACAGAGAAAATTAAGTACATGCAAATTGTGTTCGTTTGATTATGATTTTATTGTAAGTGACATGGGGCTTTGTAGTTCTATGACTATGCTTCTTGAGAAGAGATGATATTTATACCCTGGATCCCAACAAAATTATCAGTATTTGCTATTTCTTAAGTTACCTCAACAACTAAGCATATTTGAAGAAATACAGTCTGGTTTTGGAAGTGAATTATTATATAATCTAACATAAAAATTTTATACAGAAAGTTTTCACACAACTCTAAAATAATTTTTTAAGTTTTCTGCTATTAAATAATAACCTATTCATATATCTCATTTCTAGTAATTTCTCACATTACTGTCATATTTATATACATGATTAATGAAATTTTAAATGTTTGATATATTCTTCCCTCATTGGTCACAATTTGAATAATTTTTTGTTTATTTGTTCAAATTAAGGATTTAAAATAATATTCATTACAATGTGTTTATTTTCTGCATAATAAGTTTCTTTTTAATATGTCATTGGTGCAACTAACAACAAGCAATTAAGTAAAAAAATGTTTATTAATTAACAAATGGCTTCTAGCTTCTACAAATTTCAGCACATTAACTTACAGAGCTACTCTATGCCATTTCTTCAAGCCTCATTGAAAAATATAGTTAATAGCCATGTTGATCTATTTTTTATTTCAAGCTTTGATTCCAAGTTGTGCTAACTATCTGCAAAATTAAACAAAATATAACAGCAAACTATTGGTAATAGATTATCAATATGTTCTTTCAGTTTTTTCTATAGGACTGACAAATTTAATAATGAAATTAAAAGCAAAGTTTACGAAGCGATATGTAAGATTGGCACTGGGGTTCGTGAGCTCTGTGGTAGGGTATTGCTACAGAACAATGGTTGCCTCTGCCATCTGTACACCTTGAAATATTAAAATACAGTAATGGGTACTGGCTTTGAAGGGTCACATGTGTGTCATGATTTAATGGTGGCATCAGTGATTGCTTTTGAGTGTGCAAGCCCAGCTTTCTCCTTATGTTTGATGTGCTCCTAGGATTTGACTGAACACGGCCCTCATTTTTTAGCACAGCACTTCTGAGAAGATGGTTTTAGCACTGCAGTTATTCATCAATAATCCTTACTTCTTTTTTGTTTGTTTGTTTGTTTGTTTGTTTGTGTTTTTTGTGTGTTTTGTTTTGTTTTGTTTTGTTTTGTTTGAGACAGGGTTTCTCTGTATAGCCCTAGCTGTCCTGGAACTCACTTTGTAGACCAGGCTGGCCTCGAACTCAGAAATCGGCCTGCCTCTGCCTCCCTTAGAGCTGGGATTAAAGGCGTGCACCACCACACCCGGCTAATCTTACTTCTTATTTCTTAAAATTATCCATTTGAACTGTTAGAGACAGACACAGACTTGTATATCTTAATAGAGTACTGTGTGATGCATACATGGTAATATCACATTAAACAACATTGATTACTTCATCATGATGAAAATATTAAAAATCCTTTCCTCTTGAGAATGTCAAGAGGAAATCATATTTCTAGTGACAGGACCATGCGATAGCATATTAGCAATCTTCAGTCCTGTGTAAACACAGCTTAATACCCACTGATCCCACTTTCTCCATCTCCTCCTCCCTCTGCATTCCTGAGGGAATGGCAAGTCCATTACTCACATTTCTGTGATGCCAACGGCTCTAGAGTCTGCGTACATTAGCTGCTTTTCGTTGCTGTGATAAAAGACCAGGATCATAAGCAGTAGATAGAAGGAAGGGTTTGCCTTGGGTTAATGTTTCTCAAGTAAAGTCTGTAATGGCAGTGGAGGCATGGAGGCAGGCGGCAGCAGCAGTAAGCTGAGACATCCCATTTCTGTCCATACATAGGGAACAGAGAGCAAGCTATAAGTGGGGTCAAGGCTCTGCATTTTTTACTACTTATCCTCAGTGACATATTTTCTCCAGCAAAGCTGTGCCTTCCCGAGACAGTGCCACCAACTGGGGACCATCACATTGCGTCTGAGTGAACCTCGGCAGTATTTTTGTCTTTTTTGTCACTGGCTTACATTACTTCACATAGTGATCTCTAGCTTATCCATGTTTTACAAGTAGTAGAATCTCATCTTTTTAGGGGTTAAGTAGTATTCCACTTTATATGGTATCACCTCTTCTTTCTGAATTTATCAGTTATTGAACGCTTAATTTGCCCCCCCACCCCCGCTGTTATGAGTAGTGTTGTAATAAACATGGAAGTACAAATTCCTGAGAGGCTTATTTAGTTTCCTATGTGTATAAACCTGGTAGGAAGATCGTTAGAAGATATGGACTCCTGGAATGGGACTTAGGCCATCAGACTTGGTGGTAAGTACCTTTACCCACTGAGCCATCTCACAAGCTCTACTTTCACCTTTTTGGGTCAGGTTGTTGTTTTGCTTTGTGACTCACTGGGGCCCATCTGTAGATAAGATAGAATCCTCTGTGAAGAATGTCCATTAATATTTGAATCTGGATGGTCATGTCTTTGGAAAAAAAATCTTATTTAATTTTACTGAAAATACTTTCCTGGTTGTCGTTGTCATCGTCCTCATTGTTGCCTTCTTTCTTTCTTTCTTTCTTTCTTTCTTTCTTTCTTTCTTTCTTTCTTTCTTTCTTTCTTTCTTCTTCTTCTTCTCCTCCTCCTTCTCCTCCTCCTCCTCCCCCTTCTTCTTCCTCTTCTTCTTCCTCCTCTTCCCCCTCCTCCTTCTCCTTCCTTCTTCCTTCTCCTCCTCTTCTTTCTTTTTCCTTTCTTTCTTTTCTCCTTCTTCCTTCCTCTTCTTCCTCCTCCTCTTCCTCTTTTTCTTATATTCAAAGATTTGGTTCTTTCTTATAGGTCCAAATTTCTCCAGCATTTCACTCATATATTTTTAAATTTTCTCATTGACTGAATGACCCAGTTTCTCTGTCTTCTCTCAGAGCTCTAATATTTTGTTCTCCACATGATGTATTCTGTTGGCGAGGCCTATCACAGAGGTTTCCATTTCCTGTATCATTTCAGCCTAGTTTTTCTTCAGCGGTTCCCTTTATTGTAATCTACTGTCACATCTTAAATATGAGACTCAAAGTGACCAGATCCGACTGAATTGGCAGCAAACACACTCACTCAGGTTTATTGAAGTTCACTGGTCCCAGGGCACAGTCCAGAGAAGTCCCACAGGGGACCCAAGAGAGCCAGTTCTTATAGTCCTGGACGAGGAGCAAGGTGACATGTCAGGCAAGAGCTGGCTTTTTTCCATATAAGGTCCTTTTTCGAGTGCATGGTGGTTGGTCTCGAGGGAGCTGGCACCATGGGAATTCGGTTTTGGTCCCATCTGGGTTTGGGAGGGGGGTTTACAGTGCGGGCAGGGCTGTAGTGAGCAGTAGCATGGATCCCAGGCTAACAGAATTGACTGCCTTATTTTAGCCTTTTGTATGTGTTCTCTTGTAGAACTTTATACTGTCTTTGTGTTGATTGAATATATTTGTTATTGTTCACCTGTCGTCTTTGAGCGTACTTTTAAGTCGCTGTCATTTGATTCCATTACTATGTGATTGGTGCAGTTTTGGATGGTAGTTGTCTTGTTTATTGTGTTGTCTTTGTGTCTTCACCAGAACTTTTGGGTTTGGAGGTAGTGTTAGCTGAGTCTTTTTCTTCTTGCCTTCCTTCTTCCTTCCCTTTCTTTCTCACTTTTATCTTAATTCAAGTTACTCGATTTATTTATTTATTTATTTATTGTATTGGAGTTTGCAAAGTTCAGGAGAAATCCAAGCCATGGTAGGGCTGAAATGTTGATTTCCTCTGTGGCACTGGTATTTAAGTCTTTGGAGACCATCATTAATCTCCCCCCGGGTCAGCAAATATCTGCAGTAACTGAGTCACTTTCCAGGGTTCAGCACACCTCTGCTGATCCCTGATATTGATTCGGATTTTGTCACTCTGTGGTGTGGCTCTCCACACCTGGATACCATGCCCCAAGTCAACTCCACTCTACTCCTCATTTCCACAACCCTTGCCTAATATTGTGGGTCCTATGTACCTAGGTGCATTATCCTTGCTTAGATCTGGTTTGCCCCCTTCTTCCTCAGCTTTTACCACTTGTTGTGGCTCCTTCAACTTGGGTAAGGACTCACAGCATCTTTTGTTTCCATATATTCTACCAAGGCTCCCCATTCACCCGAGAATCCTTGGTAGTTTTATAATTCAGCCATTTTTAATGTAATAAGAAACTCTATACTGTTTTTCATGATAACTATAATGACTTACCTTCTCACCATGCAGTGAGCAAGGGTTTCCTTTACTCCATACTCTTACTAGAACTTGTTATGGTTAATATTTTAGTAGTAGCAATTTCGACTGGTGAGAAGAAATATCTCATTGTGGTTTTAATATATATTTCTTTGGTCAATAATAATGTTGAACAGGTTTTTAAAAGATTCATTTATGTATATGAGTATCCTATTTGCATGTTTGCCTGCATGACAAAGGAGCGCATCAGACAGATGGGGCATCGATCCCATTATAGACAGTTGTGATCCACCACGTGGTTGCTGGGAATTGAACTCAGGACCTTTGGAGGAGCAGCCAGTGCTTTTAGCTGATGAGCCATCACTTCAACACATGTTGAGTAATTTTTATACCTATTAGTGTTTGCTATTTTATCTATGCCTACTAACTATTTTGTATCTGTTAAATATTTGTATTAATTTTATGTAAATGCTATTCTATTCTGCTGCCTACTTTTAGATACTTCTAGGTCAGGCATGGCCTTGGTGGGGACAGAATGACATGGTTCCTGCCCCTGTGACAGGGCCAGCAGATGTGGGCCTCCATGAGTGTTAATGGCTGCTGTGGCCATAAGACTTGTTTGTATAATAATGTACATATTTTGCATTCTACCTTAAAGGAATGTCCTCCCTGTTAATGTTCCTGACTCCATGATAATTAGAAACAGCACAAGTCCAGGAGTTGAATGTGTGACTATGTCTCAACAAAATGGAAAATGCTGGGACTTTCAGGACAGCCTTTAAGACTATGGAAAAGAACTCTAAAAACACAGGTTGAAAAATATATAATTTTTCAACTTTGCAAAATATAAGGATACAATCTGATTTATGAGGGGCTTCTAGAATCTAAAGGAACAAATGCAGCTATACTATGTGTCAACTTCTCAGAAAGATACTAAGGAAGGAGATAAAGAGATTTAGGGGGTGGTGATCTCAGGCGTTCACACCAGCTAAGTTTTTTTTTTTCACTTACACTTACAAAGGCAGACAAATTCTTGAGTTCAGTGTCTCTCTGGGACAGAGCAAAGTTAGCCCCAGGTATGGTAGAAATGGTAATTTTCAGGATAGGATCTCACCCAGCTAGCTTAATATCTGTGCTTAACAGAAGCAGACGTATCTCTGAATTTCTTGACAATGTTAAAAGAAAACACTGGCTTGCTGTCCTCTAAGAATTAAGGGGCTGGGGCCATGGCATGATGATCCTTAGGATAATCAAAAGGAAACCTAGAGAAATGACTGGATTGATATGTAAATAAAAGACTGGGCTCATGATCTCCAGGAGATGAGCTATCCAGAGAATTTTTTAGAATAGCAAGAGAGAACTGCTTGGAGAGAGAGAGAGAGAGAGAGAGAGAGAGAGAGAGAGAGAGAGAGAGAGAGAGAGCTGTCTAGAGATCTCCAGAGAGAGCAGATCAGAGAAGAAAGCAGAGCAGAGAGAAAAGCAGACTGGAAAGCTGTCTCTGGCAGAGCATAGGCCTCCAGCTTCAACCCAGTTTGTATACCCTACTCCCAGACACCCCTTCCTCAGAACCCCTCTCCAAGCAAAGGCCGGTCCTAGGCAAGATCAGGCTATTTGTCTTTCTGTTATTAAATGTTGGAGTCCCTTACCTGTTCTGGATGTCAATCCCTTTTCAGATATGTAATTGAAAAATATATTCTCCCGTATTTTATATTAGTTTTCCATTTGATTGCTCTTGTTATACAAACGTTTTATGGGTCTTTTGTTTTAATTTTTGTTTTTTTGTCTTAGTGATACAATGTCCTCTGTCTATATTTAGAGAGCTTCATTTTGAACACATTGAAACAGGAGGGCCAAGCCATTCTCAGTACCTTAAAAACTTAACTATTTAAAATTGATTTGAAGTTTGGGGTGTTGTCCAAAATCTCTTGCTCATTCTATGTTTCTGACTTAATTCTGGCATGCTCTTTTCTGCAAGTATTACATTTTTGTGGTCTTCTGCTTAAAGTTTCTATCCAATTGTACTTAGATTTTGTGACTGGCAAGAGAGCTCTATTTATAGCACATCCCTTTGACGCTCCCGGACCTGCCTTGCACACAGTCGGAGGCATTTTAATTGATTGATTTTTGGTAGGGCCGAATCTGCTTCGGAGCTCCCTCCTCTCCTTGTCTGCCCCTGTAAGCTTTCCCTCTCAGCAGAGTTCCCTGGGAGGTTCTGTAAGGCAGACTGTGTCATCACACTGCTGGATTATCCTAGTATAAAATGGTTGGAGGGTCTTCAGGTCAGTTGTTTTTTTTTTCCCTCTTCATTCCCTGCCTTCTCTAAGGCCCCTGACACAGTTGATTTGATAGCATATGTGAAGCACAGTTTCCAGTCCAGGTTTCAGAAAACACCCATTTGGGGGACGTATGGAGAAACTAGAACATATGAAGCACCTTGAATCTGATATTATGCAAAGAATGTGAGAAATGCTTAGTTTCTTCCCTAGTTGCCACACAGATGTGCCAGTTTGTAAGCCATAGCTATTGCTCTACCATGTGCTTTCCTTTCAATTCTGTTGACTTCTAGTATAGATTCTATATCTAGATTTTTTCACTTTTGCTAATTAGTGACACTTCAGACTTTTATAAACAATGTACAGTATATCTTGTTAAGCAACGAAAGAGAAACTTATTTCTTTGCATACTGTATGTAGATCATTTGGACTACAGACATGAAGCTTGGTTTGTAATCTAGAAATCAAGATTGAGTAGTAAGCTCTTGAAATCTTTAATTTTTATGCTCAGTCTGTGAGAATGAAGCCCACATTCTATCATATTTCATGACAGAAGCCCTGTTTGCATTATTTTGGTCATCGTTATCAAGAGTAGAAAAGAGTTGCTGCAGCGTGGAATTTTAGAATTTAAGGCATACAATTTCTTCTTCGCATTATTATAGAGTCATTTCAGTGACTTCTCCAAGATCATTTAATTTATGGCAAATCTAAGTAGTTGATATATAGTTACAATCTATTAGTTCTTACTTAAGATGTGCGGGAATAAGGGCCAGAGACATTTGTTCATGATATCAGCTTCATTTTGCTTTTTGAAACCCATTAGCTCATTGTTTTTGACAGCTTTTTACAGACTTAGAAATATATAGCCCTTAAGTGATCATTTCTCTTGATTTCTATTACTCAGTTCTTTAAAGTTTCCAGTTGTGTTTGATTTTATTCTAAACACTTTTTTCAAAAAAAAATCACATTAATCTCTTTATCTTTTTTTTTCTTATGTCAGAAAAAAAATATCTTCCTGTCTCTCTTTAGGGAAGTCAGAATTCCTTTAAATGAAGCATTTTGACAGTGGTGGCAACTAAATGAATGCAGAACATTAACCTAGGTGCAGCTGGGTGTTACTAAGTAACTAGGTCCTATGCAAGCAGGCTGCTAGCAGGTTCCCCAGGGGAAACAAGATAAGACTCAACAGGAAGTCCTGGAGGGAGAAGCATTTTTTTTTTCTGAAGAAATTTAAGCATTTCTCTTCAGTGCCATAGTGAACACTTTTCTTTCCAATGTACTTCCAAGTTTCCATTTTTTCAAATTTTATTTTACCAGTTTACACTCTGCATGTGTGGTGGTTTGAATAAAAATGGCCCCCAGAGGCTGACATGTATGAATGTTTCTTCTCCAGTTAAGGAAAATAATTTGGGAAGGATTGGGAGGCGTGGCCTTGTTTGAGGAGGTGTGTTACTGGGTGTGGGTTTGAGCCTTGAAAAGCCAATGAAGGTCTCCTTTGGCTTCCTGTGTATCTGCTGCCTGTGGATCAGGATGTAAAACACTCAGCTACTGCTCCCGTGCCATGCCTGTCTGATTCCCACCATGATAGTCAGGAAATAACCTTCAAAAAATTTAAGTATACCCCAAATTAAATGCTTTTTTCATAAGAGTTCCCTTGGTCATGGTGTCTTTTCACAGCAATAGAACAGGATCTAAGACATACTGCTCACGTCTTCCTACACTCATAAAGATGAATATTGGTGTCATTCATAAAGTGGGCTTTACTATCCTGCATCACATGAATCTGTAGAATAGATATTCTCCATATGTCTGTTACTATCAGACACTTTTTCCTAGTAGACTAAATTGACCAGATAGTCTCGTTTTAGATTTTATATTTCATATCAAATCTAAATTTAACATTCTATACTTTTTTTTGGTTAAATGTAGTCATTGTGGTCATTTTCTACAGCTCAGTGAATAAGTGGGTACATGGTATTTTCAGGTCAAGTTGACATACGTCATTTCTGATCACTGTTCTGTGCCAAGACTAATCCTGTACAGAACAACTTATTTTATCCTGCCCTCCACAGCATGGTTGAAGCTTTGTAGATCTCTTATAGCTTCCAAACACTGAGGGTAGAAAAAGCAGATGCTTAGAAACCTGCCAGACTTGGTTGGCCCCAGATAAGCATATCAAAGATGTATTATCTAGTGTACTATATCTTGACTTAGTCTGTTATCTGTCACACAAGAAAGACTGGTATTTGTTCTATCTTGGCTGTGATTGAATCATTCGCTGGCTGAGTGACTTTAATTACTCTTGCAAATAAAACCCTATGGTATGGGCTTTTGATCATTTTCAAAGTCTAAAATAACTTGTTACATGAGAGTCTCTGGTAAATTAAAATGGATTCATGTATACTGGTTAAAAATATCACTTTGGACAGTAGTGTTTCTTTATTTAAACTTTCTTCCTAGCTAAAAAAAAAAAAAGAGTGCTGCCAGACTATGTCAGGAACATAATTTAGAATGTGTTTTATAAAACATGAACTTTTTAAAACTTTATTACCCATAGTCATCAAGTCACTCATTAAAATACAGTAAATAAATTAACACATGTAGATGTGATTTGAAGCCATAACACACTTGAGATCATGAGGAATGTTTTCAAGACAGGTGAAATGTTCTTCTCTTGCTTTTGTAATATTCTGGCCCCTCATAGCAATCCATATATAGGACAGCAATGGGAGATGCTTCAGTGAGAGTCTACTCCCTCCACAGCCTGATTACAATATGTTTTACAGGCCATCAGGGGAATGTCACCATCTCATATAATTTAAGGATGGTTCAGTGTTTTGCCTAAATAGGGGTAAATAAAAATGATTTCATTCTTCTATGACTAACTCTTCCTCAAGATGTCCACATGCACAGCTTCACTTTGTTTTAATGCTAACACTATCTCTGGAATCCCTGTACTGAGCCTGTCACACAACTCCTCTGTCAGGAAACCCTGATCCCTTATACCAGCTGCTCCATGTCCCTCAAACAATGTCTTTCTGCGCGTTAATGTGCTAAGTCAACCAAGAGATTTTCCTTTTCTTCACACTTGATTTTTCTCTCAGGACTTCTGGGCCTCAGCCTCCCTGCAACAGTCAGCCCATATGCCTTCGACTTAGTGGCTGTCCTTACAGCATTCTTTTCTCAATCACGTTGACCTTTGACTGTTTGCTTCCTTGTTGTTGACTTTGTTACTTTGGGTTATTTTCCTAAATTCTGTCTGTAATGCTAATTTTAGGTGCATACACATATTGCTCTGTTTTTCCCACCCATTATCTCCTTCATTTCTGTCCCCCATCTTTCTCAGTCTTCTGTCCCAGCCTTTCAACACCTTCATTGAGAAAGCATACATTTGTCCCACAGTGTCTTTCTTTCTCAAATTAATCATCCTGTGTAACCCAGAACATCATTACCTTCATTCTTACAATTTCTACAATCCCACCTTTCACTGGATGACTACTAAGGACAAATTTAAAACTCCCTTGCTATCTTTGGTTTAGAACCAGTGCTGGAGACCATATTAAGACTTGCCTTTAATTGAAGATTCGTCTGAGATAAAGATTCCCATTAACCATAACTGCAGGTTGCCTAAGTTATAGAAATACACACATTTTATTTTTATTTATTATCATGCATTTTTAAAATGATACAGGTATTTATGCATTTCTATGTAATAGATTTAATTGCTTTCCATTTTCTTTGATTTCTACCAAAGCTAAGTAGTTTCTTGATCTTTATTGATTTTTCTAAAACTGTCCCATTCTTTTGTCTCTAACAGGTGGTTGCTATAGTGATGGATGTGTTTACTGATGTGGATATTTTCAAAGAAATAGTAGAGGCATCAACACGAGGAATATCTGTGTACATTCTACTTGATGAGTCCAATTTTAGTCATTTTCTAACAATGACTGAAAAACAGGGTTGTCAAATTCAACGTCTCAGGGTAAGAATTCACTTTTCTTCCCCCTCACGGACTTTTGCTTACCATTTTCATTCTTGTCAAATTTGAGTCAGGTTAAGATAAATTAGTCAAATTGAAGACAAAATAATGGAGAGGGAGCAGTGGTTGGAGGAGTGGAAGGCCTGTTTGTTCTGGGATCTGCTTCTGGATAGAGGGTGCCTTTGCTCTCTTCTGCACTAGCTCTGCCTCTGGGAAGAGTTGGTGATTCCATTTCATGGACACAACTTTGAAACCCCTGACAGGCAAGTGACTCCACAATTTGGTATGTGTGGCTCTGTCCAAGCATTGTTAATTTCGTGTTTTCAGTTACATTTGACTTGTGGGAGGATCACCGAGCTATTATAATCTGCAAGTGTTTCTCACAGTGAAATCTTTTAGGAAACCATTCTGTGTAAGCAGAAAACATGTCCATTGAAATGGTTCTTTTTCTTTCTTTCTTCCTTTTTTTTTTTTTTTTTTTTTCCCCAAGACAGGGATTCTCTCTGTAGCCCTGGCTGTCTTGGAACTCACTCTGTAGACCAGGCTGGCCTCAAACTCAGAAATCCATCTGCCTCTGCCTCCCAAGTGCTGGGATTAAAGGCATGCACCACCACTGCCCCGATCTTTTTCTTTAGTATTTGATTTTAGGGAAATATTTGCAGTTTTCTTATTTGTATGTTTTAAGTTTGTTTCAAATAAGTAGTTTTGGGTGGTTTACGTCATTATTTATTTACTTTGTAAAATGTTCCACTCTTAGATATAATTTTATGTTGCCATATAATTGCAGAACATTCGCATACGGACAGTAAAAGGTCAAGATTATCTTTCAAAAACAGGAGCAAAATTCCACGGAAAAATGGAACAGAAATTTTTGCTAGTTGACTGCCAGAAAGTGATGTATGGGTCTTACAGGTAAGAATATTGTGTTCATTTTAAGCATTTCCACCCACTGAAATAAGTTATTATTTTGAGATGTTAGCAGTATCAACTTAGTTGTATCTTAAAAATAAGTAAAAAAGAAGCTGGAGGATGCTCAGCAGTTCAGAGAACTTGTTACTTTTATGGAGGACCTGAGATTGGTTCGAAGCACTCATCTAGTGAGGCTCCCAACCATTAACTCCAGCCCTGGGCGCATCAGCTCTCTTCTGGTCTCATCTAGAACTGCACTCATATTTATAAACTCATACACAGATACATACACATGATTATTCATCTTTTAAATCCCTTTTAAAAATTGGAAAATGATTCAGAATCTATAATGTGAAGATTTGGAGACTTGTACCTTGCAAACATCTCTGTGGTACCCAGGCTGCTTGTGTGACTATGGACAATCCTGAAACTTGGCTTCAGGTCCTTTATCAAAACACCAAGGGAGTTGGCTAACATGGAAGGTGATTTGCAACTCTCTAATGGCAAAAGTGGATTAACTCCTACAAAGGTAATGAGTAATATTAATTTAGAAATAGTCATTTCAGCCAGTATTGGTAATGTATGCCTCATCCCTCAGCATGCAGGAGGATTGTCACGAGTTCAGTACCAGTTCTGTTTACCTAGTGAGTACAAGTTCAATTAGGATTATAGCAAGATCCTGTCTCAAATATGAAAAGAAGGGCTCAGGTGATGACTTAGCCTGTGCAGGCACTTAATGCCAATCTGATGCTTTGAGTTTGACTCCTAATACCCCTGTGGTAGAAGCTGAGATTCGATGCTCACAAGATAGCCTCTGATATCTACATCCATGGTGGCACACACATATACACAAATGCACACAATAAAACTAAATGAATAAAATGTAGAAAAAAACAAATAATTGACACCTATAGAAACAAATCAATGTGTAAAAAACATTGCACTTTGAGAGGCCACGAGAACTTCCTTAGGATTGTTCAATGTATACATTGACTTAATGTATACACCTGAGAAAGCCAGAACAACAACCTGACCTGGTCAGGCTGATGTGGAGTGTAAACATTGCTAGGTAATTGTTCAATAATATCCAGAAATGCATTATTCCTGAGTGTAATACATAGTAAATCTATATAAACAGGCATATCAAAAACTCTTATACTTGTCAAGCCAAAGTCACTAAGGTACTGTAGGCCTACTGCAGAAGACATGGGAATGACTCCAGAGAGCTGTGAAGGTGAACAGGACAGTATGGCAGAGCCTTTGCCTTTTGATAAGTGTAACTATCTGCAAGGAAATAACAGCTTGAAGTGGCTCATCTTGCATTTTCCTTTGTTTATATAAAATGAGGATGATCATGGAACAAACTACATGGGATTTCTGTATAATTACGTACCCCAAACAATAATATTGGCTATTATTTTACGCCTTTCTTTGTTATTTTCTGCCTAAGTTTGCTGTAGGATCAGGGAGCCTCCCTCTCTCCTTCCTTCCTTCCCTCCCTCCTTCCTTTCCTCCCTCCCTCCTTCCTTCCTTCCCTCCCTCCTTCCTTTCCTCCCTCCCTCCTTCCTTCCTTCCCTCCCTCCTTCCTTTCCTCCCTCCCTCCTTCCTTCCTTCCCTCCCTCCTTCCTTTCCTCCCTCCCTTCCTCACACCCTCCTTCCCTCCCTCCTTTGTAGCTGTTTGGAGTTCCAAAAGAAAACTAGTTAAGAGCAGAAATTACAACTAGTACTTGAACTTAATGAGTCATTTTAAAGTCTCATTATATATGTATATATTTGTTCAGACACACTTACTTTTAGAGGGGCTTTAATTGAATTTTAATTAAGATTGACCTTACTTAATATACACATCCTGTCCCTTGTCTAAGTACATCACAGCTACTCTGTGGCTCGATGTTGAACATGTTATACTCACTACAGAATTTAGCTCATTTGTTCCTGCCACTATGAATTGATAGTTAAATGTTGTCATGATTGGAGGTGAGGTACTCTGGTGGCTATGGATTTTTTAAAAAGTACTTTAATTAAGAAAATAAAAGAATAACCAAAACCAAACTAAACCAAATCTACAAAGCCTCTCTAACGTCAGGCCATGTGGAGGAGTGGAGGACAATATGGAATTTTTAGGAGGAGAGAATATTATGGTTCATCTAAAACTTTTTCTACTAATTCCATTCTCTGTGTTATTTCAAGACCATTTTAAATATTATATATATTCATATATATATATATATATGTGTGTGTGTGTGTGTGTGTGTGTGTGTGTGTGTGTGTGTTGGAAGACATTGTCATTTTTATTTTTTATTTTCCTTGTATCATTTATTGTACAAGGAACTGTTTCATAGTACATTGAAGTATGGATTGTGCATTGAGCACTTCCTGTCTGCTTCCTTACCATCCCTTTAATTATTCCTTGCCATTCCTGCTCATCTCCTTAAATTACTTCTTTATTTTTTTTATTTTTTTTTCAGATTATAATAAAATAACTTCATTTCCCCTTCCCTTTCTTCCCTCCAAACCCTCTCATACACCATTCCTTGCCCCCTTCAAATTCATGTCTTCTTCTTAAAAATTAGTTGTTGTTACATACACACACATACACACACACACACACACACACACACACACGCACACGCATATATATATGTATATATATTCCTAAATACATAAACACAGCTCAGTCTATGGACTGTTACTTGTATTATGTTTTCAGAGCTAAGGTTGGGTGTTCTGTTCCCTTGGGTAGGTTATTGCCCTGCTCTCGACATTCCTTAGTTGCCTGTAGTGCTTTGTGTAGGTTTAAGCCTCATGGGCTTTGCCGACATCCACTTTATCATGTCTGTTATTGTTGATCTTGCTCACCTCATGCTGAACCAAACTCAGGTCCCCTAGATGAGCAGTACATGTGCTAAGCCATCTCTCTTCTCCTCCTTGGCTGAATTTCCTATTGTAAAAAAAAAAAAAAATCCTAAAAAGTTATTATATGACAGTTGTAAACCACTGTGGTCAAAACCTATTCCCTTCTAGTAAAAAATAGCTTGAGCTGTTCACACTACAGTATATCATTTTCCATTTTCCTTGTGGGCACCCTTGTAATTGTTTTCTTTCCTTGACTACTTCCATGTCTACCTTTCCTCTCTTCTTTCTTTAGTTCTTTTTATGTACTTTTTTAGACAAAGTACCACTTTCTTGCTCAGGTTGCCTGTGATGGGTTATATAGTCTAGGTTGCTATTCCCACTCTCCTGGGTCTTCTCTGGTCAATGTTGAGATGCAGGTATGTTCCACCACACCAAGCTCAAAATATTTTCTTTAATTGGTACCTGCCCCCTCCCCTGGAAGCCATTGGGTTCTAAAGTCTCATCAACTGTAGAGATGTCTGAACTCTGCAATCACAACAGCCACATGTGTGCAACAGCTTACAGAGTGATGGCTTATCAGGAAATCACAGGCATTTGATGTGTCCTAGTGAAATAAAACAAACATGTTTTAGTTAATGAATATAAATAATATTTTGAATTTGGTATCCCCACCTGAAATTGTAAGCAGTATTTTGAAGATATTTGTAAGGTATTTTACATATATTAAATTGAGAAGGAATCTTTTTTGTTTGTTATATTCAGGGCCTCCACTTGAGGTCTGCTGTCTTTGCTTGCTCAGTGCAGGGGTTACAGATGTGAGTCTCTAAGCCCCACTGAAAATGAATTATTGTACACTTATATTTTTTTATATTATGACCTGTGAAAATTTTACAAGATTTTCTCAAAAGTTGGTGTCTCTAAGGTGCTATTTTTAATCAAGCATTAAGATGGTCACATTTGAAATTCATGCTACAACCTATATACTTTCACTACTTGAATCCCATGGGCTTTATTTTTTAGCCCGTTGCCAGGAAACGATCTTCTTAACTCACCCTTGGTATGTGAATTAATACTTATACTTGACAGTTTATGACTGATGTATGGTGTCCTGTTAGGGAAGAGAAAGTGTTTTCAACCCAAGTAAATACCTGTGTATGGTCTTTTAATGTAAATAAGATTAAAGACATAACAGTCCAAAGTGGACTTCTTGTTTACTGCCTTAAGTTAGTTGCCCTTGGTCCTGGCCTTCAGATGCAGTTCTTGGTTCTCCTGGCCAGCTCTCATGATACTGATTTCCAGCTTTTAAATAATCTCATTAGACTGCTTTTTCCGATTCATGGATTTCCCTTATTAGCTCTTACAGTTTCATTATGATGACGGAGGTCTATTTCCACCCACTGGTATTCACTTTCCAGTCTTGTCACCATTCTTCTAGGAGGGTATGAGCACAAATTTCTTCTCCATGGGAAAACCAGGTTTACATTATTGAAACTGGGTTAGAACTGAGCACTGTTGAAGTGTTTCACTTACCTTCCAAAAATGAATAGACATTTTATCTTTGTTTCACGTGAGTGCGAATGTGTTAGCAAGTTAGGTGCATATGCGTGCACAGGCACAAGCCAAAGGATGAATTTGAATACCTTTCTTTCCCCTGGTGCCTTCCACCCTTTATGCTGTGTGTGTGTGTGTGTGTGTGTGTGTATGTATGTGTGTGTGTGTGTGTGTGTGTGTGCATTGTTGGATTTGTTTCGTTTTCGGATGTAAACAGCATATCTCATTGGCCAAGAAGTTGCCTTTGAGTCACAGGCTCACTCTGGCAGTCACTCAGCCTGTCTCTGACACCTCTGGGCATTCCAGTGGCTCTGCTTGGTTTTGTTTGTTCGTTTGTTATGTTTGTTTGCCTACTTGCTTTCCCATCCTCTGCCTTCCCTTCTGTTTATTGCTCTTGTTTTACAGTGGATTGCACAGACTTTTCAGCACACGAATGACTTTTCCAAATGTCCGGTTACTGATTGGCAATGTGTTACACGCAATCTAGGCTAACAGGACCTAAGCTAGGAATACAGTCCATGTTTTCACTGCTTTGATCCATGTTTTCCTAAGTCCCATTTTCTTTTGTTTTTCTTTATCTGTCTTTTTCTGAATTGCTTATTTATAGCTCAACTGGAGATAGAAAGTTTTTCTAATTTTCCTCATGGTATTGGTTTCCTCCACTATTATCAGAAAGGATACTTTGATAATTCAAGTCTTTCTTTCCTTGTTAAGACTTATTTCTGGTTTAAAGATGGTCTGTCCTAGAGGCATTTTATAGACACGGAGAAGAGGTGTTCTGAATATTTCAGTTATTCCTGTTGTTTCATAGTGTTTTTCACCTGCCTATTTATAAATCCATTATTGAAAGTAGACACTATTATATTTGAGTCACTCTTTAAAGTCTATCCTACTTTGCTTAATATACTTCAAAGCCCTAGTACATAAATACAATTGTTACAAATGATGATGTTTTTTACTCATTAATTATGAATGAGTGTTATTATGATTTCAACAAACATTATCTTCTTGCTAAACTAAAATTGACCCTTGGACCATCATCTGATGTCTTGTCTTTGATAAATTGTCAGACTTTAAAGTCTGTTTTCTCTGATACCATATGGCTTTTATCTTCAGCATCATCTTCAAGATACTCTTTTTTTTTTTTTTCAGTTTGTGTCTGTCCTTAGATCTAAAGTGGGTCATGAATACAGACAGTGTTTGGGTCTGGAACTTTTATTCATTCCTTTGATTTATGTGTTTTGGTTGGAAAGTTAGAAGAAATTCTTAGCAAGAAGTTACCTTGGCCATTGCTGTTTTCAGGGCAAGTTGCAATTCCTTCCCCCTGGCTTCTTTTGTTTCATTCTCATTTCTGTAGGGATGTGTCTGAATTCTCTTCTTCCTTCTTTTCTCATGTCCTATAGATATTTTCTTTTTGTTCTGTTTTGTTTTGAGACATGATTTCAATTTGTAATCTAAGCTGCATAGAAATCATGTAAATACCTCTTCCTTCTCCTCCCAGTATTAAGGTTTGCAAGCATGACTTACCGCCTGAAGTTGAGTGTGGTATCTTAAGCTACTAGGCTTCTACGCTTCATTATTATTGGCATTCAACTTATACAAATATGATCTGATACAGTTCCCACTTCAACAGTAGTTTGGATTTTTTTATTAAATACTTTGAATATCTTCAGAACACCATACCTGGGGATAAAGATCTCAATAAGCTGTACAGGGTACCTGAGATAAAATTTCCTTTAATGAACAGTGGAAATGATTAACAAAATCAGAGTACACTGTGAAGCATCAGTTAGTAATAGGAGATACAGAAAGACTCTGGAGACTAAGGTAAATGAATGGTCAGATAAGTACTTTGAATACAATGGTTGCAAAGCCCTAAAAGGATGTGAGTCAAAGACTCAGAAGGAAAACAGTATTACCAGGAAAGAGCAACTGCAAAGATCTGGGGACAAAAGGGTCTGAGAAATGTATGATTGAATATCTTAGGCCAGTGGTAAGATATCCAGGAAGAACCAAAAAAATAATCTGGGAATGGTGGCACTTGCTAGTAACCCTAGCGTTCAAGAGATTGAGGCAAGAAGATCCCATTGCCATCCTGGGATAAAAACATATAAGAGCATTCTCTAAGGTTAGGCAAGGATTTGAATTTTATTTTAGGAAAGTTAGAAAGTCCTATATTGGAATATGACATAAGCCAGTCTTTATTGACTTGTATGCTGTGTCAGTTGACCAATATGGAAATGAAGATGCTTAGATTCAAAATAGCTTATGACACAATGACTTGGGTGACACAGAATTGTGAGAATTTTTAGAATCAGTGTCAGCAGAACCTGTTTATTTCTGTTAGTTCTGGGAACCAGAATTTATTCAGAGGCACTTCCTTGCTTTGTGTGGACCACTGAAAGGATACTTGGAACAGTGACTTAACTAAGATAGAAGTAGAGAGAGCTTTGTGTGGATGTATTGCCTAAAACTCTGCCTGTATCACTGTCTCAAAGAAGACCAAAACAAAGACAGGTCTGGCAAAGAATGATGATGGGATGAAGACTCACAAACTGGATGGAGAAGCCTGGTGAGGCTGGTTAATGTCGCAAGCAGACACTGGACATTGATTCTACGGAGAAAGGAGCTCAGTAGTGACAGTGCAGATCTGCACCTCATCCCTCATAGATGACACAATTCACCCATCGTGACAGAGAAGCACGGGAGTTCTTCCACACAGCCCTCAAGTGTCTCACATGTCCATTCAGATTCACCTTTGAAACACTCAACTGAATACCTCACTGTAACCTGCAATTTTATGACAGCATTTAAAAGACTACTTTTTCCAGTTGTCTTATATTCTCAGTTTCCTAAACTCAACTCTCAGAGAATATTGTGTTTCGTATTCTTATGGGCTATACTTTATTCTAACATTTTTCTCTTTATAGTAAATTCAAGTGTGTACTACATGCCTGATCTTTCAAGTGTGTACTAACAGATAACCACTAAAAATGTGATCCCCAAACATTTCTTTATCTTACAATTTATCGGAATTTGGGGACAAATCCTAATCACCCAAACTTTCCTTAGCTTTCAAACTTAGGTACACACTTCCCAAATCCCTCACACCACTTCTTTATTCCAGTTAAGTATATTGTGGTGTGTCCTGGTGTGTGTGTGTGTGTGTGTGTGTGTGTGTGTGTGTGTGTGTGTGTGTGTGTCTGTCTGTCTGTCTGTCTGTCTGAGTGACTGAATAAACTGGAGCAGTTAAACTACCTGCTCCTATGTTTTGACTCCCACTCTCTCTGGGCAATTCTGCATACCTGTGAATTGAACACACATTTGTTGCTTTCAGTTTCTGACATTGCCTCATTCATAGCATCAGTTTGATTGAACATTTAATTTTTTAATTTATTTTTTATTTCTTTACTTCTGTCGGCATGCCCAGAAATTTCCTTTAACTGTTCATTTCCATTTCATTTCTCTTACATCATCCTGCTGGCCCACATATTCACATGACACAGCATACCTAGTAAATTGTCTTCACACACCATGACTTCATAAGATGTAACATAAAAACTTGAGCATATCAGAATGACAACTCCAAAATTATAATGTCACTTGGGATATTATATTAAGCTTTACTCAGCACATTTAAGAAATGTTTATATTTGTATTTGTTTTTCCTATACACATAATACACTAATTCAGCATAGAGAGTATTTGTCTCATTTTATTTTCAGTAAACTCCAGGGTGTCATACATATTCTTTAATATAAAATATTAACAATTTATTTTTCTCTATTTAATTTATGTGTTCAAAAGTTAAATTCAAATATCAATATGAAATTTCAAGATTTCTCTAACATCAAAACTGTGTAGGAAAAGGGCTTGGAAGTTGTATAAAATGCTGTGAAATCATTACAAACTTTAATTTCACAGAAGTTGTGTAAAATGTTCAGAGATCTTGGTTGGCATCTTAAATACCATGTTTTTATGAGGATCCTTACAGTCCTGTGTAGACTGAATACAGTAAAGTCCATCCATGGCTGACTGAGGAAGCAGCCCACAGTTGTTCTCTTTATAGCTCTCTGCCTCCCAAATTATACTGAATAACCCATGGAGATAAGCCTCTGAAGGAGTGGAGACTCAAACTGCATGCATTAACACAGGCTTTCTGTGCATTGTGTTCATGGTAGGGCATTAGTGATATTACTCCTGTCTTCAATTTGGACATGAGGGGAAGTAAACCAAGCATCATATGGCTCCAGGTTGCAGAGGCCAGCCCAGCCTCTCATGATTCACTTTAGCCCTGCTGGGTTGGAATAGGTGAATTACAATGTTGTTTTTAACTCCATAATATCTTGTCAGATATAGATACAAAATATACAACAACTTTTAGCTTTTGGAATATAGTATAAAAAATTGTGAATAGACTTAGAACTGGAAGTCAAATTGCTTTGTTATTTAAGACATGTGTATGTGTTTATTATAAGCATGTAGTTATTAAACATTCTAAATATGCTAGCCAAGAAAAACAAGCACCCTGTCATTTTTAAATGACATTTTCAGTTGAAGTCTATGATGTCATTAATCTCTGATCAAAATTAAATCTCTCCTCTTTGTTTCATTTTCAGTTACATGTGGTCATTTGAGAAAGCTCATCTCAGCATGGTTCAGATAATCACAGGCCACCTCGTAGAGTTATTTGATGAAGAATTTCGAACACTCTATGCTAGGTCCTCTGTCCCAAGTTCTTTTGCTCAGGAAGAATCGGTGAGGGCAAAGCCAGGCAAAGCCTTGTGGGAGAATGGCATTTACCAGCGATCCATTTCTTCATTAGCTTCCGTTTCCAGCCAGAGAAACCTTTTTGGCAGACAAGACCAAATTCATAAACTAGATTCTAGTTACTTCAAAGGCAGAGGGATATATCCTCTAAATGATCAGGACAAACACAGCATGAGAAACCATGGCTACAAACCTCATTTTGTTCCAAACTTCAATGGTCCAAGTACAATCCGCCACTTCCAACCCAGTCAGCTCAATGAAAACTGGAAGAGGCATAGCTATGCTGGGGAACAACCGGAAACAACACCGTACCTGCTGCTCAACAGAGCTATGAATCGGACCAATAATGCTCCTGGACGCTGGCGAAGGCCTTCAGACAGTCTCAGTGTAGCATCCTCATTAAGGGGAGGACAAGGAAGCCAGCAAAACATACCAGCTCAGAGTTTTGCTGATCGGCTTGCCCAGAGAAAAACCACAAATCTTGCAGAGAGGAATTCAAATGTACGCAGGTCATTTAACGGGACAGATAATCATATCCGCTTTATACAACAACGGATGCCAACTCTGGAGAATACCACGAAGTCTTTCCTGCGGAGCTGGAGAATTGAATCGTACTTAAATGACAATTCAGAAGTCCCACCTGATTCAAATGGTTCCACCCTGGGTGACAGATTTGAAGGCTACGAAAACCCTGAGGCCGTGAAAGCCAATGCACTCTATACTCACTCGAGGCTCCGCTCCTCGTTTGTGTTTAAACCAACTTTACCGGAACAAAAAGAAGTCAACAGCTGTACAACTGGCTCTTCAAATTCCACCATCATCGGTTCTCAAGGAAGCGATACACCTAATGAGGTCCCAGATACCTCCACAAATGCACCGCCCTTGACAGAAAAACCTTTGCCTGAACCAAGCTCCAAGCTCCCAACACAACAAGAGGAACCAAAAATGCACAACTTGCAGGTTCCCGAAAAGCAACCAGAAGCCTTAAACCAAAGAACAAATGGCCGAGCAGAATTAAACAACTGTATCTATACAAACCTGTGTGTCAATAAGCAGAGGGAGAACACAGAAAATCAGCAAAATGACAATCTGCTCAAAAGGCGCAGTTTCCCGTCCTTTGACCACTCGAAGGTCAATTTAGAGCATGGGAATAGCAAGAATTATGTTTATAGTACCCTTACCAGAAATCGGATTCGACAACCAGAAAAACCCAAGGAGGTTGTGCTGAAGAGCTCTAAAAGCATGCACAACGTGACCCACAGCGCAGAGGAAGATGATGACGAGGTTATCGAGAGAGACCCTCCAAGTGCCTCTGCCACCAAATCTATTTCCATTGCTGCTTTGCTTGATGTGAATAAGGAAGAACCCAACAAAGAGCCTAATTCTAAAAAGGAAGGCAAAGCCTCCCCGAGTTTTTTGAAAAAGGGGTCTCAGAAATTAAGGTCCTTACTTAGTCTCACCCCAGAAAAGAGAGAAAGCCTAGCTAAAAACAAGGCGCCCGCATTTTATAGAATGTGTAGTAGCTCTGACACTTTGGTTTCTGAGGGTGAAGAGAATCAAAAGCCCAAAAAATCCGAACCCAAAGTTGATTCATCTCCCAGAAGAAAGCGTTCCTCCTCGTCAAATTCTCAAGGCAGCATCCACAAGAGCAAGGAGGACATAGCGGTTAGCGCCTCTCCAGGGATAAGTTCCCAAGCTGAGGAAAGTAGAAGAATAGCGCCTTCTCCGAGGCCCGTTGAGAGGAGACTTTCCGAGAGAGCGGGAGATGCCTCCGCCCCAAGATTTAATACCGAACAGATCCAATACCGGGATTCCAAGGAGATCAGCTCACTCATGACCCCTGCCAGACGGCCAACACCTTCTCCGGTGCTAAAGCCCAATGAGCTTCTAAGATCTCATTCCACCAACCAGCGAGTTTACAGTCGATTCGAGCCATTTTGTAAGATTGAGAGCTCTATTCAGCCAGCGAGCAGCGTTACAAATACACATGTCAACCGCCCAGAAGTCAAATCCTCAACCATGGGCACCGCTTATGGCAGGTCCAGCCCAATGTTGAATTATAAGACTGGTGCTTATCATTCATACGCCCCCAATGAAAACAAGTTCCGGGGATTTATGCAAAAGTTCGGAAACTTCATACACAAAAACAAGTGAAATACTTCCGTTTCAAATGGCAATTGAAATATACAATGAATGTAGCTGTAAATATTTGCCCAAAGAACACTCTGCACATTTTTTTTTGTATCATGCCAAGAGTTTTCTATATGAGAACTGGGTAAATGTATAACAGTATACAGAAAAATTACTGTTTTGGGCTAAAATTAGTTGTACTTGGTTACCCCACAAAGGACTATCCTAGTAAATACATTAAAATTTTTGTTTTTAAATAGCTGTAGATGGGATTCATTGTGTCCTATCTATTAAAAATCTTGTGTTTGATTAGAAGAAATCTCAGTGGAGAAGACAGACTACATTTGGATTTTATCATTCATTCCAGTCTTCATATAAAAACAGTTCATAATACTTATCACTGGTGCTTTTTATAAACCTTTATGATTTTTTTCATATTTTCAGAGACACAAGGAAACACAACAAACCCTTTTTGTTGTTACACTCTATAGACTAACTTAATATGTTTTATTGTCCTATTATGTTTCCTGTGCAGCACTGAACAAAGTATCGTTTAAATTCTGTAGGCCAGTGTGCTTATTGAGCCTGCAGTGTGTTTGCACTTCTGTACATCAGCATTAAGCATCAGCCTTGCATATTGCACACACACAGGCTTTATTTTCTAACCTGTAGGTACTGTGCAGTGTTCTGCTTTGCACTGCCCATCTCTTGTAGTCCTTCCTTAATTAAAATTTAAAGCAAGTGAACAGCCTATGGGAGTCCCCGCAACCTTCTATCTATAAAACCTTCTAAAGCTGTAAAATTCTGCCTGCCCTTATGTTGGATTGACACACCAATGCGGAAGTGTGTTGTTTGAAAATTGTTTACTTTTGTAAAGGTTGGGTTGGATGTGGTGTGGTGACACACTGTTTTACAAGGGTTAGATAGGGGTTGTGAGAGCCTGGCCTGTTCTCTCATTGTCACACAGCCAGCCTGGAAGGAAGCATTTCCATACTTTAGTTTGATGGTTATGTTCAGGTTGTAAGATACCATTTGCCATTTATAAAGGAACAAAAATGCCTCCCGTTCATTGCAGAAACTTTAACATGAATTTGTATTATGTACAATAGGTAGAATTCAGGAAGCAAAAGACAGTGTGAGAGCCATGGGGTGCTTTAAAAATGTTTCAAATATCTTATTTAATATTTTAAAGATTGCTATGCAGAACACTCTATTGTTAATTTTAAAAAGCAATATGCAGTTGGTACTATGAAATGTCATTGTCTGTGCTGTTGAAATCATTTACCTTAGAAGAATCCTGACAGAAGAGGCTATAAAATAGATCACCTACCATTTCCTGAGTACATAACTGTAACCAGGTCATGCCCTACAAACTTACATTGCATCATGTGTTTGTGATAACATTGACACTGTTATTTATAAATTACTGAGATTCCAATCAATATGAGAGTTATAGATAATATTCCAGGTCACATAATTAACAAGCAATGATTCTAAAACATAAAGTTCTATATGACATTAGCATCCCATAACAATTGGCTCAATGCCTGCTCTATTGGAGACTAGGAGTCAAGCAGGAAAAGTTTAATTGAATGTCACCTGATAGCAAGGGCACAGTGGGATCAAGTGATGGTGGTAGGAAAATTTCGAACAGTAAGGGGAGACTGGGTTCTGGTGTACTTTGGCAGGGCCAGTTTTAATTGCTTTGTGGCCATTTTGACCTGACGTGTGACAATGAGAGAACATGAGAGAGGGAACCAGAATGAGTTGTAACATCAGGGCTTTGAGGAAGAAAAGACCCTGGAGGAAAAGCTAGGTGGGAAAGGAGCCCAGGGTTCAACACAATGATCTTAGGAAAGACATCTACTTAAAACTACACTGCACAGAAGTTGTGTGCTTTTCAAGACATGCATGGCACGTAATGCTGCAGGCTGTTTGAGCTCAAGCCCGTGTGTGGTACAGCATCCGTGACTGGTCTGCTTTGCTTTGTGAACCTACCTTTGAAGTGTTAAATCCCATCCCTCTTTGGCTCATCCTTGCCTTATAACCTGCAGGAATATGGCAGTACCCATCTAGAAAGAATATTTCATGAGTAAGAATCCAGAAGGTATGTTCAGTTTTACATCATTAAAAAAAGTAGTTTTATTACCTCCCATAGGAATTGAGGAAAATGCCAAGCTCTGTGATTCTGGTCTGAGCCTATTGGAAACAGAAGTTTGATGAACTTGCATCCGTCCACATTAATAATAGTATAAAAAATTTCATCACGAGAAAGGAGCCAATTCATAGAAATTTTGACTTTAAAACAAGCTTTTAGTGTACACGTTTTCTCAGACCAGAGGTTCATATGTAAAAGCTTAATGCCACCAAATACAGCAACTCCCATGATTTCTGAAAATATGGTTAGCTGGAGAAACATTCTTTTAAATTGTCACTAGGCTCTTCTTTGGGAAGCGAGGAGTGGAGGTTGCTTCATTTCATCTGCCTGTTGGGTAATTTAGGCTTTTTCACAAGAGATTTATGCTCAGCCTCTTTTCTTTGATTATCTTTCTTCTAATGCTTTCCTCTGGAAGCACCCTTATGTCTGAATGTTTGCATAGTTTTCCAAAATGTCTTCATTGAGAAATTCTCCATGATTAAGACTGAGAACACACAATACTTCAAAAAAAAAAAAAAGTAACCATTGTTACAGTATTAAGTAGATATTTCCCAGGTTTGGTGGATGTAATTTCAAACAATATATTTTTTCTATTTTACTTCCCATATTGATATTGGTGAAAATATGTTACATAGGTATATTTTGATATTAAACTTTGGTAAGTACATTTCCCTCGATGTGGGGCTGTCATTTATAAGCAGAAACACAAGGAAACAGTGTTTCTTGGCAGGTGGCACTGGAATAGCACAAAAGATGGTTATCCTAATCTATTTATGTCCTTCCAGTGATGGCTTGTCCAGTCCTGGCCATGGTGTCACTCTTTTGTCTGTGAAGATTGATAGGGGCTCAACGTTGAGAACATTCAGTTTCTCTTTACTCAAAAACTATCTTTGCCACTTATTCCACTGGTATTTTTGCTTTATGAATATCTGTTGTCTCTTAATGTGCCTTTTGCTAAGGGGTTTAAAGTAGAATCATTCCTTTATAATAACTAAACTCATGATTAATGTGGGATTATGTTTAAAAATTAGAATTTAAGTTGGGTTCTGATATATTTTTAAAAAGTGGTAAAATTTATAAACAAATCAACTTGTTGACTTTTTATATACATGCAATATTTCAAAGAAATATTCTTCCAAATTAACGTTTTGGTTAGTAAATGAACATTAAATAATTTTGTACAAATACTATATTGTTGAGTGTTTTTTTAGCACTATATACCTTAGATTTCCTCATTCAAGTGCACTCTTCCCTTTAGGAATTATAATCAGGGATTTAGATGATAATTTATTAAAAATATTTCTCAGGGTCCAAGGAGATGAATGACTTGCCGCACACATGTGAGTGTCAGAGTTTAGATACCCAGTACCCACATAAAAGCAGGAAGAGTGCAGTGGCATGTGTGTAATCCTAATACAGGAGGGAAAGAACCTGGAGAGGGCTCCACAGTCAAGCTGAATAGCTCGGCGTCATCAACTGAGGAGCTCTAGACCGAACCAAGGGTCTGCCTCAGTAAAGTAAAGCAGAGACTGAACTAGGGACACGCAGTGTCAACCTCTGTCCTCCATGTGGACATGCATACATCTTCCCATCTGCATACATGAGTCTACAAACACTCACACATACACGTGGAAAATGACAGTCGAACTTCTATAATGCCTTTGATAAAGACGCTCTCGTGGAACCCTGTATCTGTCTTGGATCTTCAGTCACAGTACTGTTCACTTTACACATTCATTTGGTCAACACTGGGTTGTCTGTATTTGTGCTGTTGAGTTCTGTTGCCTAATATTTACAACACACATTTTCTATATGTAGAGATGTTTCTATACACCAAAGCAGCCATGCGCACTTAGAGCCCTCAATACTGCAAGATGCTGTAAAGATGTGTAATCTGGTCACCATAGGCTATTCCAGGAGTGTAAGTTCACTAAGATATTCTCATAATAATGAAATACCCTAAATGCATTGTGAGATTGTGTCTCCCTGCCTACAAGATGCATGATTCATCCTCTTTATTTTCATTTCTATTGTACAAGTTATTTTAAGTAATATTTTTTCTGTAGATTCAGAAAATTTAGTAAAAGAAAATTTTGTAGCTTACTTTTACAGAAGTTGTTAACATCTGATTTTGGATAAGATATTCTTCAAATATAGCTGTATTACAGCATTAAACAACCTTGTTCGGAAATTACTTAAAACTCAGAGTTCATAGGTGGAAAAAAGAAGGAGTTACAGAGACAAAATTTGGAGCTGTGACGAAAGGATGGACCATCTAGTGACTGCCATATGCAGGGATCCATCCCATAATCAGCTTCCAAATGCTGACACCATTGCATACACTAGCAAGATTTCGCTGAAAGGACCCAGTTATAGCTCTCTCTTGTGAGACTATGCCGGGGCCTAGCAAACACAGAAGTGGATGATCACAGTCAGCTATTGGATGGGTCACACGGCCCCTAATGGAGGAGCTAGAGAAATTACCCAAGGAGCTATAGGGAACTGCAACCCTATAGGTGGAACAACAATATGAACTAACCAGTACCCTGGAGCTCTTGTCTTTAGCTGCATATGTATCAAAAGATGGCCTAGTCGGCCATCACTGCAAAGAGAGGCCCATTGGACTTGCAAACTTTATATGCCCCAGTACAGGGGAACGCCAGGGCCAAAAAGGGGGAGTGGGTGGGTAGGGGATTGGGGGGGTGGGTATGGGGGACCTTTGGGATAGCATTGAAAATGTAAATGAGGAAAATACCTAAAAAAAAACAAAACAAAACAAAAAAAAAACCTGACATACCAGATTACAAGGTAGTTGAAATCTGTGAATTAATTTAAAAGTTGCATCCTGACAAAGATAATTGTTATTTGAAGTCCCTAAAGTATAATGATAAAGAGACATTCCTAATAAATGTTAAGGTTGAAGGAACCCCCCCCCCACTTCCTTATCAACACAAACATACTGCCTTTAACTTGGGATCCAACCTCGAGGATATTTTGAACAGGCTGGATTGCTTTGAAGAGTCTAACCAAGTCTACATCTGGAAGCAGCTCTAGATCCTAGGTTTTGTGGTGTTTACTCTTCCCTTTCATGAGCCTACAGGATACCTTTCCATGACAAACACACCAGACAGAAGGGTATAGGTTCTGTGTTGAGACCAGCTTGTACTCCTCATGTTAAATTGTTCAGTGAGTTGTCTGGGTGTTGCCTTCAACATCAGGGCCTTGCTGTCAGTTTTTGGAAAGCAACCTACGGTCTTGGCAACAAATTGGGTTATTGGGGGATTTCCATGAGGCTCCTTTGGCAAATACCTCAATTGGATGCAACCCAGTACCAGTACAGGAAACTTTGTTTGGTGACAAGAGATGGAACTCCATCTTCCTCATTATTTGGAGACTTCCTTAGGATTACCTAAATACATTTTAGGAAGTTTCCATTGCACTGGTTTTCCATACCCCACCCCCTCAGATGAGCCTCAATTCTAGCTGTCTCCTAGCATTTCCTATCTCAACCACATCTCCCCTCCTCCTTCCCTCCTAATTCTCCCTTTTCCATCCCTGTTACTCCAAGTCCACGTTTATAATTTATTCTATCTCCCCCTCCCAGAAGATCCATGATTCCCCCATCCACACTCCTAGGACCTTCCTGTATACCTGACCTCTTTGGGTCTATAGATTGTATCTTGGCTATCATTTATTTATTCTGCTGTACTCAGATTAGTGCCTTATTCAGCCACCATCAGAGAAGCTTCCTCCTGCAACAGATGAGAAACACACACAAACACACACACACAGATTGAGAGAGAGAGAGAGAGAGAGAGAGAGAGAGAGAGAGAGAGAGAGAGCCCCATCCAGACATTACACAAACACAGAGAGGGGCAGAGAGAGGGAGAGGGAGGGGAAGGAAGGGAGGGAGGGAGGGAGGGAGGGAGGGAGGGAGGGAGGGAGGGAGGGAGGGAGGGAGGGAGGGAGGGTCTTAGAACAGTTCCAAATGGAATGCCTACAACAAATCCTGACCTTCAGAATCCAGTGAACCATGTGGAAGAAAAGACATAAAAGTGTGGGAGCCAGGGAGATGGATACCAGTAGGACAAGGCCCTCTAAATCAACTAAGCAAAGCTCATATGAACGCACAGAAACTAGGGCAGCAAACACAAGGCCAACCAGGTCCTGCCCCAGGTCCTCTGTATATATTTTATAGCTTTCAGCTTAGTATTTTTATGAGACTCCTGAGTGTGTGAACAGGTGGGTCTCTGATTCTTTTGCCTCTTCTTGTTTTGTTTTGTTGGTTTGCCTTTAAAATAATGTTTTTTGTTTGTTTGTTTGTTTGTTTGTTCTTTGTGAGAGCTAAGTCATAGGAAACCAAAGCCAAAGACTGGCTGAAATAGAGTGACCACAGGCAGCATGCCACAGCACATGCTGCTCTTTACCTCTCCTAGGCAGATGCTGTGAACATTCCTTGAGATGTGGACAGAAACCAATCTATCAGCACAATGATAGAGTCCTTTTATTGGGATTCTAAACATTGGTTTAGGAGATTGGCAAATTTTATTCATTTTTGAAGAACCTGATAAGCTATTTTCAAATTTCATCTATCACAGGTCATGAACACACAAGAATGTTTAGGAGTCCAACAGACAGGTCACCAGCCTCAAAAAATGGCATACTTCTGTTCAGTTAACACAAAGCTTTTTTTTTTTTTTTTTAGAGAATGACAACAAGCCTCTGTTATAGTATACAGTGCCATTAGTTAAAAACACATATTGGGCTCCATATTGACTCATCCAAATTCTTATAAGGGACCTTTTAGCACTAGTCCATCTCTTATAGCAAAGATCCACTCTTAAGTCAGGTTTTACAGCTTGCCCAATTACTCTTTTCTGACCTAGACATTATCTTGACCTTCTTATGTCACTGTAGTAAATTAAGCCTTTAATTTAATATGTATAATATTAAAATATCACACATGTATCAAACAGTATCTTTCACATTATAGAATTTAGTATTCATGGCCCTTATGACACTTCAATGGAAATAATGTCAACACCTAAGAATGATACAAAAGGAAGAGACTATATCTGCCTACTATTTACTTTTTATGTCTCTTGATTATTTTTTAACAGTCTGTATTATGTCGCTCTAAATCTGTGAAGTTTGTCTCTGTCTTAACAGAATGTGAATTTTCACTATGTTATACTTTGATTTGCTTAATTAATTTAGGTTTGAGGCTCCGACTAAATTGAAAGTCAATGATATGAGTGGCCGAGGATGACTGCATAGTGTTCAACTTTAGCATTAAGCTGAATAAAACAAAAACGCTTTGTTGTTTTGTTTTGTTTTGTTTTTTGTTTTTGCAGTTGACACAGTCCCAGAATGCTTAACTTATGGGATAAAAGATAAAATACTGTTGGTAAATAAAAACATTTAGAAATGAAGACTGTCATTCAATTAAAAATTAGAAAAGCAGTCTATACAACAAAATCCAAGGAATGAATTTGGACAGCAAGAGAACCCATAGAAGCCAAAGGTTCTCTGTAGTCACACGTTAAAGAATAATCAGAATGTGAAGATAGAGAGACCATCACCAAGGGAACAATTGAGGACAAGTACACCCACAAAGAGGACAGAACAATGTACACTCTACAAGATTCATATTTTATAAGGTTACAAAAATTCTTTTAATGATGCAGCTTATTTACTTGAATCATTTTTTTCAAAGTAATGTTCAGTTCCCATATATGGAGTTGCGGAAAATATAATGTCAGGTATTGTCCTTCATGGGTCACTTTAGCATTCTTCATGACCTACCTTGTTCTTCATCACATTTGAGCAATTCCAGAAAACCCATCTCAACTTACTTTATGACAAGAGCCATGTAGCAATATTAGAGAAACATCAGGTGAGGTTTAAAAATCTATGAGCTCTGTGAGCTGGTTAGTATTTAACATAGGTTACAGACAATTCATACTGTAGGCATTTGACAGGTCAGAGATTAATGTATGAGTTATCCCAGGGAATAGGCTATTGTTTAAAACGAGCCAGAAACAATGTGCACTTTCGTCAATAGCAGGCTTTTGAGAAGAATAAAAAGGAGAGAACAGACTGAAAAGTCGGATCCCTCACAGATGATCCACCTGTTAACCCACTGATGAGACTCCAAGATGGACAGTCTTTTCTTCTCTAACATTTCATGTTACTTTGGAACAATTTCAGGAGTGGTATCTGCTTTTAGTATGAGTCTCTAAACTCTAAAGACTTTCTCTAATAAACCTACAATTATATCTTGGTGTCATCCAAAAATAACATTTATTTTGTTGGTTTATGATCACTATCCATAGTATACTTAAAAGAGATGTTCCTGAAATTACATGTGAGAATTGCCTTGACTTTACCTATGAGAAATTTCTAAATAGCTTTTGGCAGACTGTAGAATAACAGCATGACCTGCTTTGAGCCTAGAATCAGTTTTTTCTTCCCCCAGCAAATAAGTAAGTAAAAACAAATGTATCTTGTGAATGCCTTTAAGTGTTATTTATTTACTTTTTTGTGTGGGTATTTTCCTTCTATGTATGTCTGTGCATCACACGCATTCCTGCAAAAGCCAGAAGAGGGTATGGATAGCCTGGAACTGAAGATACAGATGGTTGTGAGCTTCCATGTGGGTGCTGCAAATTTAATCCAGGTCTTCCACAAGAGCAGCCTGTACTCTTAATCATGGAGCCATTTTCTACAGTCCTCTTCCAGGTCCTTTCACAACTGTGCATATGGTAGGTAAATAGCTGCTTATGAATTTCTCACTTTTACTATAGCATCACAATGCTGATTTCGAGGTATAACTGTTTTGCATGCTGCATAGAATTCACTTCTTGGCTCACTGGCATTAAATGTTTATTATTTTGTAGGTACTTGTGGTGTATCCAGTTGATCCTTTCCAGGAGCCAGACAACTAGCATGTCTTGTGAACAAGCCAGTGAAGGTACCGAATGTAGGGAAGACATAAAAGAGAAGGTACTCTAGGCAGGCAAAAGGTAGTCAAGTATGATCAATGCATGCTTGGGCAATGAAGAGTTTGTGATTTGCTCATGGCATTTATGGGAATGGAAAGAAGAAGGGGAAATTTGTTAGAAAAGAGGTTTTGAGGTAAAAATTGAGGGACTCTATGCCCCAAGCCAGAGTTTACACTTCAATTTGAAAGCCCTAAGGAATCTTTGACAGCTTTTATGTATGGAATGGCCTGCAAATTTGGGAAGGCACACTAAATCTCGGAAGTGAGGTTAATATTAGCTGGGAAGTAAACGCAGAGATTTAAGAGCTACAGGAAGCTGCTGCAGATGTGGTATCCCAAGGCCTTTTTACTGGGTAACGAAATAATGCATTCACATTTGAAATTCATAACTATTGCAGAATTGGAATAAAATTGATAACTATATTTATCTATCATTTTTATTTATACTGGCACATAATAATTGTGAATATTTATCGTGATAGTTCAACTTTTGTCAATATCTCAGGGTAAATAGAGTTGTCAACAATGATCATGTATTGTATGTCATATTCTTTAAAAAAATATTAATTTCAGCTAATTCAAACACTGTTAGCCTTGAAAACTGCATAATGTTCATACTTGATATAGGGCACATAATGAATGAGATTAGGTGTGTCTCTTTGGAGGTGACAAAGGTACCAATCTAGGAGGTTCAGAGACATTTAGTTGGGTGAAAAGCAAGAAAACTGTGGAAGTGTTCCTTATTGATGCACATAAATCAGGTGGGAAATTATACTGACTATGCAGGGAGAAACAGAAGGAGAAAAGAAAAAAAATAAAAAACTGAGAACAGAGAAAGAGTTAATGGCAGATTTCCCAGCCACGTGCTTTCCACATCCACACATAAATAGATGAATCCTCTCTGGCTGCCTTGCAAGATGGGAGCTCATATTCAAAGGTGCTGTGGCATCAGAGAAGACCTTCTTGCCTAGTATTATTTTCTGATAATGTTATATATTTCAAAATAGAGTCAGATTTGCAAAAAGTACCTGCAACAGAATTAGGTAGAATGATCTTGGATATAGAAATAGGACTCAGAGGGCTTCTGTTGTATTCTAAGGGGACTGCAGTTACTCCTGCTGAGATAAGAAGACAACAGAACTCAGGGCATAGGAAGTTATTGGGAGACCATTAGAAATGATCCAAATCAAAATTCAACATTTGAAAGTTCTAACAAAGAATGAGTTCCTCAAACCTGGCAAGTGAACTCCACATGACCTGCTCGGCTTATTCACATCTTGGGCTCAGAAGAGGACCTGAGACAAGAAGCACTCTGAAGCACTTCTGCCTTCTGTGATCCCCTGATTAGAAAATGTATGACACAACAAAACACACCCCCTTGTTCCTATCAAGGACAGAATGAAAAGAAGTGGCAAACTAAGAACCGGAAGTGGGTGCTTCCTATTTCCTCCCTGCCCGCCTGTGCTTCATTCTTTTCCCCCCTCCAGCCACCCAAATATCCAGTGTTCTTGACCTAGCCAGTAACTCCTTAATTCCTCTCTCTCTCTCTCTCTCTCTCTCTCTCTCTCTCTCTCTCTCTCTCTCTCTCTTTCTCTCTCTTCCTCTCTCTCTCCTCATTTACAAATTTTTACTCACTTGCTTAAGAATTATTCCACTTTTAGAAACAGTAGCAAGTAGCCAGATGCAAGAGCTTAAGTGGACATTTGATCCTTTGGAGAAATGAAAAGATATATGAGAAAAAAAATTTCCAGAAACAAATTTATTCTCACAACTTGATAAAATGTATCAAAGAATGTATCAAGCATTGCCAGTAAGTGTGACCAGCAATGTAGGACATAGTATTGAGCCCTGTATTGTAGATCTGAGATTAATTACCATGAGTATCTCTGACTGAAGTAGAATTTACTCAAGTGTAAAAGTAGGACAAATATGACAATGTATAAATTACTCTCTAATTTAGTTGAAGGAGTAATATTAACACAGAGGAACTACTAGTATTGGGAAAATGGATCTCACTTAATCTCTAGTTCTCTGATCCCTGGATGCCTGACAGATTTGCCAAATTTCTCCATTAGTGAGGGCTTGATAACTCTAGACCCTGGAGTATAGAGGTTAGGCATACATCTAAATTACCTGGAAAACATAGTAATCGTACATTTCCATGCCTGGTCCCCAAAGTCGAGAGGCCCATTCTGAGTTAGTAAGTCTGTAGTGGAAACCAAAAATTTGTGTTTCTAGTAAATTCCTGGATGATGCTCACAGGTAGCCTCGACATTTAAATATAAAAACTACCAAGCTCCAAATCATTTAGTGATGCTAAGAAAATCAGCCTTAATAATTCCAGGAAAAAGTGTGTTATTATCGCAAATGTTGAAATTATAGCATTTAACTGGGATAGATTTCATAATTTCACAATAAAATCAAATGAACTTCTTTGAAATGATATCTCTCCTTTTCAATATACTACAATGCCTACCCTTTCACATTCTTGCATGCACATGATATTAGCTTTCTTTTACTTAATAAGAGCGAATGTCCTCAATCACCCCTCTTTTTGTGGCCTTTCTCTTCCCACCTTTCTCTCTGACTTCTAACAATGTCTTATTAAGTAGCCCACATCCTGACCAAAATACACTTAAAGATGAATCATCTTTCACTGGATCAACTGACTGTGGTTCTAAATAGGATCATTACTGCCTTATCCATCAGCCCTGGTCAGGCTTAATTTATCATCATAAATTAGAATGAAGAGCCATATTTACCTCTCTATATCACTCAAATTAATTTCAAGCATGTACAATACAGGTATGATTCTCACCACAGTGTCCTGGGATATGATAAATGTGTAATAAATATGGAGATAGAAAATAGCATATGTGGGTGCCACCAGTGCATCTGGACTGGTGACTTAAGACTGGATGTCCTTCATGCCCCTCTGTTCTAATAGGCACAACTTTTGTTGTTGTTTGGTTGGTTGTTTGTTTTGTTTTGCTTTGTTTTGTTTTTATTGATTTTTTTCCATTTTTTATTAGGTACTTAGCTCATTTACATTTCCAATGCTATACCATAAGTCCCCCATACCCACCCACCCCCACTCCCCTACCCACCCACTCCCCCTTTTTGGCCCTGGCATTCCCCTGTACTGGGGCATATAAAGTTTGCGTGTCCAATGGGCCTCTCTTTCCAGTGATGGCCGACTAGGCCATCATTCTATTTTATTCTGAAGTCCCCTTTGGTTTATATATTTTCCTCAAATCAATATATATGTGCTTAAACAAGATTCCTTTCTATTTCACTTTTTATCTTCTTTTTCCCCCCATGAAGGATAGATGCAAACCAGAGATCAGAATGGACTGTTGTTTTAGTTTAGTACTCATGCAAAAAACAAATATGTTTTCTCTGTCAAAGAAAAAAACAACCCATCTTGTCCTCTGCTTTATATATTTCCACAATGAGATGTTCTCTTAGGTTTGGATAAGTCCATTTTCATGAATCATGTATATCTAGGGATGAAATGTTATTTGTTATGATTTGGTACCTGCCTTTAAAAGGTTTACAGATGAATAGGTATGGATACATAATTGATACCATAAAAGAAACACGCTATAAACTACAAAGTACACTGAGGCGGGGAGAAAAATATCATCAAATGAAAGTCCTATTTTCATTCCTAGTTGGGGATTACTGGTTTTAAAGTAAGTTTTGTCCAGATAATAAGTTGAAAATACTCAAAAGAAAAAAAAACTATTTAGGAATATCAGATTTACTTTAAATTTCAAGGAAGGAATTTACCTTATACATTAGCTTTCTCCACTGGAAGTGAATATTGGTTAAATTATCAATGTTCTCCCAAGTTAAGTTATTTACCCACACCACCATGCCACAAAAATAGAAATTTTATGATGTGGTATAATAAGAATTTAAGATGAAGCCTTTGAAGTGCGCGGCAGTGAAGCAAATGAAGATGACCGATTATTGTAGTCTCATGATCATAATAAAAATTTACCGCATGCATTTAACAATTTATGAATTCGCTAATTCACAAGTTAACATACAATCACAATATTAATTACTTGCCTGCTCCTATATAATAGTATATATGCATCTATTTAGAAAAAGACATCTGTGCCTTAGACTTTTGAGGTCATGTACCTTAACATACTATAAAAGAATAACCTGCCAGTCATAGTGGCACATTCCATAGTCCTAGCACTTGGGAGGCAGAGGCAGAGGCAGAGGCAGGAGGATCTCTGTTAGTTTGAGGAAAGTCTGGTATACATAGTGAGTTACTGGTGAAACCCTGTTTCAAGAAAATTAGAGAAAGAGAGAGAGAGAGAGAGAGAGAGAGAGAGAGAGAGAGAGAGAGAGAGAAAGGAAGGAAGGAGGGAAGGAAAGAAGGAAGGAAGGAAGGAAGGAAAGAAGAGAGGAAGGAAGGAAGGGAGAAGGAGGGAAGGGAGGATAGCGAAAGGGAGGAAGAAAAGGAAAGAATAAAGAAAAAAGAAAGGAAGGAAGAAAGAAAGAAAATCCCAGAAGAACAACAGAGCTCCCACACCAGAGATGGGGGCAGAAACAGACTGTATAGCTGTGTGATTGCTTTAAGCTATTATATTTGAATTTAAAAGTCAACAAAGGGAAATTAAAATCACATTATATATTCATTTAATAGTAAATCTAGAAATGAATATCAGGTTTAAAATGGTTACTCTCAAAGCATGAGTCTGACAATGCAATATTTTCAATGATTTGTTGGATCAAATGTTTCTGCCACAATTTCTGGCTCTCAAAACCAGGAATGAGTTTCTTTCATAGTGGCGATTTACTGCAAGTATAATTTTGAATAATTATTTGTAATTATTACTTGGACATAGTCCCTACACCTTTCATCCAATTCTAGCATATGGTCTGTGCTTTTGAAGTTAGATTAGAAGTAGACATGTTTATAATATGGGAGTTGGCAACTGTTCTCCTTGGAAGAGGATCAGAAATCCCCTGTGCCACCCAGATGTCAGCTAAACAATATACTCTCCTAATGTCAGAAGCTCCCTGTTCTACAGAAGTGCTGAGTCACATGTCCCAAACCATTCAGCAGGGGTCAAGAGAGAAAGGTGACCTGCAGACCACCGAAAGGCTTTACTTTCTATTTCACAGATTTCAAAACAAAACTGAAGAAATTGGACATAGTTGTTAAAATATGGTCTTGATGCATGATAACAGGACCTGAATAGTATATTTTACCAACTATTTGGGTATGTATCCTTGGGTGGGTTCAACAAGTATCTAAGAAGTGCCATCATCTATATTGGAAATCAACAATATTTTCAGATTGAATGTAATTTTTAGGTTTCAAGTTCAGAGTCTGCAGCAAACATTTCAAGTTTCACAGGATGGATAATATGTGAACAAACTTTGCTAGGCCCTAATGAAGTCTATTTATCCTACAATTTGATGTTCATATATCTTTTACATCTTTCTGGTCCTGTAACCTCTTAACCTAGCAACACAGTGAAGTCTTTTCATCATTGAAAATATTCCCTGACATATTTCCCCTCTAGCTGTTATCCTTTCTCTGCTTTGCTCATTTAAATTGTCCAAGCAACATCTGTATTAGCCAAGTTTAGTGATGAGACTCTCACTAGAAACACTCCTTCACATATCAAGAACTGAACAGAGGCTCAGTGTCGGCTTGACGAGCCTTTGAAATTTCACATTTCTCTGTAGGATTTCATATTCAAGTCACACTGTTTATGACCCTTAAATAAAGCTCCAAAATAGAGAAATGTAATACAGTAATTTCAAATAAAGATGCTGGCATGTGTATTCTAAGGGCCTTCATTGTATGAAACATGTTGCTAACTAGGGAATAAATTGTCCCCACCCATGTGTGCATGTGTATTTCAGATTTAAATAAGTCACCCTTTTTTTCTAAATTCCTAGACTTCCAAGAGACACCACTCTTTATATGTTTACCTTCCCTCCCTGCCTCTCCTCTCTGACAATAAGCTTAGAAGGGCTTAGATTATTCTGGAAAGCATTCCCAGTAATACAATTCATAAAGTCAAAGAGAGCTCCAGGCTTCCCCAATCAGAGTTCCTTGTCATCTGACTGACAGACTCTCCCCTCTCTGACACCTCAGGCTGAGATAAGGAGGGTGTAAGTCTGAAACACCCTGGGTGTTTGCACCTCCCCCATAACACTGTTCCTCAAGTTCTACAAGTCAGTCTCTAACACTTAAGTTCTAAGGATGAACGAACCTCCTTGTTGAGGAAGAAGTGCAGAGAACGTGCTCCCTCCAGGAGATGTACAAGTAGAGATGAGCTAGTGAACAATATTAAAGAAAATGGCCAGACATTCCAAAAGAGCAGAGCTAAAGTCCTTAGGCACATTTTACTGTTTCATAAACTGTATTTGAGCTTCATCATTTTCTGCCAGTAGCCAAGGATTGGAAATTGATTTCTCAGTGTCTGACTGTGTGAGTTAGTAATCAGAACACTAAAGCCAACAGAAGTCTGACAAGGTATCTAGGGCATTCCCCATTGACTTGGTGTCACCGAGGCCCACCTTCTATAGTTTATACCACCTCCAAGCAGTCACTCCCTAATAAGCTCACCAATGGGTCACTAAATTAAAAACTACCATTCTAAGCCAATCATCATTAAGCAACACCATTTGCTGCTGATAAATAGCTTGCAATGTATACATCTTTGGGGGGAGATGTCATTTTATATATAAAACAAAGTCCAAGTATAGTTTTCAATCATACTGTGATTCAAAATGGTTCTGTTTCTTCTTTGGGGGAGTAGCTTGAGCCTGAATTAGAGCCTCCTTGCTGAGAACTAGGAAACTCTATCCATAGTAAAGTATTTGAGAAGAAATAACTAAACTTTATAACCAGTCCATTGGTGTCTCAGGACTTAGGTTTCTGAATGCCAGTGATCACACCGAAAAGAAAAAATCCAATTTAGTGTGCTGTGCAGAGCAGCAAGGGTTATTCACATCTAAATATTCAAGTCCAAAAACCATCCAAGTATCTTTGTGATAAATGCATTCAGAATTAGTTCTGAGCAGAAACTGTAAGAATGATTCAATCTACTGGGGATCAAACACGTTAACCTTGAGCATGGAGTCTCAAATACAAAGAATGGAAATTGACTTTTGGCCAGGATTTGGTAAAGATTTGGATTTTCAATGCTTAAGAGGGCATCCTGCTTGCCAGGTTTATAACAGAAAATCTGCACTGGTGGACAACACAGGTCTTGATTGGTTCAGGAGCGGAGGAACATTGTGTGCCATGCCTGACACTTCAAACACTGTGCAGAAGGCTTCCAGCTATTGCAGTAATGCTCTCTCAGCACCTTTGTGGAGCTGTCTCTTATTAGAGTACACTTAATAGTTACCTAGAACGAGGAGATGACATCTACAGACATGCCGTGATGGAGTGGCCCTAAGAGGGCAGTGGCTCCTAGGAACTGTGAAAGTCTAGATGAATCTGAATACCAGCACTGTCCTTAACCTTCAGGACCTGGAAACCTCAATTGAGTCCAGCTGACTATCCTTCTCTCAGTTTTCAAAACAGAGAAGGACCATAGCAATACAAAGGAACAAAGATGTTCTGCCCTATCTTGTGGCAAGGAATGGGGTTGACTCCAAATAGACTGCATCTGTTTCTAACACTTGCTATTTTTGTGAAATTAGAAGAAAATATACTATACATAATGAAATAGAGACTAAGCAAAATAATATATTTGTCAAAGATGGTACCACGCTCAGCCTACATAGTTCACCTCTACCACATCTCTTGGGGTTATAGTCCAAGAGAAAATGGTCAAGGTGGGCTGGTGATAAACACCAAAGTTCCATTATAGCTTCTCTTTGGTAAAAGCACTGTCTGACCAGATGTGTCATGACCAGTAAAGAAATCTGGCACAAACAGACACTTTTGAATCAACTCAATTTTAAAATAACACCAAACATGGCCATTGATTTTACCTTTCTGTCATTTTTGTTAGAAAATTATTAAGATGGTATTGCTTCCAATACCAAGGCCAGTCAGAGTGAATACATCAAAAGATCAGGAAATAGATGTTCAGATTGGCATATTTGGTTGTTGATGAGTGACAATAATGTATTATTATTATTATTATTATTATTATTATTATTATTATTATTATTATTTGTGGCAGAGCTGGTTTGACATTTTAATTTAATCAGATTCCATTATTTTCCTTTGTGTTATTTTTATTTATATATTATAATATTTTCCTTAAAAGTAGATGCCAAAATCAAACTAACCAAAAGCAGCCTCAGTCCAAGGTCTCCGTCCTTCTCTGGACATGCACTGTCCCCTGTCTCACTCCCAAGAACTGTGGAGCTCATGTCCTCTTACATTAAAATCCCTTTATTTGTCATTTTTCCACAAGTCCTTCTTTTGTCACTTACCCATAGTTCTCTCCCTGCTCAGAAATGACTTGGGACTGACCAATGCCAAGACTGTGTGTGGAGGACATTTTACTAGCTATGGTCAGTCATGACATCTCTTGATGCCTCATCTAAGATTACATATGCATAAGAGCAATTTCCATTTCGTACATTTTCACTGATCATTCAATGAAATACAAATAAAAGGGCTTGGAATAAAGAGAGGCCCCTTGGTATTGCAAACTTTACATGCCCCAGTACAGGGGAATGCCAGGGCCAAGAAGTGGAAGTGGGTGGGTAGGAGAGCAGGGCGGGGGGAAGGGTATAGGGAACTTTCGGGATAGCATTTGAAATGTATATAAAGAAAATATCTAATAAAAAAAAAGGAAAAAAATTCTGGCTTAAATGCAAAGATCAATACGAGGTAACTAATACTTCAGTTGAATTCCATTTAGTCACTTTTGCCCAACAACCTATGAAAGCAGGAAGTGGTTTCTCATCCTTTGACAATGCTGACAACATTTTCATTATAAGATAAGTATTAACTACCAGTGAGAAATAGGAAACAAGAAAACGAAGATAGAGCTGTGTGTGATGAGAGAGGGGTATGCAGCACAACAAGCATCCTGGAGGCGACAGCACCATTCTCAAGGGAAGCAACAGCTGAGTTGTACACAGTAGGACTTCATAAAAGGATGACCCTCTCTAGGTGATCATTTTAACAAGGTTCCGCAGATACAACCCCACACTCAGTGTCTGTGATTCATTGTGTCAATAAGTTAGCCAAGCTATAACTCACACCACCCCACTGGCTTACCCTTGATGAGAAGGAAGAAGGGGGCGGCACTCATCCTGCCAGGCACAGCTCATGTGTACAGAACATAATAAGGGCGGGAAGCTTCGCAAGCATCTCTAAGAAGAAATGAATGTAATTTTGTGTTCCTGGGACAGAAACTATTTTATAAATTCAAGGCAGCCTTGTATCTCACTTCCTCCCTGACTCTTTGTTAAAACAAAATTGAAATATGAAAGAACAAGGAGTCCCCATCTTGTACTCCATGTACAGGAAGTTATAGTTAATAATTTACATTTTGTTGAAAATTGTATGAGAAAAAGAAAAACAAATTATTTTGATGTTATTACATGAAATACACATAAGTGGGACTACTAAAGTAAAAGCAAATATCTCGCTAACATCTGACGACGATGTCTGTGTTGTTTGTTTGAATGTTTTCTTTCTATATCATGTCACCAGCAATTAAAATGCATCTCATTATAACAATTATCAAAGCTTTGGATTTAATAGGAACACATCTTCTAACAAATATAAGTTTGCTACCCATTTTCTCTAGTAAATTAAAAACCAAGGAGAGACATAGACTTTATATTTTAATAGCACAATATAAAGACAGCAGCACATTATTCTATCGGGGAAGCACACTTAAAACATTCTCCTCACTGAGCATTTTTCATTCCAAAAAGCAATTCAGTTTCCAAAGACAGAGATAATTGTTTTCTTGGAATACAGAACAATTTTAAAGTATCATTTACCATTAATTTTTAAAAATTCCTTCTTGTCCATAGTTTGCATTTGATCGTTAAAATTAAGTACCTAAAAAAATCAATCATGGAAACTATATGGCTCAGGGTAATTTTCCAAGTTAAATAAATCTGTGATTCTCAAATTGTGGCATGACAGCGAGAGAAAGAGAGGGAAAGAAAGAGAGACACAGAAAGAGACAGAGACAGAGAGACAGAACAAGTGCTTCTCACATAGAGTTCAAGAGCAGCACTTTTTTTTTACCATCTACTGCCCAATGTGAGCTTTTAGTAAACACATTTTCTTTCCTTTTATATTTATTTGACAGTGAAGTGTTACCTGCTTTTCCTGCATAGAGTAAAAGTCATTGTTCTATGAAGTTTTTCAATAGTTGAAATAGAATTATAAACCAAGCTAAATTTTCCAAGAGACAAATTAGTTATTTTCATAAATATGCCAAAATCCCTTCACATTAAAAAATATGTTCCATTGCATGTGGAAGGATTTTTAAAATTAGATTTGTTGTTAAAAAAAACTCTTTTCTTAAAGCCATACACATATGAGAATAAGAAATATCAAAATGGTTTGAGTAGAAATGATTTTACTTTGGATGAGGAGGAAGAAGGAATACTTTATTGAAATCTTTTTATCAGTTAACAATGAAGAATTTTCTCTATAAATACTATCTATGCTCTTAGGAGAATTTAAAACAACATCTTTTTTTGTGAATGATCCTGGTATTCTATTCTGCGTGGGCTCAGGTTGACCTAGACTACCAGACAGAATCCCATTAAGATAAAATGCAGAGGCAGAGGCAGAGGCAGAGGCAGAGGCAGAGGCAGAGGCAGAGGCAGAGGCAGAGGCAGAGGCAGAGGCAGAGGCAGAGGCAGAGGCAGAGGCAGAGGCAGAGGCAGAGGCAGAGGCAGAGGCAGAGGCAGAGGCAGAGGCAGAGGCAGAGGCAGAGGCAGAGGCAGAGGCAGAGGCAGAGGCAGAGGCAGAGGCAGAGGCAGAGGCAGAGGCAGAGGCAGAAGCAGAGAAGGCAGAGGTAGAGTTGTATAGGTTGAAAGGAAATATCACCTTGCAACAAGGATTTGACATGCTCAGATTGCCAACTGCAGCTCTCTCTAGTTCTGTTCATCAAAGCTTAGCAGTCTCTTTGACTCTTTAAGCCTCAGTTTCTACTTTGACCTCATTCCCTTGCTAGTCTTAGTCTTGATTCCACTTGCTTGGGACATTATTTTCTCTGTGCTTTATAAAAATCACTGCCAAGAGTGGCACAGACAAGCTCAATCAAGTAAATGCTCTGCTTATGCAGTCACAGAAACTTTCAACGTTGTGATGTGATTTACGGCTTGCAGTTGCTAAATTGGGCCCCTTCAATGATGAGATGGATATAGCCCAGGTTCTTACCATTTTATTCTTAGGAACTGTCAGTTAACAGGGACAGCAGTCCATTTCATGATAAGGTTGGTCATGTATTTACATTGTTTTTTTAAAAAAAGAGATTTATTTATTTATTTGTTTATTTCCTGTAAGTGTGTACACTGTAGCTGTCTTCAGATACACCAGAAGAAGGCATCAGATCCCGTTACAGATAGTTGTGAGCCACCGTGTGGCTGCTGGGAATTGAACTCAGGACCTCTGGCTCTTAACTGCTGAGCCATCTCTCCAGCTCCCCCACCCCCTTACCTTGTTTCTTACTGAGATCCCTGTAAACGGCTCTGTATTCACTTCGGTTAAACTTGTGACCCATCCATCACACAGGTATTGTTATAATAATCTTGGGGAGTACCTGGCCTTTATGTTCTCACTCTTTCCGTGGGTGCTATGAAAAAGACACAAATTGAGCTCAAACCTCCTGTTAGGGCTTACATCACTATACAGTTCCCTTTAACTGCTGTAGCAAATGAGGGCGGGCATATCAGACAAGGGAAAGAAAAAAACCTTTAATCCCTAAAACCTATTTTCCACATGAAGAGACTTTTATCCAGAAGGCTCTTAAAGAGCATTTAGACACCTCTGATAAAGCACTGAGAAACAGCACAGGGATTAGAGAGGATGAAAATGGGCAGGTCCAGACTCTTAATAAAAGTGATACCACTTAAGACAAGTCCTTGCTTAAAAGACCCGATACAACTCAGAACAGCAATCCTCTTTGCAGAAACTTAGGGTGATTCCGTTCTTATAGCTTCAGCATAAGGTATGGGGGGATGTGTCAAAAAATTATGAATACAGACCTGCCAAAGATGTGTATTGTCTTTCATTCCTATGGTTCTAAGCAAGATAAAACTCACACTGGTGCTGCCTCCACTTCCAGGACTGGTTGAGTGTGCATCAATTCTGAACGCAGGGCTCATGGGGCTCCCCCCAGGAATAGAGGTAGCACAGGGAGTATGTCTGCAGCTGCTTTGTTGCCAAGGCTGGCCAGTAAATTCTGTCTCTGTCTCGTCTGTTTCTGTCTCTGTCTCTGTCTCTCTCTCTGTCTCTGTCTCTCTCTCTCCACCTCTCTCCCTCCACTTCCTCACCTTCTCTTCTTTCCTTGTCTTCATCCCCTTGTCTCCCCTTTTCCTTCCCTCCCTCCCTCCCTCCCTCCCTCCCTCCCTCCCTCCCTCCTTCCCTCCCTCTCTCCCTCCCTCCCTCCCTTTTCTCTGTTCTCTCTTTCTCTTTGTTTCCATTTTTGAACTTAGTCCTTTGCACACGTTAGGCAAGTTCCCCACTCCTAATCCTTCTCTCCTGCTCAGACTTCTTCTGGATTTCAATCGTGGCTCTTTCCATTTACATTTCTGATGAATGGAGCTACTTTATGATTCTCATGGAAATATGATTAAACCAGCAAGCATATACTGTCCTTAGAAAGGAGATTGGAGCAGTAGAAGTGTAGCCTTACCTACCATCCTTTGTTTAAGTGCTACAGAGGTCCTGAATGAGGTCCTAAGAGGCTCATTCTCTGCTAATCCCAAAGCTCACAATTAACTTTTCATCCGATGACAAGAGAAGCTAATGACACAGTGAGGGCCTCAAGGCCCATGCAGATTCTATGAGAATGTCCTCTCTTAAATGTCTTTCCTCACGGCTCATTAGCATTTTAGGTCTCTGTTCTGCTTACTTCCCATTTTTTCTAAATCTTATTATATTAACATCATTTAAGCAGAGGCCCCTAAGGTGACCCTGAAGCTGTCAGTGATGCGGTAGCTTATTGTGAAGTCTAGGATGTCAGGAGTTTAGGGGTCAGAAAGGAAGCAGGCTTTAGTGTCAATGTGAGTAGAGAGTGACCTCATTAGGTCAGGAGGGTTGAAAGTCTCATCACATTGTGACCTAAGGACCTTAACCTTGCCACCTCTCTAGCAGTCAAGATGTCAAAAGTATTAAAATCTTGCCCTGATTTAAGTTTTAGTCCCTTAACTATTTGCTATAAATAAACCCTTCATTTCCCTGAGTTTGGGAAATAAATTTGGCATAGCTGCCTCTCTGCTCAGCTATATTTTCATGAGTGTGTAAAAGAGTATCAAAAGCTACAAGACAGTGTGAAAGAGAATATCATTTATCAGCTACCACATGACAGGTGTTTTTTACATACCCATTATTAAATTTAATGATGATACTATAATGGTCTGACAGAAATGAAGACATTCTAAAGAGACAGACTATCAGACTATTGAAACAACATACTCCAAAGAAATGGGAATTATCCTGGGAATCTAGTGATGGAAGAAGGAAGTAGTATCAGAGGGGTAACTTGTCTCCTGGAAATAGATTGCAAGCAATTTTAACAACTTTTCAGACCACTTTGTGGGATGAGCCTCAAGTTCAGATAAAGATGGGTCAAAGATAGGTGGGTCCACACCTTGACTAGAACTGCTAAGATGTGCAAACCTTGGCCCACTATTTAAATTTGATCTCACTTCAGGACCTCGAAGATGGACCTGAGGGATTTGCCGTGTCTCTGTGTCCCTCTTCCCAAAGTGGCCACTGAGTACAATTTTTTCTGATTTCTACTTTTAGTTTGGTTCTTTTAATTGGTTTATTTAGGGGAGTGCTATACCCAATTGGAGACACAGATTGTGACTCTCATATTCAATAACACTATCATAAATACAAAAGTGCAAATAATAATGTTCTTATTCTTAGGTTTAAATAAATAAGACATTATATTCTAATGTACAACACTGCAATAAAATGACATTCAAAACATAACCTACGTGCTGCATTTAGCCACAGGAACTGAAAAACAGCATTTACTCTCTTATATTTATTTCAAATGGTAAGTAAGCCAATAAATGCCAGGTGTCCAGGTTGAGCCTTGTTTCCTATGGAGTTCATATCTCAGGAGCCTCTAAGCCCACGCCTACAGTACATTCACCTCTGTTCCTAGCATACAATGTGCTAGCAGGACAGACTGCACACATCTATCTTACACTGATCACAACTAGATGTCTCCAACGTAAATGTGTTTCTTAGGAAGTCCTGGTCTCTGTGTGGGTAGCATGTCCAGTCCATTCAACCTGTTCAAAAATGCAGACCTTCTCGTGGTTGGGGTAGATTTGTATTTCTGGCCATTTCAGCTTTCTCCTTTATCTACAGGTAAATTCTTGGTCGTATCTTTGTACAGCACGTGAGCCATGCAGGTTACAGCTGACCAGAAATCTGTGGAAGATGTTATGAATGTAAAGCAGCAAATGCCAGGCTGTTTTGTTAAGAGGAAATTTAAACCTTGCAAGAAACCTATGCTGTTGGAACCTTGGATCGTTTCTCTGAATTCAGTATCATGAAAATTAAGGGAAATAAGGAATCCCTAAGAAAAACAAACCAAATGGTATCTTAGGAAAGAAATGTAGCATTTACCATTTTTCTAATCACATTCTGTTACTGTGATAAAACACTGGTCAAAGCAACATATGGGAGGAGTGGCTTTATTTGGCTTACATGTCCGGGTAACAATCCATCATTGAGGGATGTCAAGGAAGGAATCTAGAGGCAGGAAATGTGCAGAATGCTGCTTTCTGGTTCATTCACTCTCCTGCTTAGTCTCCTGCTTAGCTGGCTTTCTTATACAGCCGAGTACCACTTGCCCAAGAAATAATAGTACCCACATTTGGCTGGGCCTTTTTACACTAATTAAGAAAAGATGACTTCTCACAGATACGTCAATAAATCATGCTGATAAAGACAGTTATTCAAATAACCCTATTAAAATAAAATAAAATAAATAGTGATTCTAAACTGTGTCAATTTGACGCAGCTATCCAATTTGACAGCTAATTCTATCCAAGACAATAACTATCATGTAATGTTGATAACTGTCTACGTATTAATTTCAGAGATGTTTTGGAGGTATAAATTCTATTTGAGTTGTATTTAGATGTTAGTTATTAAATATTAAATCTTTATTTCAGTGAGAATAAAATAGTACCAAAAGTCTAATACAGTCTTGGCTTGGCTATAACAATAGATTAAGAATTTTTAAATATGAAACTTCACTTATAGACCTTCCATTTGGAAGAGTAGCCATGCTTCTAAATGTAAAATATAACTCTGTGATTTGGGACAGGCTTGAATAAAGTTCACAGTGTCAGAGAAGCTCATTCTGCTGCAGCCAGAGAGTACATAACCAGGAAAAACAAACCACTGTTCCTAAGGAAAACAGCATTTTCTATCAGTATAGTGTCACAGGGTCAAGCTTAGGAGATAAATCAGCCCTTTGGTTCAGAAGGACTTTTGGAATTAGTTTGGAAGTAGGTCTGTAAACCGTGTCAAGCAGTCTGCAGATATTGAATGTGAGAACCAATTAGAGTGCATTACTCTGCAATTTAATAACAAAGTAGTGCTAAGGAATATTTAATTTGTAACCCAGAGAAGAATGTTATTATTTTTTTATAAGGAGCAAGAGTTTAATGATTGGGGTAATGGGTGGTACAAAATATCTAATCATTCGTTGCACCCGTTTCCCACTTACTGATTTTTTTTTCAAAATTAAATAAAGAAATCACACTAAAGAGTGAATCTATAACTAACTCACTTAATAAGGTAATGGTTGGCAACTCTAATTGTTCAAGTTGATTTTAGCAATTTCTAAGAAATTTAATGCTGTCATATTTATTAAGAATTTTACTCCTTATATTTTAAAGATAAACTTTGGAAAGGAAACAAAAAAGCTGACTCTGTCTCTGTGATATTCTTTAATATTTTGCAACTGTTACTATTGCTTCCGAGGTAGGTACCACAATGTTAAATTTTAGGAGATACCGAGAGGATCATGAGGCGTATATTCCAACTGTGCATCTCAGCAGCTTCTCTGAGACCTAGGATCTGTTCTGTAGTTGCCTACAGAGCACTCCATCTGCATTAAGCCAAATAGTTGGCTACTTCTTTTCTGTGATAGGATTAGTGGCGGTGTTGAAAGCTATCTTCTAGATTGTTACTACTGTCCAAACCAATAAGCCACTACTGTGCATTAATTAACTCTACCCTGCAACAAATTGTTTTCTATAGGGAAATTTCCAATGAGTTGAACACATTTCTCTAAGCAATGACATAAAGGTGAAACATTTTGACGAATGACAGAATGAAGAGAGGTATTTGAAATCATCAATATCATTGAAGACAGAATGTATCTCTGGCATCAGAAATTGGTAGTCAAGAATATTTTAAATTTTTGCCTCTCAAGAATATATGATAAAAATCTTAGTTCCCAGTGTCACTGACCTTATTAAAGTTGAGGCAATTTAAGAAACTATTTTTCTGGAAGGAAAACAAAACCGCAACAGAAAAGTGAAGGAGGGATGGGTGTGTTGCTCAGCACTAGAGCACGTAGCAGAAGTAAGCACTGAAGTTAAGTCCCAATGCCACAAAATAAGTTAAATGTATTTGTAACACTACCCAATGTGGAAACACTATGGATGTTAATGTTAACATGTATAAATTGTATAATATTAAAATTGTTTTTAAGGTATTTATTTTTTTTGTTTCTTCATAATTAACTTCCAGAAGAGTTTCTCCTTTCTTACTCACAGTTTTATTTCCTTCCTTCTCTTTCTTCTTTGTTTTTTTAATAATATAGGGCCCTCATGCTAGTTCTGAAAATAATCATTGTATTATCAATTCTGATATCAATTGTTTCTTGAGTTTACATATGAGACCAAGCAAGTTTTGTTTTTCTATATGTGACATACACCCTTTAAGATAATGATGGCTAATTCCAACCATGTGTTCACAAATAAGATAATCCTATCTGTTGTTATTTAAGAATAATAGCCAAATACTGACAAGTCCTACTTTTTTTCCCATGCATCAGTTGATGGATACGTAAATTGTTTCTATTACTTGGCTATTGTGAATATCGTTTCAATGAACAGAGAAGCACAGGCATCTTTTCACCCCATTTATTTTACTTACTTAGATCTATACCCAGAGCAGAGACTAATGAATCACATGACAGTACTACTTTCAATATATGTTCTTTGAGCTTTTGGCGTTTTGCTACATATCAACATTTCTCCTACACTCTACCAACTAGAATAGCAAGCCTACACCACCAAAATTAACTCTAATTGTGTGAAGAATTTTTACATTGTTTACCATATGGCTTTATTACTTCACAAACCCAACAATAGTATTCAAGAATTTCCCTTTTGCCATATCCTTTTAGACATTTACCTTTTCCTTCTTGGCAATGCTACTTTTTATATAGAATTTTATGTACCATGCTAACTTTATTTATTACTTATTTATTTATTAACTGATGAATAGTGATGCTGAACACTTTATCTTACATTATTTAGACATTTGAATGTCTTCTTTCAAAAATACCCGTCTTGGTATTTTACACATTTTTAAACCAGATATTTAGAAATTTTACTTATTATTGAAGTTTTATAATGTATATGTTTATACAGCTTATATATCTTTTACACATCATACAGATATTATAGATATCAACTCTATGTCACATATACAGTTCATAAATATTTTCCCGTTCTATAGATTATCTCTGAAAGGTGGTTGATTTTACCCGTTGATATGCAGAAGCATTTTAGAATGATGTAATTTTATTCATTTTTTTGCATTTGTTTCTTGTACTGTAGGGTCTTATTCAAATATTATTGCCCATCCCAGTATAACACAGCATTTTTGTCATGTTTTGTTGTAATAATTTATGAATTTCAGGTCTTATATTCGCATCTTAAACATATTTGAGTGGACATTCTAAGAAATGAGAATCAAGCGTCATTCCATAAATGGATCCAATTTCCTCAACATATTCTAAGAAAAGACATTTTTTACCTTGTAAAGTTCAAAGCTGAGTCAGAGGCATGAGTACTTTCCTCTGGTAGTCTGCATAGCACCTTCCAGTGCTACGAAAGCTAGCCAGGAGGGACGAAGATTCTGAAAAGCACTAAACTTGATTTCTGTGTTTGGTGACTCAATGTCTTAGTTACTGTTCTATTGCTCTGAATAGGTACCATAACCAAGCAATTGTTATGAAAGAAAGTTTCGTCCATGATCTCCATGGAAGGAAGCAGATAGGCATGGTACTGGAACAATAGCTGAGAGATTTACATCCTAATCCACAGGCAGCAGGCAGACAGAGAAACACTGGGCCTGGCATTCCCACTAACATACCTCCTCTAACAAGGCTACACCTCTTCAACAAGGCTACAACTCCTAATCCTTTTCAAACAGTTTCAACAGTTGGTAAGCAAGCATTCAAACATATGGACCTATGGCTGTTATAGTGTTTTCAACAGTTAAGTCTAACCATCAAGTTCTAGTGAGCAACCAAAAGAAATGTCAATAGAGAGTAATGCTTGAGGGTCCATGAGACTTTACTGACCAACAAATAAACAAGAGCTAACCCATTGCTGCTACTGAGTTTTTCATTTGTTAGCCTGTGGTATCTAGTAGGGACATTATTGTCCCACTTTGGGTACTCTACTCTTATAGAAAATTATATCAGTGTGTGTGTGTGTGTGTGTGTGTGTGTGTGTGTGTGTGTGTATTTGATTTAAGGTTCTTTATTGTCTTCATCTATACATATATATTCTGTAAACAACATTCTGTTTTGATCACCTAAACTTTGTAGAGTATATTGAAGTTATGCAAACATTGGCTCCTACTTAATTCTTCTTTCTTAAAATTCATGATATCCAATAATTTGATATACCTTGTGGGTCCACATAAGTTTTAGGGATGTCTTTTTTGTTTCTAAAGGATTATTGATAAAGGGATTTAACCCATAGATTTCTTTGCATAATGTAGATATTTTAATGAGATCCATTCTTCTAAGCTATTTTTAAAATAAATTTTATTTTATATATATTTGTGTTTTGTCTGGATGTATGTCTATGAGCCACATGTGTATCTGATGCCTGTGGAGGCTCAAAGAGGGCACTGGGTCTCCTGGAGCTCGAGTTAACCAATGGGTGATCGGAATTGAATTTCATATGTGAGTGCTGGAAATCGAATCCCAGTCCTTTGGAACTGCAGTCTGTGCTCTAACTGCAGAGCCATCTCATCCAACACGGGTTTGTCTATTTTATCATTTTAACCCAATGTTCCTTGTATTTCTGACCTTTCATATTTAATCTCTATCATCTATTTCATTTATATAGCCTGATCCTTATCATTTACTTCTGTAAATTTTAAAATTTTGAAATTTGTTTGTTGATAATATTCTAGTTTCTTAAACTCTAGTCCTGTTTATTATTTGAGATCTTTCCACTTTTTGAGGTCAATGTTGATTCTTCCAAATTTTTTCATAGAGCTCATATGCCTGAACTGCATAGTATTGACTTTGGTATATTTTAAGGAATTTAATTTTCTTCTTAATGTTCTTCCTTCATTGATTTTTATGATTATTATTTTATTATTCTCTGTGTATGAGTGTTCTGTTTACATATGTGTCTTTTCATTAAATCCTTGGAGTGAACTTGAGGCCCAGAAGAGGGCAGCCTTGGGACTAGAGTTATATAGACAGTTGAGAGCTGTCTTGTGGTTGCTGGGAGTTTAACTCAGGTCTTCTGAAAGAGCAGCCAGTGCTCTTAACCCCTGAGCCATTTCTTCATCCCACAGCATTTAACTTTATTTGAGTTTAATTTTAATGAAATGAGAGCCACCTACTTTCATAGTTTCTAAATCACTTGTTGTTTACTAGTTTTATTGCACTGAGGTTAGAAATGAAGGCCATCCAACATTATTTCGGGTCTCTAAAGCTTGTTGACAATACCCTCGTGATATCTCGTGATATCTCGTGATATCTCGTCATATCTGTCCCACAGAGTCTTTATGAGCTGAGAATATGCATTTTGTGCTATTAGGATGGGGCAGCCTGCAACTGTGTATCATGACTGTTTTCTTTCTTTTTCTTTTTCTTTCTTTTTTTTTTTTCAAGACAGGATTTCTCTGTGTAGCCTTGGCTGTCCTGGAACTCACTCTGTAGACCAGGTTGGCCTCAAACTCAGAAATCCACCTGCCTCTGTCTCCCAAGTGCTGGAATTAAAGGCGTGCGCCACCACAGCCCGGCTATGACTGTTTTCTTTAGAGTTTTTTTTTTAATCTCCTTGCTTCATTGTTGATTTTTTATCTGTATAATTTGTTTCTGAAATATCAATATTATAACCTATTATTTTTGTGTTTTGGCATCTACCTCTCCATCTATGTCTATTAGTATTTGGTTTCTCAGATATTGAGCATATACATAATTGGAATTACTTCCTTCCACACAATTGGCTTTTCATGATTTCATAGTGATGTTCCTTGCTTCTTTTTACTTTTAATGATTTTATCTCCATTGTATATGAAAAGATGGATATTTTTGTTTTCCTATTGATTTAATTTTATGAAAATTATCCTATCCCTCTCCTTGAAGGTCTAAGTGTTTCCTGGGAGGTGAAGCAATTTACTTTTAACCAGTATATACTTATACAAATTTTAATCCATTTAATTACATTATTTCTTTTCATTAAAAAATTAATTCACTTAACACAGAAGAAAAGAACTTACTGTAAGAATACTTTCTATATTTGATAGTTTAATTGAAGTTTATGTTTTAATTTAATATCATTCAATACATTTACTTTAGATTTACTTGCTAAATTATTAATTTTAAAAATAATGTTTGTATTTATTCTGGGGAGCATCTTGGGAGAAAGAAGAGGGTATGTCTAGAATATTTGGTATGGGAAAGTAGGGTTGAAGTTTGTCTTTTTTCTCTTATTCTCTCTCTTACACTTATCTTTTATGATGAAGTAATGTACTCTAGCTGTGTACTTTGATTCTTTCTTTATTAAATTAGGTTTGTTTATTATCAGGTTTTACTTTATGGTAAGCATGAGGCTTACAAAAAAATCTTTTTATTACCATGAGCTACCTTAATATGATAGCAGTCTAATATGATCATAAAGATAGGAAAAGAGGATGAAAAAGCCTTTATATATACCAACAATGAAAATACTGAGAAAGAGGTCTTGGACACACACTGAGTCACAATATATCAAAGACAAGAGAAAAATCTTGGTATCATTCTGACCAAGGAGATAAAGGACCTCTACAAGGAAAATTTAAACCTCTGAAGAAAGTGACCGAGGAAGATACCAGAAATTAGAAATGCCTCCCCTGCTCATGAGTTGGTAGACTTAATACTGTGAAATAGACCATTCTGTGAAAATCTATTTACAGATTCAATGAAATCCCAATCAACATACCCACAACATTCTTCATAGAAACAGAAAAAAAATCCTAAAATTCATAGAGAACCACATAAGACCCCAGGTAGTCAAAACAATACTGAACAAAAAGACAAATGCTGCAATGATTACCATTCTAGATTTCAGGATGTATGGTTGAACTCTTGATAACAAAAACAAAGCAAAACAGTATGGTACTGGCAAAAATTCAGAATTGTAGACCAAGGGAACAAAAAAGCAGCCCAAATATCATTACATCTAATAAGAACCATCTGAAATGTGACCAAGATGCCACAAATGTATGGTGGGTACAACAACACCATTGGCAACAAATGGTCTGGGAACATGGAATGTCCACGTGTAGAAAAGCATGTCCTGTCTCTGTCACCCTGCACATAAATAGCTCCAATGGAACAAACACCTAAACATGAAATGTGACACAATGAAACTGCTAAAAGAACACAAAGCCAAAACAAACACTATCACAAATAAAAAGGCAAATGCTGGAGGGAATGCCGTTCCAAATTTCAAGATAACCTTTGTGAAATACAGGTTGACAAAAGACTTTCTCAAGAGCACCCTCTTTACTCCAAAATCAAGACCCAGTATTTACAGGCAGAACCTCATAACACTAAGCTCCTGTACAACTAAGGAAACGATTGATTGAGTGAAGAACTCACTCTCGCACAGAATGGGAGAGAATCTTTGCCGGCTACATACACATCTGACAGAAGATTAATATTCACAACATAGGAAAAACTCAAAAGACTAATAGACAAGAAAACAGTCCAGTTAATAATTGGATAACTGGACCTAAGTAAGACCTGAACAATTCCAACAGCAGCTGAGACCTTAACGTAAATGGGGAAAATCATCCCAGGCCCCATACCTAAATGAACAGCTACAAGCAATTAGCCATTGCTAAGAAATTCATCTTCTCCAGGGATGAGCCCTCTGATTGGTTAGCCAATACCAAATGGTTAGCTATAGAATCAGGCTGACAACCCTGGCTAGACTCAGCAGATTGTATTTATAAGTTGATTTATCTATATGCTTATGTAAATACACTAGTTAAGAGAACTCCACGAATTTGGGGGACATGGGAAGGTTAGGAGATAGGGCAGAGAAAGGGGAAAAGTGGCATCATTATATTTAAATTAGAGAAAATATAATATAGGAAAAAATGCTTAAGTTTTTTTTTCTTATCCTCTTACATTTGTCCTTTGTAGTTACATAATCTACTCTAGCAGTGTGTTGAGATTCGTTGTTTATTAAATTAGATTTGTCTATGATAAGATTTTACGTTATGGTTAGCATGAGGCTTACAAAATGCATCTTTTTATTATGACAAGCTACTCTGAAATGATAGCAGTCTAATATGATCATAAAGAGAAGAACATAAACCAAAGAAGGTAAGAAAATTCTAGGAAAATTCTGAACTTGTACTCCGTTCCTTCTGATGCTTTGAATCCTTGCTAATTCTGTTTACATCTTTTCATATTTATTATCTTCTTATGTTCTTATTATTTTCTTTCTCATACTAAAGAGATGATAGTTTATATACCATGGTTACTATATTAAAACACTGTGAACTTGAATAGCTATTATTGTGTTTATTTAATCCAGTGATTTCTCTATTATTCATTAACCTCTCCCTCGTGTCTCAGCAATTTGCTTTGATATTTCTTCTAGGTCATGTCTGTATATAATATGGGAAATATCTTATAGACCTGGCTGCATTAAATCTTTCTAGAAAACATTTATCATAGCTAGAAAATGTATCATATTATCCCTTTTGTAGGTTTGGAAATACTCTATTATTATTTCTTCAAACAAGTCTTCTACACTTTGGCTATTTTAAAATCTCCCTTTAAATACATCAACTCAATTATTATTTTTCTAGTGCTGTGATAAAGTACCATGACCAAAGCTTTTTACAGAAGGAAGGGCTTATTTGGATTTATGGTTCCAGAGTGGTAAGAGTCTATCACCATCTCAGCAGGGAAGTGTGGCTTCAGGCAAGCATGATGGCAGGATTTGGAAGTACTGGTTGGGAAGCTGAGGAGGTGTGTCACTGGAAGCAGGCTTTAAGGTTTCAAAATCTTCCACCATTTGCAGTTTCCTGTCTCTGTTTCTTGTTTGTTGTGGAAGCTCTCAGCTTCTTAATGTGTGTGTGTGTGCACCAGTGTGGGTGTATGGACATGTATGTGGCAAGTTTGTGTGAGTGTATGTGGAGAGGGTATATGGGAGTGTGTTTGTGTGGGTGTGGGTGTGGATGTGGGTGAGTGTTTATGTGGGTGTGTTTGGGTGGGTATGTATGTGGGTGTGTTTGTGTGAGTGTGGATGTGGGTGTGTGTTTATGTGGTTGTGTTTGTGTGGGTATGGATGTGGGTGTGTTTGTGTGAGTGTGGATGTGGGTGTGTGTTTATGTGGGTGTGTTTGTGTGGGTATGGATGTGGGTGTGTTTGTGTGAGTGTGGATGTGCACCTGTGTACACACTATTTCAGAAACTCTAAGCAGTCTGCTTATTTTCTCTGAACATACAGTCCATTCATTTATTTCAGCACTGGACATTGCCCAATTTAACTATTCTGAGGACCTATTATCATTGTGTTATTACAAATTGAGCCCTGAGAATAATCAAAGTCCTATAATTTCTTAGTTTTGGCTCAGAATGAAGGAGGGCAGCACCAATAGAGAGTATCTCCTATTCATAAGCCTTTCACTGAAATCAGGGTAGACCAGATGCTCTTTTACAATCAGTACAGTAGAGTCAGGCATTAAGACTCTGACTGCCCCTGGGAAGAGTCACCATTGATAGATAGATCCTCCCTAAATTGTTAGGTCTGCTAACACTATCAACGTGTTTCCTACTCTTAGTCCATGGCTAAGGAAGACCAGCATAGCACTGTGGTAGGGCTACTACCCATGACTGTTGTGTTCTCATGGTCATAGGAGATATAATGCTGGCTAAATTAGAAGTCCAATAGGCTGGGGCTATGTGTCACCTATTAGCATCTAGTCTGCTCCAGGAGCTCTCTAGATAGGCCTGTGTACTGGCTGGTTTTGTGTGTCAACTTGTCACAAGCTGGAATCATCAGAGAAAGGCGTCTGCCTTGAGGAAATGCCTCCATGAGAGTGATCAAAGGTGAGAGGGCCTGTTGTAGGTGGTGCCATCCCTGAATTGGTAGTCTATAGGAAAGCAAGCTGAGAAAGGCAGGGGAAGCAATCTATTAAGCAGCATTCCCTCCCCCCAACCCCCCATCCCTCACCCCCTCCCATGGCCTCTGCATCAGCTTCTGCCTCTAGGATCCTACCCAGTGTGAGTTCCAGTCCTGACTTTCATTGGTGATGAACAGCAATGTAGAAGTGTAAGCTGAATAAACCCTTTGCTCCCCATCTTGCTTCTTGATCATAATGTTTTGTCCAGGAATAGAAGCCCTGACTGAGACAGCCTGAGACCATTACCTACTTTCCACTGTTGGATTTTATTTCTATGATACCAAGTTAAAAATGAAAGTCCTGTGTATATTCTCCTGTTCACCCTCAGTGGACAGAGTCTTTCTTCATGTTTGCATGCATGAAGGAAGGGTAGATGTTGTGAAAACAGTCCTTTGGCCAAATTTGTTGTTCCTGGGCTGGATCATACCTCAATATCATTGCTTTAGTGACCTGCACACTAAAGTTCACACTGCAAAGGGATATTTCAAGATTACCTAAGGATTCTTGACTGACTACATACTCTAGATAACTCTCCATTATTTGATCACAGACACTCTTTCCTTAACATATAAAAAAGTGTACCTATGCATAGCATACCCTGTAAATTTTAATAAACACATACACTCTGCAATGTTCAAGTCAGAGCAAGCATATATTTGTAGTGAAGCTTTCAAATTCTTTCCTTACTACTTTCTTGCATTAACAGTACCTAGTCATTATTTAAGACATACTACTTTGGAATAGACTTCTAGAACTTCTGTGTAACTAGCAACAGTGTATTTTTTTTTCTACAAACCTAGTACAGAACTAGAAATAGAAAAGCCATCCTCTCAGGGGACCAGAAATGAGTCACCGGAAGACGACAGCCAGTGGAATCGGATTAGAGGAGGAATTCACAGCTCAAGGGCTATGTACAAGAACACTTCTGATGAGAAGCTTAAGGTGGTGTGGGGGACAGAGGAAGGGGTAGTGCCAAATTTAGATGTGATTCATGTGCTAAAGAGGAAGGACTGAGGTAGCAACCATCACTGGATTGAGAGGTGGGGCTGCTCAGACACCTTCTCTCCCTTGTTCACATTTGGACAAGTCTTCATGGTCAGGCATGAACAGTAATATTGAGATGTGGGCCAGAGAGTCTGGGAGTACCTAGAAGGATATGGAAAATTCTGTGACTAGAAAACCATCTGTCCTTCCTACAGCTTGCCACATCTGCATCCTATAAGATGAAGTCACAAGGACATTTCTCCAGGCACAAGATGTCAAGAAGTCAAGACTGAGCATCAACGGATGTAGTGTACACCTGAGGGAGGAGCATTAAGAAAGTACAAAGAAAAAAAGGACATAGTGGCACTCACCTTTAATTCTGCACTGCAGAGGCAGCTGGAGCTCTCTGTGAGTTCAAGGACAGTTTAGTCTACAGAGTGATGTTCATGAGGGTAAAAAACAAAATAAAATAAAAAGGAAGGAAGAAAGGAATGTTAGAGCAAAACAAGCGAACAAACAAACAAAATCAAAGCACTCAGGGAACTCTGGGAAGACTGAGACTTGTTCACATAGCAAAACTCAGCAGATGGAGTGAAACCATGGGGATCTCATGTGACCATCGGGGATCTCATTTTTAAACATCCTTTAAATGTAACCACAAATGAATGGAAATGGCAGCCCACAATGAGCATGACACAGAAGTTCTAACATCTTTCAAAACAGAGGAGAAGAAACTAGTAATTACATTAATCGCATTAACTGGATATCTGTTACATTGTAATAAAAGTTAATGCAAGCGGTCACAGAGAGGTAGGCTGTGCTCACGTTTTAGGAGATGCCGCACTGGCTGCAGTTCACTAAGAGACCAAAAGCTCTAGAAACCAAGGATTATCTTGAAATCAGAATTTCAGCTGAAACTCTGAATGAAATCGTTCAGCACCTTTGCAACCTTCTTAAAATGACCACATTCTAAACCCAAGTGAGTGACATGTTTGAGGTCTATGTAAAATATTTTCAATCATTTAGCACTAAAGAAGCCTTCACTAAAATTTTTATTTAAAATTTCTTATAGAGTGGTATGAAATGCATTCCAAACATGGACATAGAAAATTAGAGTAATTGAATGAACAAATTACAGGTTATTGGATTAGACCATAAAACTTAAGTTAGTTCAGCTTAAAACTTAACAAAAATACCAGAAGTATTTTTAAAAACAGCCAAAACAGTGCTCTAATATATTTTAACCAAAAAAGGAAAATCAAGTGGTGGCACACGCCTTTAAGCCCAGCACTCGGGAGGCAGAGACAGGCAGATTTCTGAGTTCGAGGCCAGCCTGGTCTACAGAGTGAGTTCCAGGACAGCCAGGGCTATACAGAGAAACCCTGTCTCGAAAAAAAAAATTAAACTTGAATTTTGTTTGATCTAAACTATAGATTAGAAGAAAGGGGTGTACTATTTGTGAACAGCACATTTAAACAATATTAAAAGTTTTGTGACATAGTGAAATCCTAGAAAATATATGCTAATAAAAGTAGGTAAAATTTCCTGGATACCAAGCTATATGAAGAGTTCAAAATTCAATCTTTAAATCTAATATAGATGTATTCAAAGAATTGTTTAGAAATATGTACAGGCCCTTGAGTGTAGATATGCATATATGTATGTATAGTTGACTATCAATTTTAATGGCAGTTACATTCTGCTAATTCACTGTAACATTTAGCAAACACTGATTGATCATTTCTCATATCATAAAACACAGTAAGGTTTTGTATGTTGTCATAATATCTTCAACAACCCAAATGCCAAGTATATTGCCCATGTTTATTTGATAATAATTTTGTAAAACAAGCTGGTTTCACTGGCACTCAAATTTTGTTCTTTTGCATGACTCCCTTTCTGTTTAACTGCTGAAACTCATTTCCAATAGCCTGTGTCCAGGTTCAACATTTTCACTGTAGCTTTGCATTTTGACACTGTACATAGTGATAGGTCAGAAAGAAAGAAAAACAGACAAGAGGAACCCCCTTAAAACAGTGAGGCTTTAGTTGAAGGGGAAAAAAAAACCCAACTTCAGGAGTAAGGGAGGATGTGGGAGGGCTTGTCTCTGAGAGTCAGAATCTACAGTCCACAGTCCACTTGGGTCATCACAGGGCAGAAAGGAGGGAGTGGGGAAGGATGTTGAAGAGTTTCCGTTTTGACCCCAGATTGACCTTTATCAGGAGTGAGAGAAAATGGTGATTGATGATTATAGAAGTCAAAGGATAGACCAGCATCTCTTCTCACCAGTGGTTACTGATAGGTTATTTTTCTGATGCTGGTTAAATGAGCCAATATAAACCAGATTAGATTAGATTAAAGGCAGGTTTATTGGACGCTACTCTCTGGTGGGCGAACTCACTGGCTCCCATGATTGAGGGCAGGGGATTTGCTGTAGAGAGATGGGACAGGGGAGGGAGAGAAAGAAAGAAAAGGGCACACACAAAGAGACAGAAGAGAATAGGAAGAAGAGGAGGAAAAGAAAGGGGGAAAGAGGAGAGAGAGGAGAGAGGAGGAGAGAGGAGGAGAGAGGAGGAGAGGAGGAGAGGAGGGAGCTAATGACTGGATTATATGGGGAGGAGTTTCTAGGGGAAGGGCAGCCCTGGACTGGAAAGTTCAGAGTTGGGGGGCAGAGTTTGCCAGGTAGGGGCTGAGGGATACTGGGAGAACCTTGAGGCCAGGTCTGCTTTGGTGTGTAAAATATGCACCCCAGTCCCTTGTCCCAGGGTCCAAAGCCAAACAATTACCAGGAGTCTGCACTAGGGGAAGGGGCTTAAATCCAGGAATGCAAATAACTTTAGTCCTGGAATGTTGATTACTATGGCAATGCAGTAATGCAGACAATGCAAGAAGCCTTTCATAAAGACTTGGCCATGGTAACTCCTGGCTTACCTGGCAGGTAAACATGTAGAAAATCAGCTGAGACTTCTGTGGCAAGGACCACACCTACCCGCCTTACTTAACATTTAGACTTTGTCCTCAGATCAAACTTGAAGTCACTCTATCACCTCTTTGTCCTTTTCCCTTTGACCTTTTTCACAGTTATGCTGGCTCCTTTAATTGACTTATTGTGAATGGGTAGCTGGTCCTGTAGTTTCTTGAGATACAGAATGTGAATCCCTAATATGCTAACAACTTGTGAGCCAACTAGCTCACTGATTGTGGAACATTTTGCTGACTTTAGAAGATGTGGCCATAAATATCCTTGGCTTCTGGATTTACATCCATGCTAATTTTGAGTTTTGGGGTTTTTTGGAAAAAATATTGTCTCATGAATCCATGTGTGAATCACTTCCTATCATCTCCAGTTTCATCATACACTACTGATGTTAGTCTAGTAACTCCAATATCGGCCTTTCTCATTTGGATGAACTGAGTTTCCAGTCTGTTACACTGAATTATGGCACCATAGCTCATGGATAACCAGAGGCTATTCAAACTGATTACTCCATAAGGGATAGCACAACCTTTTTTGCTTTGAAACTATAAAGAGCTCTTCAGCATAATGTGTGTTACTGGAATTAGGGCTTACAGCCTGTCCTGCAAAATTAGCTCATCTCTACATTAACAAAATGTATGTACATTTTAAATGGGCCAAAAGCAAAAAGTATCTCTACATACAGGTCAAGCCTGAAGTTAATCTTAATTGTACATTTTATGGTTGCCTAGAAATAGGAGTGCAGAAATTTTCGAAACATTTAAAAATATATATTTTAAATGGTAGCTTTAGGTCATGTCTCCTAAATTTTATAATCAATTTTCCTCAGCATCCGTTCCAAAAATTAACATTTGAAAGCACAATACCCAAATCACTAATACATAACCTCAAAATTACTACTTCAGTTAGCATTTTAGGCAACTCTGCTTGAGGTGCACCCCAATAAAACCATTAACAACCTCCTTCTACACACACATATTCAAATTGTACCTAAACCTTGGCATTTTCACTAGCTTCAAAACCAAAATAACCCCCAAAACAAAACAAAAAAAAAAAAAAAACAAAAGAAGGCACAAAGCAGGGCGGTGGTTGCACACACCCAGCACTTGGGAGGCATTAGCAGGCAGATTTCTGAGTTCAAGGCCAGCCTGGTCTACAGAGTGAGTTCCAGGACAGCCAGGCTACACAGAGAAACCCTGTCTCGAAAAACAAAACAAAAGAAGCAGGCACAGAACCAATTGCTCTTAGTAGTCCTCCAAACACAAACAATTTTACACACATTTCAAAAAAGCCATGACAATCTTAATTTTAAGTGTGCAATGAGTTTTTTTTTTTTTTAATGCAAAAATAAGGTCAGGAATTTCTTAAGCAGTTATTGTTAGAGTCTCCAGAGGCAGTGACTCTTGCCCATGCCGGACTGGCCAGCAGTAAGGACGCTGCAACAGGATCCTTCTGCACACGTTTATTGGGAGAGCTTGATTGCAGAGGCAAAGAGACCCCTAGCCCAGAACTGGTGCTGCTTATATAGGCCTAGAAGAGGCGTGTCTCACACCCGGATTGGTTATGAACTAAGCCTCATTTGCATGTTCATCCTCTGATTGTCTACTCTCTCTCTCTGTACCTCACATAGCCTCATTATCATACCTCATTTGCATGTCTCACATCTGATTGGTTATACTCCCAAAGCCTCATTATCATGCCCGGGCCAGGCAGTGTCTTTGCAAAAAACTTTACTGCATATGTACACATTGGTTGTTTGTCCAAACTTATGCGTGGTGGCCAGCAGTAGTCAGTGCCACTCTGCAACGGCACATGTGGCTTCCCACAAGTGACTGTGGGGTTTACCCATTGCTGTCTTAGACACCAGTATAAAAGTATGAAAAGACAGGTCCACTACAGTTCTGTCTAGCAGGTAGCAATGTAATGAAGAAGTTATATTCTTTTGGTTACATAAAACACAGAAAAACATTTCCTCAAACGTTTTCCTACTTCTTTATCTCAAATGTTTTAATATAAAGCCACAATGGCTCAAAGAAGTTCGAAAACTTTTGTGTCACATGGTAGATGGTTCAAGTAGCTCAAGGGAACTCCGCATTTGTTCAAATAGGCTTCCAATTTGACAAGGACTCTCTGACACACATTAGTATTGCTAGGCCATAGGCTTGTCTACATTTTTTTCTTAAATATCTATTTGTACATTGTGCCTGTTGGTATTCCACATGCATTTATATCTATCTGTTCATCATGTTTGAGGATTGTCCAGAGAGGCAAAAAGAGGGTATCAAATGCCCTAAAGGTGGAGTTATAGTTAACTGTGAGCTGCCATGTGGGTGCTGGGAATTGAACCGGTGTCCTCTGAAAGAGCATCCAATGCTCTCCACCACTGAGCCATTTTTCTGGCTCCAGGTCCATCCATTTAAGACATTGGTCTCTCTAGAATGGCAGACCTAATAGTTTGAGGAAATCAAGCCAAGTTCCTCACAAGACCTGACAAGCTTTCTTCTGTGGGGATTAAAATGTGCAGGTCTATGTAAGGAAAAAGCAAAGCTAAGACAAAGGAAGTCTAATTATGCCTCTGAAGGAGGAAATAAAGGAACAGGATCTCCCATGTCTGCACTTCCTGTGACCGACTTTAGGCTCCCAGTGCCACTAAGCAATCTCTCTCTCTCTCTCTCTCTGTCTCTCTCTCTGTCTACATATCAATAACAGCCAAATGAGTTCAGAAGAAGAACCCTAAAACACAGAGCAAGCCATCAAAGGGCAGCTACTCCAAATGGCTGGAAAGAACCCCAAGTCCCAAAGGTAAATAACAACGCAGAGGCCAAGCTAGACATGTTGGAGATAAACTTTCCGAGGGTCAGACTTTCTCAAGGGCCCCAAAGCAAAGTGCAAATAATTCGTTTTTCTGCTTCACCGAGTAGAGGTTTAAAAAAGCAGTAGATTTCAGCTGGAATCAAAAGAAAGAAAGAAAGAGAGAGAGAGAGAGAGAGAGAGAGAGAGAGAGAGAGAGAGAGAGAGAGAGAGAGAGAAAGAAAGAAAGAAAGAAAGAAAGAAAGAAAGAAAGAAAGAAAGAAAGAAAGAAAAGGTCTCCTGAGTAAAATGACTTCAGAAGTGACTGGAAACTTCTATCTTTCCTTTCTATCAATGTTCAACTTATTATGGGTAACAGAACCCCTTAATATGTGCCTTTTGATCGTTTTGTCCCTTCATGGTCCTCATAAATACAAATCAATTCCATCAACTTCTCAGTGCTGTTCTTCTTGAGACTTAAATTCTAGGAAGAAATGTCTGATTGGTTTGCTTAGAAAGTACAGCTGTCTTCAGGTCAGGCAAGGGCGGGGAACATGGGCTGACAGTGTCATCAAGATTGGTACAACATACATAGGACAATCCAGGTGCTATTGCTAAAATTAGGTCCCATTCCTAGGTCAACTCTTCAAATTTATGCCAGAGAACAAGCCATGAATTTAAACTCATACCAAAACTACTTTATATTAAAATATTTTAAGTTTAATCAATTTGATATTTATGGCATGACTTAAAAACATACCTGTAAATGCATTTATTTTCTGTAACTGAATAACAAAGTTCTATAGAGAGGACATTAAGATCTTTATATGTATGCTCTTATGTGGTTTTCAGAGCCAGGAGTCAGGGGGTAGCTTGACACAGCCACTTCTCAGTGTACCACACATCTATATAGTTAAGTATTAGCAGATACTGGTCCTTTTCCAAGAATATGTGAAAGTTTTCATGATTAAAAGAATGAGAACTCTGACTTTTTACTGGCTACTAAGGATTGCCTTCTGCTTTCAAGTACATTGAAATTCTTAACCACACAGCCCCATCTTAACACAGCAACACACTTTGGTTATGTACAATATGAGTTCAATAAGGCAAATAAAAGCAATTAAAGTCAGACTTCCTAAGTATGGATATTTATTTTTAACAAAGTGATCTGAAGTTTTGACTTTTTAAAAATATTACGCTCTTTTATTTATGTAGAATTATAGGTTAAAATCTTCTCCTGTAAAATTGTTATAACTGACTGCCAGGTTAGACATGCTAGAAGAAACAGCATGTCATTGTATTGCAGAGCAAACCCAGGGCATCATACATTATACACATACTCAAACACCTACCTAAACCCTGTTGGCTTATTCAGTGGGATATAGGACTTTATATCTCAGGATGTTATATCCCAGTAATGTTTTTCTATGAATCTGCAGTACATCATTTTAAAGTAATCTTATTTCACAATGCTTCTACAATAGCAGAGAAGCATCGCTTACTGGCAGGTTATCTCAGGAATCCACCTATTACCTCAGGCGTGGGATATTGTAAGACATTGTTATGTTATTAACTCACTTTCATGGCTGTATTTTCAAAAGCTTCATGAGCCAAAATTTCAGGAAAGCTGGTTTTAAAGGCAAAGATAAAGACCCCCCCCCAAAAAAGACTTTAAGACTGTTTCAATATAAATGTAGCCCAGACATCCTCACCAATTCCTTAAATGGCGAGCTGACACTGCATAGGGAACAGAGAGGGGTCTCCATGGTATAGATACTGATGAAAATGATGATGTCAGATCCATTTCCTGGGCTTAATATTCCTGGAAGCCTTTTTGGTTTACTTCAGCAATAGCTGGAAGACAGGGACAATGCTCCTGAATTCCACAGTGGGAGTAAACACTGGCACCTGTTAGCCAGTTCTCTTCTTTTGCTTAGCAACCTACAATTAACATTTCCCTAACATGTGGGATGTGTGTGTGTGTGTGTGTGTGTGTGTGTGTGTGTGTGCTCATGCTTGCACAAATGGCATGGTAGATGTGTATGTGTATGACAGCTTCTTCCCTGCCACCTGAGGCTGTGATTAGCTGTTTATCAAGCTTCCTGCTGCCCCACCCCCACCCCCACCCCTGTCTCTGCCTGGTATCTTGGTCTAGGACTTGCTGAGATTACAGAAGCACACCACTGCATCTGGCATTTCTAGTGGGTTCTGGGGATAAAACTTGTGGGTGCTCAGGCTTGCATGACAAGCATTTTTCTCCTCTAAGCAATTTTCCCTGGCCTCTGATGTGAGTGTTAAGGAAGAATCCTTACCAAGAAAGTTCACCAAGTTCTTTCTGAAGTTCACGCAGAATTTGGTCGGCATTTCCTCAGAACATGTATTTTAAGAAACAACACAGTCTGCTGCTATGTTCTTAATGGGGAACACCCAATATAGCTGATAAGCTCCAGTCTACTACAAAACACAGGGCCAGAGAAGTCTATCGATACTGAGGTAAAGTGGGTTAATTCTAATAAAACATGATGTCCTTGCTTAATATGCATGGGTCTGGAAAGGATCTATGAACATCACAAAGTTCCAAATAAAATTTAAGTCTATACACATTTTCCAGTAAAAGTACTGTCTTAGGGTTTCTATTTCTCCACAAACATCATGACCAAGAAGCAAGTTGGGGAGGAAAGGGTTTCTTCAGCTTACTCTTCCACACTGCTATTCATCACCAAAGGAAGTCAGGACCAGAACTCAAGCAGGTCAGAAAGCAGGAGCTGATGCAGAGGCCACGGAGGGATGTTACTTACTGGCTTGCCTCCCCTGGCTTGCTCAGCTTGCTTTCTTATAGAACCCAAGATCACCAGCCCAGGGATGCCACCACCCACAATGGACTGGGCCCTCCCACCCTTGATCACTAATTGAGAAAATGCCTTACAGTTGGATCTCATGGAGGCATTTCCTCAACTGAGGCTGCTTTTTCTGTAATAACCCCAGTTTCTGTCAAGTTGACACAAAACTAGCCAGTACAAGTACTCTTTCTTTCCAGAAAGAAAGGAGAGGATTTGTCCATCAGTTTCAGGCTTCCACATCCACTCAGAGACACAGGAAGTTTGACAGATTCCAAGGCTGCCACTAAAGCACAGTGCTCTTGCGCGCTCCGGACTCGACCAGCAAGAATGACGCTGCAACAGGATCCTTCTGCACACGTTTATTGGGAGAGCTTGATTGCAGAGGAGAAAAGACCCCGAGCCCAGAACTGGTGCTGCTTATATAGGCCTAGGAGAGGCGTGTCTCACACCCGGATTGGTTATGCACTACGCCTCATTTGCATGTTCCTCATCTGATTGGCTACTCTCTCTCTGTACCTCACAGAGCCTCATTATCATACCTCATTTGCATGTCTCACATCTGATTGGTTATACTCTCAAAGCCTCATTATCATACCCGGGCCAGGCAGTGTCTTTGCAAAAAACTTTACTGCATATGTACACATTGGTTGTTTGTCCAAACTTATGCGTGGTGGCCAGCAGTAGTCAGTGCCACTCTGCAACGGCACATGTGGCTTCCCACACAATGCATAGGTAGGCAAGTGGGAACTTTGTGTCTGGCTCCTTTTCAAAACTGTACTTCACATCTTTCTGGAACAGGGTCCTGGCAGCAGGGGTGGGAAAGGAATGGCTCCCACCTGTAATTCCAGCACTTGGGAGGCTGAGGTAGGAACACTGCTGTCAGTTTAAGTCTGTCCCTGGATCTGGTCCATTGCTGTAAGAGTCATGGGTGGACAGATGGGGTTATATGGGGTTATATGTGACTGGGCTATCACTCACCAACATTAAACATCAAGATAGAAGACATGGACAAAAAGAATGATCCCTTCCTCCCCAGCATGTGTCAATTTCAGAGACAATGGAGGCCAATGTAGAAAATGATGCAAGTTTTCCTTTGGAGAATCTTGTCCTGTGATGATCTATGAGAAAATGCTTGCAGTGCTCTTAAGCTCCTGTCATCCTCCCCTCCACTTCCTTCCAGTTTTTGAAGAATATATATATATATTCACACACACACATATAGATGTGTGTGTGTGTGTGTGTAGTATATACTGTATGCATATATGTGTATATACATATGCATACATAAAATAGTATATGGTATTATATAATAGCATTATATAAATATATAACTTATACCTACACCTATAGCTATGTCTATATCTAGAGCTAGAGCTAGAGCTAGAGGTAGATACAGATACCAATTAAAGACCGGATTCCAGTGCATCATGCTTTTAGATAGTCTCAGTGTTATTCAGATATACTAGCTGATAGATGCATTCTCTCCAGCATCCAGCCAAGCCCATCTCCTTGAGGAATCCCATTTTATTCTTGAGAGTATGACAGGCACAGATGGGTGAAAGGGACACAGGAATGAAAAGATCCTGTGTTGGTTTGAATATGCTTGGTCCAGGGAGTGACACTATTAGGAGTTGTGGCCTTGTTTGCATGGGTGTGGCCTTGTTGGAGGAAGTATGTCACTGTGAGGGTTGGCTTTGAAACCTTCTGTAGGACTGTAAAAGGCAGCCTGGTTCCTGGTTGAGCACCAGGCTCCTGGCACAAGGCCTCAGCTCTCTATAGATTTGTGACCATCAGTCACGTAAGGGCAATGCCCCAAGCCCCTCCACATGTAGAAGACATGACCACAGGTCATGTAGGCTCAAGACAGATCTCCATTTTAATGACTCACCTAAAGGCCTAGAGGCTTAGCCAATAAACTTGCCTTCCCAGACACTCCTCCCTGGCCCTGAGATATGGGTTTTATTCATCCACTTTCTGCCATGACAATAAATGCCTTAAAAATATGGACTGCCAGCCAGGCAGTGGTGGCACATGCCTTTAATCCCAGCACTTGGGAGGCAGAGGCAGGCGGATTTCTGAGTTCGAGGCCAGCCTGGTCTACAAAGTGAATTCCAGGACAGCCAGGGCTACACAGAGAAACCCTGTCTCAAAAAAAAAAAAAGACTGCCTCTTTTCATCGGCCATGGGAAGCCATGGAGGCCTTCAGCTATAGAGCCACTGCTGTCAAATTTCCTGTAGAAAGCCTCTCTGTGCTCCCAGCCACGACCAAAACAACCTCAAGCCTGCCTCAGCCAGCAAACTAAGGAACCAAAGACTCTCTCTCTGCTCCCCTCTTTTCCCCCTGGGACCTGAGCTAGATCTGGCCTGCAGGCTCTCACTCCATTCTCAGCTCCTAGCAGTGCCTGGGTTTCTGAGAGCCTGAGAACCAGTTTGCCCCTGCCTCCCTACAGGCTCAGAGCAGGGAAGGGGGGAGGTGGGGACGAGGTAACTTCGGTGGTCCACAGAAACCTCAGACTATGCTGCCCCCCAGCAGTGTTCCCTGGCTTCCCCACAGTTCCCCCAATGCCCTGCAACAGCGTGGTGTAAGTGGGGTTGACCTCTCTTGTCCTGCCTTCCTGAGCAGAGGAGCCCTGTGGCGGAGCAGATGCGGGACACACAACCCTTTAATCCTACAGCCTTCTTCCTAGTTTTCTGGAAGTCAGTCTTTTGTTTGTCTTTGGAATAAGATGTAGAACTCTCAGCTCCTTCTCCAGTGCTAGTCCTGCCTGGATGCTGCCAAGCTTTCCTCCATGATGATAATGGACTGAACCTCAGAACCTCTAAGCCAGCCCCAATTAAATATTATCCTTATAAGAGTTGCCTTGGTCATGGTGTCTCTTCACAGCAATAAGAACCCCAACAAAGGACAGACACCCTGGAAACATTCCGTCTGCACGTCAGTTTTATGGATGTGGCCAGGAGGACAATTCCAAATCTCTTCAGGTCACCATGCTGTCTGTCAGAGGTATGGTCTTCTCATTTTGATCCTTAACTTCTCTGGTTTAACAGGAGTTCCCCGACAAACTTTAGGTTTGAGAATCCCCAAGTTAGGTGACATTAAGTTCCATGGAATGTATCATTTTTATACTTTAGGGGTGACTTTTACCAAGCAACCAAGCGTCCACAGATGAAGCCTTGCCATGATTTGTACTTGTAAACTCACTGCTGTGAATCCTTTCCATGGGTACTGCCTAGGCAGAGAAAGCTCTCCAGGCATTTCACAGACAGCAGGTTTCCCTTCTGGTGTCTGGATTTGCCCTGCTGCCTCCGGCTATTGCGTGTGAATGGCTGCAGTCTCTTAAGCCAGAACGCGCTCTTTCCCCTTCCCTCTCAGACAAAGAACCCGCTCTACCAGGTGGCCCTGCCAGCCTGAGAAGCCTTCCTCTGTTTCAGGAGACTTTCTGGAAACAGACATTTTCCCTCCTCTTCATTTACCCTCTTTCTGGTGCTGTACTTTGTTTATTCTAAAAGTCACCATTTGGTTCATAAAAGAACATGCGCACCAAATGGACATGTTATGGAAAATATTTAAAAGACCTTTCAAAGAAACAAAAACAAATGCCCAGTATTTACCATAAATCAATTTAAAAAGAGAACTCCGAGTTTTCCAGATTTAAAGAAAGATTGTTTTATTTATTGTATTTAAATGGCCTTGATTCTTGGTTTTTAAATGCTATGCAGTTGCATATTAAACATTTGGAATTAAAGTTATAGAATTACATTAGCAACCTATTTCCTTCACTTCAATGAGAAAAAAGTGACATGCTCAAAAGTGGGTTCATACTAATGATTTCTTCTTCATAACCTGCTTCTGAGCATATTTGTTCTCAGAGACCTGTTAAACTTTCTGTGCTGAGATGTCAAGGACTAGGATGAAAAGTATCAGGACAGTGATGTGGGTCAGTAGAAAAGGATGGCTGCCTGGAGCTTAGCAGGAGGGAGTGGGAGTGGATGGATCCACAGGACTTTTGAGAGGAGAGAACCTACCCTGTGTGATATGGGTAAAATAATTCATTCATTCCTCCAAGGATACCTATTCTGTCCTTGAATCTCAAGAATGAGGTCTTCTCCTTCCAAAACACTTGGGAGTGTAATGGTCACCCCTTCCTCTAAGTGATTTCAGTGCACTACAGCAGTAATGGATGTGTGCTATGAGTTTGTCAAAAGTAGGAAGTGTGTAATAATTAAACAATGGGATTCGAATATTCAAAAAAGGCTCATTGTGTCTATTTATAACACTAATAAAAATGTTAATAATACAAGTCTTTGGAAGAGAAAGGTTGAAGGAACATGTACAAGAGAACTATTTTGTTCATTTTATCCCTTATGAATCTGAAACTGCTATGCTATAGGGTTGAGTTATGACATTGCTAATTGGGATTTTCCTTTGAAATTAATAAAGAATTATTAAATAATCTCATCATTTGTCATTACTAAACACTTATTATACATTCAAAGATTATTTTGTGCACAATATTTATATCTTATATTAATATTTCAGAATAGTCAATGAAATAGACTTCTTAAATAATCTGGGTACATGATTTACCATCCCATTTTCCCTTAGAAGTAAATTCTCACAAATGCTCCTGTCCCATGGTTAAGGTTCTAAGATCACTAAACAAGTGAATGAAACAATAAGAGAGGCGTTTACATTGTATTAAAAGTACAGCCAGAAAGAAAATCCACCCTTCTTTCAAACACTGGCATGTATTGTTCCCTTGTGTAAAAGCAAGCCATTAAAATACTAGAATTATATTTAGACACAACATCATGAGTAAAAGTACTTGTCTGTTTCACCAGAATATTGATTTTTGTCCTTGAATTTCATGAATGGGGTATTCTTCTTCCACAATGTACCATGCAAACTGTTCCTCCTGCCTTCAAATAATTGTAATACAAATTATTTACTTCTTAATTAAGTTCTTCCTTGCCACAAATAGTTCATCACAACTGAGCCTCATTTACGAACATAGAAATATAAATATCTGATGGTGCCTACATTCCACAGGCTATTCCTGGCTAGAATATGGCACACAGAAAACTCAAACCCATCAGAACAGAGTGGGACTTCATGTTCCAGCTCTAAAGCATGCTAAAATAGCATTGCTGAAGAAATGGCTCTGCTTAGTGCAAAAGAGCCATTGAAATTAGAATTTCTTTTATCCCTCTGATTATTATTTCCTTTGAGGTTTTATTTTTGATCTAAAAATATTTTCTAGGATCAGTGTGTAAAGATGCTGTCTCCCAAGCCTGACAACCTGCCTCTCATTCCCAGGATCCACATGGTGGGGGACAGAACTGAATCCTGGAGCCTGTCTAGGGACCTTCAACCGGACAACACCAGAAGACACAAATTAATCTAATAAATGTAATAAAACTTTTAGTAAAGAACGAAATTATTTTCTATAACAAGTTAATGTACAAAGCAATATTATGTCATCATCATGGAACTCTTGGCTATTTACTTACCTCTACCTTATTTTGTTGTCACCTTTCCTCTCTTCAAATTAGTGCTTCCTTCTACATTGAATACATGTCACTTGTATTCCATTGCTGTCCTTGTCCCCTTTTGTGCTCCTTAAGATCTAGTTCTTTTCATAATCCATTGTCTATTTTCATATCATATATGTGTCTATATATAGATATACACACACACACATATATATATATACATATACATATACATGTGTATATATACATACACATGAGTGCACACATATACACTTGCATGTATATATAATTTCTATGTATATGTACTATACATATGAAATAAAATGTGTAATATTTATCTTCCTGACTTAAACATATTTCGGTTAAGATAATGCTCTATAATTCCTTCCATTTTCTACATTTATTATTTCAATATTTCTTATGATGGAATAAAATTCCATTGTGTGTCTCTACTTCATTTTTTTATATAGTCTGTTCACAAATAGATTTATGTGAAATTAAAAAGCTACTGCATAACAAAGGAAAGATTCAGTGGGAGGAATAGACAGCTCACAGAATGAGAGAAAATGTTTGCCAACTACCCATAAGATAGGTGATTAATGACTTGGCTCTATAAAGATCCGAAAGTTAAAAATGACAATGTCATTGTGAGTCAATGTGGGTCTATTTTCTAAAGAGCCAGTTTACGGTGCCTCAGAGACCCAGATGCTAAGTCCCGCTTTAAACAACACTCCTGGTTTGTGCCTACGTATATTTTATTTCACTTTCTTGTAATAGCAAGCAAAGTAAAATTCTGAATCATACAAACATAACTTTGGGGGAAGAGACCAATTCAGAAAGATTTAATGCATCTCTATATGCTAGTATGCATTTAAAACAAACATGAGTTGTAAAATAAAATAAATACTATGATTCTTACATGCGTTCTCGCGACCGGCCAGGAAAGACGCAGCAAACCAGAATCTTCTGCGGCAAAACTTTATTGCTTACATCTTCAGGAGCAAGAGTGCAAGAGAGCAAGAGCTCTATTGCTTACATCTTTAGGAGCCAGAGCGCAAGAGCGCAAGAGAGCAAGAGTGCAAGCGCTTTATTGCTTACATCTTTAGGAGCCAGAGAGCAAGAGAGCAAGAGCTCTATTGCTTACATCTTTAGGAGCCAGAGCGCAAGAGCAAGAGTGCAAGAGCCAGAGCAAGAGCGCAAGAGAGAGAATGGCGAAACCCCGTCCCTTTTAAGGAGAATTATCCTCCGCCTAGGAAGTGTCACTCCCTGATTGGCTGCAGCCCATCGGCCGAGTTGTCCTCATGGGGAAGGCAGAGCACATGGGGTGGAGAACTACCCTTGGCACATGCGCAGATTATTTGTTTACCACTTAGAACACAGGATGTCAGCGCCATCTTGTAACGGCGAATGTAAGGGCGGCTCCCCACATATGATTGCAAATTTTCAAATATGAAAGCACATTCCACTTTGTATCCAACATAAATACATGTATACAATGACTACACTGCTGGTAATTTCCTTCTACTGGACCAAGTTCCAACGATTTTATTGTCTGATAAGCTGAGATGATCCTAAAGTTTACTGAGGAATTTGTAGTAATTCTCACCCACACCTGCCAGCACTGCCTTTAAAAGTTCATGAGTTAAAGAAAAATAAAGATATAAAGATAAGTTTAAAATAAAAACTACTGTTTAAAGGTTGTCTCTACTAAAAAGGCAGTACTGCCCTCAAACCCATGTCCTAGAAAGAGACAGGAAGCAGAAGGCCCTGGTCTGTAAACAGAGCCAAGGAGACAACTGTTTGCAGGTTACACACAAGAGCATGTGATTGCCTCCTTCTTTCCTTCCTTCCTTCCTTCCTTCCTTCCTTCCTTCCTTCCTTCCTTCCTTCCTTCCTTCCCTGAGACCCTTAACTGTTTCTATAATGCTCTATCCATAGATTCAATCCCCAGCGTTCCTTGTAGCTAAATGTGACTATGTGACTGCGTAGGTAAACTGCAGATTATGAATAAAAATAATTCATAGATTTTCTGCTTTAAATGACTAAAAGATTCATTTACCTGCTCATTGCCTCATTTTCATCTTTTGAGTTGGGATGCAGATGTGAAGTTGCAGTGGACAAGAAAGAGTTCTTTAGGATAGGAAAGGGTTCAGCAACTCGGGGAATGTAGTGCAATGAGCTGGAAAGATCTTTCTAAGACTTTATGGAGTAGCTGTTTAGCCTCTTGGCAAGGTTTTTGCTTTTGTTTTTGTTTGTTTTTCTTCTGGACTTTTGTTTTTGAAAGCAAATGTAATTCCTCTTGTGTGACTCATGAAGCACAAGGCTTATCAGGAGCTCACAACATTTTACAATTATCATACACCTTAAAGTTTGACCAATGATGTAATTTACCACCACGTTCTACAATAAAAATGAGATTAATTTTTGGCTTTAACTTTGTACTGTTTTTATTTAACACAATATTTTATTTGTACTTCAAAACAACATCATGGATGTGTATAAAATATTCTGAGACCAAGTTGAATGTTTTCTTAGACAGTTCTTTCATGAATCAGGAAGTAGGAAATCTAGAATAGGAATTCAACTTTATAGCCCCTGCAAAACCTTGAAAATATTTAGTCAAATGAATTACACCTTTAGAGCTCTCAACCAGTTTTCAAGTGCTTCATTATGAAATGAGGCCTTTTACCCCAGCTCCATGTGACATCAAGGGAATTCTACTGAAACCAGTGCTGAATGTGGGCCGCCTTCATTTTGTTTGTTTGTCTCATTTATTTGCAAAGTTTCTATTACAGGAATTTGCTACACTGGTCTACCGTAACAACACTCGTACTCCTTTGCATTGATAGCACTATTTAGTCTAGTGAAGCTGGGAAGGGAGATGTCCACGGGAAAGCACTAATTAATGCTACTCAAAGTCTAGTCAAACAAATAGGGCAGAGAATTTAGGTAGTGTGAAATCAAACAAACAAGCAAATAAATAAAAATGTAGGGAGTAGGGTAATCTTGTTCATTTGTTTTGTTTTTCAATTGGAACATAAAATAAGTATGCTACATAGGACTGCAAAATATTTTAACACATGAGCTCACTGGGTAGCGTACGGAACTTGAGGTGATTTGAGAAGAATCTTAAATCCAGAGCGTTTCAAGTGGAAAGGGAGCAGAGTGAGCATGATTTGGAACCAAGACAGCCTGATATACTATAGAAATTCTCAGAAACCAACTTAATGGAAGCCGAGATTGTGCTGAGAGAAGCACAATAAAGCTCAATCAATATAGGCTGCAGCTCACAGGCACCACCAGCATGTCAATACAGAGCATTTGATTTTCAAAAGGTCTCAAGGAAGGGTGGCATCAGGATTACAAGACCAAACTGGTATTTTAGAAAGGCTGATCTGATTTTTTCTTTGTATTCAGAGAAAACAGGAAAAAGAGCTAAGCAGTTGGAATAACCCAGAAATGAGATGGATGCACTGCTACTGATCATGGTGGGGTGAAAAGGGAAATTTAAATGGCTATTTCCCCGCTATAAAAAGACTGCTAGACTTGAAGCTAATAAGAAAAACAACATTGCAATACCATCTCCAGATCAGGATTTACTATTTCTGTTATAATTGTTCTGTATAACTTCCAGACAGGAATCTACATATATGCATATACATGCATGTATTGTGTATGTATGTATATATGTATGTATACTGTATTTGTGCATTAATGTATATATTATACATGTACATATATGTCTGTATATATGCATATATACAAACATATATATATATATATATATATATATATATATATATATATATAATCAGATATATGGAGATAAAAACTTTCCAGGTTTTCTATGTAAGTTCTATTTTTGGTGGCAATTGTATCTATGCATGTTCTTTAGGTTTACATATTGGTTGTCTTCCAATTCTCATCATCTATTGTATCAGCAATACACCAATAATTTTATTTATTATGTGTTGAGCTGTATTCTTTTTAAATAGTTAGATTTATTTATTTAGTACATACACTATATTGGTGCCTGATGCACATAGAAGTAAGAAAAGGGTAGCATAATTGGAGTTACAAATGTTTATTAGCCACCACTTGAGTGCTGATAATCGAACCCAGGTCCCCTGCAAGAACAAGTGCTCTAAAGTGCTGAGCCATCTGTCATGCATATTAGGCATTATTCTTAAATCTTTTCATCCAACTGAGAACATTGAGTGAGATGTTCAGAGACTGCTTCAGAAATCCATCACAAATGTGCCATGTGACAGGTGTCACATTTACATCTCCAGTGTGGTAGCAGCATGAGGCAAGACCGTTTAAGGCTACTCATTTGTGTGGTACATAACTAGGTCTACTCCATTCCGATTACTTCTCCTCTACCTACATTTGATCAAGTTAAAAGTTTAATCCTAATGCTAAACATACTGTGGCCCCACTGTGACTTGGGGTAAAAATGTGGAGTTTGCGAATTTTGTCATTTAAATGTGGCAAAAGCAGAAAGTTTGAAGAGCCATGGATAAAAGCTTCAAAGAGAAAGGATATTACTGTTGTGTCTAGAGTCAGCTCGTCGGAAGTTGTGCTGCTCATAAGAACTGTCAAAGGCGGTAAAAACAGATACTCCATGGCAGCAACCTCAATTCTAAGCAGAACAGAACCTAACGCATGCCATTGTTGCAGTGTTACTGGTGGATTCATAATGACAATGGCAATAAAATTACTGTCCCAGGTATTAGTTGACATAGAAACAATAACGTTATCAACTGGACTTCAATGAATGGTTGATCACTGTGACTAAATAAATATGATAAAGTGGAAAGAGGTAAGTGAATGTTAACACGGACAGTAGAACACTATGAGGATACCCAGCAGAGGTCACTGAACTGGTAGACGAGCATAGGATACTGTACTCCCCAAATGCTTGTCAGCATTGCTCAGCACACATCACGTTCTGTCAGGAACAGCCGACAGCGTGTGTTGAGAGCAAATGAGAATGCTGACATCTGGGAGCTCACAATAGAGGTGGGCAAAGACTTGTAAGAAACCAAAGACACCACAAAACAGTCTAAAGAATTAAGACAGCATAAAATGGAAGTATCGTTTCTCTAGATACCTGTACAGAAAAATGTGCTTATTCTTTATTGTAGAAGACTTAGAGCTTAAAAGTTCACTGTGATCCATGCATACTCATTTAATGCACATATGTTTTTTGAGTAATTCCTTACACAAAAATTCAATTTAGTAACACAGAACCAGGAATGGTGGTGAACACCTGAAATCCTACTTGGAAAGCTAAAGTGGCAGAATATGAGTTCCAGGGCATTCTGGGCAATTCAGTAGATGCCCTTTCTCAGAATGTGAGTGCAGAGTAAGAGAGTGGGCAGGGGCACTGGGAAATAAATATGGGTGTAGTTATAGCTCAGGAGAGATGCTCAGCAAACATCCACAGGCCCTGGGTTCAATTCTCAGCAAATAAAAACTAAAGAACAATACATACAAATTATTTTTATTTCACATATTTATTTCTGGTTTTAATAGCTGTAGCTTGGTAATCCATCTGGCCTTATAATTGAGATAAGTCCAGATGGTCTTAGCAGGTGGCCATTTGATCACTATGATGGGGGTGAAGCAGGAACTATTTTACATAGATTATTTTGAATCACTGTACTGGGCAGACCCATGGAGACCAAAGGTACTAAGAAAAGTAGTTCAAGGAGTTCAGCTCAATTATCATGAAGCAACTAGAGACAGCCCATGTGACGAGAGAGAGAGAGAGAGAGAGAGAGAGAGAGAGAGAGAGAGAGAGAGAGAGAAATTATCTGCTATTTTGTTTAACCACCTCTAGGATATGTTTTCCATCTAAGTTATTTCATTGATTTGATGCTGCATCCTCAGAAAACATAAATTATTCAAGGAATGCTTTGCAAGAATGTCAAAGACTAAAGGTAAGGCCGTGCATCACATATATACAAAGATAAAGAAAGGGTGTTACACATTTTTACCCATTACTTAGAATAATACTTCTCTCCCCACCCCCAACCCCCGTGGTCTTAGAGATCTTAGGTAGCTATAATAAAAAACTAGGACTTGAGTGTTAAAAAAAAAGTAAAAATCAGATTCTTTTCTGCTAATATTGAAGACTGAAGCTTCAAGGTTAAAGTATGGACAGACCCAGCTCTTAGTGAAAGGCACTTGCTGGTTGGAGAGGGAAGCCTTGTTGTGTGCCTCCATGGTCTCTCCTCGTTTGTTTGTGGAGTTGGGTCACTGTTGGGTTTTTGCCTTGGATTTTGCTTCCCAGTAATGACATTGATAAGATATAAGAAAGTACTGTCATTTAGCTAAGTTATTTCCCCCCCCCAAAGCAATAGTTTCAAATATCACTGCATGGGGGAATTAATTTTGGAGGGTATTAATCTTTTCCAGTTTTATTTTTCTCTTTCCAATTCATTGTTTCTGTCATTGTTTTATCTTATACATGGATCTTCTACCATCCAAAATCAGAAATAAAGAAATGGGGAAATGTACAGTGTGCCTTTATTTTACATTAAAATTCTAGATTCTAGTGTTCAACTACAAACATTCCTTCTCCCATTCTGTTTCTCAACACTATTTGGAAAAGAAAAAAAAAAGACTTAGTTTAAGAAACATGTCTCAATTTCTTTCTGCAGGAAAATCATCCAGACTGAAGCAAACTAACACTCTTTGCAAAGGTGAACTTTTAATGAGCAAGAATACAATTCTCTTTAAAATTTCTCTTCAACATTTCACTGTAAGAGTGCTGTGGGTTTCCTCATTAAATCACTATGGAAAACACTCACACACCCTCCTTACAGCTCACCATTTAGACTGCAATACCCTTTAGTACTATAATTTGGTATTATTTGTTTGTGGGTTCTTTCAATACAGAAATCCCTTTGGCTGGAGCCATCTAGAAGACAGACAGCTTACTGAACCATGTGGTGTGGATATAAACCCCTCCTGGACCTCATCTCTAAACTATACACTCAACACATGTTCTTGAAGTTTCCCCAGAAAAGAACAGCTTCTAGTTGCTCATAGTAGGACTGTATTTGGTAATACCCTAGTCCTCCCCTCGTGTTTGAACTTCTTTGCCATTCTACTTTATAAGAAAACCTTTTAAATAATCTGTGCCCTCCTAAATCTAAGTTCACTGTTCTAAGTCTGGGAAAATTCAGACTAAAAGAGGCTATGGTAACATCTCCTCTCTAGCATTTGCAGAAATGATATAATACATTTGTATTGAGCTGAAAATATAATTGAAAAATAAGAAAATCGTTTTCTGTTAAACTGAGCAGAAGCTGTGATATCCATTACCTATCATTGTCAGTTATGATTAGAAACAAAAGTAAACAAAATGCTTTCATTACGTGGCTTCCAGAAGTTTTTCTGTTCTATTGACAACTTATTTCATTCAGCTCAATTCATCTAATTTTAAATAGTCATTTAACCTAAGAAAAGGGACCATATCCAAGTGAAAATGGACAGGAATCATTTACCTTGAAGAGCCTATAGAGAAACTAGAGAACAGATGGACAGGTGAACAAAATTAGTCATGGCTGCCTACCATGCCAACCACTTGAGAACATTACAATTACATTAAAATATAATGTAAAAAATGCTGCATAATAGGCCTGCCATGAGGATCAATCCACTTCTCAATATTCGTTCTCATGGTTTCAGCTGCCATTGAACTGTTAGTGTCTCCTAGTTAATTTCTCTATGCTTGACTACCCATCTCAAATCTAGGACTGTGTATCTATCTACTTTATTATTTTATTTTTTAACAGCCGTGTCAAATTTGTTATGATTCCATTGGAATTTTTGCTTTTACCCTCCCTTTAAATCATCTTATTTCCTGATCTTTTTACCACATGTTGAAGAACATAAGTGTTATTAAACCTGGCATCTAGCCACATACAACTTACACTGCTAATGGCCTATTCTGTCTTCAATGTTCCTTGACAATATAAGTATGCATTATTTCTCCCTCGGGCTCATTATTCATCTATTCTTGTTTCCATATAAAACATTCTCCACTTAGCAGCTAGAATCATCTTTCTAAAAGAGAAGTTAGATCATATTTCTTTCACTTTGAAAAATATGTGTGTAGCAATAATAATTAAAAAAAAGATAATGCCGAATTGAGAGTGCAGACCATGGGAGGGGTTGGAGGAGGAGAGTGGGGACTGATGTAATTTTATTTCAATTAAAATATTTTCAAATAAAAGAACAAAAACTCCTTTATTGACTCCCAGGTCAATTAATGCAAAATCCCATTATCATGACTTCTAACTCAACAGATTCTCCCACATGCCATTTTCCAGCCACAAGGGCCTCTGGGCCTCTTAGTGGATTTTAATCATAGCAAGTTTCCACTTTGATACATGAAATAGGTTTTCTCCATCAATACGCATTGACTTTTTTTTGCTGCTTAACTCTCATTTCAAAAGTTCCTTCTTTATTGACACTTCCTCAGCACCCAGCAAAAAGTAGTCATTTGGATACTCTTCATGGCCATGGATTTTGTTAATGCATTAAATATCAAGTCTAAATTTCACAAGGGATTTTAATGGACTGCTAGGTATCAGATTTTCTAGTGCTTCAACATTAACAAATGCCAAGTAAGTGCACAGTGGAAACACAAAACAAATACATCAATGAATGGATGGACAAATGAATGAATGAATAAAATAGATATATAGATAGATAGATAGATAGATAGATAGATAGATAGATAGATAGATAGATAGATTTCCTGCCATTAAAATGTAGGGGGCAAGGCAGGTGCGCAAAGGCATGTGCACACAAGTGCACACATGTGCAGCTCTGTCTAAATAATGCTTAGAAATACTAAGAGAAGTAAAAACAATAAGTTAGATATGTTGTGAGCTAATTAGTCAGGTATAGCTTCTTAAAGGATAAGTGTAGCACAGGCTTGTACTTGGAAGAGAATAGTGATCCAGGAAGCCAACACAAATTGCAAATTTGTGTCTGGAGATAAGCAGACATGCCCAGCGACATCAGAGGATAAACATGACTAGTGTGTGAAGGTGGAGCTACTGAGTAGAAGTGGTCAGGGTAGGCTTCAATTTCCATGGTGAATTCAGGGATGTATATCCTCACCATAAAATAAAAGACTTCTGATAGTCCTTAGCATCTCATGTGTTGTTCCAAAATCTGTTCTGGAAACAAGATGGTAAGTAAAAGTGAGAGCTTGTAATCAAGCAGATTTGAGGGTGTTTGAACGTAACCCTTTGTCACCTGCCTGACCTTGAACAGTAAATCTCTCCTCTTCCAAATTGTCATGTTTTGCAGGATTAATTTTAAGGATATACAAAAATCACCCAATGGCATGCCTCATAGAGGAAAGATTAATAAATGTGTGATCACTATTGTTATTAATGTGTTAAAGCACAGCATAATATGCGTGCTCTAGCCTTGATGCTTAGGTTGTTCATTCTCTTCAGCAGTACCTCCCTGAAGGTTGTCTTGTCTCTCCACCTGCCACCCAGGTGCCAACAAATACAGGTACCAACAACAATAAAAATGGGAGAGGAGAGTGCTAGATTCATACTCTCTAAGGAGAAGAAATATAAGTAGAATCATCTTGTGGGTGGTGGAATTGTGGCATTCATATATCACAAATTGATATATGGACAAATGATATAGTAAAGACAGAAATCAAGGTAAGTCATATCTTTGAACTCATTTATCAAAGAAAGAGATATGGTCTTGAAAAGTTGCATTGTTGTTGTTCTTGTTGTTTACTACAAATACTCAATGAGCACTGACTTTGTAGCAATCAGCGGTTTGTGTGCTGGACAAGGAGGCACACGTAACCTCTGCTTTCCAAATGATTACAGTGTAGTCGAAGGTATACACTTTAAAAAGTAATACAGAATAGTATCATGTTCTATTTAATTTCACAAAACAAAAGCTTTTAAAAAGCCTTCATGCCTGTACAAATATTGATAGATTTCCCTAGCTTACATTATGTTCATAAAACACAGTATTATAATGACCAAGTAAGAACACGTATGTGTAATAGACTAAGTTCTTTACAACGGAACCTTAGTAAGATGGCATTTAATTGGTTTCAGCTGGAACGTCGTAAAATAATTTTAACATGGAAAAATGGCTTTCAGTTTTTATTTACTTATACATATATGCATTCATGTGTCTTAGTTCAATCTGTGCTGATACAAGAGAATATCTAAGAATGACTAACTTTTAATGAACAGAAATGTATTTTCTCTAGGCTCAGAGGCTGACATCTGCTGGGTACCATCTTTTCGCATCCTCCCATGACAAAATATAAGACAAAGGAGTCCAAACATAGTATTTTATAAATAGCACACTCCTAAGAGAACAAACCCACTCCCATATTAACTGGACTAGCCTATTCATGAAGGCAGAGATCAAATGGCCACCACATTTCATAAAGCTACAGCCCTTTATCTGATAGGAACTTAATTTTCTTTTTATTAATCATTACATTTGTTTACATTTCAAATTATATCCCACTTCCAAGTTACCCCTCTACAAAACCCCCATCCCATATCTGCCCTCTCTCCCCTCCTATTTCCCCTATTAGAGTGCTCCCCTACACATCTATTGGGGAGCACCCTCATAGAGTGGGGAGGGTGTCCTGCCCCACTGTTCCAGCATCCCCCTACTTTAGGTCCCCAAACCTCCATAGGATCAAGAGGCCATCCTTTGCTACATATGTATCTGGTGCCATGGATCCCTCCCTGTACTCATTTTGGTTGATGGTCTAGTCCCTGGGAGCATTGGGTAGTCCAGTCAGCTGACAATGTTCTTCCTACAGGGTTGAAATCCCCCTCTGCTCCTCCAGGCCTTCAGCCAGCTCCCCCACCAGGGTCCCTGAGCTCAGTCTGATGGTTGGCTCCAAGCATCCCTGTCTGCATTGGTCAGTTCCTGGCAGAACCTTCCGAGGAACAGCCACACCAGTTAGTTCCCTGTCAGCAAGCACCTCTTGACAATAGCAAGTGTTGGGGTTTGGTGTCTGGAGACAGGATGGATCACCAGGTGGGGCAGTCTCTGGATGGCCCTTTCTTCAGTCTTTTTTCCATGTTTTGTCCCTGTCTTTCCTTTGGATAGGAACATTTCTGGGTTTAAAAACTGAGATGGGTGGGTGGCCCCATCCCTCGACTGGGAGCCATGCCTATCTACTGAAGGTGGTCTCTACAGGTTCTATCTCCCCTTCACTGGGCATGATCAAATTTCACCCATGCAAATATATGGCCAGATCACTTAGTGATTTCTCACCTACTGCCTCTAATATGACCTTTATCTCTTCAAATACATTGAGACAGCATTTCCTAAAATTTCTAGTGCTTGAACAACATAGTTCTCTAGTCTAATTCACTGAGTCTTTCAATAATTTCTTTTTCCAACTTCATCAGCAACCACTTTCATTTCCAAGCTAATAAAATGTAACAAATTCTAAGAGGTAAGAGTTTCCCCTAAAATTCTCTGACTAGATGTCAGCTCCTAGTAAAGAGCTACACTAAAATGTTGCCTTGGTAAACCTGAACCTCAACATGTCTGAACATGTCATTCAGGGGTCATTACCTTTCCTCTGTTTTGAAGTGAAAGATGAAATTTCAAGACCTGTAAGTCATTTAAAGTACTCAGAAATTGCTGGTTGTTTGTGAGCCTAGAGGCTGCCTGGGACTGAGAAAGGGAAAAAACCAAACCCGGGTATGCCCCGTAGTTAAAACATTCCTTCGAACATCTTGACCAGAAAGATAAAGAGGAATGTGAGGACATAACAGGGCTATCTGAACTGAGTCAACAACTCACAGAACTCTGACATTCTGCACGTACATGTAATTTTTCTGTTGATGTTTGAATAAGCCAATAGTGTGTCACTATGCTGAATTCCACACCCCTAAGCCCCTTACCCCATAAAACCCCCTAGCTCTCGAGTCTCATGGCTGACATCCATTATCTCCTGTGTGGGATGCATGTCAGTCCAGAGCTCCGTCATTAAATTGCCTCATGTAATTACAGCAAGATGAATTCTTGTGTTTCTTTGAGTGCTCTCTCACTCCTGAGACTAGAGTGGGGGTCCCCGAAAGGGGGACTTACTTTTTGGGGGCTTGTCCGGGATTTGGGAGCACCCAGAAACCCTGAGAATACCCCTTGGAGGCATGTTTGTTTGTGTGAGTCTTGTATGTTGTCTGTTGTCTAAGTGTCTAAGTGTGGCACCACTGAATTTGTGTCTTGGTTTTTCAATTCTGAGATTGTGGGTCCTACCTGGGTTCCCAGTTCTGGTATTCTGTATTCTGGCAGCTGCCACTGTGGACCATGAGGACTTAGTGGCTGCGGGAGAGAGACGTCCTAAGGCCCTGCAAGCTGCAACCCTGGAAGACGTTCCATGGGTGGAAGGGGGTGGAAGCAGAGTCCCCCCTGTCAGGAAGGGGGTCGATGTGGAAACCAACCTCCGTCAGGAAGTCATGTTTGGCTGGTTGTACAAGTCCAGATGCGGATGAGTATGCTTGGATATACTGCTGTCTTTTTTTCTCTGTTGCTGTCTTAATTTTGTTTGTGGTTTTCGTCATGGGACACAGAAACTGTACATCGGAGGTAAAGTGGAATCCCTCCCTGCCTGTCTGTCTATCTTGCTCACTTGTGTGTCCTCCATTAGACCACCTTCTGATTCTGTTTTGCTTTTTGTTTGTCTGGTTTCAGGTATGGTTTTGGTCCCAAGGGGTTGACTGATTATCTTGGTTTGGTTTTAGGCCGGTCTCGGGTTCTGGGGGCCTTCCCATGGAGAGAGGTCCATTTGGGTTGGTTGCAGTGACAGTGAGACATGCCAAAACATTGCAGGCCACAACGCTGGAAGATGCTCCGGTGTCAAGCTGGGAAGTTGGATCTGAAACAGTCCTTCTCAACCCAGCAGCAGCTAGGGTTCAGTATATGCCTGGAACAGATAATGTCAGGCTTCTCTGGAAATCGCGTGTAAGACTCCCTGTATTGGTCTTGCTTGTGTTTGTAATTTCTGTGGTACTGTGATTCTATGTTCGTTGCCTGAAAATGGTTTCTGTGTGTGTCTTGTGTGTCTCTTTGTATTCGGACTTGGACTAACAACTGACCACTGTTTTTGAGTTATGCCCTCTAGAATAAGCCTAAGAATCCTGTCAGATCCCTATGCTGACCACTTCCTTTCAGATCCTCAGCTGCCCTGCCTCCAACTCCAACTCCAGGGAGCAGCCAGCAGGTCACAGTAGTCCCGCCCATGGACCTGGATCCTAGGGAGAAACGAGCTCGGGAACCCCAGAGCAAAAGAGGGGTAGTCCCTGAGAAGTCAGTGGCCCTGGATGTTGTGACTGCTGAAGGGGAGATAGAGGAGGCTGTGGGAGTGGCCAGCCAGAGCACCACTGGTTCCCTGGCTGCTTCTCATTCCCCTGTCCCTTGCATTCCATCTCTTGTTAACAGAAAAAGTGCTTGCACTTTGAGATATCAGTGGCCCAGTACAGGCAGCTGTGAGAGCTGTGCTCCTTTCCCTGCCCTACGTGTTTTCTCTTCTAGGGCAAACCTGCCCTGAGCTGCTGGCAGTGAGTCTGTTCCAAGCTCCAGTGAGGGAGGCATCCACCCACTTGGGGCTTCTGTCCAAGGTAAGGAGCACCTGTGAGTCTAACTGCCAGGCTCTGATGGGGGTCTAGTCTCTGTGGGACTAGAAAGTGCCCCAACAATCTGACTAAGGTAATAAGAAGTTACAGAAGTTAGAAGAAGGACAGGGTAAGTCAGTAAGAAAGTTAGTGTAAGTTGATAAGAAAGTGCAGAGGAGGAGAAACAAAGGAAGGATAGAGGTCTACAAAGAAGTGAGCTAAGAGCAAAGCTTCAGCAGACTCAGGAGAGATGGATGACAGTGGCAAATAGAGAGGTTAACAGTGAGGAGAAGTAAAAATAGAGATGGAAGAGATTCGAGAAGGTCTGAAAAGAGAGAGATACTCTGAATGAGAAATATTTAGAGGAGGAACCAGTAAGTAAGAGACAGACAAGAAGAAGAGTTAAGGAAACATGAGGTTGACAAAGACAGAGACCAGAGTCAGAATCAGAGATGTTCAGTGAGACACAGAAAGATAAACCAGGGTAGAGGTGAACTATGAGATAAGATAAATGACAGGATATAGATGTGATAATTAGATAACATCCAAAGGAAGCAAAGACAAGAAGGGGAACAATATATATATATATATATATATATATATATATATATATATATATATATATAAAACATTATATGAGATCTCCATTGCAGTTAGGAAACAGGAGCAAAGAGAGGTAAATGACAAAGACTAGAACCTAGCAAAGTGGCACGTGCTAATAATGCTAGCACTTAAAAATGATCTGTAAGAAATAGGGAGCCAGAAAATTAAAAAGAGATAAGAGACAAGAGAAAAACTTAAATGAAATGCTGGCCACAAGAGGCAGGAAAACTAGAAAACTTAGATAGTACCTGGCAACAAAAGAAAGCTTTTGGCTTAAGATCAATGTGTTTACTGTAAAAAAAAAATGGCACTGGGTGAGAGATTGCCCCAACAAAAAGAAGAGGAGCCTCCCTCATGACCAAATCCTTCACCTGTTCGTGGCTAAAAGTGAAGAGATAGCAAAAGGGGTGCTAACACAGAAGCTGAGTCCTTGGAAGAAGCCAGTGGCCTACCTGTCAAAGCAGCTAGAAAAGAGACTGTGTTTCATATTACCCCACCAACCAGTGCAAAACAAGTTAGAGAAGTTCCTGGGCACTGTGGATTTTTGCAGATTGTGGATTCCAAGTTTTGCTGAATTAAAGAGATAAACAGCCCTTCGTATAGAGAAATAAAGAACAACAGGCCTTTGATGCTATTAAGACTGCGCTAATGTCGTTCCCCAGCTTTGGGACTCCTAGATGTGACAGAGAACAAAGGTATTGCCAAAGAGATTCTTACTCAGAGATTGGGACCCTGGAAAAGACCTGTGGCATACTTGTAAGAAATTAGACCTGGTGGCTGTAGGATGGCCTGCTTGTCTGCACATAGTGACTTCTGGTCAAGGACGCAGATAAATTGACTCTGAGACAAAACTTGGCACATGCCCTAGAAAGTGTTGTTCAGCCCCCCTGACCGATAGCTGAATAACACTCTTGAAAACATTATCCAACTGTTCCCCTGACCAATGGACACATTATCAGAGCTTTTTGTTGACTGAACCAGTGACCTTCGCTCCCCCTGCCGTCCTCAATCTCACTAACCTACTGCCTGAGACTTCACCTACTCATCACTGTGCTGACATTCTGGCAGAAGAAACTGATACTCTAAATGATCTGAAGGATCAGATCAGTCTTGGCCTGAGAGTTCGAGCTGGTACACAGATGACAGTAGCCTAGTGGTTGAAGGTAAGCAGGAGGCGGGGACAGCAGTGCAGTGGTAGACAGAAAGCTGAACTTGTGGCTTTGATACAAGCTCTATAAATGGCAAAAGAGGAGTCTACACTGACAGCAGGCACGCTTTTGCCACTGTACGGAGCAATATACAGACAAAGAGGGCTGCTGACATCTGCAGAGAAAGACCTAAGATGCTGTGGCTAAAAGAAATCAGATTGCAGATCTAACTGCCAAACAGGCATCCCAAAGAGCACTGATCCTGACAGTATGAAGACTATCAAGTTATAGACAAATTAAGACTGGTAAAAGGAACCCTGTATAGAATAGTAGAAACTGAAGAAAGAAAACTAGTCCTCCCATGGGAAGACAGACCTGACATCTACTGGAAAATAGACTTTACTGAGAAAAATATGTGTATGAATACCTTCTGGTTTTTGTGAACATTCTCAAGATGGATAGCTTTTCCCTGTAAAAATGAGACTGCTCAGATAGTCATCAAGAAGATTATTAAAGAATTTTTTTCCAAGGTTCGGAGTGCCAAAAGCAATAGTGTCAGATAATGTCCCTGCCTTTGTTGCCCAGGTAAGTCAGGGTGTGGCCAAATATTTAGAGGTCAAATGAAAATTATATTGTGTGTACAGACCTCAAGTCTCAGGACAGATAGAAAGAATAAATAGAACTCTAAAAGAGACCTTGACAAAATTAACCATGAAGACTGGCACAGACTTGTTGCTCCTTCCCCATGCCCTACTCTTTTGAGATCCTTTATGGGGCTCCCATGCCCATCACTGTCTTAAATGACGTGTTTAAACCTATGTTGTTATAATAATGATCTGTATGCTAAGTTAAAAGGCTTGTAGGTGGTGCAGAAAGAAGTCTGGTCACAACTGGTTACAGCAAACGAGCCAGGTGCCCCAAAGACATCTCACCAAGTCCAGCACATGCACCTACATCATGCCCAGACCCTCAAGCCTCACTAGAAGGGTCCCTGCCTAGTCCTGTTTACTACCCCTTCTTATTCTGTTTTTGTTCCCATGTTAAAGATACAGTATAGCTTATGGTCCTCCAGCGTCAACACCAACCTATAGTTAAGATAGAAGAAGAATATGATTTCTACTCTCCACATAGAGATATAGACTTCTGAAATTCTAAGATTAAAATTACTTAGTAGAAGAAGAGGGGAATGAAAGAAAGATGAAATTTTAAGAGCTGTAAGTCATATAAAGTACTCAGAAATTGCTGGTTGTTTGTGAGCCTAGAGGCTGCCTGGGACTGAGAAAGGAGAAAAACAAACCTGGATATGCCCTGTAGTTAAAACATTCTTTCGAACATCTTGACCAGAAAGATAAAGAGGAATGTGAGGACATAACAGGGCTATCTGAACTGAGTCAACAACTCACAGAACTCTGACATCCTGCACGTACATGTAATTTTTCTGTTGATGTTTGAATAAGCCAATAGTGTGTCACTATGCTGAAGCCCCTTACCCCATAAAAGCCCCTAGCTTTCCAGCCTCACGACTGACATCTGTTATCTCCTGTGTGGGATGCATGTCAGTCCGGAGCTCCGTCATTAAACTGCCTCATGTGATTACAGCAAGATGGATTCTCATGTTTCTTTGGGTGCTCTCTCACTCCTGAGACTAGAGTGGGGGTCCCTGAAAGGGAGTCTTACAGAAGCTATGTAACTGGTTTTGGTGGATGCTATCGCTCTCCATTCTGTACCTGCATTGGTTTGTGAAGAAAGCTATAATAAAGAACCACTGATTGCCTAAACAGCAGAAATCTTATTCTCATGGTTTTACATGTTCAAAGTACAAGAAGTCACATTGTCTTAGTTTAGCTTCTTCTGGGAACCTCCTCCTTGACGTCCAAGTGGATCTTTCCCACTGCCTTCTGACATGATTTGGGTTCAGTATATAGGTATCCTTGATATTTCCTCTATGTCAAGTTTCCTTTTTTATAGACATTAGTCAATTTGGATTAGAGACAACAATGGTGGCTTCATCTCACCTTATTAAGAGGCTCTGTAAGGAATCCAAAGATAGTCATATTCTGAGGTACTAGAGACTAAGGTTACAACATATAAGTATGGGATATACACTTCAAACAGTAGTTAACTACTCAAATGTGTGATGTGAATGAATGTGGGTCCAGTCTTCCCTTTTCTTTATTGATACTCAACTTGTGAACAAGACCTGTCTTACCCTACTTTTTAATGTGGTCATATCTGACCTTCCTTTCTAATTTCTCAGCAGCTTCCTCACACCAGCCAGTCTCCATCCATTTATCCTACACTGTTTCAATGTTCCCACACCTCATCTAGCCTCATCCTTCCTCTATTCTACCTGCTGTGTTATTATTAGAGTCAGTTTCTTAGCTGTTACCCATAAAGCTCTTTATGACTTTCCAGTGCTTTTTGTCTGGAGGAACTGTGGTTAGCACTATCTCACGGGATTTCTGGTGGTTCTTTTGACAGCCTATGTAATTCCTTTTTGGTGTGTATAGATCCTTTCTCAGTCACACAAGCCCCATCATCTCTGAAATGTTCTCTGTAAAGCTTTCTTCTTGGAGGTCTCCTTTACACATGTTATATATTTCAGACTTTATGAAACTGTACCTTTCTTTGTTGTGGCTGGGAACTCTCTCCTACACTTGGCTTGAGCTTGGGCGGTTATCAAGCTCAGCTCCTCCCTAAGGGATAGCAGTTCTACATTTTCTGTTCTGTAGTGTTTGAGAACTATTATTTGATATGTTTTTTCTTCAAATTTTTCTTTAGCTGCTTGAGAGATTGTAGGATAAACTACTCATTACCCAATCATACCCAAATTCCACTAGCATGTCTTCACTTGTTTGTTTTTATTCTGCTTTGCTTATTTTCCATAGCCCAGCACAGAAATACAACTCTTTAAAACAGAATATATATATATATATATATCCACAATTTACATCTTGGAATAAAACTGTGTCTTGACTTCCAAAATGTACATGTAAGGTATATATAAAATGAATCTGAGTTTTTATGCCTTTTTTTTAACTCTTTCAAATATTTTAACACTGTTTGAAGAACAATCATTCAAAACTAGGAAGACAGGTATGAGAAGCATTGCTGTCATCTCAATAATTAGAACAGGAGGAGAAGGTAGACTCAAGTTCAAGACAAACTTAGAACAAATCTGTTGGGAGCTGACTCTTAGCAGAAAGTGGCTATCATCTCTGCAGACATCTCAGGCTATTTACTTACAGGTGGTACTTTTCCACCCTGATGAGAGACTTGTTTTCCTAGCATGATGTTTTTGCAAGAAGCCCACCACAGCTGAACACACTCTGATAACATCTTGTTTTTCTCCTCTACATCCAGGACTTGTGGTTAAGTGTCTCCTGCTACACTTCCCAGCTTGTGCTTATACACCTATAGTTGCCTTCCAATAAATGAGACTCAAGACTTGAGACTTGGTCAGACAGTCTTGTTTCTATTCTTCGCATCTCTTGCTCCTACGTCCCCACACTCTTTCTTGCAGACCCCGTTGACTGACCTGTGGACTGGGTCAAAAATCAAGACATTATCTCAAAAATAAACAAACAAAAAGTTAATCAGAACAACTTAAATGAACAAATAAACCAGTGCCTGGGCTCTGCTTGGTAGCAAATCCTTTGCAGTCTCTGGGTTCCACCCCAAGCACTGGGGAGGAATTAGAAGGAAGATAATATCAACTGCATTCCTTATCTCAATTTTATGCCATTCTTTTATTGTAAAAAATTCCATTAGCATGTATTCACTTGTTTGCTTTTATTCTGCTCTGCTTATTTTCCTTATTCATATATAAGTATTAGACATTTTAATTAGAGACTTTGTTTATGTGCATTTAAAGATTACCAGTATTAGACACTAGTAATATCTTTATAAAGTAGGATCCATCGACTGACAGTATTGCCAATTTATAAAAAGGTTAATATTATAAAAACAGTCTTCTTACTGAGAGGAGTTGGCCTCTTCACTCACTTGACACACATAGAAACTCAACATTGTATTGGTAGTGGCTAATTTTGTGTTGCCTCATCCAGCCTCAATATGAAGAGAGGAGCCTAGCCTTACTGCAACTTGGTATGCCTTGGTTGGTTGATATCTATGGGAGACCTGCCCTTTTTTGAAGAGATTGGAGGGGTGAAATGAGGGGAATTGGAGAGGGTGAAAGGAGGTGTGGGTGGGGACTGGGAGGAGAGGAAGGAAGGGAAACTGCAGTCCAGATGTAAAGAGAAAGAAAATAAATAAATAAATTTATAAAAAAATATCGTGTAAAAAATTGAAAGAATAGTCCTTTCCGGAACAGACTTGCTGCTAATATTGATAATCATTTAAAAAGATGTAGAAACTTTGGAGTATTAAAAGCCAAATCACATATTTCTAATGATAAAATGTTAAAAAAAAAATCAAAACTACAAATATCCTTAACCTGTTAACAGTGATGAGAATGATATACCTAATTTGGGATCCTTTCATCCTGTGTATCTTGTAATGTTTTAATGTTAGCATCAAAGATATTTATAGTTCAGCTTGCTTGAGGCAATCATGGCAGGACCATAACACTCACAGAGACCAGCCTGGTTGGAATTTAAAACATTTTTATTATTGTATTTCAAAATTTTTATGTGATGTCATATTTTAATTTAAAACTTCTCTATATTTTTCCTTTTATTATTTGGCCATAGAAACATATGCCAGCTGCAAGTTCTGTGTTTTTCTCTTCATAATGGAAAGCATCCTGGACAGAGACGTCTGGAAAGGGATATATTCATGCCGACCTGTGGCAACACAGTTTAAAGGCAGCTGTAGAGAATGTAGTCTTGTGTAATAAGGGACAGGAGATCTATTCATAGATGGCAAGCCCAGGTTCACTGGGGGGTGGAAGAAGAGACATGAAAAGCATAATAAAAGACACAGAAGAATTTGCTAAATGATGCTCTCGCCCTCCACATCCTCTCTCACCTGTGAGGTGCGGAGCCTTCTGTTCCTGGAATAGGCTTCAGTATTATTATCTTGCTTGGGGTTTCTGTAATGAGTCACCAAGGTGACAAGACTGCAGATGGAATGAATGAACAATTACACAGCTCCTTAGCAAACCCATTCCCCTGTGCCTCGGGGAGCAGGAAGTTTAGTCAGAGGAAAATTTTGAGTTCAAGTGGAGATATCTCAGCAAATAGTGACAGCATCCCTCTCTGATCCTTATAACCGTGAATGCACACATCATGAGCTCTGTGCTTTTTTTTCCTCTGGTTTGAAACAGAAACTTAATATAATCCCTGTGCTTAATTATACTTTAGTTTTTTTTAACCTCAATGCAAAAGTATTGTTATCAAATATTTTGTTACTGGGATACATAAAAAAAAAAGATTGAGTCTTTGTAAATACTGTAAATAGTGTAGCAGAAGGTTTTATACATTTCCCCTCTTGTATCTGTTAGTGATGGTATAGTAAAATGTAATGTGACCTTGGAGTTTTGTGTGTTTTCCCTATTATGGTAGATCTATGCATTGTTGTCTTCTGAAAACTGTGGTCTTTGAAGCTTCTCATCTAGAGTGACTCTTTGCTATAAATCATACATTTTTGTAAGGATGCCTCCAGATTTTGTATACATGAACAGAAGGTCCAGGAGCTGTGTTTTACCCTGGCCTTCATCTCTTCACACATAGAAGCCACCATTCTTTTGCCCCCCCCCCCCAGTTCCTTCTTTCTTATCCTTACAGTTTACCAATGCCAATGGCAATGTGAGGGAGGGATTTCATCAAGGGTGGGAGGACTGAAATATGGGAGTACTAGCAAGAAGCTCTCCCAGTTCCTACTTATGTACATGAGTCTGTGCAAATGTGTTAGAAGATAAATCAGCCAAGCAATGAAGGACACCTTAATTTTCATGTCTTTAGTCAGGTATGGTTTCTTCCTTCATATAAACCTTTCTTTATAAATTTTATCTATAGTTGTGTTTTTTACCTGTTTAAGTGAGAGAATTTTACTATACCTGTTTTATAAAACATGCATATAAATGAACTCTGGTGTATGTAGATATTGTACCTCCATTTAGATGGACACTTAAACAGGAAGACGTGAGCATCTGTTAGGGGAAGATGAGGCTGTAGGCTAACTCTATGAAAGCACAAAATTACTCATGAAAATTTTCAAATACAGAGAAGGGGTAAAGTTCTAAGATTTGTATAAGAAAACCCAAAAATTCCAAAAATGATCATTCATTGGCCTGAAATGATTAAGGAAAATGAAGACATAAAAATAATTAAAAAAAAAGATAGAGACTGATTTCGGTGAAGATCTAGAAGCACATAGAAACTATTTCTAATTAATAGCTCTATTTGCTGAAAAGTTTTATTTTGGTATTTGAAGTCCTGTTCCATTAAAATAAAATTGTGCTAAGTGACATAATGGGTTTATGGTAAAATAATAGCCATTTAATAATAGACAACGACCACTTATTGGTCATTCGGCAATTATAGGAGTCAGTGATGGAGCTTAGGTGGGAAGCCAGTCATCAGCTGGTGATAGAATGATAGCCTGACCTCTGGAACTGTTACAGATTATTTCTTGTGAGAAGAATGAATTATAGAAGCTTTAACTTGTCATTCTGTGTAACCCAGCCACACCAGCCTTTCTCTCAGCCAGACTCGTAATGGCTCACAGTTGGCTTCCCTCCATTTCTCAGGGATTAGGCTGCTGATCCAGATGGAAATGCCTACACCAACTACAATTTAAAATTGAGAATTCAGTAAATTCTCAACCAGCTTTCTGGACTGACACTGATTCTTGAATCATGTGCATGTTTAGTCAGTGAGAGGAAGGGACTATTGGGACTTGGGCATATGCACATATGTGGACCCCTGACCCTAGAAACCATGATGTTATATGGTAATGTCTATGTTAGGTCTCTAAGTACAGCCATAGTGAGCCAGCTAGCAAGTGCAAGAGACTCTTCCAACAGAACCTATGCAAGAAAAATTTTGAGTCTGTACATTTTTGAACTTTTTATAAAGTTAAAATAGAATTATTTCTCTCCATTCCCCTTCCTCAAACTTCTCCCACACCCCAACTCTATCCATCTTAAGTTCCCGCCCTCTTCTTCCATTGCTTAAAGTACCCCAGAGGAGGATCCAAATCCCCCACCCCCTACCTTATTGCCTCACATCCAATGTTAGTTTTGTTTGTTTGTTTTAAATTAAATAGATATTGTTTTTAAAAACTTGCAAGTATAAACACTATGCACAGAAATTTAACCAAATAAATCTATAAATTTCAATAAATTTCTGTATGCTGTGGAGCTTCACATTGGATGTCACATGTTCTTACTAAATATATTTTGTGTGCTTACCCACTAGCAACAAATGAAAATCCTGAGACAGTTGGAACTTGGAAAACAATTATCTTTATGCTCTTTCATAACTCATGTCCATTACCTACATTTAGTTCTTCCTTATCCCCACTATCTCATCTTTCTAGTTCTTTTTAATATTATAGTATACCCTCATATGTACATTTCTGTACATATTCTTACTTATATAATATTGTTTATACTCAGCTTTGAGGGATAATATGCAGTTTTTAATTTTGTGAGATTTTGTTACCTTGTTTATCATTACATGTTCAAATTTGTGATTGTGTTTTCCTTCCAGGCTCAGTAGTATTCCCGATTTTCATTATGTATTTGTCTGTTGATGGAAAATAGGTAGATTCCAATTTCTTTCTATAGTGAATAGAGCAGTAGTAAATGTGAGGATGCAAATATCTTTCTGGCACAATACAATGTTTTCTTGGTAAATGCCCAGAGTGAAATAACTGCATCATATGTTGCTCAACTGTTAAGGTTTTGAGGATTCTCCAAACTAACTTCCATAGTTGCTGTACAAATTTGTGTCCCCAACAGCAATGAGTAATTGTTCCTTTCTCTCCATATCCTCTCCAACATTAGTTGTCAAATATGCTGATAACGGCCACTGTGACCAAGTGAGATGATATCTTCAAATAGTTTTAATTCATATTTCCCAAATGATTAGGTAAATTGAATATATTTAAAATAGTTATTAGGCCTTGTGTTTCTTACTTAACTACTGTCTATTTGATCCATCCACCAATTTGTTGATTTGCTGTTTTCTGTTTTTTGGTTTTTGGGGTTTTTTTGTATTTAGTTTCTGCAATCTTTGTAAATTCTGGATATTAGTCCTTTGTTTGAAGTACAACAGGTAAAATTGTCTCCCACTCTGTGAGATGTCTGTTTGTTCTACTAATTGATTAGTGTGCTATACAGAAGTTCTTATTTTCATGTGGTCCCATGGTTTATCCTTGGGGTTAGTGCCTGTGATGTTGATATTCTATTCGAAAGTTCTTTCCTACACCCAATGACTTAAAGGCTATCTCCTAGGACTTTCACATTTTAAATTAAGATTTTTGACCCATTTAAATTTTATTTTTTGAACAAGATGAAAGATAAGAATGTAATTTCATTCTCTGTAAAGTAGAAATCCACTTTCACTTTTACCTGCAACAGTTGTTGAATAAGTTCTTTCTTCCAATGTTTTTGTCTCCTTATAAAAAAAAAAATTAGGAGGCATAGCTTTGTTGCTATTTCTGGGTTCTTGATTCCAATCTTTTGGTCTTCCTCTTTTTTCTTTTCTTTTCTTTTTTTAAAATCAGGATCATGTTGCTTTTATCACTATAGCTATACTGTACAATTTGAGTTTGAGTATTATATCTCCAACATTATTCTAACACTTTAGGATTATTATGATTATTTGTGTGAGTAGGTTTTGTTTGTTTGTTTTTGGTTGTTATGTTCCACAAAAATTCTTGTGTTGGTTTTATCTAAGTCTGTAAAATATGGCATTGGAAACTTGATGCTTATTAAATTAAATATGTCAATTAATTTTGGTAGTATAGCCATTTCAAAGTATTCATCCTGTCAATTCAGGAACATGGAATGCCTTTTCATCATCTAGTATCCTCTGTGTTTTCCTTTTTGGTATCTCAAAGTTTTTGCTGTGAGGTCTTTTACTTTTTTGATTAGTTATATTCCTAAATACCTAAATTTATTTTGGATTTGTTTATTTAACTGTTTAGCAGTGACAGGGATGAAACTCAGAGCTTCATGCATATGAGGCAAGGAATCTACCACTGAAGTACATTCCCAGCACCTAATTTTAAGTGTGATATTTTCCCAATATCTTTTCTCTGAGAATAGACTGTTGGCGTATATGAAGGCTATTGATTTTTAAAAATACTGACTTAGTATCTTGTAGCTTTACTTCAAATGTTGCTTTTAAAAATATTTTCTTTTATATGTGTGGATGTTTTTCCCCTCTGTGTAACATGTGCATGTAGTGTCCATGAGCACCTAACAGGGAATTGTATCTACTTACACTGGAGTCACAGATAGTAATGAACCACCATGTGAATACTGGGAAATGAACCTGGGATAGCAGCAGGTGCACCAAACCACAAAACCATCTCTAGACCTCAATGGGACAATACATACATACATACACACACACACACACACACACACACACACACACACACACACACACAGGAACAGGGAACATCTGTGCCTCTCATTTCTAATTTGAGAGAAAATGTTTTCAGTTTGTTTCTATTTGATATAACATTGGATCTAGTTTGTTGTTATAGTTTTTATTATTTGGAGATAACTTCCATCTATCCATAATGTCTCGAGGTCCTTCATCAGGAAGGAGTGTTCAACTTTTTCAAGTGCCTTTGTTTCTTCAGCAGCTCCAGTGTCCAGTATATCTCCAGCTCCCATATTTTCTTTACTCATTTGTTGATGGACACGTAGGCTGCTTTCATATATTGGCTATTGTGAACAGTGCAACAATAATCATGGATGCGTAAGCAACTGTGGTGTATTAACTTAGACTCATTTAGGTACATTCCCAGGAGTGGTACAGATGAATCATATGTTGATTCTCATTTGTCATTATGAGGACTCTCTGTAATGATTCCAATAGTGGCTGAACCAGTTTACATTCCTACCAACAGAGTTTAAAGGTTTTCTATCTCCTGTATCTCAGTTAGAATTTCTTGTCCTTTCTTCTTTTGGGGAAGACCATTCTGACTGAGATAAAATGACTCTCAAAGCAGATTTAATTTACATTTCCTTGATACATATAGAAATTAATATTTTTTCTAAAAGGTGATTCCTGTTATTCTTAATAACTTTGATAACAGTCATAACCTTATCTTTATTTTCATATCTTACCTATATCACTGTAACTCATTTCCCATCTTTATTGGGTATATACTTGTCTTTCTATATTTTTTTACAATATTTACATACTTGCTTTGTTTCTGTATTGCCATCATTATAGCCTCAGTTTTACTCCTGTGAGTTGTAGTACGGACTAAAACCTACTACAAGGAAATAAGGTTGTTTAAGAATATCGATAAACAGATGAATGAAGTAAAGTACTCACCTTATAGCTTGGGTGGAAATTCACAAAGGAGATAAATCATGAAAATGGAAATCTTATAAATGAAATCATAAAAAGAAAATAAAAACCAGTGAAAAGCAGCAATAACAGACTAGATCAGATGGAAGAAAGAACATTGAGAATTGAAGTTAAGGTTGAAAATTATTGCATTCAGATATTAAAACTAACAATTTTTTATATTCAAAAGGAAATTTAGCTATATTATATATAAAATTTATTCAATTAAGTTATAGCATAAATTTTCCCAAATCTAAGGTAAAATGTGTACAACCAAACACAAGTGTCATTTAAAATTCCCAAGGATCTAAAAAGAAAAAAGTGAAAAATTTAAAAATCCTAAAATCCAATCCAAAGGAAAAACACCATGTATTAGAACAAGAGGGATAGAGCAAAGGCAGTTACAAGATGTAATTTTATAGATATGAGTGTCTTCATAAAACTATCAGAAATCTTAAAAAATGAGACAACCTGAAATCCCAGAAAAATCATGTCCTATTCAAAAACCAATGAAATAACATAGTTTATAATAAAAAAAGTATAAAGTACTGCCTGATAAAATAATAACACTGACAAAAACAAATAGAGTCAGCTCTGGGAAAACATAAACAAGTCTGATAAGTTAGTCAAGCTGATAAAATTAAGGCAAAATAAATATAATGTGACAGCTATAACTGAAATTCAAATTCTTAGAGAATATTTCAAAAATATATATTCCAATGAATTAGAAAAGCTAAAGGAAATTGATGCATTTTTAGGTACATATGTTCTACCAAATTTGGACCAAAAGATGTACAAAAAAAAAAAAAAAGGATATCTGTAACAAGGAACGATATGGCAATATTAAGAGCTTTCTAATAAGAATACCCTGGGACAAAATAAATTCTCTGACAAATTCTGTCAGATCTTTAAGGAATTAATAACAATTTCTTTGATAAATATATTGAACCTTTATTCAATAAAATAAGTGCCAACTGAGTTAAATAACTCATTTGAGGGATTTTATGCAAATAGGTGATAAATGCCTGTTGCAACACATGACCATTTGAAACAGGAAAATAAAAAATTTGAGGATAATCTAGGTTACATAGTGGCTACAATGTTTAAAATGTCAAAATAACATAAAGAAGTTAAAAACATATATAATTAAAATATAAGTATATATCACATCGTTAGTTTTAGTCTAATGATGCATGCATGATTCAATGTATACACACAAAATAACAATAATACACTATACAAATAGTATAAGGACAAAAATCACATAATATCAACAAATATAGAAGAAATGTCCAAATTAAATCCTTTGAGTAATCAACAGTAAATGCTATATAGGGAAAATCAACAGATACCATTGAACTGAGTGTTTAAAATTGAATAAGATTACACCTAAGATCACGTATAAGATAATAGTATCTACTCTTGCCACATTGTTCACTATAGTGAAATCTTAGCAAGAGAAATAGCCAACATATTCACAGATCACCACATCCCACAGTTCCTGCCAGATATCTTAGCTGAAAAATTTTGCCATTCATTGTGTTTCAAGAAGGAAAGGTACTTCCAAAAACCATGCTTAATGTTAATTTAATCTTGATTAATCATGACTGAAAAATCATGACCCAATATCTCAATAAAATTATGTAAAATACTTTAAATAAAGTTTATATGGTAACTTTTTAGGAAAAACAACTTGGCTCATTCCTTGTTAGTATCTGTAAGTATAACATCCTGTGGAATTGTTGTTCTAGGAGTATAAACTAGTTTAGCCACATTGGAAATCAGTCTAGTAATGTCTCAAAAACAAGGAAAGGAAATTATAAGCTGTCCTAGCTATACTACTGTTATACAAACATACAAAGGACTTTATAGTAGATATTTACATATTCCTGTTTACTGCTTCTCTACTCAAAAGATCTAAGAATTGATATCAACCTACATATTCCTTAACTGATGATCTGATAATGAAAATGTGATATCTGTCATATATATGTGATATATGTTTATAAGTGATATAGTGGAGTGTATATATATATATATATATATATAGTGAAATATTAATCTGTCATAATGAAAGACATATATAATATGTAATATATTAATATATATTTTATAGTATATATATATGAATATTACCCAGTTATAGTGAAAGACATAGTTATGAAATTTGCAGGTAAATGAATGAAACTGGAAATGACTAACTAAAGCAATAACTCTGGCTCAAAAAGACAAATGTTGCATTTTTCTCAATAATACGTGGTTTGTACCTTCAACTCTTTGTCTGCTTATCAGGAAAGCTAGGAAACTAAAAATGAGTATTGTAGGGGAGGCATTTAATAAAGAAGATAATAGAATATAGGTAAAATGAAAGTAGCAGGTCAATATTGGTTGTGGAAAGGTTCAAGGTAGAGTATTAGGGATGGGGAAATGACTGAGACACGCCTAACCATTGGACTGAAGTTGGGGACCCCTATGGTTGAATTAAGGGAAGGACTGATGAGGCTGAAGGGGGTGACCCCATAGGAAGACCCCTGGGAGCTCCCAGAGACTGAACCACCAACCAGGCTGGTCTGAAACCCCAGGCACATGCACAGATATAGCAGAGGACTGGTCCAGCCTCAGTGGGAGAAGATGCTCCTAATCCCGGAGAGACTTGAGGCCCCAGGGAAGGGGGAGGTCTGGTGGAGACACCCTCCTAGAGGCAAGGGGGAAGAGGAATGGGATGAAGAACTGTCAAGGGGGGAATGGGGAGGGAGCAATGGCTGGAATTTAAATAAATCAAATATTTTTTAAAAAATCCCCAAAACTGTTTTGCTTTCTGAAATAAAAAACTGCTGGCTTGGGTGATTAAAACCTGTAGCCTAACAGTGGGGGATTAAGTAAAGTATTATTTGCTAAGGGTTTTTTCTCTCTTGCCCAGAAGGCTTGCCTCTAGAGAGGTTTGAAGCAATAATCTTTTATTGAATCAAGAGAAGAGAGCCTTTCTCACTGGAAGAAAATCTCTTATACAAGCAGATATGCATAAACTCACATGCGGTTCATACTTATTTGTTGGGCCCACAATCTATCTACTCAACTTACATACTTATACATATATGTCAATACTTACATATGCATAGGGAGCAAAAGACCAAGTGCCAGTGCTCACTCATTCTAGATGAAAAATGAGCTTCAATCTTCATTGCATAGAGAAAGAAAATGCTCCCTTTCTTTCATGCATCCTCTCAGGTGGGTGCTTCAGCAAAACATCCTCTCATGTGCCCATTTTAGCACACATTTGATCTCTGCCAGGATCCATCTAGGAGAGGCTAAAAACTAGGAGGTGATCTTCCTGAGACGGTTTCACCATTGACTGTAAAACTATGGTGGATGAGCCCTTCTAGGCAAAGCCAAAGTGAACACATTTTAGGAAATATTTATGCCATTAATATGTTTCTTCTTCTTCTTCTTCTTCTTCTTCTTCTTCTTCTTCTTCTTCTTCTTCTTCTTCTTCTTATTCTTATTATTATTATGCATATATAACAATCATTAACAGCAAGGCAGGCTTAGTCTTGCTGAAGAGGACAAAGCTTTTGTTCTTACAGAGTTGGGTTTAATTTATTTAGCAACAAAAGCTTACTTTCTCTATGCAATAAAGATTTATAATTTAAAAATTTATGCAATAAGTAGAACCCCACAGACAGTGAAAGGATACCCTTGCTTTGTGATGCTGTGCAACCCCTCACTGGTCTTCATTTGTAGAAAGAAATATGCCAAAGATCTTCTCATGATATTCTGGCTGGTTCTTGCTGTTTCCCTAGACTTGTGCCAATTGGTGGAGCCTTGAGGTTTCTGCTGGATCGAAATATTGCTGTTGATTTGTGTTTGGTGTTGGCTATTGGACTGGACTGCTGGTATTCTGACAATTAAGTGTGAACCTCCCCAAAGAACTATTTCTAAACAGGCCCAAAATACCCTTTTCCTATTAACCTTCCTTTCCCCCAACCTCTAGTAAGTGGGTTAGAATGGAAGTTGAAGCGCTCAAGAACCCTAATTAAAGTAGGTATAGAGAAAAATCTAAGCCTTCAGTTGCCTTTGTAGGAAAAGCAACAATTTTTGTCAGAGAAAAATGTTATCCTTACCTTCATTCACAGGACTAGGAAACAGAATGAGCTTGATCATGCCCCATAAGGAAAGGGCAACTTCTAGATTAAAGCAAGGCTTGTAACTCTCGGAGTAGGTTTAAAATGGTGGTGGAGCTGGAAGGCATTGGAACAGTTTCAATATAAGGAAATAACCTGACTATATACTGAGAGTTGGTTGATAAGTTAAAAGGATTGCCCTTTAGTCTTTTAAAGAGATCAATTACTGCTATTACCTCTACCGACTGTGTAGAAGTTGATTCTTTATAGCCATCAATAATCAAAGCAGTCTGCCCTAAGGGTGAACCATCAGTATAAACAAGTGCTGCTGGGCATTAGGGCTGATCTGGTTCTAAAAGGGTTAAGAAAGCTTTTTTTTCGGAGGTCAAATTTTTAGTGACTTTTGGGTCCGTCAAAGGCTTTAGTTCAGCTGTAATTATTTTTAAGAAAAAACAAATCCAATTGTTGTTTCTAAGAAGTTTATGAAAATCATTTAGAGTTTTTAAATGATAAAACACCCCAATTAATCAGCCAATATAGCCTGACAGCACAGTACAGCAGCAGAGAATCTCATAGATCCTTTTAGTTGTCTTATACACCTTTCAGGAGACCTTGGGAGATGGCTTATGGCCAGGCATCATGTGGGAGACTAGGCAGAATTATGATATTGTGTTGCTTCTGTCTCCAAGTCAGACTCCTCCTCTGAGGAGTCTTCATCCCCTGACTCACCACTATTGTCTCCTGAGGTGTCTGCCTTGGGAGCCTTTATTAAAGGAAAAATATTGTTCTTAGAGACTGAGTAAGCTGACAAGGGAGTTCCCTCATGGCAGGGGTTGGGGCAAAGGGCTCCTGAGCAGACATAGGCTCTTGATCATTTACCAACATCTGCCCAAGCACATTCCAAATAGCAAATGCTGAAAGGGACATGACTTTTCCACCATTCTCTATAAACCAGTTCTAATATCTTTTCCACTGTCTCCCATCTTTCGACAACTGAAATTCCCTGGCCTTGAAACCAGGGGCTGACAGTTTGTACAAGCTAGAAATTAAGTCAGCTGACCAGTGTTAACCTTAATTTCTTTTTTTAAGTATATACTTAATAAAATGTTATTTAATAATAATTTATTTATTATCATATGTTATATAAAAATAACTTATTATTAGGTAACATATAATACATATAATAAATGTTATGATATAATAATTAATAAGTTAGTAATAATGTTTTAAAGCATAAGTTTGTGTTACTTTAAAAAATCACATACTATATTACACATGCAATAAATAATTATATATTATAAATAATTAATAATTTAATAATAATATGTTTAATAAAGAACTATCTGTCCTTAGATTTAACTTGTCCCACCCTCAACTGTGGGCCACTTTCCATGAGTTCTAAAGCTGTTTGTTCTTCTTCCTTGTTGGCCCTTGACAGCAAGACTGTGGTAGGAGTAACCAAATGCTCTCCTGATTATATATGAGGCCTCTCCATAGGAGAACATTCATGCCTGGTACTATGAACATGGTAAAACCCCATCATTATAAAGGTCTTATGTACTAGGGTTGAATGTACTTCTGTGTTAATAAAGAAAAATGCAGTCAAACAATATCTTAAAAATATGTTTATAATAATAGATTATTGTAGTCCTCACCTTAATGAAATAAAATGTTCTTTGCAACAAATAGTGATTAATGCAGAAATTCCTGGCTGTTTGAGGTACTTGGAATAAATGACTAAATGTTCATCTATCAATTGAACATCAATAACAACTTTCCCCCCTTTTAAGACTGAAATCATTAACAAACCTGATTTCAAGTTACACTACAGAGCTATAGTAATAAAAACTAATACAGATATGTAGATTAATACAATGTAAAGGAAACCCCAGATGCAAGTTTACACAAGTGAACATGAGTTTTGATAATAATTTCAAATATACACACTGGAAGAAGGACAGCCCATGGTGCCATCTGCTATCCATATGGAAAAGAACAAAACTAGATCTGTATCTCCCTCTCTGCACAAAAGTCAGCACAAATGAATCATAGATATCAAGGTAAGACCTGAAACTCTGGCTCGACTAGAGGGAAAGTAGGCAGTGTACCAACCATATTGGTTCAAATAAGGTATTTCTGAATAGGAACTCTGTTACCTATGAAATAAAACCAACTACTGACAAATGGGACTTTAGAAAAATAAAGGCATTTTATTTCAATAGAGAAGCTATCTACTGAGTGGAGGCAGGCTGCAGAATGGGAGAAAATCCTGCCAAGTCTATGACTTATAGAAGGCAAGTGTCTAGAATATACAAAGAACACACGAAACTGAACACAGAGAGGACAAAAGATGAGCTATGGGACTGAATACAGAGTTCTCAAAGGAAGAAATACAAATGGATAATAAATATTTAAACATGTCCAATACCCTGAACAACTAGGGAACAAATCAAAACTAGTTTGAGATTTAATCCTCACTTTAATAAAAACAGCTTTTATAAGGAAAACAAATAAATTCTTTCAGGGATGTGGGCGATGGGTAACTTTAGATACTGTTGATAAACTTACAAACTAGTGCAGTCATTATAGAAATCTTGTAGATGTTTCTCAAAAGGCTAAAAGTCAACCTTCCATATGACCAAGATGTAACACTCCTGGACATATATGCAAAGGACCCAGTAGTTACTTTACTAGAGATACCTGTGCATGCATCTTCATTTCTGTCCTATTAACAGTAGGTTAGTACATGGAATCAAGCTAGATGCCCACCAACTAATAAATTATAATGAAAATAAAATACATTTGCACAATGGTATTCTACTCAGCAGTAACAAGCAATTAAATTATGAAATATACAAGAAATAAATAGAAATGGAAAATATTGAGTGAGGCAATCCAGGCCCAGCAAGACAACACGATATAGTCTCTTTAAAAAATATTACAACTGTATCTTCAGATAGCTCTGTTTAAGTTGGACTGAGTGTCAGGATAGCCCAGGTAGCCAGAAAACAGCTGTGATTGTTAGGATCAGGGAAGAGGTCTGAAGGAGAGGAGATAACAAAACACATGTAATATGAAAGTTAAACAAGGAATATTAGGGAATAAAAAATTCAAGGGGGTTGGAAAAAAATGATAGAGAGAATGAGGGGAAGTTGCAATGGTTAAACCAAGCTAACGATTATGAAACGGCATTTATAGAAACTTATTATTTTATAAGCTAACCGAAATCAATTTTCAGTATTCTGATTATACATTTGTCAAAACAAGATATACATATGGCCAAAAGATGTATGAGAAGATGATCAACATAATTATCATTGGCTGGAGAAATGCAAATTAAACAGCCCCTTAATATGGTTATCATGGAGAAGATGATAGCCAATGAAAAGTAAAAACATCAGTGAGGATATTGAGAAAAGGAATCCTCACAGAGACATCATGTAAATACATTTAATGTATTCATTTTTAATATGTTCTAGGAATTCCTTAAAAAGTTTTTAAATTTTAAAATCCTGAATGTATATGTAATAGGATACTCTTTAGTCTACATGAAAGAGGAACAGCTCATAATTCATGACAAAGCATGTGATCTTGGATGACATTTTGTTAAGTGAATGAAATAAGCTACCCACAGATATAGAGATTCCATATAGTTATACATATAACATGTAGACATATAAAATGCAAAATTTGATGCAGTATTACTCAAAACAGAGAGTAGGAAGGTGATGCCCAACATTGTGATTACTCGATTTGGGGAGATATGAGACAAAGACCTAATTTCAACTGGGTAGAAGGTACAAATTCAGTAGATCAACTACATAACATGATGACAACCGTTAATGAGAATTACTGTGCTCAGGAAAACCACGAAGTCTTAACCAGATGAGGCAACAAATATGTCAGTTGTTGAGTTTAGGTATTACACAATGTAGGACTATATCAAAGCATTCCTTGTTAGTGTGGTAGATTATACACAGTTTAGAATTGTTTGTCAATTTAAAATTACTTAATTCAAAAAAAAAAAAAAAAGGAAGAATGCCATGAGGACTCCTTCAGTAGAAGGTTCAGCTCAAGTTTAATCTTATGAGAAGCAGATGATTCACATGCTAATGCTTTTGATCTTGGCTCTATCAATTCTCAATTGTTTGCATCTCTTGAAAGTGGTAGGAAACCAACAGTAGCATGGAAAAAAGTCACCAACAACGGAGTGAGTTCTGTAAGGTAGGGAGATTAGGATGTGGTTACTGCATTCAGTCTCCTGGAGTGTGTGGGCTTAGTGAGTTTACATACAAGGAATAATTTGCCAAGGAAGTGTTTAGGTCACAATGCCTGTTGCAACTCTTGGGCACCTGTCAAGCAGCAGTGATGATCACTTGCAGAAGACAGTTTTGATCTACAGAAAGTTACCAGCACATTAGCATTTGGCCCAAACACCAAGAGTCTTAGTTATTGATGAATTGGTGAAAGAGAAGTCTCAGAGTCAGAAATAGCTTAGAAATATTTTGGAGACTAATATTTTCCATGATGTTTCAATATAAAAAAGAAGAATTTATTCATGTCAGAAGTAAATAGGATACACTGTAGTGTGATGAAGGGAGATGTTTTTGTTTTTGTTTTTTTATTTTACTTAGACCTAAAATACCATTCCATCCAAATTCAAATGAGGTTGTTAATAAAGCTAGTTGTGCAAATGGCTCTTTTATATTAGATTTTTATCAGACTCTAGGAATTCATTAATGTGTTATTCACTTTTGCAGTGATTAGTAAAATATACAGCCTCTTTGCAATTCTTTTCTATTTACACTTACAATTAGGTATATTTGCTATTAAAAATGTATTAACTCAAGTTGAAAATTTAAGCTATTATTACATTTCAGTTTCAGCTCAATAACATTTACTATTGATAAAAACAGTTGAAGACAAAGTGGTATAAAGATTTTATCTGATGTTTCTCCTTTTCATTAAAAAGATAAATAATTATTGGTTAATAGTTGGTTCATTATAAAATAATTGTGCATTTAAACATTTTCTAGATAAAGTGTAACCACAGATAAAATATTAAATATAAATATATATTAGGTTTGTTTTCCAGATGCTTAAAGTCAAAAACAGAGAATGTATTTAGTTGAAGCTGACAGATGATTAAACTGGAGGTTTTGAAATTTTTCTAGGAGTTTTTGTATGTTTTGGTGTTTTACTCAGTGATTGATTTCACATCTAGTTCTATAGTCCATTGTCATAAGATTTGGGTCAAATTGAATATCTCAATAACCCATCATCTAATTAGTGGGCCTCCTAGTTTCAAGATTTGCCCTTGAAGACTAAAAGCAAGGAAAGTCTAATATATGCTAGCACAGTCATTCTTCCTTTATAATATCCTTTCTTTCCCTTGTTTCTTTTCTTCTTTCATTCCTTTTACTCTTTGCTTCTTATATTAGCTACTTTATCCACTGCTATGATAAAAAGCAGGACAGAAGCAACTTAAAAGAGTTTGGATTTGTTTAGGCTCAGTTTGAGAGATGGTGCATCATGGCAGGAAGTTGGGGCAATGGGAGCTTGAAGCAGCTGATCACACTGAATCTACACACAAGAAGCAGAGATGAATCATTTCTTCAGCCCAGCACCCTTTCTCCTATTTGTTCCACCCAAAATCTCAGCCCATAAAATGATTCTGCTTACATTATGGCTAGTCTTCCCACTTCAACTAACCCAATTAAAAACATCCCTCACAGATATGCCAAAAGTTTGTTTCCATGGTGATTTTAAATCCTATGAAGTTGACAGTCAAAGTTAAACATCATGCTTTCTAACCTCTTTTTCTTCCATCTCAAATAATTATTGATGGATAGCAATAAGTAAATTAGATATTCAGAGAGGTTAGATTTGCTGAAAATATATTCACATTGTGAGTTCTGCTCCAATGGTTTAAAAAATGATAGACTTGTCAACCAATGATATTAAGTGTTGATGTAGAGATTATTTTCATTATAAATGAAATAAATGTGTTACAAATGCAAAGTTTTCTGTGTAAAAATTGTGTATATCTTTCTGTACATTATTAATTCTCATCTGGCATATTCTACCAAGAAATTTTTTAATTACTAGAACTTCTTGTATTGTAAACATCAATGATATCACGATTAAAAATATATCAAAAGAAAGCACTGAGCAGTGATGTGGTTTAGTGGGTAGAAGTGCTCGCTATGTAATCTTGATTACCAGAGTTCAATGTCTGGTAACCACATCTTAAAATCTGGATGATACTGCACTTGTTCAATTTCAGAACTCCTAAAGCAATATGTGGGGTGGGTGAGAAAGGAAGCCTAAGGACAATCTAGCCTGGAGTACACAGCATGGCAACAAGAGAAGCCTAACCCAACAGTGTGGAAGGAGAGATGTGAATCCTGAAAGATGCCCTCTGATCTCTAATGTCACCTGCATCCTACACACACATCGTGCACATACCAACAAAAGAAAGCATACTTAAAATCACCAAGGTTATCTCTGAAATCTGCTGTTTTCATTTTCATCTGAACTGCCTACCTTAATTTACAATAGCGCCATCTCTCAAACAAAATATAGAGCCTTAGATCTTCTTCCACATATCTTTCCTTCTGCTAGAGAACTTTTCCATTTTGAGGTTTTTCAGTCCTATACCATATATTACTGGGTCCTGTGCAACAGTCGATTTATCTCTTTGCTATGTTATTAGGTACAATGTCTGCTTTTGCCACTAGAATGTAGGTTCCATAGCCCTCATAACTCAATGAATCAAAGAGTAATCTTGGAATGTTGCAGAAACTGTACTGATATATTGATACTTTGAAAGTATTTTTACTGCTTGAGAAATTCATACATTCATATGAAATATCTTGAGCAATCTATCCTCAATCCCTTTCCTTCCAATTCTGCACCTATCTCTTCTCCTTTCCAATGTCATGTGCTCTGTAGTAGCTTCTTTTTTCACTTATTAGTACTTTATAACCTTTTGGTAGGAATAGTTTTATTCTTTCCTCCTCTTCATCCTCCTCCTTTTCTTCCTCTTCTTTCTTTCTTTCTTTCTTTCTTTCTTTCTTTCTTTCTTTCCTTCTTTTTTCCTTTCTTTCTTTCTTTCTTCCCTTCTTTCTTTCTGTTTTCTTTTCTCTTGAAACAAGCTCTCACTATGTAAACGTGACTATACTGAACTTGGCTATGTAGACCAGGCTCCTTGAACTCACAGAGATCTGCTTGCCTCTGTCTCTTAAGGGACGGAATTAAATGCTTTTAATACCATATCTTGTTTCCAATAGATATTATTAATATTTTCAGCACAGTGTACCATTTTTACTTTGAAAACTGACCGGCATGTTTGCTTACATTGCATTGAAAACCATTACCTGTCTTTAAAATTTCTTTAATTGCTCACTTATATTTGTTTAATTACACAAGTTATTCCACATACAATAAAAATGATAAAAATCTATAATGTTACTTTGCATACCCTTTCAGTAAATAATATTTATATATACACTCCTAACCATTTATAGTTTCCTGTAGGTATTTAGAATTATGAAGCAATATGATTCCATGGGAGGACAGGATTAGAAACTCATGGGGTAAAGATTGTTCTTAAAATTCCATTTGGCATTATTGCACTATCTGCATTTATATTAAATTAGTAAACTAAATATAAAAGGTCTTTTAATAACTTTTAGAGGGAGAGAGAAGGTGAGGAGAGCACCAGGAACAAGGCTGAAACTAGGCCATTGCCTAAGAATATAGCACTTTGGTATAGCTTATTATAGTAAAGTGCCAGGAAGAGTTATCATAGGCTATTTGAGCCAGTACTCTGGTCTAGTTATTAGTAATAGATCTAGGAACTGCTCTGATACTAGAGCACCTATTACCTCAGTGTAATGAACTATCAGACATCATTTAAGAAAAATAACATCTAATGTGGTGGCTATGGTTGGTCACCTTTCATGAAGGGACAATTAGATCTTGACACTTGTTTCCTAGAACAAATTGATGGGAGAGCACCTCCATGTGGACCACTCTCAAACCCACTGCAGTGATACTTTTCTCTCTGGTTTTACCGAGTTTATTCACACCATCTTCTCTCTGTTGCTTTCAGTAAGTCCTTCATAGCCTCAGATTCTGGGCTCAGACAGTTCTTTTTATTGTTTTTCATTATGGCAACTATCTAAGCATGTGATTGACTTGCAGAAATATTTCAAGTTTTGCTAAGGTCCCTAGATTAGCCATTAGATTACCAATGTTGATACAGAAGGGATTTGGTGAGTCCTAGTCAGACTCAAGAGGATAAAACAGAAAATGAGATCAGCATTCTGGTCAATGGAACTAAGCCTGAAAATTCCTCCATTAGCTCAATCTGAATGGTTGACAAGTGGAGTGTCTCACAAAATGATCACCTCTGTACGATATTTACCTTTAAACAGTCTCCCTCCTCGACTCTGCATAATCTTGCAGTTAACTCAAAAAGACTTAGATTCTTTGAAAGAAGTCCCCTATTGCAAAATTGAGGATATTCCAACTTATAAGTTTAGAATGCTCCTCTCCATACTTTTCTTTTTCAATGCTGGATGAATTAGATGTAATTTTCCAAAATATGAGCTACTTCTTGAAAAATACAACATTAGTGCATTATAGGATATTTTCTGAAGCAGAACTTTCCTCCGATTAATTTAAATATTAATACAACAAGAAGCCCGTGATTGTACAAGGAAAAAGGAGGCAGTGCTAAGAGTTTCAGGAACAGAGACAGGGACAGGTGGGGGGTGGGGAAGGAAGGAAGATGGAGGAAAAGAAAGATGATCCAGATTCCATGTGGCTTTAAATAGCCACAGGTAGCTATGGATATCATAAAAAAAAATAGAATAATTGGGATAATTTGTCTAATCTAGGTGGGCAGCTCATCTCATTATCAATAGGCTCTGAAATTATTTTGTGGGCATCTTGTGAATTGATAATTTATTGATATAGAAATCTGACTGATTAATTATAAGCTTCTAGAGTTTTGATTTACTGGGTTAAGAGGATTTGTGACAACTAGCCAAAGGGAGTAGATGGCTGAGAAGGTACAAGCAGCTCTGAGGCAGATGAACCAGAGAAGACTACCACATGGGGTTAGCCTAGAGGCAGAGAGACCACAGGCAGAGAGTGGCTTGCTACGCACACTCCAGTGAAGTCTGCTTGGCAGACCAAGAGCCTGGAAACACTCACAAGGCAGGAAGTTTCAAGGAAACTCAACCTCCTGGAAGCAGGCATTCTCATAACCCGTACACTCATACCCTATTCCCTCGTTAGTCTGGTGTATGGATCCACGTGCTCTCTTTTAGTATTGTTTTATTATAAGTACCTTTAAAGATTGAATTCGGACATAGCTAAACCTCCACCAGTGTTCCAACATCCTAGAAAATGCTTGAAGCCAACGAGCTTGGAATTCAGTAAGAATGTTACCTATTCAGTAACATTCAAATTTACTTCTAGTAGAGACAGTGAAACTAATTAGGCATTACAAAGAACGGAGCTAGGATAGCTCAGGGCTAGTCTGCAGAGTGATTACTTAGGACAGTAGCCAGTCTCATCCAAACAAGGGAATACACAATGGCCTAGGGAATAGGTAGATTTACCATGAAAGAGTTAGGGAATCCCCCTGAGACAGGTTTCTTCACTAGGCCCAAAGAAACAGCATAAATCAGGCATTTACTAAGAACCCCTGGTGACGGGCTTAATAATAGACTAGCATTATACCTGGCTCCCTTCTTAGTGGTAAACAGCAGAGGCCTGGTCCCCACCATCTTTTGATGTATACATTCCTTATGTTTGTTTTGTGTCACTGTAACTCGGTGGATGTATCTTGCCTGGTTTCTTGTCACTCTTCTGTATAAAAAGTTTGATGCTCAACTTGAAAAATTACACTCAGAGTCTACACAATCTCTCGTGTCGCATCTGTTTGTCATTCATTCGCCGACTCCTTGCCCACCTGCAACTAGAGACCTGTTCTATGCAGACAGGGACAAAAAAGGATCTGAGGCAGTGGCTGGGTATAGCGTGGGCTGGTGGCATTTTTTACTATTTCCCACAACAATTTTCAATGATTTAATTTTATTTTTGAGAACTCTATAGATAAGCACTATATCTATATAACTCTACTTCTTCTTTGTCCACTCTAACTACTCCTCCATCACCCCTCCCCTCTCCACACTCTTCTTCAGTTATTATTATAATTATTATTACTGTTATTATTATTACATATGTATGCACACACACATACACATAACCTACAGAGTCCATTTAACTTTGCTCCTATATGTACATGTGCTCAAAGCTGACAGCCTGGTTTTGGATAATCTATGTGAGAGCTCACCATTGAAGAAAACTGATTCTCCCTCTCACACCAGTCATTCATTGACTGTCTATAGCTGAATCCCCCATGCCCCATGCATTATCTTTAAATCTACTGAGTCCACTTAATACTGCCTTTATATGCATGGGCATAGGGCCACCTGATAGAGCATGAGTCACCATTCAGAGACCACATTCCTACTTCAATAGCACCTCAGCCAGGGGTAGGGCTTTATAAGTGTCCCTTACATCTGTGCTGGAACATTTGTCTGCCTTGATTTTGTTTCAAGTGTTTGCTTGTGAGTTCATGTGTACAGTGACTTTGTCATGTCTGACAAATGCTATTTCTCTGCAGATATCCACTACCTCTGACTCTTGCAGTCTTTCTGTTCCTTATTCTTAGGTGATACCCAAATATTGAAGGGAGATGGGTGTTATATAAACATCACATTTAGAGCTGGTGGCTTATTTAGAAGTTCTAAGGCTTCATGTCAGCAAATCACACACAACACCACTATAATATACCCATAGATCCAGGTGTTACCTATTATAAATTACAATTTTAAAACTTTTTGAAGAGCAATGCCATGACAAATAAAATGTCTTATATTACAATTTTAAGACTATTTTGGAGGCAACATTATGACAATTAAAATGTCTCTTATTAGTAAGTCTATGAGGCTGAGTAGATGGGTCTGCTATTAAGAGCAAATACTTTTCTTGCAGGGAATCTAGGTTAGGTTCCTAGTGCTCAAGTCAGGTGAATTAAAGCCATTTGTAACTCCAGGTCCAGGTGATCGAATGCTTTCTTATGTCTTCTTTATGTGCCTACATGAACACAGTGTATAACTCTCACAGGCAGGCACAAAGACAGACAGACACATGCACATGCATAAACAAACAAACAAACAAGCAAACAAATAAGAAAATTTCTAAAATATAAAGAACTTGAATCTCAAGAAAGCTATAAATCTGATGTTTTTATGTTATGATTGAACAATGGAGTATCAGAAAGAGTTTCTCAATTTTCAGGAACTATTCTGAATGCTGTCATTATATTGTTTGGTTGGTTGGTTTTTTGTTTGTTTGTTTGTTTGTTGTTTTTTGTTATTTTTTGTTTTTATCCCGAAGTTATTCTGATAATTTTACCAGTGGCCAGAACTATAATGATACAGATGCTAACTTTGATCTCATGTGAACAAAGGTACATGACTCATCTCACAGATATTAACAGTTGAAACATAAGAGGAAATCTTGATACGTTACCAGAGAAATAGCATTTGCCATGGGTTTGTTGCAAATGACATTTATTCTAAGCTCATCGACTATTGCATTGTTTTCAAGCATTTGGAAATAAACTCTGAAATTATTGTTTTTTGCAAATGAGTTTATATTCTGACAGCTTGCAGCAGTGGAGTTTTAAGTAGTAAATAAGAGACAGAGTATAGGGACCTAAAGATCTGCATAGGCATAGACATAACCTAAAAAGCATTTAGTTTTTTTTTTTTTAAGAACGTGGAGATGGAAAATAGTTATATCACAGCAAGTAAGTTCTCAAGTGTACAAGCAAAAGAAATAAAAAGTCAAGAAACAGAAGACTGCCTTAAAAATGTATAGCTGAATTCTAGGTTACTGTAAGTTGGGGTTCAGGTCACATTTCTTACACATTCAGGGAGTTTCTAGGCTGAAAGGGTGTACTAAGGATTTCCAGTATTGGAAGGCCTGGGTAGTTAGGGAAATGGCATTAATTGGTTTTCAAAGATTTCTATAACAAAATCCAAATACTGGATGGCTTAAACAGCACATCTTTATTCTCACAGCATGGAGGCCAGAAATCCATGGCAAAGTATTGGCAGCTTTAGCTATCTTGTGGTCTCTCTCTTTGGCTTAGAGACTACTGGTCTTCTTGCTATGTCTGTAAGTAGCTTTTCTAGAAGGTTGCCTGCCATATTAGATTTGAGAAAAATTCTTACTGCTACTTCTCTGATGTTGAGTACCTCTTCAGAGGCCCTTTATATAAACACATTGAGGGCTAATACTTCAGCATATAGAATTAGAGGGCACAATTTAGCTCATAGCAAAGTTATAACTCCTATTGGAAGAAATAAACCCAGGTCTTGAAAGTTTGCATGGATTTACCACAGCCATTTGAATAAACTTTCCCTCTACCACACATAAAATCAATTTTTGGTAAATTTAATTATTATTGAAAAGTCCTTCTATATTTTTGTAAGAGTACCTAGAAAAATATCTTTATGATATTGCAAAAAAGAGTGTCAAGGTCATGGGGTTTCAGAGATGCTTGTCTTCATCAGGAAGAAACATTCAAGGACAGGTGCAGAAGACACAAACAGGAACATCTTTGTTATAGCAAAAGCCACAGCTCATTATGAAAAGGTAAATGATGACAACCCAGATGAGCAGCTGAGTGCCTGAGACTCAAGGTGGGAGCGCTTAGAGATGAAAAGAAAGTCTTGCATTGCCATACCTCTGAGAACTTGAGGGGAGTGTTCTAGAAACTGAATTAGAAGGATGAGTTTGATCAAATAGGAAGCTTTGAATATAAAAATGCTGACTTTGGAAGTGTACACATGAAATGGCAGTTATAACGACATGGTGATGAGGATTCCACTGAACACTGGGGTCCTGGAGTTCCCAGAGAACACAGTCATTCACAGAGAGGACTATGCGGCTACTGCATAGGCACAGACACCACAACCACTGAGTTAAATTTATATTACATGGTTTCTTTTCTTCTTGACTGTCTTACCTCAAGAAAATGAAAGAATATTTAAAAACCCTCCACAAACAAAGATTATATGAAGAAATTATAACTGTTCATAGTTGCATTAACTACAGTAGCCCCCAAATGGAAATATGACAATAAATGAGTTAAGATATTTTATGCAATATAATGTTGTGCAGCCATAAAAATGAGTTTGCAGCAATTTTATGAGATAATATCAGAAATCCAATAAACTGCAATTTGCAGGCCAAGCCAGAATATGTAACTCATCTATAATATTTTAAAGTATTCAAAGCTATAGTATATTTCACTTATAATACAAGCTTATATGGAAAATATATAAATAAATAATCATAGTAATGCTATTGTCTCAGTGGCAATAGAACTAAGGTTATAAGAAGACATCAGAGAAATTTGCATCTATAATGCCTAATCTTATATTGTTGTACTTTGGAATATCATTTTACTTTCATAAATTTAAATAATATATGCACACAAACATAACAATGTCAGATCTACATAAAATGCCAATAATTACATAGTATGGTTGAGAATCCTTACAGGAGATATTTTATTGATACCTTCATTTCTTCTCCTTTTCTTCCATTCAGTAAATATTTATTGGGCACTCATCATATATAAGGTATTAAGATCCTTGTATTTAAAAAAGTATGCTGCCTTGATTACCTCATGCCCATCTCTGGCTCTAACTATGTTAGATCAATTTAGTCTCCATTTGAAATTATTACAAATTGTATCTCACTCTCTTTTGGATATTCTCTCTGAGAGCTTTGAGTATAGGGTACTTCTTTTCTCTTCAGCTTCGTTCTTTTGTGAGTTGACCACTGGCTGGAAGCTTTCCCAGGAGCTGGGATTTAAGACTTAGTTTTATTTAATAACTTCTTACATGAGTCGTTCTGTTAATATATTATTTTATTTCTAGACAGAAAAAAAGCTTTTCTTCTTGTGTTACATAGCTATAATATAAATATATATGTCTATATCTAATCTCTATATCTATCTATCTATCTGCATAAACAAAACAATGCTAATGTGCATCTGAATGTTTGTGTGGTTTTGGCACACAGAACGTGTTGCCAGCTGAGTACAGGTCTCTTGGAGCCTCTTATCTATTCTAAGTGTTTATATGTCCTAAATATTTCCAATTTCAAGATAATCAAATAACTAGCAATTTTTACATTTGTCTATTAGTTTTGGGGTTTGTTTTTGTTTATTTGTTTGTTTGTTTGTTTTTTAAAGCTATGTCCACACTGACCCATGACTTGTCCCAGAGTGGAGATTTAAAATGACTCCAGGAAACACACCTATCTTTAAAAAGATTTTTTAGTAATTTTCTCACACCGTGTTGGTCTTACAAACCTCCTACATTTCCTTCAGCACTTAGATCTGAAGGACTTTATCCACTGGTCATGAGGCAAAGCTAAATAGTTGAGGTAATATACACTTGCCATTTAGGAATTTTTCTAAAATATACAACGTTCTGAGAATTTTCTACTTCTGAGTCACAAAGTAGTGGTTCTGTTCAACCTACCATATGGATACAGCCCATTATATCACCCTTCTAGATGTGTACTGCCAATGCTCTGGCATATTGTATCCTAAAATGACTGAACAAAATATAAGATAATGAAGTCCTGGAGCTCTCAGTCTGTTCTCTCTGGCATCTGTGGTAGCTTACTGGGCCTTGGAGGACTCTGACAGCAAATGGTGGCTGTGTGCAGAAGTGGAGTGGAATCATCCAAAGAAGGGAAATGGGCCTCAACCTATATACAGGGGTGTGGACAATCAGCTCAGGAAACTTCTATGAGATAGACTAATATAAAAGACATTGTAATAGCAACATATGGAAGAAACATACTGGACTGAAATTAGAACCTATCCACAGGCAACAACAACCTAAAGTCATGAAGTGCTACAGCTTTGCAGTAATCTAACTCAAGTTCTTCCAAAATGTATTAGAGAACTCTGTGATAAGTAATGTAGAGAGAAACTCTGATTCTTCAACTTAAGAAGATGAAAACAGTAGCAATCCATTACATAAATGAACCACATTTTCTTTTTCCTCTTTTCAGTTGAGAGACATCTAGGCTGCTTTCAGTTTCTGGCTATTATGAATAAAGCTGTTATAAACATAGATGAGCAAGTGTCCTTGTAGAATGGTGGAATATTGTTTGGGTATATGCCCAAGAGTGCTTTAGCTGAGTCTTGAGGTACAACTATTCCCAATTTTCTGAGAAATCACCAAATTAATTTCCAGAGTGGTTGTACAAGTTTCTACTCCCACCAGCAATGGAGGAGTGTTCCCTTGTTCCATATCCTCACCAGCATGTGGTGTTCCTTGAATTGTTGATCTTAGCCAAATGATGGGTATAATATGGAATCTTACAGTCATTTTCATTTGTATTTTTCTGATGACTAAGGATGTTGAACATTTCTTTAAGTGTTCCTTGGCCTTTAGAAATTCCTCTGTTGAGAATTCTCTGTTTAGAATGCTCTATACCGCACTTTTTAAACTGGGTTATTTGTATTATTGGTGTCTAACTTTTTGAGTTCTTTATATATTTTGAATATTATCTCTCTGTCAGATGCAGGGTTGATGAAGATGTTTTCTCAATCTGTAGCCTACCATTTTGTCCAATGAACAGTGCCTTTTGCCTTACAGAAATTTTTCAGATTCATAAGCTCCCATTTATTAATTGTTGATCTTAGTGCCTGAGCCATTGGTGTTGTGTTTAGAAATTTGTCTCCTATATCAGTGAGTTCAAGGCTACTACTTTTTTTCCTGTTATATTTAGTTTATCTGATTTTATGTTGAGATCTTTGATCCACTTGGACTTGACTTTTGTACTGGGTGATACATATAGATCTATTTGCATTCTTCTACATGCAGACATCCAATTAGAACAGCTCCATTAGTTGAAGATGCTTGTCTCTATTCCATTGTATGGCTTAGGGTTCTTTGTCAAAAATCAAGTGTTCATAGGTGTGTGGGTTTATTTCTAGGTCTTTGGTCTGTTTCTTTTAATCAACCTGTCTGTTTCTATGCCAATACCATGCAGTTTTTATTATTATTTCTTTGCACTACAGCTTGAAGTCAGGGATGGTGATACTTCCAGAAGTTCTTTTATTGCATGTAGTTGTTTTAGCTGCCCTGGGTTTTTGTTTGTTTGTTTGTTTTTGTTTTTGTATATGAAGTTGAGAATTGTTCTTTCAAGGTCTATAAAGAATTATGTTGGGACTTTTATGGGAATTACATTGAATATATAGGTTGCTTTTGACAAAATGGCCATTTTCACTATGTTAATCCTACTGATCTATGAGCATGGAATATCTTTCCATCTTCTGATATCTTCTTCAATTTCTTTCTGCAGAGACTTGAAGTTCTTGTCATATAGATCTTTCATTTGGTTGGTTAGAGTTATACCAAGATAGTTTATAATACTTGTGGTCATTGTAAAGAATGTTGTCTCCTTAAATTCTTTCTCAGCCCATTTATTGTTTGCATAAGGGAGGCCTACTGATTGCTTGGAGTAAATTTTGTATCCAACCACTTTGCTAAATGTACTTATCAGCTGTGTGAGTTCTCTGGTAGAATTTTTGGAAAACTACTCTGGTATTAAAAACAAGAACATCATGAATTTTACAAGCAAATGGATTGAACGAGAAAATACCATCCTGAGTGAGGTAACCCAGACTCAAAAGGACATGCATGATATGTACTGCTTATAAGTAGACATTAGCCATAAAAAATGGAATAAGCATGTGTCTTAGTCAGAGTTTCTATTCCTGCACAAAACGTCTTGGCCAAGAAGCAAGTTGGGGAGGAAAGGGTTTATTCAGAATACACTTCCATATTGCTGTTCATCACCAAGCAAAGTCAGGACAGGAACTCAAACAGGGTAGGAACTTGGAGGCAGGAGTGGATGCAGAAGCCAATGAGGAATGTTGTTTACTGGCTTTCTTCCCATGCCTTGCTCAACTTGCTTATTTGTAGAATCGAGCACCACTCACTAGTCCAGGGATGGCACCACCCACAATGGGCCCTCCCACCCTTGATCACTAATTGAGAAAATGCCTTACAGCTGGATCTCATGGAGGTATTTCCTCAACGGAGGCTGCTTTCTCTGCGATAACTCCAGCTTGTATCAAGTTGACATACAAACCCAGCCAGTACACCATGCTACAATCTACAGACTCAAAGAAGCCATATAGCAAGGAGGACCCTAGGGAGGATGCTTTCATCTTTCTCAGAATTGGAAACAAAATAGATGTCAGAGGTGAATGGAGGCAGGGAACTGGGTGGAAGTGGAGATTAGGAGTGGAATGGGGTGGGGGAAATCATGTGTAGGGTGGAGTGGTGCCTGGAATGGGGGCTCCTCTTTCTCAAAGGAGAGGGCAAAGGGAGAGTGAGAGCCATGGGGAAGGGGGGCTGGGAGGAGAAGGATCTTATATTGGGATATTGGATGAATAAATTAATTAATTAATAAAAAAGAAAATGAAAACAGTAGCTCAAGCTGTGTTTGTGCATGTGCTTATAGAGTTGAGTCTCCTCCTCAAGGTAGTTTAGTCACCTTACCCAGTGTTAAACAAACACAGCAAAGACACTTAAGACAAAAGCAACACCTAATATTCAAGACTTGGCAGCAGGCAGCAGTTGGTGGGGAGGGGGTAGAAATATTTTATGCTGAAAGGCACTCCTGCAAAAGGTGACGCTGAACATAAGTAAGAGAAAAAACTTTAACTAGCCCTTTGTGAAATTTAGAAATACTGCTGAGAATTGAACATTGTAAAAGGAAGGATCAGAACTCTCAGTTAAAAGTGATTTGTATGTATAAAAAAAAAAGGACATTGCTATAAATATCAGGTAGTTTATTTCATGCCATGCCAGAGGGAAGACAATAAATGTGGAACCACATTCTGCAAAGTTGAAAATGAATCTGCCGTGGATACCTCTCCCCAAACCTACAGGCATGGATGATAAAATATAAATGTGGTGCCTATAACATTTGAGAATTGTAATTGCCTTTAAAATTCAAACTGGCTAGTACTGATAATAGGAATATTTAACCATAGAGAAAGATGTTATAATTTTAGGACACTACAAGAGATATTTTTGGTTTCTGTCAGGGAGTTAAATTATTCAAGGGAGTTGAAACAGCTATAAAGAATTAAGAGACAGGAATGATTGGAAAACAATCAAAAGTCACCTAAAAGAGGAAGGATGACAGGGTGGAATTCAAAATACAGTCACCTGTTAACCCCAGAGGTCTTGTAACAAACTACTGGAAAGCAAGAGTCCTATGATGATGTATACAGGGAGAAAGGAGAGAGAAAGAAAAGGGGCTGTTAAGGCCCTAGCTGTGTATACACACTCTAAGGATCAGACTGGAGCCTCAGTTCCCAGCCCAGGAGCATTTGACAAAGGGACATTTAAACCAGTAACCACTCACTTCAGGAACTATGCTCCTCAACCTGGCCACTTCCCCCATGCCTCGATCTGCTCTACTGGACCCTAGTCCTGAGGCTTCTCCAGGTTTCGTTTCTGTCTCCATCCCTTGCTCACTGTGGCCGTTCAATATGTCCTCTTTAATCAGTCCCCGAGTTTCCAAGCAAAACATTCTAAAATTCATTTTTGGTCTGTGATATTTCAGTATCTTATACATCCTGAAATTCTGTATATTTCTACTTCAAGATAGTATTTTTAATTTTCTTGTTGAGAGTAGTCAAAATGGCTAGTGTAATATATTTGATAGATATACAAATAATCAGACGATTAGTGTTAATATACTCATGTACTTATTTTAAAATAATGGTAAAAATGTTTAAAGCTTACTCTCTTGGCATGTTGTCAGTGTACAATGCAATTATACTTAATTAAAATTCTCAATTCCCGCATTGGCTACCTATAGTTGTTTTTTTTTTTTTTTTTACAAAGCTAGAATTTTCCCTTCTATATTTCTTCCTATCTACTCCCCTGTGTCAACTATTCTAGCTTTTTTTCTATGTATTTGATTGTTGTTTTTGAATAATACATGTAAGATAGATCATTAAGTGTTTTTATTTTTCTGTCTCTCACTCTTCTTTCTCAGCGTATCATAATTTATTAATTTATTCACTAACTAATGCCTTGGTTGTTTTGATATTTTCTCTACTGTGAATAATACCTCAACTAACATAAGAATCCAAGTATCTTCATGAAGTGGTCATTTACTTTCTTTTGGCAATATATTCACAAATTATACCATAGAGGTACTGTAGTTCTGATTTTAATTTTTTAGAAATTAAATTTATTTTTTTCTGTAATCTTGCATCAATCTATGTTCCTATCAACAATGTTCAAGCCTTGCATTATCCCAGCCTTCACCAAGACTTGATTTTGATTTTTCTTTTTCTTTTCTTCTTTCTTTCTTTTTTGGATTAAATTCATCTTAACTGATGTGAGATGACATCTCATTGTGATTTTGATTCTCACTTTCATGAAGATTAGTGACAGTCATGAGCACCTGTTTATATGATTAGCAGCCAATTTCTAGGTCACCTTTAGGGAAAATGTCTTTTAACTGTTTGAAAATCATGTTATCTGATTAATGCTATAGAATTGTCTGAGGTTCTCATATACTTGAATATTAATCAATATTTGCACACACACACACACCATTTTTCTCTCAATCTCTATTGTGTTTTCAGTTTAATGTCATCTTATTATTCATTTTGTTGTCTATGCTTTTGAAGTCATGTTTTAGAAAACAGTCATCAAGGAGTTTCATGCTTTGTACTTTTATTGTTTTATTGTTTCTTTGTTGTTGTGTTTAAGTCAATGTTGAGAAGATTTCAAGGTGCCCTGTAAGACTAATGTTTAGTATGTTATCTATTCTTTCTGCATGGTGTCTCATTGCCTCTTTAAGGCAGCTGGTCATGAGTTATATGGCTCATTCTCTGGGCTTTCTGTTTTCTTCTGTTGGTCTATATTACTGCTTTTATGCCTGCATCACATGTTTTCATTACCTCTGTGGATTTTGAAATCAGTAAGGTAATGTCTTCATTTTTGTTCTTTAATCAAAACTAGTGTGTTGACTACTTGGGTGTTTCTTGTGAACTTCAAGTATCTTTCCTGCTTATGAGAAACAACTGGGTCTTGTGTTTTTAACAGGGACTGTTTTGAGTTTGTAAACCACTTGGCTAGTGTGGACATCTTAATATTTATTTACTCTTCTATCCATGAGAATGAGATACTTTTACAGAAATTTGTAACTTGAGCTTCATCAGGGTGTTTTTCCTTATTATTTTTCTCAGTTAAGTTTATCCTTAAGCATACCAAACAACAATGAACTACATGAAAGAGAAATTAAGATACTGCTTTTTTAAATGCCCCAAAAGCCACTCAATGCTCTATCTGACCTAGACTCATATACCCTTCAGACATTCTTCCCTTTTACCCAAAGTCCAGTCCCCTCTACAGCCCCAGCTTAGGTTTCACAGCCTGAGGACTTTTGTTCGAACCCAACTGACTATGTTGGTCATACACCTGAGTGCTCTTCCACCATCTGTTGCTACTGCCACCTAGTGGTAGCCCATTACCTTAATCCCTCTTTCTTTTGACATCTAGTTTCTTTACATCATGAAATAACAATGATAATGAAAAGATAATATAGATTATCAAATAACTATAAACAAATCATATGGAATTCTCAAATTTTATGGAACTAACATCAAATAATAAACAAAATAACCAACGCAATGGTTTATGCCTGTAATCCCAGCTTTAATGAAATTGAGTCAGGTGGCTGAACAGAAATCAAAGCAACCTGACTTCACATGGTGATTTCTAGGAGAGTTGGGAATACATATCGACACCTCCCCAAAAGAAAATCTAGGGTAACGTAAGTGGAAATGTATTTTACAATAGGCAGTGTTAATTGCTAACAAGAACAGAAGTAAGAGAAGCATTCAAGATCTCTAAAGTTTACAGTTTATGATGGGTAGGTAGAGTCATCTCTGTAAGAAGGTGGCTTAAGAATAAACTTCCTCAGTGATGAGACATCTGTGTGTCTATCTTGGGTGGTACTGTAGCCAAGAGAAAAGAAACAGAGGTCTGAAGGTGATAAGCATCTGGCATATTTGAAATCCAACAAGGAAGCAATACAGCACACCAGGAAGCAATACAGGACACACCAGGTAATTGTTAGAGAAGTTAGGGGTTCAGAGCACAAAGATGCCCATGGTCACTACACATTTTGGACTTCATTCAAAAAGGGAACTCTGGAAAAAAGAATAATACAATGTGCTTGGAACTATTCTTATGTCTTTATTTAGAACATAATGTGAATATATTCAGAATATATTCTGAAACCCAAGATCTACACGACTCACTCAATAGACATATAGGCATACTCATTAAATTAGTCTCTGTTGTAATTTAATTCAGTCAGTAAGTAAAAGCTATGAATTGTATACAACTTTCACTAGTTAAATTAGAGTCAATGGTAACTTAATTCAGCATCAAAATAAAAGCCATGGATTATATACAAACCTACAGATAGATGAATAAAGCAGAGTGCTCTCCAAGAAATGTTCCTTGACAGCAGTTCTCAGATTTATTCCCTTGAAAATGGCTCAGAATTTCTTACTTTCAGAGGTTTGAAGGCATCATAATTCCCTTCCTCTCCCTGTCTCTCTCCATAATATTATATTATAATCTACTATGTTATATGATACATATATAAGCTTACATTTGTTAATATGTTTAATAATGTAATTAGATCAAGATATTTAAACCAGGTTTGGTGGATCATGTCTGTAACCATAGCACTTGGTAGCCTAACATTAGCACCCTTGGCTAGAGGCAGACCCTAACTCAAAGAAACAGAACAATAAAAGATATTTTTAAATAGTTGTGTCTTTCCTTTTTTAAATGTCAATCATAAATCCATCACTTTACTTGAACACAAGAAGCATGTTTTATGGCCATATTTAGCTAAATTTTCCAAATAAAAATGAGTGATTGGGTTGGGCAGTGTGACACTCTCCTTTAATCCCAACACTTGGGAGGCAGAGGCAGGCAGATTTCTGAGTTCAAGGCCAGCCTGGTCTACAGAGTGAGTTCCAGGACAGCCAGGGCTACACTGAGAAACCCTGTTTTGAAAAAAAACCAAAAAAATAGAAACAAACAAAAATGAGTGATTGGAAAGCATGACTTTCAAACTTGATAATTCTCTCTAATATCTAGATGAGTGGAAGATAGAAAGATTTTAAAATAGCTGTAGCTTTTCATCTATTGAAAATGTTCCCACCATGGAAATGTGGAAATCTGTGCTGTATGAACATGAGAAAGCATACAAGAGTAAAAACACTGGCAATCATACAATTTTTTGGCATGTGCACCTCCTGAACATAGTTCTCCATTTTCTGTCATGAGAATCACTGTTCAGAGCAAAAATATTATGTAAATAAGGATCCATTTCGGTCTATTATCTTTCCTTATGTGTGAGAGGTAAGAGGTGAGTTAGCTTACTCAGAATGAAACAGAATGACTAATTATAAAGTTATACTTGAAACAATTCTGTGACCATGTGAGACTTGTAAATTCAATTATCTTTCATGGCTTAGTTCCCCTCACTCTTTATCTTGAAGAACAAAGTTCCCAGCATCAGATAGAGAAGGAAGGTAGGAATATTGAAGAGGTTTACAAAAGATTTGGATAAAGCCCATTCCATGCAGAAAATAATTTACAGATGATAAATTTTCTTGATTTTATCCAGAATTTAGAGGCAGACTTTTATCAGGAAGGTCTTACTTCATACAACCCAGTGGGCAGAGTGGTGGTCATCAAACCAATTGAAATACTAAACTTGAAGTTATTCAATTTCAGTTAATATGTTAGTATAGAAGCTATTGCAACAGATATGACCCAGTGCTGGGATCATAAAGACATCAATATAATCTTATCCAAATTAAAACCAGTAAATGCAGTAAATACTAATGTAGATCACAAGCAGCAAAGATTAATATTTTCTAAATGGATGTAGTATCAAATTGGCCCCTAAATTTGTATCCCCTCTAACTATACATCAGTGCAGCTCTCTCAGACTTCACCAGGGGATTCTGTGTGCAGTGGATAGTGGTTAACTCAGAAATTCACAGCCAGTCAAAGTGCAGAGGCAATGGAGTGCCCACCCCCAATTGGGGCATCTTTATCACACCCTGTCATAATTTTTCTATTGCTTTGCTAAACACCTTGCCTACTATTCTCTTTAAGGTAGCTCTGTAGTATAACATAATCTTTGATGATAATACCACTGGCAGTTTTCTTCTTATTCCTATTGTTTGTGATTGTTTTGGTGACTCTTGGACTTTTCTTCTAGCTAAGTATTCAAGTACTATGCTGAACAACAGAGGAAGAAGTAGAAACCCTTGTCTTGTTTCTGGTTTTGGTGGAGATGTTTGCTGTTTTTTCCATTTGGGATTATGTTGGCTGAAGGATTCCTTTATTATGTTGAGATACGTCACCTGGATCTCTTTCTTTCCAGGACTTTAATCATGAATGGATGTTGGATTTTGTCAAAGGCCTTTTCTGCATTTAATGAGGTTATTATGTGCTTTTGTCTATTAGTATGTCTATGTGGCAGATGATATTTATTCATTTATGTACTTTCGACATCTTTGTATCTCTGGGATGAAGCTGAATTTACTATGATAGTCTTTTATTGAGAATTTTATTATATCTTTTATTGTTATATTATTAATATATTCAAATTATTGAGCAAACCTTTATTGAGAATTTTTATATCTATATTCATCAAACATTGGCTGATAATTTTCTCTTCTTTCCTTCCTTCTTCTTTTCTCCCTCCCTCCCTCCCTCCCTCCCTCCCTCCCTCCCTCCCTCCCTCCCTTCTTCCCTCCCTCCTTCCTTCCTTCCTTCTTTCCTTTCTTCCTTTCTGGTTGGATCTTTTTCTGATTTTGGTATCAGGAATAATACTGGTTTTGTAAGTGGAATTTGGAACTATTTCTTCCTTTCTTGTTTTGTGCAATACTTGGAAGCGTATTGTTAGTGTTGCTTTTCCTTTAAAGGTCTGGTAGAATTCTGCACTGAATGCATCTGTCCCTGGTCTCTTGGTTTTTGTTAGGAGATGTCTTATTATATATTTAATCTCAATCAGGGATTTCCACCCTGCCTGTGATCCTTCAGTTGTCAGATAAAAAACATACACTCTTTGTATTTTTAATGAGCCTTTAATGAACTAGAGCTGGGCAGATATCCTCTGTATTATTATGTTTCCTTCCCTGCCAATAACTCTGAGATATGACTAGACATGTTCTTCCTGGGCCACTCTTACTTCAGTTAGCCAGCCCTCATGACCATGTTTTTTTCCCCACCATCTTCTTCTCTCCCTCATAGTCCTCCTCAGATCCCAAGCCCAGACACTGAAACCCACCTACCTCAGTTCTGCTCAGCTATAGGCTGTCAGCCTCTTTATTCAACCAACAATTTTAAACTTAGGAGCAAGGCCACATATCTTTACTTTCTGTATGTGCAGGTTCTCTCACTCCTGGGGGCAACCAGCCTGAAGGCCAGTATTTATCATTACAATACATAACAAGAGACCAAACCTCAGAAGGAAGTTTATCCATTACTACTTCTACCTAACTAGATGTTATGGTTTTATTTAAATTATTTACTTCATCTTGACTTAGCATTGTTAGATTGTATATATCTAGACATTCATCCATTTCTTTAAGATTTTTCAGTTTAGTAAAATACAAGACTTTTTAAAGTATGTTCTTATGACGCTCTGAACTTATTAAATGTATATTATAATGTCTCTCTTTTCATCTCTAATTTTATTAATCAAATTCTCTCTTTCTTTTGGTTAGTTTGGTTTCAGATTTGTCAATCTTAATCTTTTTCAAGTCTCAACTATTTATTACATTCATTTCTTATTTTTTGTTTGTTTCATTAATTTCAGCTCTGATTTTAATTACCTCTTCAATACTGCTCATTTTGAGTGTTTGCTATTGTTTCTATGAGGCCCTCAGGTTTATCATAAATTATTACTTTGAAATTTCTCAATATGTTTGACGTAGGCACGTAGTACAGACTTTCCGCATGTGATGGTTTCAAAGAAAAGTCCTGTAGCACTTGGTGTGTACTGTTTGCATTTTGTTTTGATTTTCCTCATTTTCAATTTTATCTCTTTACCATTTCTTAAGTCTACTTTTGGTTTAATACCAGCTTTTTTGTTGTTGTTTTGTTTATTTGTTTATTTTCATGACTCCCATGAATTTGTTTTTGCTCTTCTCTTGTATTTGATATCAATCCTAAATTCATGGTATTTGAATACAGTGATATATGTGATTTCAATGTCCCTGTATTTGCTGGGGCATGCTTTGTGTTCTGTTTTGTGGTCTGTTTGAGAGGAATCTCAGTGGGCTGCAGAGAAAAAGTGTGTAGGGTAGAATTCTATAGATGTCTATTAGATTCATTTGATTTATGGTGTTATTTAATTACAGAGTTTCTCTACTTGGTTTTTCTCAGATGATCTGTCTATTGGTGGAAGTGGCATATGGGACCCCCTACCCCCATGTACCACTGTGTTGGTACCAATCTTTACTTTTAAGTCTAATAGTGTTTCTTTTGTGAAATTTAGTTTTCCTGTATTTGGTCTGTACATGTTTAGTATTGTAATATCCCATTGTTGGATTTTTTTTTCCTTTAATGAGAGTAAAATGAACTTTCTTATCTCTTCTGATTAGTTATTTTTAAAGTCAACTTTTGTAATGAATCAATAATATATTAAAGAAAGCCTAGAAGGTATACCATATGATGCTTAAGTTGCATTGAGGAATGAAAAAAAAAAGCAACTTCTTGGAATTGTGTAGTCCAAGACTGATCCTAAATGTGAATTCTTCACTTCTTTCCTTGTGGCTTCTGTCTGTCTGTACTTTGTGTTCTGTTGCCTGACTATTTCCCATCTGTTGCCTGTCCATTGTGTCTCTGATCGGTCTGTTCTTATTGCCTGTCAATTGCCCCTGCCTCTAACAATGGGCTTTTCTCTTTTGAACACTACAGAAGACATGGTATGGGTAACATGAATGATTCTTTTCTATAGAAATTTTTAACCTAGCTTCACAAGGGAAAAAGTGAGTTTACTAAATTCAGCTGACTCAGAATAGCATGCAAGCCACAAACATATGTTATCAACCTATATACACATATTGCTTCCAGCATTTATGGGCTAGTTGTTGTTTAAGGTTGCTTTCAAACTTTTGGCTATTTTCAGCAAGTGATTATCACAACAAACACACATACAGACATTCTTCCAGGTTGGGACACTGAAGGGTATATAATATAATGTTAAAGTTGTACATCTATCTTGGGTTGTTAGAGCTGGCTGCATGTGAAGTTCAAAGCACAGTGAGTTTGCTTACCTTTGTTTTATTATGGGTAGATTTAACTTAAGTAGACTGAGTATACACAATAAGGTAGCAGATTGGATATCATCTTACATGGTCTCTAGGTATATTATTAACTTGATTCACAGTCTAGCAAAAATGAAGTCTCATAAAAGATATGACCACATTGTAACATTTTAAAATAGCCATGTCTGCTTGCTTCTTGGTTCCATTATCTTGGGGGTTATAATTGAATATGAGATGTGTTTCCCAGAGGCAGCACAAAAATTGACTCTGTTTTCTGATGGAATCAGTTAATCTGCACTTCTTTAGTGAGGAGTTGATAACAGTAATGATATTATTGAGCAGCATCTACTCAGTCCTGTCACTGTGTTGCTTTGTGGTGTTCTCTGATTTAGTGTTCTAGAGTGTTTATATTTTCTGTATGCTATTTTATGTATATTAACCTTCATCAAACCTAACAACTCCTTCCACTGTCTTCTTTAGAAGAATAGTGGTATTCATAAATTCCTTAAGTCTGTTTACATCTTTAAAAATTCTCCCTTCCTCTTCTGATTACGACCAATAGCTTTGCTCATCATAGTATCCTAGAATGGCATCTGTGGTCTTTCATAACTTTAGAAAATCAATTCATTCCCTTCTGGCTTTCATGGTCTTTACCAAAAAATCTGCTATAATTCTGATGGAGGTCCTTCTGTATGAACTCACATATAGATGTTTCTCTTGCCACTTCCAATATCTTTTCTTTATTTTAAACACTTGGTGTTTTGACTGTTGTATAACATGGGAAATTTATTCACATACTTGCTGAGATACCTTATCACTTTCTTTATTGCTATTTTGAAATCCCTGCCTTGTATAACATCTGGCTTGCTTTTCTCAGAGGATATTACCACAGCATTACAATTTTTGGTGGAAACTTACTGTTATTTATGTTCATGTATTTGTGATGGTATATGGGCATCTGGGTAAAGTCCTTGGTCCTCTTTCTTTATATGGAAATATTGTCTCTAGTTTGTTGAATAGGTATTTGAAATTCTAATTTTTGTTGTTGTTGTTGTTGTTGTTGCTACTCCAACTTGTCAGATGATTGGCCAGCTACATGTGGCTTAGGGTTCAGGTTTTGGCCTATTCAGTGTTCATGATTAAATATGCTTTCAGGAGCAATCTCAGTTCAGTTAAAGCTATATAAGGTTTCTAAACCTAGGAGCAGACATTTTGTAGAGATGGTGAATTCTCATAGTCTGTCATAGGAACCTTGAGAAAGGGTTCTAGACTTTTTCTCTTTTTCTAATACAACTTTTTCTCTTTTTCTAATACAACTAATCAGTTGTATTTTCTAATTGTTAACTAATCAGTTGTATTTTCTAATACAACTTTTTCTCTTTTTCTAATACAACTAATCAGTTGTATTAGTCTGGGATATAGTATCTAAAGAGAAAGGCAAGAACTGAGTGGGGTGGAGAGCAGATGCCTGACATATGGTCCTCTAAACATTTGCAGAGCTGAATCCTTCGCTCCCCATGGAAAGTAGGGGTGCTGGGGTCAGAGGAGTCAGTATAATTTCCTGCATGAATCTGATGTATTTTTAGAGAAGAGACTAGATTTATTTATCTAAAGATAAATAAGAGTGGGCAGAGTTGATTTGTCAGGGTACCAAGGATCCCAGGTTAGGGGTGGGGAAATGGCATTCCAACACAAGTGGATGGGGCTAGTGGCACCAGTTAGAGATCCCTACCTGGACAGTATATGCAAAAAGACAGTTGTAATATGGGTTCCTTAGGCAGGTTGCAGATATGGGTGGAGTTGCTGGTATGGGTCTTGAGTCCCTCCGTGGAGAGGTTCAGGGTCAAAAAGGTGGGTGTAATTGGTAACAGGAGTCTACATGAGATATACATTCTAAGAGAGTACTCAAAAGAAATAATAAATTTAAAGAACACTAATAGAGAAATAATACTTTATAGGCTAACAAATTGAAAACATTTGAAGAATTTCTAAGAAACATTCTCATTTAAAATTTCAAGTACAGGAAAATGGCATATTAAATTGTATAGAATATTAGAAACAGTGTAATGTAATTGGGAATGTGATGAGGAAAAGAAAGAAGATAAAAGTTAAAGAGAGAGAGAGAGAGAGAGACCCTTAATTTAAAGTCTGACTCCAAACTACAAATCTAGAAAGTTCAGGGGACAAATTCAGAACAAATATCATCCAAAACAGTTTGCTATGATATATTATAATTCACCTACAAAAATTTAAAAATAAGGAAAATATCCTGAAGAAGTGAAGTAACCTATATTTTATAGGAGCAAAGATTTAAAAATTACACTTGGCTTACATTCTTTGCCAGGACCTAACCCAACAGGTTATCTGAGTGAAAAACAGAGAAACATCAGAACTAAATGACAACATACATTAAATGGTCTTTACAGATGTCTACAGAATATTCCACCCAAACACAAAAGAATATGCACTCTACTCAGAAGCATACAGAAGACTTCTGAAATAGATCGCATTCTGGAACACAAATCTCTACAAATCCAAGAAGATTGAAATAACTCTTTATATTCTATCTGACTACAATTCAACAAAACCTAGAACTGACAGCAAACAAAGCCCTGGCAGGTGTGCAAGTGCTCCGAGAGTAAACAATCACTAATGAATGATGAATGGATGAGTCAAAGAAGAAACTAAGAAAGAAAAAAGGGTTTTGTGGGGGCCCTAATGAAACTGAAAACCCAACACATTAAACTCTGGACCTACTGAAAGCAGTCCTAGTAGGGAAACATATAGCTTTAAAATGTCATCATTAAAATAAGTCAGAAGAGGCATAAATAAATGAGGCATCAAGTTAATAATGCCATCCCAAAATTTGGAAAGACAGAGAAGAAACCAAATACAAACCAAGTTGATGGCAAGAAATAATTAAAGTCAGAGCAGAAATTGACAAAACAGACAAAGAAAGCAATACAAAGAACCAACAAATCTAAGAGCTCATTCTTTTGAAAGATAAACAAGATTGATGGTCTCTTGGACCAACTAATCAAAGAAAGAAAAGGAGGACCCAAATGATCAGGATCGGAAGTGAACAAGAAAACATTACAACAGACACCAAAGTTATCCAAAATATTATGAAGAAATATATTGAAAACTTAAACTGTTAAGCTAGAAAACCTAAAGAAGATTCAGCCAAATCATCAAAACTAAAACAAGAAAAATTCAACAACCTCATAGATCTGTAACAAATAAAGATATTGAAATAGAATAAAATCTTTCCAGAAAAAAAAAAAAAAAGAAGTCCAGAGTCAGATGGATTCACGGCAGACTTTTACTCTACTTACAAAGAAAATATACTGCTGCCTCTTCCTTCTTAAATTATAAAGGAGGAGGGGTGGAAGGGGGAGGGCAAGGTGAAGGGGGAAAAGGAGAGGGAGAGAGGGAGGGGGAGGGGAGGGGGAGGGGGAGAGGGAGAGGGAGAGGGGGAGGGGGAGGGGGAGAGGGAGAGACATACCCACAGATTAATATCCCAGGCGATTATGGACTCAAAAATGGCCTACAAAATCCTTGCAAGAATACAGACATATATCAAAAAGAAGATAATCCACAAAGCCAAATAGGTTTTGTCTCTAAAATGCTGGAATGTGCAAGGATGGTTCGACATGCACAAGTCAATTTCATAAATGAACTTAAAATCAAAAGTCACATCATTGTCTATATCAATGCTGAAAAAGCCTTTGACAAAATCCAACATAGCATAATGAAAATCCTAGATAATGTAGGGCTAGAGGAAACATATCTCAACCTAGGAAATGCTATGCCTGAGATGCTCCCAGCCAACATTATCATGAATAGAGAAGAGCTTGAAGCCATCCCCCCCGAAGCCAGGAATGAGACAGAATTATCCACTACCCCACTCATTTCCAGTATTGCATTTGAAGCACTGCCTAGAGCAATAAGGCAAGAGAAGAAAATTAAAGAGAAACAGATATGGAAATAGGAAGTCAAATTATCCATATTTGCAGATGATATTATATTTTAGGGCTCTCCAAAAATTCTACCAGAAACCTCTAGAAACAATAAGCAGATTCATCAGTGTGGCAAGATACGGAATCAGCTGGAGCAAAGCAATTGTTTTTTTCTATCTGCCAACAGCAAACATTACAAAGAAAGGGATCATGGACACACTCCCATTTGTAAGAGCCCCAAAGAAAAGAAAGTATATAAAAATATACTTAGCCAAGGAAATGAAGGACTTCTATGAGGACTTCTTTTTCCATCTTTTTTATTTTAGGTTCACATGTGTACACTTGTGTACTGACTGTTGTGATCATTGATTAAGTATTTTACCTAAATTATGTTCTCCTCTTCAGTCTAAAAACATAGAGTGAAGATTTTGCAAAAGGCCATCTTCAAAAGCCTTTGAGCAGACTAAGCAGGTCTTAATGACCTTGATTTTTCATTTAGTCCCAGATTTTTGGAGTTGTATCCTATCTAGGCTTCACTAAAATAAGGACTTTGCCTTATTTTTATTGTTGTTTACTTTTTCAAATGAGTTTGTCAAAAAAATTCTAAAATATGTATATTTATAGACACATTTAGACATCAAATCGAACATGTAAAGAATATTTAATTTTAGCATCCAATGAGGTTAAAAATAGAAAATTATGTGGCTGCAGATTATGTTCTTTGTATATTTTATGCATTTTAGGAACAAATTGAGTTTTGCACCACAAAACAACACAATTACATGAAAACAGTTATTATGAACTCACACAATGCAACCAGGGTATATTTCTCGCAACCAGTGCACATCTGTGTTTCTTTCATATGTAAGAGATGCTTAGTTAAAGGTCAAAGGTTACGTTCATTATGTAGCATTAGATTCCTACCCTTTCCAAATTTAACTAATCATCACAGAGGGAGACAAATTTATAAGTGGTATTTTTAAACACTGTATGGATTTCTTCTACCTGTGGGTTTTGTCTTAAAATAGCCCTTCACAGACTTTTTATTTGATGGGGTATTTTGTTCTGTTTAGAGATAACAAGGGAGGAGGCAAGGTCACTGGAGAGTATATAGCAGTACGAGGGCTGGGGATTGTTAGATCATTCACTATTTATCTTTTGTTCCGATATGACCTCTAAAAATGTATTCCCTTTTTATTCGTTTCTACATCTTTTAAAAAAATATCTAGTTTTTAATCTATCTCTGCTTCCCGATTTTGATAAGCTGTCCCACATTCCTACAGCCGCAGCTTCTTGTACCCTCAGGCTGTCAGCAAAAATAAGTCCTTCCTCCCCTACGTTATTTTTTTAGGCAAGGATAAAAGTACCTAGTAGAGTCATATATTCCAATCCAATAGTCGAGTTCCTTGGTATTTACTCAAAGTAATGGAAATGCATATTCCCTTAAAAGGCACAAACGTATTTATAGTAGCTTTGTCTATAATCTTTAAAATTTGAAAGCAATGATGAATAAACTTTTGTAGTTCTAGACACTACATAACATTATCCAATGTTACAAATAAATAATGGGGCATACAAAGATACTGATAAAAGTAACTGTACATTAATATGTGAAAAACTAATAAGGAATGGGTATATTCTGCAAGATTTCACTTACTTGGTACTCTGAAAAATGTAAACTTGTGAAAATAAAAATATCAGTGGTTGTTGTAGTTGTGAAGAGGGGTAGAGACAGAGCAAAAAGAAGATATTTTGGGCAATAAAACAGCTTTGTCCAATAGTTTAGTGGTTGCCAAACACCTATATGTTCTTCCAAGCTGCACAGACTGCACTCCAAAGTGGAACAAACCTTATTGTACACTTATTATAAAAATTTTAAATGCTACTTATTTATTAATTGTAATTAATGTGCCATGCTAACAAAGTGTGTAGAGAATGGAGCATGCTAAATGTGCAAGTGGGCATCTTTGCATCTTCCTTCCAACTAATAGAAAGTAAAATATTTAAAAGGGAAATTATAATTCTTTGCACTAAAGCATTGTATTCTTTTCCTGTTCCGTATATTCCTCATTGTAAACAATATAGGCTTTGATTTCTTTTCAAGTGCTACAAGGTCTGCCAGCCAGCCAGCCTTCTTTCTTTGTACCTCAAAGCTAACTTCCTTCCACATTCATCTCAGTCATGTACAGAAGACCTTTCTTGCTCACTTCACTAATAAATTAAATGAACTATGAGCAAAGAGCTGCAGAGAAGGTCTCAGAAGCCTCAGATGACAAGACCAGAGACTGATTCTTCTCTTCACATCATTAGTAGGGCACTGTTGTGGATCAGAGAACCTGACAAGTCTCTGTGCTCTGCAATCATAGCATCTCTGTCCTTTATTCAGCAAAAACTTTACAACTTTCCTATCCCGCATAGTTTTATGATGATTGCATACCTGTTTGAAAGTCTTCTATCTTCTCAGTGCATACAAGGCTAGAGAATACATTCAGGCACGTTGTAAGAAAAGATCGATTCTGGAAAACTGGTTTAAAGTGTTATAGCAGGCCTTCAGATGAAATTTTAAAGTTTAGGTACTAAGCCTACAAATACTCTGCAGACAAGAAAGTTGATTCTGTGTTCTCACAAAACATCTGCCTAGCTCGAAAGTACAAAGCAAATATTAGCATCAAATAATACATGGTGAATGTGTAGTTAATTAGGAAATTGACTTGTATAGACTTGTTAATGTGTATACTCGTGTTCAACTTTCATCCAAAAAAAAAAGATAAACACAGCTAAGCCCATCAGAAACTTGAAAAATCTTAGCCCTCTTGGATCCTGAGACCTGGAGGTTGTTTGTCCTCATCCCAGTTTTACACGGCTCTTAGGCTGGAGGAATTCTAACCATACATACAACAGATGTAGAAGGATCTCTACAGTCTACCAACACTGGCTTAGTCACAGATAAATATGAAACCCAAATAATAAAGAACATAGCAAGACCATAAATGTATTTGTAATGATTGTTGTGGTTTACAAAAAGATAAGAAGAGAAGGAATATGTCTGGTGGAGGTGCAGTCAGGTGTGGGGGAAGGAGGTGGGGTGGAGTTTAGACAAAGTGCTAGCAATGATAATTTTAATGTATTTACTTTTTTTTCCTCTTTATGCTGCACTATTTTATTAAGGCTTTTGTAACAAATTACTAAAAATGTGGTGTCTTAGATAACAGAATTTTACTTTCTTATATGTATTTACTTTTGATGAATCTACTTGCCACTGGCTTTACTTCTCATGATAGAATTTAGATAATCTACTATCACTTCTTCATACCCATCAGAGAAATAAGACAAACCAATACCAAAATGTTATGAGATAACAATTTGGGAATAGCTAGACATCTACCTAAATGATGATACCTGTGGACTAATTATATATATTTATTCCTACATTACATAATAAAAATAACAAGGGAATTTTAATACCTGATGATAGCAAAAGTTCTTTCTGATTAAGATCTTTTCCAGGAATATGAACAGCATGAGAATTCAGTAAGTTAAACTCTTTGTAAAACTTGCCTTCTTGTGTTTTTCTATACTGCACATATTAAAAAATAAACGAAAGCCCCTTTAAAATTTTTGATTCAATTTTATTATAATATTCTCTTTTTGTGTAGTCATTTTACTCCTCAATGTGCATTTTCTGTCATCCATTCACTGACTATTCTTGCCACAAAGGGGTAATGGGTTTTGTTGTTATGCCAAACATTTACTTAAGTAATTTTTGATAGTCTCTACTTGTTTAAGCCTATGCTCCTTAGGATTTTGTGCTCTAAAATTTGTTAACCATGTTCACTGTGAAATACAAAGCAAAAATACTGGCAGAGAACAGTGTCTTCTCATGCATTGTTAACAGTCTAAGGTTTTAATTACTGTTTGTCATTGTAGACAGGAAAGAGTCAGTTCAGGTAAGTATTTCCATGACTTCATGGCATTCTGATATTTACTTTTGGAGTAAAATCATATATATTTTCCATTCATATAACAAAAGGATTATTTCAATATGCTCTGATAAGTGTGATTGATGGAAAATATTGCTGATGTGATACAATAGTTAATCTTGGGCATCAATTTGATTAGATTTATAATTGCCATGAGAACATTCCTCTGCGTGTGTCTATGAGGGTGTTTCCAGATAGGTATAACAGAGGTAGGAAGATATACCCTGAATGTAAGTAGCACTATTCCATGGTCTGGAGCCAAAGATAGAATAAAAAGGAGGAAGTGGGCTGAGATAAACCTTATCCTTCCATGCTTCCTGAAAGTGGCTGTGTTGTGACAACCTGTCTCATACTCCTGCTATCACACCTTCCCTGCTTTGAGGGGTGTGGGACAAAATAAACCGTTGCTTCTTGTCAGGTGATTTTTACAGCAACAAGAAAAGTGATGAATATGAACATGTCCCTTGAGATTCTGGGCATTGTGTATCATAGTGCCTCAAAGATTGAAAATAGCTTACACCTAGATAAAATCAGTAATTCTGCCCACGAGACAGTTTTGGATAATATCTTTTTGTATGTGTTCAATGTTTATAAGGCATTATGCAGCAGACGTCACATCTAATACTACTGTTAGGATAGTTTGTACATTATTCAAGAGAGTTTTATTTCATGAGTACATTTGTAAGGAAATTCCATAGAGTGGTGCATAGTTCCTCTGTTCTTTCCTCTATTGTTGTTCTGGCTTTAGCATACACAAGTCTAGATGCTTTGGGGTGATAAAAACAATTTTATAGTCAAAACATAGTTGGGCTTTAAAATAAGTTTTCTCTTGTAGTTTATACATCTTTATTTAACCTTTAACTTTAAAATTAAAAGAAAAAATGGTTCATCCATTTTCTGAGCTTCTTTAATATGCAACCACTGGATCTACTAGCTATTCTTTGCAGTCAATTTCTTCTGCAAGTTGTATACATTTATGCATATGTGAAGTGAGAACGTATTGTTGTCATGGCAACTGAGCAGATAAGGATAGGAGATTCAAGGTCCTTCATCAATTATTTTATTAATCAAGCATGCATTCAAATTCTACTTTACAGCATGCAATGAGTTAACTTTAATTTTTAAGAATGATCTTAGTTTAAGGGGGAGGTATCTTACAGATGGGAGAAAATAGACAGATTTCATTATTGAAAGAGTGAACTCCTGATGTGTCTGGTTTTATAATATAGGAATGCAAAGGCTGGCTTTTAACAAAAGAGAAAGCTAGACAGTTCTCTTGTCAAAGAAGTTTCTCAAAGAAGTATTTATTGACTTGAATAATCAAAGACTCATAATTGAAAGAAACAGAAAATAAAGTAGATGAAGATAAAGTATCTAAAGTTTTGAATTTCTTTTACTCTCTTAGTAAAAAAAAAAAAATCAATGAAAGTCAGGTTGCAATACTGGGCATATGATTTGTTCCAAAACTGCACTAAGAATTAAAGGATTTGTGAGATCCATCTTTTATGAATCACACAGTATTTCCTCCATAAGTTTATATATTGAAGTCCTGATGCCCAATTTGACTATTTGAACACAGTATTTTTAAAGACACAAACATACTACCACTCACCTATAGCCCTCGGTTCCCATGCCAGTGCTTCAGCATGGTACCTGAGACCTCTTGAATTTAAGGAATCAAGTTCATGCATTTCACTTCATCCAGTCTTCAATGCTTTGTGACAGTAGTGCTAACAGACTTTTAGACATCTTACTTAGATCACAGACCAGAAAGCCTTACACTGCCAAGTGTTGCCCGTACTATTACTATTCTCAACCTAATTATAAACAAATCATTATAGATATTTTTAATTATTGCAGGAGAGCGGCTGGTTGTCACTTATCAGCTGGGCCAGGGAAGGTGACTTCCTCAAGTGTGCTGGAGTTCACCAGATTTTCTTTTCTACTTCACCTACCAAATGCTGGTTTTATTATGTAGTGACCAGATTATGTGATTTGAGTGATCCCCACTTTTGGGCAATATTTGATAGTTTACTATTCAGCTTGTCACTGATAGAGTTTGGTTGCAAGTCCTTATGTAAAGAAATATGTCAATTATCTGAAATTCTCTCTATCCATTTCAGTTCCCTTTACCTTGTTCAGTTTGCATCATAACTTTGAGCCTACACTTGGTGGGTGCATAAGTATTCATGTTGGTTCTTTTAATGTCTAATGTAAATGTTATCACTAAAATCTTATTCCCTTTATTGTTTTCTGCAAAAGTTTGATTTTTCTTATAATAATGTCATGTCAGTCTTTTTTAAAAGCAATGGCATCTCTCGCTATTTCTGTGCAAACCAGTGAGCTTTCTGCTCAGATCTGATGGAGAAGCTTGGCTCATAGGCCTTGTGGCTTACTTTCACCTCTTTAGCCAATGTGGACTCTTTTCTCTCTTTTTTTCTTTTAATAAGTGTGTTTCTAACATTTATCTTCATTGATTTGAAAAGTCTTTGGACTTAGTTTATTAATTTTGCTGAAGAATTGCTGCTTTTGAAATTCCCTTGCTTTGAAATGGTTTACGGTCTATATGTTTTTTAAATCTTTTTGTAATGTATGCAGTGTGGATTTTATTTTTTTATGTTTATTTAGAATGCACAGAGCTGTTTCCACACTTGGATGATTACATTTAAACACTTCATAATATCATTTTCATGAATAACTGACTTAGCAGATGTAAGGGTGTCTTGGTTTTCTGTAATAAAATCTTTTTAAAACTCAGCCAAATTCGATAGAAGACATCTTCTTGCTCATGGATATTAAAAACATGATTATTCCTATATTATTAAAATTTGTAGCATTTATATTCTTCTGTATGACCACACTTTGCATAATTATGTTCTTATAACCACTCTCATTATCATAGAGCCATATTTCTCTGTTGCTTTTACTAGGTTAAATTTTACCATAAAATAATTATTTTCAGAAAGGATTTGTAGACCTTGAACTCCTTGGGTTCATATATATTTGAAAAGAGTCTCATTGAATTTTGAAGCCAATGATCATGTATTGAGTGTAATATACAAAACATTGCTTTCTTGTTGTTGTTGTTGTTTATTTCTAAGCCTTTATTTTATTTTATATTTTTCAATTTTTTATTAGACATCTTCTTTATTTACATCTCAAATGCTATCCCAAAAGTCCCCTATACTCTCCCCCTGCCCTGCTCCCCTACCCACCCACTCCCACTTCTTAGACCTGGCATTCCCCTGTACTGGGCATATAAAGTTTGCAAGACCAAGAGGCCTCTCTTCCCAATGATGGCCGACTAGGCCATCCTCTGCTGCATATGTAGGTAGAGAATTATAGAAGAAAACTTCCCATACCTAAAGAAAGAGATGCCCATGAACATACAAGAAGCCTACAGATCTTCAAATAGACTGGACCAGAAAAGAAATTCCTCCGGACACATAATAATCAGAACAACAAATACACTAAATAAAGACAGAATATTAAAAGCAATAAGGGAAAAATGTCAAGTAACATATAAAGGCAGGCCTATAGAATTACTCCAGACTTCTCACCAGAGACTATGAAAGCCAGAAGATCCTGGACAGATGTTATACAGACACTAAGAGAACACAAAATGCCAGCCCAGGCTACTATACCCAGCAAAGTTCTCAATTATCATAGATGGAGAAAACAAAGTATTCCATGACAAAACCAAATTCACACAATATCTTTCCACGATCCAGCCCTTCAAAGGATAATAAAGGGAAAACAGCAACACAAAGATGGAAACTACACCCTAGGAAAAGCAAGAAAGTAGTCCTTCAACAAACCTAAAAGAAGACAGCCACAAGAACAGAATCCCAACTTTAACAACAAAAATAACAGGAAGCAACAATTACTTTTCTTTAATTTCTCTTAACATCAATGGACTCAATTCCCCAATAAAAAGATATAGACTAATAGACTGGCTACACAAACAGGACCCAACATTTTGCTGCTTGCAGGAAACCCACCTCAGGGACAAAGACAGACACTACTTCAGAGTAAAAGGCTAGAAAACAATTTTCCATTGCTTTCAAGAAATCACATGTATTAAGAAACTTCCTTCTATGTGAGCTAAATATTGGTACTTCAGACATTCAGGAGGAGACAACTGAAGTGAGGGAAAACTAAGTGAATTTACAATTCTAGAATGAGACTATGTCAAACTACCTAATTGTAGTCCTAGTAGCTCCTCCCTCCTCCCCCAAGGTCTTCTGGGTCATGCTTATCCACTCTCCAGCACTGAGCAGAGCTGTGGGGGATTTTTACTCCTAGATGACTTCAATTATTTGCCATGAAAATATACAACAGTAGAACGTGAGGGTTTTTACTTTAACAGTTGAAACTCTCCATTTCCATTTGACTGAATACTTCAGGAGTGTTTTATTTTATTTTGTTTTGTTTTTATAATTTTAGTCGAATGATAGTTATTCATATAAGTTGAAACCACACACACACACTTGTTGTTGATTTGCTAATGTAACCATCATCTGCTTCCTGCATCCATTTTGACAGCTACAATAAACTCCAATTCTCATGTGCTGTTTCTTTTCTGTGTATCCTCTTTCTCTTCCTTCTCATTTATTTTTCTTTGTTTTTCGTAGTTGGTCGAAATGTATGATGCTCTTGGAATTGTAGAACTGCAACTCCAGACCTTCTTCTGTCTTCGTGTGGGTTTCCTGCCTTCTCCCACGTATCTCAGACCTCTGCCTTTTTTGTCTTTAGAAGTCACTGGACTTAGGAGTGTTAAATTTAAGGTAATTATATTTGTAAGACCCCATTTTTCAAAACTCCACATTCGGAAGTTCAAAGACTGGGACTTAGGTGAATATTTTGAGGAAACTATTCTAACAATTACCTACTGTAAATATTTTAATTATTACTACTATTATTACATTTCTATTTCAGTACATATTTGGGGTATTTCTGCCTATACTGAATTTTCTTGTCACAATGCAGCATCAATTTGAATAGAGATTTCACTATAAACTAGGAAATTTAATCGATCATACTTTTCAGCTTTTAGAATGTTTTTCACTTTTTTTTTTTTTTTAATAATTTTGTCTGCTTTCAACTTTTGTATAACTGGTCAGATTCTTTTTTTTTTTTTTTTAAGATTTATTTATTCATTATATGTAAGTACACTGTAGCTGTCTTCAGACACTCCAGAAGAGGGCATCAGATCCTGTTACGGATGGTTGTGAGCCACCATGTGGTTGCTGGGATTTGAACTCCTGACCTTTGGAAGAGCAGTCGGGTGCTCTTACCCACTGAGCCATCTCACCAGCCCCACTTTTTTTTTTTTTTTAAGAAAACATGCTGCATATGTGTTAGATACTTTCAGCCTCCTTTTGTCTACGAAATTTCTCCTCCTATCTACTTCTCTAACTTCTTCTCATTAAGGCATACATTCATGTTAAGGGCATATCTGTTAAGTGTATGTGCATGAGTTCCAGTGCCTGTGCACACATTCATGTTATGGATATGTGGTGTGTGTGTGTGTGCATTAGAGAGTGTGTGTGTGCATGTGAGAAAGAGAAAGAGAGAGAGAGAGAGAGAGAGAGAGAGTTCTGGTGCCTGTGGAGGACAGAGGCAGCTGATCCTCTAGAACGGATATTATAGGCAGCTGTAAGTCACCCAATGTGGATGCTAGGAATTTAACTCATTTAAGTTATCTGCAAGAGTAGCACATGTTCTTAACTGAAAAGCCATCTCTCTAGCTCTCTCTTGTGTTTTCCATTTTAAAATATTTTACTATTTTATCAGTTCTTCAATAATTTTGTACAATAAACTTTGATCATATTTACACTCCCAACCCTAAACTCTCTCCAAATCCATCCCATTTTCTTACTCAGTCAACTTTGTGTCTTTCTTATTCGTATCAAGGCAAGTTTTGCTGCCCAAATAGTCTTGGATGGGTGACCTTCCACTGGAGATTGGTGTTGGGAACAAAAAAAAGGGGGGGGGATATGCCAAGTCTGGCCAAAGTTCCTATACTCTGGGCAGGCAGACACAGTGTCTTTGTCCTACAATCAAAGATTCCCCGAAAATGGATTTGTCTATAAACTGAATGATACCATGTATCTGTCAGCTGAGTGACACCACAGATCTGTCATCTGAATGACAACATAGAATCAGCTGCATGTTTGGAATGAAATCTCAGTGGTCTCCAATGTTAGTTATTTTTGTTTTCTTTGAGAGCTCACTCCCAGAGGTTACCAGTAATCAAATAAAAACTATTATTTCACAGATCAACACTAGTTTTCATATTAAGATAAGATGTATGTGCGTTTCCTGTTATAATAACTGTAAGAGAAAAATTCTAAGATCTGCATTGTTTATCCTTGAATATATTAAGTTTCTTAATTCTTGCTCTTATCTTCAAGTTCCAAGTACTTACAAGTAAATACTTCAAGTGCTTATATCTGGGATTTGTTTTGGATTTTTTAAAGCTTTATATAAGTATCTTTTTTCTACAATAGATTCATCTGCTTTGTTGTTGTTGTTGTTGTTGTTGTTGTTGTTGTTATGTTCCATAATGTTTCCTTTCTGTTTTATGGAGAGTGAATGAGGTAGTATTATATATGCTTTGTTTCATATCGGGTACAGTTTTACTTGTAATTCCTAAAAATATTTTATGAACTTTTTCAGAGTAGTATAGTAATAGCTACAGTTGAGTTGATCACTCATTCAAATTTGATCATTATATCATAAAACATTTTTTCATAATTTTGCTATATATTTTCTATATTGATGAACGTTTTCTCTTTTTCTTTATCGTTTTTATTTTTTGAGCTTTAATCTCTGTATATAGCTCAGACTTGTCTCAAATGTGATATCCTTCTGTTCAAGAATCCTAAATATTGACAATTTGTAAGCATTTGCCATCACTCTAGACTGATGCTGATTGTTTTTTATGTTAATGTATGTATGTTTGTATGATTGTACACATAAAATCTCCTGGTGTTAGAAGTACAGGCAAAATTGCAAGCTACCATGTGGGTGCTAGAAACCAAACTCCAGTCCTCTGGGAGAGCAGCAAGTGACCTTAAGCCATGAGCTTAAGTCCTTGGTGTTTCGTTCTTGGCTCATAGTTCCACATTTCATTTTATTCACCCAAAGGCTTATTGTGGAACTTGAGTTGTGCAAGTAATATGCCTTTATGTTTATACTTTATGTGTGTCTTTTCAGCTCTCATTGATCTAAAGGCATTTGCCTCTCAACATGTAATCGTTCAGTTTATCTGATTGTAGTGTGCAGACTGAAAAGCACAATCTTATTGGTGCCCTCATTTAGTCAATGATAAATCTCTCTCTCTCTCTCTCACACACACACACACACACAACTTGTTTTCTTCTTTTCTACTTTTACTCATAGCAATGATTTCTGCTGTCAAGCAAATGATTTTCACTATAGCTTATAATAGCCTTTTATTTTTAATGAAATCTCATTTGTTGTTGTTGAACAAACTTTTACTTTCATTAAAGGACATATATCTTACTATGATTTGGGTAAGTACACAATTGTGTATATTTTTTTAATCGTTGGTTATACACTTAGAAGAGTTTTACTATAACATAAGCTTTCGGCTCTCTCTTTCACTAGTTCTTGTCTCAACAAATGTTTGCTCACTATTTCTCTCAACCTTTAGTATGGGCTCTATATCAGGACACATTTGCTCAGTGAATTTAACACATGAGAAGAGCCTATTATCATTGGACAACTTTTTAAAGCACAGCTAATTTTGCCTTTCTGATTCACATAGACCCACAGATACATGCAGAAAGGGCAGTTACTAATTTGTCTTGATTTTGAAAAATCAAAACACTAATAAAGTTAAAACACTACTTTCAAGTAGACAGTGAACTTTTATGTGCATGTGGGATGATGAGGAAGATGAGATAAAAACCTGCTTCAGTGCCATCAAGGAAGATGCTACTAAGGGCTCCCCTTTAAGCCTTATGCTTATTTGTAATTTTATCAGATTAGAAGTCTACTCTGTGTTCTTTTGAGAGTTGCATTACTGGCCATGTACTACAACTTTTTCATCTCCTGAGCATTTATTAATCATACCCCCTTTGGCTAGAAAGACTGAGTTACTGGTAGCTTTTTGGCTCCTGGGATCTTTCAAAACAATATCACATGAGTCATGACACACTTATTTATTAGACCCTTAGTTCTATCTCTTATGAAACAAATATCCCCATGTCTTGGTTGTGAGGAGGTGTCCTGCTCTAGACATTATTCACTTCCAAGGTCTTAAGGACCTTGTCTTTATTATTTCAAAATGACTATAGTCAGACACTTGCATAGCCTCATTTCAAATTATAAATCATTTAGATATTTCAGATGAAGAAACATCTATCCTGTTATTCCATCAAAATCTTCATTCTCAAAGAATCTAATTGCCTCTAATAGATCTCTTTTTAGATGAAAGCTTTACAGAGTAGTTTGTTGACAAGAAAACAAGCTCATAGAATATCTTTTATGTCAATATTAGCAATGTCAAGCTAATGGCATTGAAAAACAACTTAGGTGAGAGCAGGAACTTGAAAGGGGGTTTTGATTAATATCTTTATTAATTAATTAACTTTCAATATATTCACTTTTATTTTCAATCCAGATATTAGTGTTGAATTTTTAAATGAATAATCTGTTTTTAGTTTTTCTTTACTATACTCAATTGGGGGATTAAGAATGTGTGATATATGTTTGCATTAGAAAGGAACATATACTTGTATGCAAGCTCGATGACATGAAATAGAAATGTAGAAGGACATTTGATAAGAGAAGAAAAAAGGCAAATAAAGGAAATTGAATGAATAATATTCTCATATGTTAAAAGAGAATTTAGAAATTATAGATGTCACACCCACTCCAGTGGAGTCTGCATGACAAGTCCAAAAGCTTGGCCACAGTCCTGAGGCAAAAAGTTTCATGGAAACTGGTCTCCTGGAGTCTTTAGCATCCTGTAACACAGAAGTGGTCCAGATATGTCCTTTTGATTGTTGGTGAAGGGCTTAGAGTGCTTTCTTTCAGTATTGTTTTACTATAGGTGCCCCCAAGGGATGATTTGACTTATTCAGACAAAATGCCTCCAATGTTGAAAGAGATCATGAAAGAAATTAGGCATTGCAGTTTGCTGGGTAAGAGTGGAAATCTCAGGGCTAGTTCAACAAAGTAAACTTAGAATTCTCATTACAGTCATGTATGGCAGACCACATTACATAATAGTAGAAAGAAGTTGGGTTGTAGTTTAAGGGGGAACTAGAGTATTGTATTGTTCATGAAAAGGTTAGTAGAACGAATCTCCCCTGGTGCATGTTTTTCACTTGGCCCAGAGAAATAGCATAATTAGGTATTTACTAAGGTACCCCTGGTGTTGGGTTAAACAATAGACTAGAATTGCACCTGGGCATATATAGCCCTTTCACCTGGCTTCTAAGAATAACTGACTTTTGATAGGGCTGATCTTATCTCAGTTGTAAACATTGCCTGGTTCCTGTCAACTGTAAAGAGTCATTATGCATCAAATAACCTTGATGTATATTGGTTAATGTACCACCTAACTTCCTTGTTTTTCTTCTGTATTATAAGTCTGATGCTCGCTTTGAGAAATTACATTTAGATCTAACACTGTCTGGTGTTTGTGTCTGTCACTCACAGACTCCTTGCCCACTTGAGTATTGGGACCCTAATTTCTCCCGAAGGTTGAGGGACCAACTGAGCCAGCCTGCAGCATATAGACAGGTTTTAATGGAACAAACATGAAAGCATACAATGCAATTTAAATTGCAAAATAAAAAACAAGGACACACACAGGGGTGAGGGTGGGGAGAGAGAGAGAGAGAGAGAGAAAGGTAGCGGGAGGGGCAGGGGAGGGGGAGGGAGAAGAAGAGGGAGAGGTAGAGGGAGTCTTCAAGTCTTCAAGTCTTCATAATATCTTCAAGTCTTCATAATAGAGAAACAATGCTAATAGTTTAAATATGATGAGTCAAGACATAAAGTGACCATCCCAATTGTTGAGTGAGCTAAGTTAGAGGGAGTATAGAATTTTTATCTCTGGATATAGCTTTCATAATAAATTTTGTTAGGTTTTTCACTTGTTATATATTATTTTAACAGACTATTTTGCTGTGCTCAGGATTAAATACTGGTGTTAAGTAAGCATTCACTGTATTCATGGGCAACATCTCTAGTTCCCGTAGCATCTTTAAAAGATATCACTGATGGGGGTACTTTTCTATTTCTCATGGTGAATATAAGCTACTAACAAAGGTATCATAGGCCCTACATGATGATAGGACAAGATATAATTCTTTTCTTTAGCTAGTTTTAGAACAAATTTCTCAAATACTTACATCAGCAAAGATGTTAGAGCTAAAAGACAAATGAGATATTTTTACAATATTTCTTGCTCATTGAGAGATATCCATAGTTTGAAACCTTGTAAGTAATAAAACATGCCACTCTTTGTCCATATATCAGGTTATCAGAGACCTATGCTTCAAGGATACATTCAATCACCAACATTTCTTGCTAAGAACCCAAGTGCTTACTCTGGGTACTTTTAATTATCTCACTGTAGTATCATGAATGTGTTTATTTAGCGTAATTCAGTATGTTGTATTTGGAAAGCTTCTAATATAAAGAAAAAGAAATTATATGTTAGAATAGGTCCATAGAGTATCCTTCCATAGCTTCATAAACCCACTGAAACTTTAAGCTTCTTTCTGGAATACCTGCTTATCTGCACAGATATACACACTAACCATGGGGTGCAGACTGAGAGACTATGAAGTACTCACCCCTAACTGTGAGATGTCATACTTCTTGCTCACAAAGCTCAGGGATGACTGAGGAAGAGAGACACGAAGGGTGTGTGAGACAGAGCAGTGGCTGACAAGGTGAACACATTTTCTGAAAACAGTAAAGCGGCTTCATATATGAGCTCACTGTTATAACAGTGTGCATCAGATCTGTGCAAGCCCAGTCCAGATCAAATCCTGAATGGGGAGGGGAGGTGGATATGATGTTTCATCCCTAGCTGAGGAGCTACTGGCAACTGTTAGCTGCCAAGAAAGGAAGAGTTGGTACTATTTAATGGTGTGGCTTTTTGTAAAGTATATGGGCAGAACCAATTGTATTTGACCTCCTCCTCCTCTTCTTCTTCCTCCTCCTCCTCCTCCTCCTCCTCCTTCTCTTTCTCTTCCTTCTCTTTCCTCTTCCTCCTTGTTGTCATCCTCCCCTTCCTCCTCCTCATCCTCCTTGTCCTCCATGTCCTCCTCGTCCTCCTCCTCCTCCTCTTCCTTATTTTCCTCCTCTTTCTCCCCCTTATCCCTGTTTTACAGGAAGAGGGCACAAAGTTCTAGGGGTGGAGAAAGATGATAGAATTGAAAAAATTTGGAGGAGAAGATACATTTGGTCAAAATTCATTGTATGACATTCTCATAGAATTAACAAAAATGCAAAGCAGCAACAAAAAAAACCCTGCAAATAATACAGTGTATTGTCTAAAATACTTTTTTTTTCTTTTAGTATAGAACCCCCTTGATGTAGTAGTGGCAACGCAGGTTTAGGGATGAACTGACCTGGGTTTATACACTATTTGTAACATCATAGTATAGAATCCAAATGTTATACACATGTATGAGAATACTAAAATAAACTCCAGAGACACACTAATAAACATGTATATTAAAACATTGAGAAAAAGATAGGACTCTTTTTTAAGACGACTGGTTCATGATCAGCTACAGTTACCAGATAATGTTATTTCTGGGCCAGTAACATGGCTCAGTTGGCATGAATGCTGACTGTTAAGCTTGACAGTCTGAGTTTGATCAGATGACATAAAAGAAAACAAATTCCTACAAGTTGTCCTCTGGCCCCCACACGTATGCTATAGTATGAATGAGTAAAGATATACAAAAAGTAAATAAACAAATGCAAACTATTAAACGATTATTTTTTTTGATGAGGCAAAAGGAAGTAGAGTGTTAGGAAAATGTACTGGATGAGCGCCACCTCCCGGATAAGTGATACTGGAGGTCAATCCTGTAGCCTGTTGTAGATGAGCTTTAGAGGAACAGAAAGTGCTTTAATGTTTTCGACACCACATAAAAGCAATTATGGAAAATGCAAATTATCAGCCAACAAAAATAGCATGGGAGGAAAAATAACAGGTGCCTGTTTTTTCCCCTTTTGTAAATTTTATTTTTTGTGAAACACATGAGCCCCGTATGCACATTTTCCATGTCTCCTAACCTCAGATAGCTTCTGTGTTCCCACCAGCAGACACTCACCATCTCTTCTTCAGTTTTAATTATGGTTGTTTTATGTCTACCTATATAATATACATACATAGTCACACATGTATGTACAACCTACTGAGTCCATTAAGCACTGGTTCTATGAGCGTGTGTCCAAGGCTGTCTTTTTGGGATTGGTTATCCGAGAAGGAAGCTCAGTCATGGAGGAAACTAATTCTCCCTTTCTCAACACTGGCTCGAGATAATTTTTTAAAATTAATTTTTATTATTTTGTATGAATTAGTATTTTCCTCACTTGTGCATCTTTGCACCATGTGCATGCAGTGCCCTTGAAAGTCAGGAGAGTGTAAGATTCCTTAGGACTGGAGACAGTTGTGAGCCACCATGTGGGTACTAGGGATCAAACCCAGGTTCTCTGTAAGAGCAGCAAGTGCTATTATCCACAGCCTTCTCTCCAGTCCCTGTTGGGAGTGATGTTTATGAACACTGGCCTCATTTACAGGTGCTCTGCCCTCATTATCAGAATACTTCCTATAATCAAAATTTGGAATATTAGATGATGTAGCTTAGGGAAGACCAAATGCTATAAAATGAAATACTTGCCAAACTAGTCAAGCCTAGGGAAATATGGCAAGCTAGGAGAAGGAATGACCTAGTGCTACCAGCTCCACCCTGTTAGGGACTGGTGTTACCAGGTGACTCCTTATTTGCCAACAAAAATTCAGAAAGATTTTTGGTTTAAATATTGATAAATAAGTCAATATTTAAATAAGGTTAATCCTGCTTATTTGGAAAAAGCCATTTCTATATGTTCTGGATAGGCTGTGGCAGAAAAGCTAATGATACCTGGCACAGGGAACAGAGCTTTTTTTCTTTAGAATTTGAGGCATTGTTTGCTTCAGTAGTTCCTAGGCTTCAGTCTTGATGCCTAAGAATGTGAGGACAAAGGGAGACAAAAGCATTTGCATGCCTTTTCTCCTGCCTTTTGAAGTTCTAAGTGTGTCTCTGTTTGGAGTGTTTTTTTTTTTTCCTGGGCATTTGTATACAATCTCAGATGGACTATAGTACATAACTAACATAGTAATCTTTTTCATGTTTGGCACAAAATCAGGAAGAGCTTTGATATGGGTGCCTTGCCTTGATCTGTCCTGTACAGATAGATGCCCTTTAATTGTCTGAAGATGCAAATCCATGGGGCACTTTGTAGAAACAGTTAAGTGGGAACAGAAGTATGTCCTCTGTGAGATAATCTTTACTGACTAAGCATATTCTATTTTTCTAAGAAGGATAACCCAAAGGATATGTGGGGTGTGTATTATTAATGCTTCTCTCAGTATTGGAAATCAATGTGACAGGTACTCACTTAAGTGGAGAGATGAACCTTTGTGATCATGGAATTCACTACCTGAGAGATAACGTGTCATTACACATTTCTGTTAGATTCTGCTTAAACCGTGTCTCCCTTCCTCATTAAGCTCTGACTCGGTAGCTATATCACTCTTCTCTATATTTTCAGTCAATTTTAACACCAGCCGAAGTAAAGGTGAGCCATGCCACAGGAGCAACCCTGCCTGCAGGAGTGCTCTTAGTCCCCTCTAGCAAGAAATGCTGTACTGACTAGAAGAATAAATGTCCCCAAAAGTTTTCTTGAAGTTTCATCGCATCCCCAAATGTGTGATATCTTGTGGAAAACTTTATAATTTAGTAAACTATTGCCTGAAGTTATTCAACACCAAAATAGAAAGGCTTTCTGCCTATCTTGTGGGTTACCGTTTAAGGATTTTTAGGACTTGTAGTGGTTAGAACCCAAATGTCAAGGTTGCCTTCAACATTTACCATTTGGGGAAGCCCATGTTTATGGTTGGGAATGAAAGAGAATATCAAATCTACGTGATGATTCTATCTATCCTCAGAAGAAGGTAGCACCATATACTAGGTTTTGCTCTGTCATTACTGTGCAATGTCACGTGCAGAACAGACAGCCTATCACATATGCAGGATTAAGTGCCTCCCCAAGATTGGGCAAGACTTCATGGACTTACGACAATTTATTGAATCACTGTATCACGTTCAGCTCACTGGGATTCCTTAGTGTTTGCCTTGGTGTGACAGGACATCCAGAACTTTAATGCATATGAACACATGGGAACCGACTATGTTTTTCACAGTTTCACAAAGTGTTGTAGTAGTTACAGAGGAGCAGGTGCTGTATTTGGAAAAGCATTAAATTTAAGCAACAAACTCAGTTTCCTGTTCTTGTGTGCTCCCCCTCCCTCCCTTCCTCCCTTCCTCCCTCCCTCTTTCTCCCACGGCTCCCTCCCTTCTGTTTTTCCATAAGAGAGACTGAGCCCAGGGTCTCTAGACCACCACTAAACTATGAACTACATCCCCTGCCCTCTTCTTTACTTTTTATTTTGAGGAGGTTTTACTCTATTGATCAGGCTGGCTTTGAACTTCTAATTCTCCTGTACCATCCTTTTTAAAAGCTGGGCTATCCGTCCTGCGCCACCAAGCCCAGCTGTAAAGTGCTCCCACTAACTGAGGGTTATTTTGTTAAATGAAACTTATGTAAAACAGAAAGATTATTATAATGTCTATGTGTTAATGGAAATAGTTTTGAAAAAACACCCCATTGAATTGGCCAGCTGTGGGCTATTTTGCATGCTTAAAATGCATGACATTACTCACTTCATATGGCTCTTTTCTCTTGATACCAAACATTTCCCCACAGGGTGACATAATAATTCAACCTTGAGTTTCAAAGCTCTTAGCAGTACCAATCTATCAGAGGAGAGGAAGCTCTCAAGGTCACCATGGATAGGATTACAAAGATCAAGTTCCTGTTATAACCATTCCTTTTGGCTAAATGAAAACACCAAGAAGCGAATCTATTGAAAAGGGGGATTTCTTTGAAACAGCAGCTTTTTACCATGGAAGGTATGTATTTAACTCATTCACTGTATATTTTTCCTGCTTGTCTGAAGATGACTTTTGCAAATATCTTTTGAGTAAGCATCACATTTGAAAAATTGTCCCAAGAGATGAGTCAGAAGATGCATGGGGAATACTAGTTGCTAAGCACATAAAAATTTCAATTTCTGTTCCCTTTGCATCAACATGGAAACATCAAATCAGCTCCAAGGACTCTCAGCTTTAAGCCCACCCCATCCACTTCTGTTCCATGTCTGTCACCCATTTCTGGATCCACTTTCCCACTGTCATCACTCAAGAAAGTGCTGTGCACAGGTACAGCTTTTACAAAGTAACTCCTTTGTTTTCATCTCAAAACACATGACCTTATTTGTAAATCAAAGAGTCTTCAAAGAACCTTCTCTTCTGCACGCCTTCTCCTGCCCAGGATGACAAAGTGCCCACAAACAGGATATTTATTCATACTTGTTTCTAGAATAGATGCTCTGTTTAAATGTACAAATTTTTGTATTTATTTTTCAAAATTGATACTATAAATTACTGCGTAATAGATAAGATAATTATTTAGTCTTATTATAAGATGGAAATTAACATTCAGGCAAAGAAGCCCAACATAACAAAGAGACACAAAGAGAACATCCTTCTACTCTTCTTATTTCCTATTCTTTGATCTCCAGAAAAGCTAGCTTCCTTTTTTCCAGCATAATTTGTACCCACATGAACTTAAGACATCTTTCTCTCTACTGCTCTCTGTGTAGACACAAACACACACACAACTGCATGCATATATCCTGTCTCTCTTTCCTATTCATCTCTTCTTTCCTCTTCGCAGGACATCTTCAGAGACACAATCTAAAGAGACATTTAGACACGAGTTCCTTAATAGTGCCTCTTTTTCACAGAGCGCAGGGACTATGCATGGTGAAATAGTATAATTATTAAAAATTTTCAGAATTCTTCTACAGGACTTTCAGGATCTTGTGCATTTTTCATTATTTTCTCTGCTTAAATCTTCCAGTTTTAAGTTATCTATTACAATTTCAATAAAAAAATACTTTAATTTTGCCTCATTGGCAAATGCTAAGTAACACTAATATCATAATGGAAAAATCAGGACCTGTGTTAGCATTTGTTTGTTTATCTTTATCTTCTTGGGAATCAGAGGTAAACCAAATGTAATTGAACTTAAAGTATTTCAGGAAGGCAGTAGGTTTATTATGATAAACCTCTGTCCTACTTTGACCAACAAAACAACAATCTAGCTCTGTACATTCTAAGGGAATTTTCCAAGAGCTTGTACATTCTTATGTTTCTACTGACATACTAAGCATTAATCAGCTCACCAGTAATAACAGTACTCCCTCCTCCACAGTGCCCCCCACCCCTGCAGCTAACTGGCACAGACCAGATGACAACAGGAATTACCCAAACATTTAAAGCCAGCTCAGATTTCCTCCTCTCTATACTGACAACACTCAACTTGTTAGTACAAAAAGAGGATGATAACAGGGAAGAGAAAAATTCTACTCTTCCTATTGACTATAAAGTAGAGTATTTTTAAAGTATTAACTTATTTTTTTTTAATTTCCTTCAGGTGTAAACATGATAATTCCATGAGGAAATCTCCTCACCACAGTAATGGCACACTGCTCTCATCTGAACTGAACTGTTCCAGCTGATTGTCTAATAGAGAAAGAGCAGTCTTTTCTACCCAGAGTGGAGGCTGCAGAATCTTAGCAAAGCAAAGAGTGCAGCAGTCTAAGTTGATGGGCAACAGAGAGAACTTGAAGGCTTTACTTTCAAGCCCTAATCTCCCAGTGACAGCTCCTTGCTTCTTGGAGATGTGCGGACATAATTACAAATGAACAAGTCTACATCTTAGAAGGTTAGCCAAGTGACAGATGGGAATATAGGTGACAGTTCTCCAATATTGTTAGTGAAATCCTATTTGTATATATTTACATATGTAGTACCAGATATAGTCTTTAAAATGTAGAAAACATTTTATGAATGAAAAAATTTGACATGTCAGCATGGTTGCTCTGAATTTTTTAACATTATTAGAGACACTGGCTGTTCCTTAAATTGATAGTAGATAAATCACAAATAGGTGAAATACAAACAATACATGGATATATCTCTAAAATATTACTGCAGGTTTATATTTAAATGTATCATTTGTATATTAAATTACTTTTTCTTTTAGATTTGTATTATTTCTTCTGTAAGACATATATAGTCAGATATGTACAAATTGCTTCCAACTCCTCAAGTTTGATTTCATGGAGCTTCACAATGCTTCAAAATTCAAAAATAAAGGAAAAGAGAATTCGATGAGAACTTGAGACACTGAGAATGATCCCTCCTGCAGATCTGAGTCCAGTGATAAAGTAGCTCACATTGTCAGCCAGCAGAACAGAGTCTATGAGAGTCCAACAGTTCTTGGTTGTTAATTTGGGACATCTTAAGACTTTTGTAGCCGTTTGATTTTATTAAGCCAGATCATTTTACACACACACACACACACACCATATATATATATATATATATATATATATGTCTGTGTGTGTCTTCGAGCTGTAGCTCAATGATAGACTGTCTGATTAGTCTCAGCAAAGCTAGGGGCTTACTCCTTAGTATGCATATTCAAGGGACATTAACACAAAGAGATTATAACATTTCTGGAGAGAAAGAGCAAAGGAAGGCGCAGTGTAAAGGAGATGAAAAACATGAAGACAGTTTGGGGCTCTTTCCTCAGCTCACTCTACATTATTTCTTCTTCCTTTTCTTTTCTAAATAAGCTGCTTCCACTTCACTCCTTATGGGAAGACATGATTTTTTCTTCATCTCTCCTCCTGGAAGCTGCCAGAATTTTGCTTAAGTTGAACTATTCTTTGTTAAAAATTATTGTTATCATCTAATAAAATTACCCTTGAAGAAAAGAAGAAAGGAAGTAGGAGAAGGAGAAGAGAAAACCAGGTGTGGATAGAAAAGGAAAGGGAAAAAATAAGAAAGAACAGTAAACAATCATAGCTACTCGATTATGATTGAAAATATGTTTCCTTAAGTAATGGTAATATAGCCAATTTAAAAGAAACCCGAATGAAGCATTTGGTTAGGTCTAGACGCATGATTCTAAATGATTATATAAAACCGTTAATTATTATGAATGGAATTGTAAAGAGTGAAAAAAAAATCAAAATCTCAATCTAGTGGCTGGCGCTTATTTAGAAGCCGCCACTCCATGGCATTGTATGAGAGGGTCTAAGAGTCTCAGTGATATGAGCTCCAAGAGCTTAAGTTGCTTCGCAAACTATTCAGAATTATAATTACATAAAAAGGGAGAGTGTGAGGTTGTAGGCCACAGAGAACAGATTCCCATCAGAGCTAAATGGCTTCCTTTCTCATCAGATATTAAGCTTTAAATAAAGCATCACACAGACAGACTGGAACATCTGTCTACAGTTAAATATAAATGATAGAACTGAGCAGAATACATTTCCAATATGAGGTCAGCTCATCAAATAATGTCATTAAATGTATAGGGAATAGCTGCTCATGTTTATTTTCTAAGCTTGGGCATTGCTCAGACAAGTTTAAAATTCTACTCTAAGTAGTAAAAATTTCAAACATAATAAACTAGCAGAAATGTAGATATGTTTAATACTTACATGCACATTTATACTATTACAGAGAGCACTCTTGAGTCTATTATTGCTGTGTTTGATAGCTATCATTGCACTCAATGACAAATGCGCAGGAACAGTATCATAGCTGTCAATCAAAGTCTTCCCTACAAGAAAAGAAATGTTCAAAGAGACTGTTTTGCTGAATCTAAAATGGTGAACAAGGAATTAGTCTCAGGGCTTATGACCTTCACTCGGATAAACCATAATTACTCTATGTACTAACCTTTTTTGTCAGGTACAAAGCCAGTAAACATTCTCTCTCACTATTCAGGATGTCTCTCTCTCTCTCTCTCTCTCTCTTTTTTTTCATGTCCGCCAGCTCAGGATGTCTCTTTACTTGATTAAGTCTTTTCTTGTTGAGTAGAAGCTTTTAATCTCATATCCTCATTTAAGACAAATATTCTTAACAGTCTCAAAAAAGGTATGTTGGCCTTAAAGCCATCCTTACCTTAAAAGACCCAATGTTTTCTCACAGCTCACAGCCTTTCCATATGCTATGACTTTCTTTCTTTCTGTGCCGTCATTTCCAAACCTCGATACTGAAATACATAGAGATGGCTTATAATCATCAGTCTTTCGAGATTTAAAGCCAATAATTTCCACAGACAGCCCTTCTGACTGAGAAACATATTCATATATAAAAGAATGAGTGCCCTTGACGTCTGTGAATCACAATCCTTAAGAATCATCAGGTACAGTTACCTGAGAGCAAAGCAGAAAAGGACGGGAGCTCCATGAATATCGAAATGCCAAATACGATTCTGAATGGTGAGCTTCTGCTGATTATCAGTGAGAGTGAGGTGGGCATGACATAAACCGGCACCACACTGGAGAACAGCTTCAAGTGTGTCTGGTGATATGCCATTTTCAACAACTTTTCAGAAAAATTGCTGTTTAAAAGTTGGAAGAGTAACTTTACGTTTATCATCTTGTTATTATTGGTCATGAATACACAGTGATTTCCTTTTTTGCATGAGTTCTGGTTTTTCAGAGCTTTCTTTAGTTGGATTCTGAAAAGAAAGATGAAAGTAATTAACCTTTGATAAATGTATGGGCATGGCAATGCATGGCGTGTGTCCTAGCACTCTGGAGGCTGAGGCAGACAGATCTCTATGAATTTGAGGCCAGCCTGGTATACAGGCAAGTTCCTGACTTTCTAGGGAAAAAATCATGGCCTCCTTCAATGATGGCAGCCATCAACGATCTTGTATATCAATATTTACATTTTTGAAAATCAATACAACTGCCTATAATGTTTTAAAGGTTAGTTCCAATAAAATTAGTTATATAATTTAAACTATGTAAAGATCTTCCAGTTATTCCTTAAAAATATATACTAGGGTCACTTGATTTCATATCTCAATGAGTAAAACAAGGCCGTATCTTCAGGGAAAATATAAATTTGAAAAATGTCCTTGTACAAAATTTCATTGCAACAAGAAAATTGAAATGCTTTGCCAGCGCTGTGGGTAGAATTCATTCATCCCATGGAAGCCTGGTAAGACAAGTGCTTATTAGAAAATAAAACATTTAGTTACTTAGTTACATGTTCTGTTAACACTTGCCATGGCTGTTCTGTGTGAATCTCTACACTGGGCACTAACGCTGCAAATAAAATGCAAAAAGAAAAAAAAATAGTCTTCCAAGGAAGAGTGCATATAACAGGCACACAAACTTCAAAATTTGAAAATAATATTAAAATCATGGAATCATGGAAATCATCTCTTATTTATTTATTTATTTATTTATTTATTTATTTATTTTATATGAGTACACTGCAGCTGTCTTCATACACACACCAGAAGAGTGCATCGGATTCCATTATAGATGGTCATGAGCCACCAGGTGGTTGCTGGGAATTGAACTCAGGACCTCTGGAAGAGCAGTCAGTGCTCTTAACCATTGAGCCATCTCTCCAGCCCTGGAAATCATCTTTTTTAATTTTAATTTTAATTTTTAAATTTTAAACATTATTTATTTACATTCCAGCCACCACACCCCCCTGCCTCCACAGTCTCCTCCCCCACAGTTCCTCATCTCATTCTCCCTCCCCTTTCCTTCCTAGAGGATATCTTTCCCCAAAACAGCCTCCCACTTCTCTGGGTCCTCAAGTTTCTGGAGGATTAGGCTCATCTTCTCCCAAGGAGGCCAGACCAGGCAATCCTATGCAAATATGTGCTGGGAGCCTCAGACCAGCCCCAGTATTCAGCCTAGTTGGTGGCTCAGTGTCTGGGATTTCTTAGGGGTCCCAGGTTACCTGAGGCTGATAACCTTTCTGTGGGGTAGTCTCCCCTTCAGCTTCTTCAATCCTTCCCTTAAATCAACCATATGGGTCCCTGACTTTATTCCAGTGGTTGGGTGGTTGCCTGTAAGCATCTGCATCTGTCTCAGTCAACTGTTGGTAGAGCTTCTCAGAGGACAGCCATGCTAGGTTCCTGTCTGTAAGTACATCATAGCATCAGTAATACTGTAAGGTCTTGGTCACCACCTCCACCCCAAGCTGGATTAGTCATTGGACTGCCTTTCCTTCAGCCTCTTTTCCATTTTTGTCCCTGCAGTTCTTTTAGACAGGAACAATTCTAGGTCAGAAATTTTGACTGTGAGTTGGTAACCCTGTCCCTCCACTTGAGGCTCTGTCTGTCTATTTGGAGGTGAACTTTTCAAGTTCCCTCTCCCTATTTTGGGGGTTCTTTGTCTAAGGCCATTCCCAATGAGTCCTGAGTGTCTCTCACCTCCCAGGTCTCTGGCACTTTCTAGAGGGTCTCCCTTCCTCCCATCCCCAGAGGCTGCATATTTCCATTCATTCTCCTACCCTTCTGGGCTTTTCTCCTGTCTCCTCCCCCATACCTGATCCTGTCCCCCCCCCCCTCTTTCCCACCCAGATCCCTCCCTCCCTCTGCCTCCCTCCATTGATTATTTTCTTCCCCCTTCTAAGTGGGATCGGAGCATCCTCATTTGGGTTTTTCTGCCTGTTAAACTCCTTAAGGCCTATGGGTTGTATCCTAGGTGTTCTGTACTTTTTGGCTAATCATCTTAATTCAGCACTATGATACATTCTGAACATACATTTCTTCTGTACCATAAGAAAAGAATAGGGTCTTGAGTTCATACTTTGGGGATATTTTCTTTAGACTAAATAAATAACATAATTTTCACATAGTTGTAGGCAATTTAACTGTCTTCAGCAAAACTAACAAATTTTGATGAGTAAAATCTTCATCACGTCAGGTTAAAGATATACAAAATTAAATGAGGATATCTTTAATATAAGTGCTACAATAAAAGCAAAGTTGAAGTCAATTGTACCTCTGGCACTCTTGACTTGAAATAAAAATATTTTTAAAAACAATAGCAGAAATGGGAACAGCAAGAAGATTTTACCTCTGAATGATTGTTAAGGACTATCTGAAGTAATGATGCAGAATCGAAAAAAGTCTTAAGTACAAGATGATGTAGTTATTGATCGTTTGTGTGTTCTATAAGAGAGGAGATTATTGACCAGTGTGTTTGCCATCCCTGGATGTTTAACAGCATGGAGAAATAGATGTGAATGTTTCAATAAAATTGAATGTGCAAGCAATCATTCATCGAGCAAGTTCAGGATTACCCCTATGCTATTAGAGTCAGCACTTGTGCTGGAGTTGAGAAAGGATACTGAGGGACGGTGGAAAATCACAGAACATCTCTGGTACAGAGAAATCCACTATTATCATTAAATTCATTGGGCAAATGATAAAACAAACAAACAAAATAACTGTGAAAGTGGCATTTCTTTATGTCTCATTGGGAATGACTTTCATAAATCATATTTTATGGTGGAAATAAATCAAAACAATATTTTTTTACCTAAATATGTAGATACATGATAGAGTTGTTAAGTTATCCGAAACTTTTGACTTACAATAGGAAGGATGACAGTGTCCTCTGAGTTCTGACAATCCATCCAATGCTAGCGTAGATAATAATCACGGACAACAGTCTGAAGTGCTGAGTCCCACAAAGCTATAGTCCTCTTAGCTTGGAAGAATGATAATACATGGCTAATTGCCAATTGCTGAAACAAATTTATGTTGAATATAAATTCAAATTCACACCAGCATTGTAATGACAGAGCTTATTTTAAGGTGAATATTTTTCCCTTGGTAGAACACATGAAACTCGCTATCTCCTGTCTCCTTGCTCCTGCGTTTTCATTCCCTTTGCTCATGCATTTTTATGCATACAAAATTGAGGTTGGTAGGTATATTCTTACCACTTACTTGCTTTCTGTCTTTGTGTACAGTTATATTTGTTGGAGGGAGAGCATAGGCACGCACACGCACGCGCACACACACACACACAAACACACACACACACAGGCTTGTGCACGCGCACACACACACACAAATTGTATTGCTTATAACATACAGAAGACATGCAGATTGAATCAGAAATAACACATACTCAAGCTAAAAAATCTCATGTCCCTCTCAGAGCATTCATCATCTGGTGCATGGTCATCTGCAATTCAGGAATAAATTATTGGATCTGAACCCAATGCTAACATCTATTTTCATCCTAGCATCTGCTAGAAATGATCAATCACTATAGGCCTAAGAACAATAGAAACAATACTATCTATTTTATGTGTGTTTTGCTATTTTTAAAATTCAAACATAATTTACAATTTATAAATAAATTTACTCCTTAGAGACTTAAAATCTTTTGTTTTCAAATAAACCAATAATTTACGTGAGAGGAGGTAGATTCAGAAAACTATATTCTTTAAAACTGTTATTTTATTTTATTGCTTCAAACATCACAGAAAATTAGGTATTGAAAATAAGTTTCTTATGCAAAAATTGTGAAATAATTGCTATTTACTTAGTCTGAATACTAAGTAAATTTAATTTTCCTCATGAAAATGCAGATCTCATGAGAACTCAAAATGTTTCCTTTTCTTTAATTTCATACTTCTTACACAACTCCTTATTTTTCTACCAAGATTACATGTATATATGCACTAGCTGTGCTTAATTTCAATGGGTTTCATAAATGAGATGTGAAATAGTTTGGTATGAGATAATAGATTCTTCCCTTTTTGTTATCACATAACCATGTGGCCTCTGCCAAATTTTCAATTCATTTCTATATAATGTTGACTAAATACAGTAACAGAGAATCCATGGTTTCATTATGTAGAAGGGATGTTTCTGTCAAGATATATCTTGTTTTGCTTAAACAGAATCAGAAACTATATAAAGGTACATACATTAAAGGTTTTATTAAATGGAAACGCTTATCTTGTGATATTTTTATTCAGTTAATTGTATATTTTTTCAAATTTTAGTAAGCCAACATGAACCAATTTTTATATGGGTTTTGATAAAAGTAAAGACAACTGTGTTGTCAATGAAAATGCATTGGTGATTTGTTGAGGGAAATTGTTTTGAATTCTTTTAAAATTTTATGTTTTTCCATGTTATAATTAAGAAATTAAAATTAGTATATTTGAGGGCAACCAATGTGATGTATACACACATCTGAAGGGACTACCACAATTAAGTCAGTTAACACACTTATTATCTCACAGTCACTATTTCAGACTGTAGTGGGGGAAAACACATATTTACTCTCCTCCAAATCTCAATAATTAATGCTGAAAGAGCTTTCTTCTCCCTAACCACAGAATGGCGCCCATTTGTTGGCATATGCCCTATTATTCATGAGGACCCTTACTGGCTGGTTGATCGTCTCCATCTGGAAGCTGAGGCCTCTTCAACTGCTGAGGCAAGAGAAGTACTCTGAAAGGTCTGGTAGCAGTAAGTAAATTCCTCCTCATGTCTGCTCACACCCCACTAACCAGAAATAGTCACATGAGCCAGAGGAGGAAAAATCAGATGTGGATGAGCACTAGAGGACGGCTGTCAGCATGACCTTGGATCATAAACCGAGCAGTGGAATAGCATGATGCCATAATTCCCCAAAGTTAGAGTTCCTGAAATTAATTTCTATCTTTTGACAGAAATGACAGGATCAAGGAATAAAAACCCTTTAGAGTATGCTAGCAATATTTAAAGGGCTGACAGCCTGAATGGCAGCCAGCAGCAACCTTCCTTACACCGTTAAAATTTAGGTGCATTGGAAAGAGAAAAGAATTAATAGCCTTCATGTCAAAGCAGAGAGAAAGAAAAAACACAGCAGCACTTTGCTTATTAATTGTTTTCTCTAGTAGCCACATTTTCAAGACTCCTGAGATCAAGTTGATACTTCAGACACGCAGAGCCACGTTTTGTTCTTGTTTTTCCACAATCTCAAAAACTGGGCAAGGAGAAAGTTCATTATCACCCTGAACTCTGGAAGTTTGGGGGAGTGGCTACATAATGATTTGAATAATTTTACACCCTAGAGTTGAAAATGACAGTGGAGTTTTGTAGGAAGAGGGCTAGTCCCAGAGTCCAATGCCCTTCATCTGGTTCTTGAAGAAATCAGCTGTAAAAAAAAATGCAAAAAATTAATATTTGCTTGCAATCATGAGGAAACTACAGTTTTAATCTTATGGGAGTCTTCTTTGAGCTATAAAACATGAAAATGAAATAAGTAAGAATTGTAGCCATCATTACAAATGTATTGAGTGGTTGTGCTAGCTACTCTTATGTGGACTTAACACAGAAGACAATCATTTGAGAAGAGGAGCCTCACCTGCGAAAATGCCTCCACCAAACTGCCTGTGAGCAAACCTGCAGGGCATTTTTGTTTTTATTGATTGATGATTGATGGGGAAGGGCCCATCTCACTGTTAGGAGGTGCTACCCAGGGCAGGTGGTCCTGGGTTCCATAAGAAAGCAAGCTGAGCAAAGTATAGGGAGCAAGACAGTAAGCATCCCTCCATGGCTTCTGCATCAGTTCATGCCTCCTGGTTCCTTCCTGTGTTGTGCCCTGTGTTCCTTCCCTGATTTCCTTCAATGATGGACAGCAAACTCTGAGATGAAACAAACCTTTGGTGTTTTTTTCTCCTAAACACAATAGCAATAGAAACCTAGAACAGCAGTATAAAGAGAATGTAAGGTCAAGTCAAATTCTGTGCACAGTGATGTTTGATACCACGTCATGGAAGGAAGGCACTACCTTAGGTAAACTTATATAATCTATGGTTATTCTCTGGGAGCGAGCTTGTTTCCTTACCCTAGGACACTTGCATTGGACACTGTGTATCTCCATCTCCAGAGGGATTCGGAGAGCTGGCTTAAGCTGCTTGGCCTGACGCAGGTGTGAGGGGGAACAGGACCTTGCTTCCTTTTGCCACTTGAATCAGTTTCTTGGATCTGACAGGTTCTGGATTGCAGCCACTGTCACTCTCCCTCAGTTGCACCTCCCTATTATGAGGGGTCGTGATCCGGAAGGTTAAGGGTTAAACACGGCAACTGTAGCTATCCTGATAATCTTTTCTTCCCCCTCATTGCATCTATGGAAGCCCCAGGCTAGGTCTTCACCTTCAGCATACTTTCTGTTAAGAAAATATATTTGCTCTCTGGAAATGACTGCTGACACTTGGACAAACTCAGTCTTTTTATTTGCGCTGTTTCGTCGTTAATGCCTTCTGCGAACTGTTGCTTGGTCTTAAGAGTGTTTGGAAACTCACTAGCCCTGCACTTGACTCTTCGTCATTATATTCCTTAAAAACTCCAGCTAGACATGGCTCTCTTCATATTTGGTTTCAAGTGACACAGATAGAGACAATTTTCTGTCTCATCCTTGTTTTTGTTTGTTTATTTCATTTTGTTTTTTCTGTTTTTTGTTTAAATATCCTTAAGACAATTTCGTATTCATATGCAGGTCTAGATCATTCAGGTTTGGCAACACCTTTTTTACTTTGTGAAGAAAATGTCCCACATTACTCTCAACAAAACCATTAAAGAGCTATGTAAGTCTCAAAGTTCCCGATGAATCCTCCTAAAAATAGAAATAAAAACCAAAACAAAGAAATGAAACCCTCTCCTGTAACTATCATTCTTTTTATTCCAAGGAACCATAGATCAAGCACAGGCTTTCTATTACCAGTAATGCCTGGCTTTCCTTTATTGACATTTAAGGGGACCGCAGAGGGAGATAGCCAGATATTCTTAGGTGGCTCTGATAGGTCAGAATGTGAGGATCGACTTCATCCTTATTGTCTCAGATTATACAGCCTTTGCTTTAAGGAGGGGTGGGTAGCTATATGGCTTAACTTTTCTATCCCCAAAGCAGATCCCAATATTTGTTTTAGTCCAAAAAGATTTTCATGTGAAGAGATCCTAAGTGATTGACAAGATGAGAGTTAGTTCATTCAAATGGGTTTAGTTTGCATATTTGCCTCCAGCATCTAGCATGAGGTTTATTTAAAAAAACAAAACAAAACAAAACAAAAAAAACTGTGCTGTGTTTATGAGACTCCTATGGTTTTCCCTCCAGAGCTAAACTTGATCAAATAAGGGCATAATTTGATGAAATAAAAGAAACTATTACTTTTTAATTGAAAATGGAGTTTTTCATAGAATATATTCCAAGTAGAGTTTTCCTTCCTCCAGCTTCTTCTGAGTCTTCCTCAGCACCTCACACACTCAGATCTTCACCCTCTCTTTCTCTTTCTCACTAAAATACAAACAGACATCTAAAAAATAGTAAAGTATTATAATATAAAATACGATAAAAATAAACCAGGATAAGATGAGGCAACCAAACTACCAAGAGAAAAAAAGCCAGAGACAAAGCACAAGAAACATGTACAAATGCACAAGACATACACATTTGCACACACAGAAATGCCATAGAAATGCAACAGTGGAAACCACAATATATATACAAAAGGCCTGTAAGGAAAAATAAAAAGAAAGCCAGATGAACAAAATTAATGCTCAGACAAAGGACCTCCAAAAATGTCATTGAGTTCACTCTACTGCTGGGCATGGAGTCTGTCCTTAAGGGTGGTTTGTATACATAGTGAGATACCACTAGAGAAAACGAACTTTTACTTGGTAAGCACTATCAATTGGAGATAGCTTCGGCATTAGGAATGGAGTCTTATGTCCACTTCCACTCTCATTGCTGTGACCCCTTCTGGCTTAGACTTGGGTAGGGACTGCGCAAGTTGTCACAGTATCTTTGAGTTCAAAAGGAACTATTAATTTATTAAATTTATATTGGTACTACACAGATATCTGGTCAATAACATATAGCAATATATCCACACTGCCGGATATCAAGCTGTTATTCCAATTCAAGATAGTAAGCTGAGCAACAGATGGTTAAAAATCTTTCATGGTTTATAGTGTGTTTTTACCCAAACTGATTACTTCTGGAATATAAATCACATTTTTGCATCTAAGTTTTAGCCAACAACTTACATGTGCCATTTTAATCTCCTGACCAGCCAGCGAGTGGGATATCTCTTGGAAGAATGTGTTTCACAATAATTTCTCAAAAAATTAACCCAGTGATGAGTAGCCCCATATGAACAGCCTAATAAGGCCAAAAGTCAGCCTAGCTCTGCCTCTTTCCTCTCAACTGGATCTAGCCATTTATTCTCTCATGTTTTATTCAAGATATATTTGTTGAAACTTATGCTTGCAAGATATACTCCTAGGAGCTAGAAATAGAGAAGAGGGGAAAACAGGGAATGAGTGTGAATTTGAGGGACTCTGAAATGTGCAAGTCCCTGAGAGGGGATGACCGTCACGGGTCCCAAACTGCTCCACACAATGGAAGTGCATGTTCGCAAGCAGATGGCTGCTGTGTTTAAAAGAGTGTTTCAGGCACAAACTGAAAAGTCCAGGTAGATTTCACTAAACCAGCATAGCCTCCACCTACTTTTAAAGTCCTTATCCCCACTGGGAAGTGTAGTCCTCACCCCTCATCAAGGAAACCTCTCTTTGCAATGGATTTACAGAAAAGCAAAACCAAATAAAATGCAGAGTTGTGGAGTCCAATCCCAATAGATGCATACACAAAACAACTTCTATACCTGAAGCTCAGGGAGCACTGTGGAGCAGGGAGCACTGTGGAGTAGGGAGCACTGTGGAGTAGGGAGCAGAAAGATTGTAAGAGCCCAAGGATGAGGGACTTGGCTGTGAGACTGTGTCTCCTAATAATGTCAGAAGCTACAGTCATATCTCTCATCAATATAGCTGCCAAAACACAAGCTGAACAAGCTCAATGACATGTCAAGCTGGATGGGGAAAAGACTGTGAGTCCTCACCCTACATAAAGACTTACAGGCAACTAAGGAATGCTCGGAATAGGAGAAACCATCTTCCCTAGGAAAATGCATTTTAGTTGTTTATCCAATAGTCAGTCCTAAAAACAGACATTTAAGTAAAATTACACAGATTGGGCACGTTATATTTAGGACTATATATGTTTATATATTTATGCATAAAATAACAATAAATAGAGGCTACAGATTTGAAAGAGAGCAAGGGGGTATGTGGCAGAGTATGTAGGGAGAACAGAGAAAAGGGAAAAGGTATAATTGTCCTCTCAACAACAATGATGATGATGGTGGTGGAGTAAATGATGGTGATGGTGATGATGATGATGATGAGCCCAGGTAGAAGGAAGAAGTAGATAAAGTGCTGTGGAATGGGATGATGGAAAGGTCTGAAGATCAGATTCTGTTTAGCTCTGGTCAGAACAGATTAGATCTGGCTAGATCTTGGAGTGAAGAAAAGGCCTGAAGGCTATATTCTGGAAGGCCTCATACGTCAGAATGACAACTATAGATCCTCTTTCTATTGAACTTGATGGTCATTGGGGGTTTAGAAGTAAGAGGAAGTGAAATAGATAAATGTGTTTGGAGAACCACACTGTCTATAGTATGAAGAACCTTGGTGTACAAGCAGAGTCAGTAGAGACAGCTGCAGCAAGCCAGAGTCCTGTCTTCTTCTACCAAAGTCATCCAATGACTGTTACCTGCATGGTAGACTGTCATTTTAAAATAATCAAAGACTGGAGAGTCCCATTTTTCTATGACTAAATTTTGTGTTTGTTTGATTACTTGTTTACTGCTCCATAAAGAAGTTTACAAGTTCCCGAACCTTCAAAGTCTTGATTCTACTTTTCAGTAAAACACAATAGTACACGACTTCTCTCTCTACAGGTAATCTTGCAGGATCAAAGGAAGTGATGTGTAATAAAAGCATCGGGTAGACCAGAAATTTCAAAGCTCTGTGTTGTAAGGTGCCAGGCATTATTATCCGTAATTATTGGACCTGATTTCATTCTCAGCTAAATCTTCTTATTTTCTCAATATTGGTCAGGAAAACACAAGCAACAGGCTGAACCACAGGAAATCATATTACTTAGTCCCCCAACTAAAGGAGGTGGAATCTAATGATCACTTCATAGTTTTTTTTTTCCGTTAGAAAATAGAGTTTTTCTTTGAAACTCAGAAGGCACAAAATTGACTGATTTGAAATACAAACAGCTGTTGGGATAAGGTTTAAAAATATTTTCTGTAAAATGTCAACCATTATTTTGAAACCTGGGATGGTTAATTTGACCATAGGGAACATTACAGTGGTATCTCAGACCTCCTATTAGAACGATCCCCAAAGCAAAAAGAAATGTGCTCTGATTTGGAGAAGTTAGTCTAGCAACTTTACAATGAAATGAATATCAAGAAGGCATCTCCATCAGCCTCCCTAGAGTGAAATTCATAACCAAGAAGGTGTCTCTGTAAGTCTGTGTATTTTACTGTCTTGCTAAATCTCTTTATTCTCAGTGTATTTGTTTTTACTTCTTTATTTTTCCATAATGATTTTTTATTATTTTACATTTACATTTCAAATGCTATCTCAAAAGTCCCCTATACCCTCTCCCTGCCCTGCTCCCCAAACCACCCACTCACACTTCCTGATCCTGGCATTCCCCTGTACTGGGGCACATAATCTTTGCAAGTCCAAGGGCCTCTCCTCCCATTGATGGCCTACTAGGCCATCCTCTGCTACATATGCAACTAGAGACACAAGCTCGGGGGGGGGGGGTGTACTGGTTAGTTCATATTGTTGTTCCTACTATAGGGTTGTAGACTCCTTTAGCTCCTTGGGTGCTTTCTCTAGCTCCTCCATTGGGGGCCCTGTGTTCCATCCTATAGATGACTGTGAGCATCCACTTCTGTATTTGCCAGGCAGTGGTATAGCCTCACAAGAGACAGCTATATCAGGGTCCTGTCAGCATTTTTCAAAATGCTGATATAGCTCTCAGTGTATTTTAAATGCTAAGGCTCACAACTGAAACAAGGTATTGGGAGTATCCAGCATTTAGTCCACTAGGGATAGTAGTCTTTGCTCCATTATTTGACTACTCAGTTTTACTCCAAGTACCACACTCAGATTTTGTAAAGGTTTCTTGAGAGATTAATTCAAAGGGAAAAAAAATCTTTCTTTTCAAGAGTAGATATAGGTGACCAGAGGGGGAAAAAATCAGTTTTAAAAACATTGCCCTCATCTAGGAAGAGCAACAGTCATTGTTAACTCTGAGATATTCAAGGAGATGAAGTATATAGATTGTTTGATACTTGAGCTTCAGTTCAGGATCATCCTGAGAAATATGCCAAGAGTTTAAACAGCAGGGGCGGGGAGGGGAGGCTGGGGGGGTTGCTCCTTACTGTCATCAAGATATACTTGGGGGAACAATAAAACATCATTTAGAATTATAAGTAGCATTTACAGACATTTAGATTTTGTAAATGTTTTGTATACCACCTATCTTTTTAAAAGTATGAATTTGAGTTCATATTTTGTAAGCAAGCATAAGGATCAGAGTTGGATTCCCAGAGCCACGTAAACACCAAACACAGAGTGCTTGCAATCTCAGGGCGGGGAGGCAGAGGAAGGCAGAACCTTGGAGCTTACTGGAGAACAGCCTAACAAAATCAGTCAGCTCCAGTTCCAAGTGAGAGCCCCATCTCATCTCAAAAAATAATATAGACAGTGCCTGAGGAGTCATGCTGAGGCTGACCTTCATACACAAGGCCATACATATACACAGAAAGCACACACGTGCAATCCACAGGCTATGAGACTCTTAACATAAGCTTGGTGCAGAGACCAGGTTACAAGCATATACTATGGAGCCCACACATTAACCTCCATCTTTTAACTTTCACTCCAAACTTCTCCTATTGACTCATCCTTTCCTAGAAAAGTAATAGAGCCTCGTAAATGTTATTTATTTTCCTGGATATAGATCTGTGTGGTCAGCATTTTAAAGCTTTAATATATGAGTTCGCATAAATAGTTGACAGAAAAAAGTATTTTTCCTTGTTTTGCTGCACAGTACCTCAAGACTTTTATTTAGCATCTTTGGAAAATTTCTTGAGATTTATTTAATTTATGTGTATGAATGTTTTGCCTGCTTGAATGTCTTTGCACCATGTGCATGCCTAGTGCCTACAGAGGCCATAATAAGGCATTAGATTCCCTGGAAATGGAGCTACACAGGGATTCTGGACTGAACCCCAATCCTTTAAAAGAACAAGAGCTCAAAACTGCTGAGCCCCAAATTTGCCATTTTTTTAAAACTAAAGAAATTGCATTGATTCTGATACACACACAAACATGGAATAATGATGTATTCTTTTTGGTGGTGTGTTACCATATCCATAACTCAAAGGCATCCATATTATTTTTATTCAAAGAAACCCCCACTATCCAAGTGTATGAAAAGCTGTCAGCATGAAGAATGAATGTGTCAGGGTGAAGAATGATAGTTTTGAGATACACATGTTCTATTCTTATAATATGGTAGAACCAAAACACAATATGCAAACAAATAAGTGCATCACAACTGTTAGTGATACAGATTAAAACCAAGTTCAAGGGCTGATGTTATATGCCTTTAATAGCAGCACTCTAGAGGCAGAAGCAGGCAGGTATCCATGAAGTCCAGACAGACCTGGTCTACCAGGCATATAATGAGTTCTAGGCTAGCCAGAGCTACCAAGTGAGACCCTGTTTGCAACAAAACAAAATCCAACAAAACAAAGCAGACAAACAAGCAAAAGACCCATATTCAAATGACATTGAGTTAGTTGTTGTCGATTTTGTTCTCATTCCATTTAATCTTATGTTGGTTTTCTCTCGTCACAAAGGAACTGAACTCACATGTTAACTAAACATCACATTTGGAAAGATTGAACTATAAGGGTATTTACTGGCACATGTCTCATCTTAATTGTCCTGCAAAAGTTGGTATGCGATGCCCTATTCTGTGACACTATTCCTGGAGAGAGTTGACTGAACCAAGAGGGATTCCGTGGAAAACCTAAGTAAGAATGCTCCCTGCCCTGGTTTGTTCTCTATGTAATAAACATCTGTGGTCAAATACCATGACCAAAAGCAACATGAGGAGGCAACGGTTTATCTGGAGTAGATATATCACAAACCATCATTGAAAGAAGTCAGAATAGGAACTCAAGGCAGGAGCCTGTGCCAGAAACAGAAGCAGAGACGTTGGAGGACTGATGCCCACTGGCTTAGTCTCCATGGCTTACTTCTTACACAATCCAGCACCACCTCTCCGGAGTTGGTAGCATTTAGTGTGAACTGGGTCCTCTCACATTAAACATTACTCAATAAAATGAGACTTGCCTATTGTCCAATCTGATGGAGGCGTTTTCCCAACTGAAGTTTCCTCTTCCCAGGAGACGCTAGCTGTGTCAAGTTGACAAAAAAATAAGCACAGCATCATAGTCCAACTTGGTGAGCCAATGTATTTTCTTTGAGTTATTTACAGAAATGCAGGTGAGGGGTTACTTGACAGAAGCAAGAAATAATCCAAAGACATCATCACCAAAGCCTGTGTTGGTGACATTTCTTGAAAGCTGGAAATCTGCAGTGCCCTGAGCACCCAGTAGGCAATGGCACTGGTTAGATAGTGTCCTTGGCAGGTAGCTCATTTGTTCTGAGCCTCTTCCAGACATCTCTGCTTCTTCTGGGAAATTTAGCTTGTCTGAGAGTGTCGCTCAGCAGAGTTGTCGCTTACAACTTACATAAGCTTGGGAAGGGAGGAGTCTAATGTACCTGGTCAGTTTCAGGAATTCCTGAAGGAAATGAATTCTTTATTCCCTGAGCTTCCTCTGCTGGAGAAATGATTTACTTCTTAAAGTATCCTGTTGTTTTATCTCCCTTATAACATCCTGTGTCTTCTTATATAGCTTCCCCCCTTAGAGTAGCCTGGTTTTATCTTCTTTCTTTCTTTCTTTCTTTCTTTCTTTCTTTCTTTCTTTCTTTCTTTCTTTCTTTCTTTCTTTCTTTCTTTCCTTCCTTCCTTCCTTCTCTCTCTCTCTCTCTCTCTCTCTCTCTCTCTCTTTTTAAATACCCTAAGTCTTAAAAAGCTTGTGTGTAAGAAGGTTGTAATGTCCTAGGAAACTGTTACAAAACATGCTACTCAATCCCGCCCTGCCTCATCTCTACTGCAACACTTTCTCAATGTCATTTGCAAACCCATTTTCTCCCCCATGATCTGTAAATGTTTATAGCCCACAAGTTTTTAGGCTCAGGATGACTCTCCATCAATTTCCCAACGATAGGGGCCTCTGAGCATCTGTGCACACTAGTGATGTTGAGCATTTTGTCCAGACAAGCTCTGGATTGGTTATGTATCACTGTCTCCTTGGGCCATAAGGGAAACATGAAAGAATTGAGCTTATCAAATTTTTCTCCTTGTCTGAAGTATAACTTCTGATTTATTTTAGCCTCCTACCTTATCATATCACACCAAAGAAAAGTCTCCAGAATGTATTTGGTCTCTCCCAAACTTTATCATCTTTAAACCATTCAGCCTATAGACCTGACTTGATAACATTGCTAATACACTTTATGTCTTCTTATTTATATTGTCAGACTAGCCCAAGTCTCTGGCCAAGAGGGAACCATCCCTGGTGGGTAGGAAGCCTGCGTTTTCTGAACATCTCAGGAATCTTACCCAAGAACATTGCACCCTGTTATCTTAACCCCCAAAGCATTGCATTATGTTAGTGACCAATGGTTCTCTCGTAAAATTTTTCTGTCTATTAAAGTTTCTATGCAATAGTTCCATTTCCCCTTAGTGTGCTATGCCGATCTCCCACACAACTTAAACCATACTATGAAAACCAAACTCCTCTTTGTTGCTGTTGCCACGCCTTCTTCCAGAGAGAGCTGTGCAGTCCATATCTCCATATAGCTTCATTCTTTCACTTCAGGGCAGCTCAGGTGGTCTTGTCCCATAAACCTCACATACATATCCGCTATCACAATAAACACCTTGGTACTCTGATCATTTCTCTGGGCATGAAGCTATCACTTTCCAAAGCTAGTTTGGTGTTGTTTATTTTTTAGGAATAGATACATTTATAGTGGCATCTATCTACCAGCACAGAATCTTTCATTATCTGAGTATTTCATACATGTATACAATGTATTTGATCATATTTACTCCTCCTCTTGCCCATCACCTCCCCCCAGAAACACCTATCACATCTGCTAGCCACTCGATTTCACCTTTCAATTATTTGTTTGCTTGTTTTTACCCACAGAATCCAGTTGGTGCCTCCCTAATATACATTATCATGGGATCATCTGCTGTGACATAGAGATCTATCAGTGCCCACTTTGTGAAAGAAACGTGATTTCCTCATTGCTTACAGCTCTTCTGCTAGGACTGAGACTTTGGGCGCTCCTTCCTGCTACGTTCTGGAATTTGTAACTTACTTTGTGAAGGTCTCACATAGCAGACCACAGATACTGTGTGTATGCATGCATAGTTCATTTATGTAAAAGCCATGCAATGCTGAGGACACCATTTCACAGTGCTCCTCCTGATCTTCTGTCTCTTATATTTTTCCAGTCCAGCTTCCTAATGTTTCCTAAGTTCTATTGGAGGAGATTTACACAGATATCCCAATATGGCTGAGCTCATAGTCACATTTTTTTTCTCAACACTTGAAGAGTACTATGTCTCTGCACTAGCCACCACCTACTGTGCTAAGAAGCTGTGCTAACAGATGTTGGTAATATCACAGACCTGTGGATATAGACATAGGTATTTAGAAAGTAGTCTGGTGACCTGATCATTTAGAAAAACTTTATCAACGGGTTCCTCAAAGGGTCTTTGACTTAAGTTTCCACTTGCGTGATGCATGGCATTGGAAATGAGCCTTTGTAAATACATCGGTAAAAATTTTGGTGCATAATAGATATTTCACAAATATCATAGAACTAAATACTGTGTAAAAGTTGGTGTAAAAGAAATAATTTATTCATTTGATGGCATAAGTGCCATCTTGTAATAAAATTTATACTGCTATAAAGAAAACTGTTTGCAGACACTAATTCTTACAACATGGATCTATTAAAAAAAAAAAAGCCAGGCAATTCAAGGTCAAAAATGCTAAGCAGATTTGGGAAAATGGAAGAAACTTTATTGAAAAGAGGACTGGACAATTAACATTGCTGACAAAGTAACTGGTATTTGAATAAAAAAAAATCAGAATCTAAGTTTAGAGAAAGGATGATGAAAAAATTCCAAGGTTTTCTTTTCTTCTTTAGCTAGCGATGCAGCCATTTTTTGATGCCAACATTTTTGCCAGAATTTGTTTCTATATGTTATTCTGCTTAGGGATTTTATTTCTCTTTCAGATGTCAGACAATGTGATTCAAGCTTTGACATGAGTACGAATTACCCAGGGATCCCACTGATAATGTAGACTGAGATTTGCTAGTCTAGAGTGTGGCTCATTTTTCTGCATTGCCAGTAAGCTCCCCTGTGGCTCCAAGGCTTTGGGGTCGTGTACCACGTATGCGATAAGGAGGGTTTAAGGCAGAGGCTCATATTCTGCTGCGCTCTGGATAACCAGGGGATCTTTATAAACTACTGGTGTTTTCTCAGAGTTAATTGGGTTGGGATTTTTCTTCACTTTGGGATTTAAAAATTGCCCAGATATTTCAGATGGATAGAAAACTTGAGGAACAATAATTTAGAGAATATTTAAAATGATTACATAGTTTTTCCCATGCAAATTGTTAAATACTTGCCTTGTTATTTTGATTAAAGGACATGAATAAAATAATGGTGTTATCATACTTATAGTTGATCTGTATATTAATGTTTTGGTAAAAGAATGGAGTATAAATTAATTTATGCTTTTTGACCAAAAAAGGTATAATACTTGGTTAAAATAAACAGTATCATACCATTGCTCCTATTCAACTAAGGTGCAGTAGGACTCTATATCAACAGCATTTAGAAAGAATATCATAAATTTACACATGCACATACACACATATATTTATTAACTGACATTTTTATCATAGGCAAGATGATCTTAAGTGCTTTACATGTAATTCACATCAACTTTATAAACTAGGTATTGTTGTTCTGAACTAATGTATATTTGCTAGCAAGAGGCCACACTAAGACTAATGTAGGAATGAATCAGTCAGTTATGTTCTTACAGTGGTTCACTTCGATGCTCTGTCCAATGACTCTGGTGCCACCTCCTCTTGAGAGAACATTGCTTCAAATTCAGCACTTGAAGGTAGCAATGCACAGTTACAGGCAGTAGTTATATGCAGGAAGGAAAGATTTGCTTCACACCTGCTCTGGGATTAAGTAGACTGACTCTGGTGAGATGTTTTACTGAAATCATCATAGAAAGTTCAGTGGATAATTGAAGCCTGCAGGAGTGGGACTGGTGGAAATATTTTTTGAAGATCATTCTTTTTTTAATGCAAACAAGAATTTTTTGTTGTTGTTGTTTTTAACAGTGAAGATAAACCAAGTTTTGCGATCATTATATTTAAAACAGCAAAATCCTCCAATATTACAGAAATGATTTCAGTGGTAGATTAGTGCAGGTCTCAGGCCTTATCAGGGAACTTTCCCCATGTAATCAATGGTGGTTAACACAGAAATTCCGAATTGGTCAAAGTACAAAGAGACTATGTATCCGTGGAGATCTCAGTCACAGGTGGGACATTAATATCACCTCTTCCCAGGGCTCAGGCACCACTGCAGAAGAATAAAGATTGTAAAAGCCAGATATTGGACAGGACTAGAGTCAAACAGTGACTTCAGAACATGGCAGCACCTCTGCCCTTGTGCACTCAGAGCACCTGCAGTAACCCATATATGCCCTGAATAAGACAAAGCAGTCACCATTCTAGCATGGAATGAGAAAGGGGCTCATGGGCACCTCAACTGAGGAGCTGTGGGTAGTCCATACTCTGGTGAAGGCAGAGTCAATTTTTCTCTAAAGGTGAGTAGACCATACTCCAGTGAATGACTCTACACCAAGAATATATTGACAGAACAAATTGGAATGGATGGGTTATTAAATTAAAGAAAAAAGATGCAAATTGGCAAGGTTAATGGGATGAGAATGGATCTTGGAAGAATTAAGGGGAGGATTTAGGGTGAGTATGATCAAAATACATTGTATAAAATTCCCAAATAATTGATAAAATATTTATTAAATAAATAATAAAACAAATTGCATCTCAGTGGTAAAGTACTTTCCTAGCATGAGAGTCATCTGGCTTCAATTTCCAGCAACACAGTGATAGCATAAGACAAAATTAATATAAAGTATATTCAGAAAGTATTCTGCTTATTCAGTTTTCTGCTCTGACAACTGACAATTGAAGGTGTGCTCATATCACTATATATGTGTACATGTGCATATATGTGTATATTTTATTACGTGTGTGTAAGTGTATTGTATACATATGTATATACACACATACTTTTAAAGAAATATATATTTATATAGAAGAATATGTATATCTAAATAAGAGTACATATTCATTTGAGTGTATATGTGGGTGGTGGAATATGAAAATCTTCTTAAAGTAAATACTTTAAGCAAAAAAAACATAGACCATATATACTGGTAAACCAGATGATTGCTCAGTGTTGAAACCATGAAATGAAAGGTGCCACTGAAGATGATGAAGAGCATAATTTTACCTGTTATCTCTGTAGCATCTCTCTTCAGAAGCACTCACTTGGACTCCAGAATATCAATTGCTCACTAGAAATCACAGGATAGGTACTCTTTAAATCCACTGGCTGTCAGCTACAAATCTCTTTTCTCCTATTGTCCCCAGGTACTTACTACAACCTTGCTTATAATAATATTGTGTAGATCATAATGACTAGGATAGCCATTGTGATGGATGATAGGAAAGCCTTCCTCTGGGAAAGAATGAAGAACCAATCTTCTGCTCCATTGAAATTGGCAGTGACTTTTTTTCTTCCTTTACTTTCTGAGTTCTTTTTACAGGAAAATTCTATCTTTCTGAGACACTTCAAATCCTGTATCTGACTAGGTTGAGATTATGAACTTGAAAGTGTATGGATAAGTATCATACAATACAACATGTATTTATATGAAGATTTTAATGGGGGATAGACTTCATTGCGTGCTATTAAATGATTACACAGCTGTGAGAACTACCAGACTTTTAGAATCATGGCTGTGAAAAGCTAAGTTCATTTCTGTGCAATTTTTAAGAAAAATTAAATGATAAGAAAGCAAAATGGCTATTTCTGGTAGATAAGTATAGATATATTCTTTTTTCTGCTTATTTTATGTTTTAGCTATTAATCTAAATCTTATCATGAAGCCAAGAAAGTTAACATCTTTGGTTCAAAGCATTGACAATTATACTAACAACCTTAGAGCAAGTTTATTATTACCTGGTTGATTATTCTGGTGTAATTATAGCCAGAGAACCTCAAAGAGGGAAATCCCCATGCCACAGGGGCCAGTTCAATTGCTTTAATTGATTATTCCCCATCATTTCTTATGTCTGCCATTACTTTAAATTCTTTTCTGTTCTACCTCAACATTTTTATTCCTGAGGGGGGGGTGGTGGGGAAACATGACAATTGAAGGTGTGCTCATAATCATCCTTGAGCCAAAAAGGCCTCTTCAGTGCGCTGAGTGTTTGGACCAGTGTGGACACTCAATAGACTTTAATAATGCACAGCAGGAATTTTCTCTGACATCGTTTAGCTGTGGCAATGCAATTTCAACATCTTACTAACAATTGCAGTTGCTCAGAACTATGGGTAATGAGGGAGATAGACAAATTGCCATTTCAATTAATATCAGCTGTACTTTCTGTTCTCTTCTTTTGAATGACCAAGAAAAAAAACCAACTGAAGATAAGACACAATATCTCAACAAAGCCAAAAAGATGCTCTGAAGATGACCAATAAGGTTAAATTTTAAATGTGAAACTTTCAGTGTACGTATTTTGAATTAAGTGTGTCAAGCAATATCTAAATTATTTATGGATGTTCTAATACAACATCAATTAGCCGTTTAAAAATAAATTTAAATATCCTCTTTAAGAGGGTGTGTCAATTCTTGTTCTTTATTTATATCTAGTGATATCTTTTCAAATTTAGAGTACTAGTTTAAAAAAATGTTGTATAGCACCTTAATAAATGAATCTGGCTTTCAGGACTTCTGGTTGAAAATTGTTGAGATGATTTGGTAAGTTTGCATTACTTCCCTGTTCTTCACTAACATTTAGAATCATTAATTTGGGAACCTTTTATCAAAGATTGAAGTTATCAACATTTTATCAAAGAAGGAAAGGGGGAAATCAACTGTTTTCTGGTGGGATTTGAGTCTACATCACAGGAGGAGATGGCGCTTCTGGCATGAACACTTGAATAAATGCTCATAGCTATAGAGGTTATAGGCCCTAAGAGGGGAACTTTCTTTTGCTAAGTCAACATGATATCAATCTGCCTTCTAATTGTTTATGATTATAGCTATAAACCAGTATTCCTCTTGGCCCTTGTCAGAGAAGCTTTGCTTTGAAGTGTGTAATGAATAATGCAGAGACAAATCCCAATACCTTTCCATGATTAAGCAAAATAAAAGATAATTTGAATCAAGTTGTACATTCAGTAAAGTTGCAGCATACTAAAGTCAATGTACAAGAATCTGTTGCATCTCTGTGTGATAATTAAAAAACTATTAGAGATTGAAATTAGGAAAAATTCCATATTTAATGACAAAATAAACATATTACTTCAGAAAAATTAAAAAATTATACAGTGAAAACTGTAAAATACCAATGATGTAATGAAAGGTACAAATGAAGAAATTAATACTGTTAGCATGCTCATAGTACTTCATGTAGTTACAGAACCTGATAGGATTTACATATAGGTATTTCCTATCAAAATACTAATATTTTTAAACAGAAATGGAAATAATAATCATCACAATATGTTTAAGCCAATAAAATTGAATCCATGGCTTATTTGCCAATAAAAATGAGTTTCTTTTCATTTTATTTTTTCTGAAGTTGTGTCCATTGACATATTTAAAGAAATATTCTTTGTTCTTTGCATTCAGTTCCAAATAAATATATTTTGGGTGTTTATAAGAGTTGAGTCTGCATTTAAATAGTATTCTGAGTTAGCACAGAATAGTCAAGGATGTTTAAATTTATCCCAATTCACATCCTTATTAATTGAGTAAAACTTCAGATAATGAGTTTGGTTTTGTCTTTCAGGAAAAATATTCAGCATTAATGTTAAATGTTTTGTGTAAGTGAATGGTGTTTTATTTCAGAAAATACTTGTCTGACTTGCCAAGGCCTAAGAGCTATTCACTGCTGCGGTGTGTGTGGGTGGTGCTTAGGTATTTTCAACAAGCACCATGCCAGTGACTATTCATTTAAGCAGTAAATAAAAGCCTCTTAAGAAAGTTAATTTTTTAAACAACAGAAATGTTAATTTTATGATATTAGAAGAAGATAGATGTATTTATTCCTATTCTCATTTTACTTTAACCAAGTGGGTGTTTGAGAAATGCTTATCATTTTTTGAATAGTGTGTGAACATATGATATGAGTTAAAAACAATTTCTGTTATTTACTCCTATGTCAGAAGGGTAACTGTTACTTATAACCTTTTAGCCTCCCATCACTTATTCACATTTCAGCTACTTTATTGTCATAAAACTATCAATATCAACTTGCTTTGATTACAGTATTGTAAAGATAAAATGAGCTAATACATACCAAGAGCTTCAGCCTTATTTTGTGATCCCCTTTTGTGTATACATATATATTCTTGAAATATAAATTTTTGTCATATTCATTATTACTGGAAATAGATTCTTATAACTGGGAATGTTGTGACTGATTTCAAAGATGCTCTGATGATGAATAAAACCAATTAACTATAATAACCCTAGTTAATGTACAGCTCTTTCCCACACTGCTGTTTGTTATTCTTCTTATGCTAATACTCTTCACAATATTACATAATTACTGTGATTCAAAGTATGGAGTGGTTAACCCAGAAATGAACAATCAACATTTTTAATTTGTCAATCGATAGTTTTTTATTCAAACACCAAAACATCCTGTGAAATTTCAACTCCCAATTTCAAACAATTGACCATTTGTTTATCTCAAGAATTTAAATACTCAAGAATTCAAACACTCAGTAAAATTGAAATAAAAATACAGAACCATTCTATAAGACCAGTGCTCTGTTGATATCAAAGCAGTCGAACATATGAGCAGAAAGTAGCTGAGTAAATTCTCATATGAATGCATATACAAAACCAATTTGAATACAGCAGGATATTAGAAGGGGGTCTATGCCATAAAGCACTGGGATTCATCCAAGGCAGGCAAAATTGCTCAAACACATAAAATGAATCCAAGTGACATGACTTAGTTAAAAATAAAAGTAAAGAATACATGATCTTCTCAATAGACATAAAACAGGCTGACAAAACCCAATACGCTTTCATGATTTAGCAACAGCAAAAAACAATTTAGCAAAACATCATAGGAGGAAACCACATTATGACAAAGGACAGAAACAAAACCACCTCGGCAATAGCATATTGTGCTGTGAAAGATGGAAAATAGCCCCCGGGAAAGTCAGGACCAGAAAGGGAGGTTCACAAGTAATTAGTAACACTGCTGAGGGAGTTCTAGCTGTTAAGTTTTAGAAAGGAAGAAGTAAAATTATCTCTGGGAGATGTGCTAATCTCTCTCTCTCTCTCTCTCTCTCTCTCTCTCTCTCTCTCTCTCTCTCTCTTTCTCTCTCTCTCACACACACACACACACACACATACACACAAACAGTCACACATACAGATAATGAGTCGCTTAACAATGTAGGACGTAAGAGCAATATAAGAACACATTTACATTTCTATACATTAGAAATGAAAAATAGGAAAATAAAAATAAGAAAATTACAATAGCATCTAAAAGAATAAGAGTTATGGAACTAAATTTGGATTAAAATGTATTTCAATGTAAATTATATAAAATATTATAGAAGTTAATTTTTAAAATCCTAAGTAAACTGAAAGAAATCCCATGTGCATAGAGAAGAAGACTTAAAATATCCATATGCTGTAAAATAATCTATAAAGGTCCTACCAAAGCTCCAAATACTTTTTCTGTTGTTTAGACATGAACTAGTAGAACCTAAATGCCGTATGAAATTTTAAAGACTCATTAGTAGACAAAACAACGTCAGAAAGAAATAAGAACTGGCAGACTCACACTTAACTAATTGTAAAAATATATTACAAAGATACAATACTTCAAAGGTTCCAACAACTGAGATAAGGGTGGGCATGCACTAGCATGCAGACTATAGAATTAACCCACATGTCTATAGTTAATTGATTTTTAGCAGGGTTACCCACATCCTTCAGTGGGAGATGCAAAGTCTTTTTGGTAAAATGGTATATTGGAATAACTTGATATCTAAACAAGTGAGTTTTGATCCATCCCCACACCATATACAAAAATGGATCCAGAATAGATCCAATATCCTAAGAGCTAAATCGATAAAACTTTTAGAAGGAAAGGTCTGTAATTATTTATAACCATATAGTAGGCAATGATGTCTAAAATTATGAGACAAAAAGCAAACACACCTTTTAAAAAGTGAATCAATTGTATATTGAGTGATAGTATAAAGAGTTCAGTTGGATGACTATACAGTGGGAAATATTTGGAGATTGTATATTTGATAAGAAGAGTAATTAATTAATGAGTGTCTTGTCTGCATGCCTCGTTCCCATGGAGTCCATATCTGATCCCCTGAAATTTGAGCTTCAGATGCTTATGAGCCACAGTGTAGATCCTAGGAATCAAAATCAGGTCCCTTGGAAGAGCAGCCAGTGATCTTGACAGATGAGCCACCTCTTCTGACACTTGGAATTTCTACATAAAATAGAAATTGTATTATTATCAGGCTGGGGAGATAATACCATGGGATAAGTGCTTGCTATGGAAGCCTAGCAATGTGAGTTTGGATCCCCAGCTCCAACTAAAACAGCCAGGTAGTGACACATGCCTGTAATTCTAATACTCTGGGACTGAGATGGGTGATCCTGTGGACTTCATGGAAAGCCAGGGCAGTCAAAATGACAGTTCCATGTGCAGTGAAAAGGACAGGAGAAGAAGTGGCTCTGCAAAGAGGAAGTGAATTCATAGACAGGCAAATCAAACAGAAAGATTCCCAACTCTACACCCAGAAATAGACATTATCAGTTGTACATATAGGAATTTCTATAATGCTCACATGAACCAATGTGATATTTATATAATTTTGATAAAATATTCACATTTTGAAAAATAAATTTCTATCTGCATTAAAACTAACACCTGATCAACAAATAACAGTGGGCAAAGGCTGCCTGGTAAGCAAGAAATATGAATTAGACAACATCATTGATTATAAGCACAGTGTTATGAAAAGTGTCCCAGAGAATCCAGGGTAGACTGACTTTACTTAGGGGAAATATCTTTCAGAATGAAACAATTTCCCTGAATTTTTACAGTTTAAGTTCCATTAAAATATAAAAACAGGCTAGAAAAATGGCACAGGGTTAAGAGTGCTTGCTGCTCTTGGAGAGGACCTGGGTTTGCTTCCTAGCAACCATATGTAAACTCATAACTGCCTGCAACTCCAGTCCCAAGGGACCCCAGGGTATTTCATGCACTTGGTAGACAGACCTACTTGCAGGCAAAACACCCATGCACATAAATGAAATAAATTAATATTTAAAAATAATGTAAAAATTAAGGCTTATTGAAACATACCTAATTATTTGATTCTATAATGTATTTGGTAAGAATAAGAATTTATGATTTTTACTACAAGAATAAGTAATTGTGCAGAAATATTTTTATTTCTATGTTATGGAATAAGAACTTGTGCTGGGCGTGGTGGTGCACACCTTTAATCCCAGCACTTGGGAGGCAGAGGCAGGCAGATTTCTGAGTTCGAGGCCAGTCTGGTCTACAAAGTGAGTTCCAGGACAGCCAGGGCTACACAGAGAAACCCTGTCACCAAAAACCAAAAACCAAAAAGAAAAAAAAAAAAAGAACTTGTAATGATGGAATGTACAGTGGAGTTAGTCCTTACACATCTGGTCAAGGACTCTAAAACTTTCTTGTGTCCTAGCCTTAAGCAAATTACTCAGACTTTCTATATCTCAGTTTCTGCGTAAGTTTGAATAATTCATAAACTTTTCTTTATTAGTTACTTTTCTATTAGTGTAAGAAGACACCATGACCAGGAAAGTTACAGAAGAGTTTATTGGGGGAGTCTATGACCATCATTTCAGGGAGCATAGCAGGCAGGCAGGCATGGTACTGGAGTGGTAGCTGAGAGTTTATATCTTGATCCACAAGCATGAGGTAGAGAAAGCTAACCTGAATGGCGTGGGCTTTTGAAACCTTGAAAACATCCCAGTGATACACCTTCTCCAAAAAGTCTATATCTTCTAATTCTTCCCAATCCCACCAACTCAGTACTACAAACTGTGTATTAAAAATACTACGTATATAACACCACACACCTCTTAATTTGAGTCATGAAGGTCAATTTTGTGGATATACATAAAGTTGTTGGCACAGCTTTGTCCTATGCAATCATGGATCTCCATCTGGTACCAGCTGCCTCACACATATTCAGAAGCAGAATATGGCACACATGCTACCTCCAGATGGCCTTCTTGGCATCATTTTGAAGGACTAGATGTCTCTTCTACTTATGAATTCAAATCTTCTTAGGTATATCCATACCTAAATATCTTTTTTTCTACAGAATCAAATTTCTCATATGCCCCTCTATGCTTTTATTTTTCAACAAAGCTTGATAAAACAGATAAAATGTCCACATAAGCTCAACACAGGTTAGAGATACAGTAACATTTTTATGTCAAAATATTCTACAATGCAGAATAAGAGGCAAATAGGAACACAGAACCTCCTTAGAGATGAGACAGTATCAAAAGGGTTGTGACAACTTGGTTGCAAAATTCAAAAAGACCATCTTGGAAATGAAATGGAAGCTTTCTTCAAGATGTGTAGTCTTTGTTATGCTTAATGTTGCTATGCAAGTTTCTGTGGAAAAAGAAGTCAGACATCTTTTCCAGTTTTGGACCTTGCAACTTGTAGCAGTTTGTCAGGTAAATGTGCTTACTGATGTATTAGTGGCAAGAATGTCAAGGAGATAACCAACTGGTTTCTTGTTATTCAGAGACCCACTCTGTAAGAGTGAGCTAAACCTAATGCTGTAGACCTGGTCAAAGACCCATGGCTGGGTAGGCCATAGACATTAGTAGTAAATCCACTACTTTTGTTTTCTTAACTGTTGTCAAACTGTCTCTACAATATTTATATTAATAACCATAGACTGGTGCAGTCTTCAACCTTAACGAAAGAAGCTTCTATTCGCAGTTACCTACAATTAATGTAGAAAACCCTAATCAAAATGCTGAGGACATGTAACTGTTATGTGTTCAGCCATACTTGGGACACCTATATCACCCACTCCAAGGCTCAATGAACATAGTGGAAGGAGGTGGAAAAAAGATAAAAGATAAAAATACAAAAGATAGGGAGGAAAACTATGAGATGCTGCCTGTTGAACACGACATGGCCGTGGCACTTACCACTCACAACAGCCTGCATAGGATTTGCACAAGGTTGATATCATAAATCCAATGAGTCAAAGATAGGAGAGGAACATATGGGACCACACTCAACCCAGTGGAGCTAATGAGAACTGAGGACTGCTGGGAGATAAGTCATTGTTTTCTGTGATGGTGAATGGCTCATGCTTCAGTGGATAGCTATATGATTTTACCCATAGCTAAACCAAAATGCAAAGATAAGAATAAAACAGAAAGACATGAAACTTGGATAGGAGCTTGATGGGGAGAGAGAGAGAGAGAGAGAGAGAGAGAGAGAGAGAGAGTTAGTGAGGATATGAATGTATATTTTAAAGTTCTGCTACAGGAAAAGGGATTATGGCAGTGGCTGTGGAGACTAACTGGAATTGGGTAATACTCAAAAGTATAAGAATTTGAATAGACATATATTTGCATATATATGTGTGTGTGTGTGTGTGTGTGTGTGTGTGTGTGAGTGATTTTGAATAGACATATATTTGAATATATATATATGATTCTATAATAGCCAAAATAGATTAAGTTTTTAAAAAGGCAATAGCTGAGAATAGAAAGATAGAGATAGAGAGGACACCTGTTGCAGTAAATTGTGGAAGGTGGCCTTCATTATTTATGACTGAGTCTTCTCTTGTCCGAAGTTATTCTTTATCAGTAGACTCCCACTCTAACAGCTTATTAGGAGCACCCATCTCCTCTCTCATAGAGTTCTAGAGCCTAATAACTCTGAACTTTTCAGAAGGATTTAGCTCATGGGTGTGTTGTAAGGAAATGTATGCTTGAGATCTAGAGCTATCAGCACTGAGTAAGTGTATACAAGCTCTCAGTGACATCAAGCATCCTGTCAATGATGTCATTACTGAGAGTGGTCAGTCTCATTCCAACAGAGAAGGGAGGCAAACAACTTCAAGTAGCAAGGAGACAAACACAGGCTATCACTTTAATCCTGTCTTCAAAATCTCATTTCACAGAAACAGAAAATAGAACACTGGCTTCAAAGACTGGGAAATGTAGAGGTAGGAAAGAGATCAGCTACCATGTACCAAGTCACAGCTATGTTTATTTCACAGTATCTTTAAAAATTGGTTTTACACACTTGTATTTGTGTCTATGAGAGCGGTCTGAAACATAATGATATCATGAAAACTCTTCATCAATGATTCATCCATCAGAGGATTTGAACTTTTTAAATTAAATCTATTTATTTATTCCCTTTAAAACCCAATATCAGCCCTTCCTCTTCTCCTAGCACCCCCTCAGGAAAGTAACCCCATTACTCCTTTCCCTTCTCTTTTGAGAATGGGAGACCCCATCTAACATGCTCTCCCCCAATACTGTAGAACTAGGCACAACCTCTCCCATTAAGGCCAGACAAGGCTGTCCAGTTGGAGGCACAGGATCCACAGGCAGGCAGGCAGGCAGGCAGGCAGGCAGGCAGGCAGGCAGGCAGGCAACAGGCTCAGGGACAATTGTTTGGAGGACCCACATGAAGGCCAAGCTACTAATCTATTACATATATCAAGAGGGCCTAGGTTTTGTCCCTGTTCACTCTCTGATTGTAATTCTGTCCCTGGAAGCCTCAAGGGTCCAGGTTAGTTGACTCTTTTGGTCTTCCTTTGGAATCCCTGTCCTCTTTGGGTTCCTCAATCTTTCTGCCAACTCTTCCATAAGACTCCCTGAGCTCCATCTAATGTTTGGGTGTGAGCCTTGCATCTCTTTCCAGTGGCTTCTGGGTGGAACCTCTCAGAGGACAGATATGTTAAGTTCCTGTCTGCAAACACAGCAGAGTATCTTTAATAGTGTCAGGGATTCACTTGGGGTGGTTGGCCATTCCCTCAGTCTCTGCTCTATCTTTGCCCCTGCACATCTTGTAGGCAGGACACATTTTGGGTCGAAAGCTTTCTGAGTGGGTTGCTGTCCACATCCTTCCTGTGAGTCCTGCCTGGCTATAGAAAGTGGCCACTTCAGGAACCATAACCATTCCTGCAACTGCTAGGAATCTCAGCTAGAGTCACCCCGTTAGGCCCTCTGGGGCTTCTTCCCATTCTATCACGTCCTAGAGATGCCCTCACCAGCCCATTTCCCTTCTTTCTCCTCTGCTCTCCCTATATATGATTTTTCCCACCATGCCCTGCTCCCCTCTCCTTCCCCTCTTCCACACAATTCCCTCCTTCCATCAACCTCCAATATCTATTTTGTTTCCCCTTTTGAGACAGATTCAAACGTCCTCCCTTGCGCCCTCCTTGTTATTTGGCTTCTTTGGTTCAGTTGATTGTAGCATGGTTATCCTGTCCTTTATGGCTAATATCCACCAATAAGTGAGTACATACCATGCAAGTCCTTTTGGGTCTGAGTTTCCTCATGCAGGATATTTTCTAGTTCTACTCATTTGACTGTGAAACTCAAGATGTTCTGTTTTTGTTGTCTGAGTACTATTCTATTGTATAGATAGACCACATTTTCTGTATCCATGCTTCAATTGAGAGGCATCTAGGTTGTTTCCAATTTCTGGCTATTGTGAATAAAGCTGGAATGGACATAGTAAAAAATGGCTTTAAGTATGCTTACCACAAAGAAATGATAGGCTTTAGGTGATGAATATGCTAATTATCCAGATTTGATCATTGCATCTTGTATATATTTACCATCCTGTACTGCATAAATATGTAGTCACTAGGTGTCTTAAAAGCAGGCTTAATGTTCAGTCATCTTATTATCGCATAGTAGAATTCTATATTCATACTCATACTTTCAAGTATCATCCAATTCTAGCCAGATCTCACAGCCACAACCTCTTCTCCTTCAGCAGAACTTCGCTGGTCCCTCCCCTCCCTTCTGTCTTCCCAAAGCAATCTCTACACGCTTTCCAGTGAAGGTTTCAAAACCCATCTTGCTTCCTTTCACCTTTTTGCTTCTGGTTTTCCAATTTCCTCTGCTTAAAAGCCTCCCCCATTTGCGATTGAGTGACCTCCTCTTTGTCTTTAAGGAGTCAGCTGGAGGGATGTTCCAGTAACAAAGCAATCCACCCTGGGTTTCTGCTTGAGACAAATGTATTCCTTCATGACCCCATGGTATTGTGTGCCTTTTCCCTACCCCAATAATGCAGGGATTTGCAAACCTAAACAGTGTTCATCCACCAGAGGGTAGACTGATTATTGAGGCTGATCTTACTTCTACTGATGGCTTTAATTTCTAGATAAACTACTGGAAATTGGGTAAATATGTGGGGAGCTGCACTCACATTTGCCATTACAAGATGGCGCTGACAGCTGTGTTCTAAGTAGTAAATAATCTGCACATGTGCAGGGGCAGTTTTCCCACCATGTGCTTTGCCTTTCTCGTGATGACAACTGGGCCAATGGGCTGCAGCCAATCAGGGAGTGACACGTCCTAGGCGGAGGATAATTCTCCTTAAAAGGGACGGGGTTCTGGCACTCCCTCTCTTCGTCTCTTCGTCTCTTTCTCTTCGTCTTTTCCTCTGCTCTCTTCCTCTGCTCTCTGCCTCTCTCCCTCTCTGCCCCTCTCTCTGCCTCTCTCTCTGCGTCTCTCTGCGTCTCTCTCTTTCTTCCTCTCTGCCTCTCTCTGCCGAGCTCTTCCTCTCTTGCTTCTGAGTAAGCAATAAAGCTTTGCCGCAGAAGATTCTGGTATGTTGCGTCTTTCCTGGCCGGTTGCGAACGCGCGTAAGATAAATACTCAGAATAATTTACTGAAATGGGTCCACAAAGTTATGGTAAACCTAGAAAAGGATGATAAAAATGACTTCATTGTGGAAATGAGAAAATAGCTAGTGACACAGAAAACATTTTCTGATGTCATTAAGAAAACTACATAAAGCCGGCCGTGGTGGCGCATGCCTTTAATCCCAGCACTCGGGAGGCAGAGGCAGGCAGATTTCTGAGTTGGAGGCCAGCCTGGTCTACAAAGTGAGCTCCAGGACAGCCAGAGCTATACAGAGAAGCCCTGTCTCAAAAAAACAAACAAACAATAAAAACCAAAAAAAACAAAAAACAAAAAAACCAAAAAACAAAAAATACAAAAACAAAAACAAAACAAAAAAACAAACAAACAAAAGAAAACTACATAAAACCACAAGGAAATTTTTAAAAAGCTGGTTCTGTGACTTATTTTATTCACTGTCACTAATTTTTGATATATTCAATTTACTAGGAGGGTCAAGGCTGTCTAATAAAAACTATCCAGAATATTAAAAGATTTATTTTCCTTTTGTGAAAAGTATTAATGTAAAAATTTATATATATAGCTAATAATACTTGTGCTGGGAAATCACATAATTTACATAGTTTTAGACCAAAAGCAATACATAATACGTTTTAAAATTGTATTTAACAAATAGATTTGGATTACTTTTAAAGATAAAACATTATTTTAAATCTACTAACTAATTTAGCGGATTTAATGTGGCAAATTTAAGATCAGAAATAATATTGTGTCCTGATACTGTGTCGACACATTTCCTTATATACAGCAGAAAGATTTCAAAGTGAATGTTAGCAGGTATAAAAAAGGGGGGGGCAGTCAGTAAGAAAGACTGATATATTCATCATCTCTCCTGTGCTTACAGAAATGGAAAGCATATTTTAAGTGGGATAATTTCAGTGGAATTTTTACAGCATTAGAGTACCACAGACTTTAAGGAAAGTATCTGATAAAGCAGAGAGAAGAGGAAATGGAACATTCGTAGGCTGGAGATAAATCTAGACTTGCTACAACCAAAGGCAGACATTGGAATAGTGTCGTAAAGATATTCTCATTTCTCCCCACTGACAACTGTAACACACAGGCATGATTAATCATAGTAGAAGACTTGGAAAAGGAAGACAAAGTATAGACAGGTTAAATGCCATAAAATGACAGCTAATGACAGTGACTCAGAAATAGCAGATGGAGCTCATGTTTATAGATCGCCAATAGCAAGGAATCTCCAGGCACTAACAAGTATAAAGCTAATCAAAGGTGCAACAAACCTTCACAGTCGAAATGAATTGTGTAGGGAAAAGAAGACCAACTATTTATATCACAGAAAGGCCAGCTCTCAACAGGTACCACATTTGTATCAGTGGCTGTGACTTAAGTCCATAGTAGGCCTGTCCCCACTTTCACAGAAGGCAACAGTTCTAGAAGAATGGATGATTTTTTGAATGATAATGTTAGCATTTAAATGATCTTAAGACTCCAGTAAAATTAAATGTATGCATGGACACATCATTGTTTTGTTAGTTCTTTGAGAATTTTGTACTTCTTCTGATCCATCCACTCTGTCTCCCAACTTTTCTAAGATCAATCTCGCCTTTCCTACGTACTCAACTTTGTGTTCCTGTTACTTTTTTTTATTCCATCAAGGCTAATTTGAACTCAGATATTCTTGGATGCAGGGACCTTCACTGGAGGGTGGTAGATTTTAACCAGAGGATACACTCTTAGGGAAAATAAAAACAAAAAACCGGACTCTCCCAGGAGTTAACAATTGTCAACAGGGATGGGTACTTTGTATCCAGCTCCCCTCCCCATGCTGCGGTTTGTTCTGGCTTAGACCTGCACAGGTCCTGAACATGCTGTCACAACCACTGTGAGTTCCTATGTGCAGCTTTTCTACTGTATCCAGACGACACTGAGTCTGGATTCAGTGTCACTGATTCCTTCCCGTCATCGATTGCCTCAGACTCTTAGGCTCTTCCAGGCTTCTCTTCCCAAAATGATCCCTGAGCTGTGGGAGGGGGGCTTATGGTATAATGTATTCCTTTTAGGGCCAAACATCATGCAGTGTCTTAATCTCTGCATCTTGGCCAGTTCTGCGTTTCCACATTAACCGTCATCTACTGCAAACAGAATCTCCTCTGGTGCGGGTGAAGGGATGCATTAATTAATCTATTGCTGGAATAACTCATTAGGAGTCAGTTTAATACTATGTCCACGTAGCAGAATAGTAGGTTCTGCTGAGATGTGTTACATTTGCCCTTGAAAGTGCACATCCCGATTCAATACAGCCTTCAATTAAAAATGGTCCTCTCCTCGTTCTTGATAAGGAGTGGCAGGCAATGCCTTAACAATTCAGCCATTGCCAACTTGGCACATGATAAATACTGCGAGGCTATATTAAATATTAAAATATTTGGATGGAATGACTTTTGCATAGGCCTGGCCCAGGCTAGAGTGGGTCATGATTACTTTTACGTTTGCATCACTAAGACAAGCGAAGAAATGGATCTTCCGTTAACCATGCGTTGACCTTCCAGCCACATCCACAGGCTTATGCATACCAGTATAGTATAGAAATTGCACGTACAATAGAAGGCAAGTGATGGAAAAGGGACATGTAATCCACAAAGAAACAGGTTAAGGTAATTGTCTTTACTCCCCCCACCCTTTCCCGCCCCACTTTTATTTTCCAGCTTCATCTCTCTGTCCCTCAACCCTGGGGACAGCTGTGGGTTGCAAGCTAAGTGCTGGAATGAAGAGTGATTGAGCTGGAGCTGAGGTCAAGGAGGATCTCTACTCCAGAATCATTGCTGCAACCTCCCCTGCCATTTCCCTGGCTCTTAGGCAGCTTCTCCTGGTGCAAATCCCCTGCAAAGACACTGAAGCAGCAGCCCGAAGTTGCCGGGCGCAAGGCTCTGGAGGCATTGGCTCAGGAACTTTTCACGTCATTCCCGGCTCCAGAGCCCCTAGTCGCGGCGGCGCAGCCTTTCCCACCGCGGATCCTCAGTGCTCATGGGGCAGGCGGAGACAAGCTTGCAGCACTGAGCCGAACGGGACCAGTCCGTGATGTCCAGCACCAAACTGGAGGATTCCCTCTCTCGTCGCAACTGGTCATCTGCTTCAGAGCTGAATGAAACTCAAGAGCCGTTTTTAAATCCCACGGACTATGACGACGAGGAATTCCTGCGGTACCTGTGGAGGGAATACCTACACCCGAAAGAATATGAGTGGGTCCTGATCGCAGGGTATATCATCGTGTTCGTTGTGGCTCTCATCGGGAACGTCCTGGGTGAGTCTGGTCTCCGGCAGCCTTCCAAAAGGGTTGTCACCTCCCCTCAGCCCAGGCTGCAAGGCTGGGAGACCCCTCCCTTCTCCTGGGGTGCAAACAAAGAGGTCGCTGCTCTTGGCTGAGGTTTCTAATAAATTTTTTTTTTAAGTTTTCTGAATTTACAAACTAGGAGGGATCTCTAGAAGGATTATTCTGTTTGTTTGCAGAGAAAAGAGGGAAACTGTTTCTGTTTGAGAACCAAGAACACAAGCGCAAGGAGAGGGACAAGGACCTCCAGGTGGATTTGCTGAGTGTAGGGGAATCTGTAATGCTTTTGTGCAGGCTGGGTGGGTTTACTGGGGAGGACTTGCACCCGCAGAAACTGATGAAGTCATAAGGCCTTCGTGAGCTCGGTGGCACGTCCTTTAGCAAGGAGGCTTAGGCTCGGGTTAAGAAGTGGTAACGAAGGGGCAGAGTGGAGGCAAAGGCAGACAGAGGAGCGCGCTCCATCGCAAAAGCAGAATTAAACAGAAGCGGTGCCTGGAGCCGCAGGAGGAAGGAGGAGCATCCTAAAAAGTACCCCGGAGCTCACTCTCACCATCCATTCAAGCATTCATTCATGCATACATGCATGCATTCATTCATTCAACCAATGCACACCACCGCGCAAGTGGTTGTTATCAGTTTCAGAAAAATATTTTTACCAACTGATTCTTTTTCTTACAACAAGATTAAGCTTAATGTCAGAGTCTGTCTTGGTCTGTGAGAGCACAGGTTCTCTTGCGCGCTCATTACTATTCTCCCCACCACCATGTCTGAGGGACCAAGTGAGGGGTAAGGAAACTATAGGGACCGCGGTGATGGATTTATTAGGACAGGATGGGGAATCGCTTTCAAGACACGGAGCTTCTCCAGAGAGCTAGGGCTTAAATTGTGAATGGAAGGAGCATGTACCTTGATGAATGGAGAACAGGAGGCTTTTCGAATGCAGAGGGCAGTGTGGAGGAAATCTGTTGAAAATGACAGGAGGAGGCAGGCAGTTTGGAGACAGTACTACCTTCTCAATAAGGCGGAGAGGTGAGTGAAAGGAAAGAGGCTGGGAAGCTGGGAAGTAAAAAAACAAAGGTTGTAACTGAAATGAAGGGCAGTAAAGAACTCGCCAGGCTATCCATCACAACCAATGCTTTTTCCTTCTCTTCGAAGTCACAGTGTAGATAAGCTGACAGTTCCTGACTGAGAGGGGCTCATTAGGGAGAATATTAGTCATGAGACTAGAAATCTCCAAGAACTTTAGCCCTTTGTTATTTTAGGATATTTTACTTTTTTGATTTTTTTTAAGATTAAAAATAAAGAGAATCTTCTTAGGATACAATGAAAGTGAAGGGACAGGTGAATGGATATGATTCAGCCTCTTGTTAGAAGAATGGTTTATCTTCTGGTTTCCACCTTGCCATCTACAGAGTCATAGGCTGTGCACAGAGCACTCTGAGCTCAGCAGCGCTTACCGCATGTGGCACGTACTTATTGCTAAGTGAGTGGTAGACACTGAACATGTGCCCTGAGTATCTACTTTTGCAAGACCACTTGACACATGCTCTCTTACTTAAATCTTAAAATAAAGTACACCGAAAGGAAAAAAAAAAACACTTATTAGAGGACATGATTCATATCCAGCCTCATTTTTTTCTGACCTCAGATCCAGCATTTGCTACTGTAATTCTACTCTAGAGCTAGAAAGCTTATACACAATGGATTCTCTGTGCGGGGTTGTCTGCAAAAAGCTTCCTTTTCTCTTCTGCATCTACATACGCTGCCAGCAAAGTACCACTATGATTCACTTCAGTAAAAGCAACAACAACAACAATAACAACAACAACAACCCAACTGTCTAGGAAGAGATATTACTGCTTTTAAATTCAAGAAAAGTGGTGCTTTTTGGTTTTTTGTTTTGTTTTGTTTTAAGAAGAAATAGTTATAAACCTTCACCATTTCCTTCCCAGTTTTATTTCAGGCTTAATGTTTTTGAGAAATGTGTTCTTCTTTGATGTTATTCCTGTTTGCATTTCATAGACCCTCTGTTGCAGAGTCTTTGCAGCCTGGTTACATAGTTCAGACATATATATTTGCTGGTTGGGGGAAGAGAAACATCACTGAGGCTACTTCATAGAGTCAACGAAGACAGCATTGTCCACAGCCTGGAGTCTTGAAACACTTCCATTCAGCTTAAAAGAAAGATTTACCCAAGGAACTCTACTCTGTAGACACTGACAGCTATTTCCCCAGGGAGTGAATTACACCTGAATAACATTGAAATCTCCTCTGGGGGAACTGAAACTCCTACACTACTGACATATTTCCTGAAAGTTGGAGAGGTTTGGGTTTGACATTTAAACAAATGAGCACTGTCATTGCTTACAGACTTCTTGATCTTTGATGTCACTGTCAAGTCTGCAAAATGGATTGGAACAAGAGTTACCTTTATTGCCTCATGGTACAAATAGCTCTACTTAGGGTATCAGGAGAGGTGACACCACTCATGTGGCATAAACAAAGGGATTCCACTCATGCAGAGGAAGCATAACGCAGTACAGGCAGGTCTAATTACTGACCCTCAGGTCCATACAACACGTACACGTTCATGTAGCTGACTACTTGAAAAATATCAACCTTGTTGAACTTACAAGTGTAATGCCATTAGCTAGAAGTCCATTCTCTGACAATGTCCTTTTGTAAAATGATATAGCAGAATACTGCCTAAGCAGAAAAGCAAAGTCTTGATCGTCCAGCCTCTTCTTTCTCATCCTGACAATCTCTCACCAACATTATGTCCCCACTTCATTATAAGGATGCTCCTTGCAGAGATAGAAAGCAGTTTCCTGGAAACAAATGACAAAGTCATTCACAAAAAGGTACAATTACTGTAAATGGGAGTTGATGAGTGTTTGTGTTCCAGCAGAAAGTCATATGCATGTCTAATTATGGAACTTTAAGTCCTAGGAAGCAGTAGGTGGTAAGGTTCTATATCATATAAACAAGTCCACTCATCTACATATTTAACTGATATATTTGAGCAATATTATATTTATAAAATTGATGTGCATAAAAAGGAAAAGTCTTCATAACACTAAAATAAGTAAATTAGATATAATCTTTAGCCATTGTTCCTAGAGAAAAAACCTGGATGGAAAGATATTTCTATTCATTCAAATATTAAATCCCCACGAAAATGCTCAATTCTCTGCCACTCTTCCCCTATCTGAATGATATTATTTCACTTGGGAAATTTCAAATCTCCCTGTCATTGCCTCAATATAGAAAGAGTAAAGCATTCCAACAATGAATAATCACCTAGACTTGCTTCTTGCTGCTTGTGTGTCCACTATCAAATTCTGAACTCTCCTCATCTACCCTTTGCTAATTATAAACCAAAGCTGATACTAGCTGCCTTGTAAAGGTCATATCACAAATAATACATAAATTCTTTCCCCTGATAAAAAGAACAACATGAGAACATATTTTTTTGAAAATAGTAAATACTAATTAACATTATGTTTTGTTTCTTTACTTCCAGTGGGTTTGTAGCCATCTTCTGCTGCCATTTCCCATCTTGATCTATGTGGCTCTTTCGGGCCTCTGTTCTCAGCCCATTCCTTAACAGAGGGTTTTCCTAAAAGAAATAAGTAAAATGGAGTTGGCCAAATTACTCTCCCTTTCTGTATCAGATCCATCTACCCATCCCCTTGGTATTGTCTACTTGACATTGCTTTTCTGTTTCTCCATGAAAGTTCTTCCTAATTATAGATTACCTTTTTTTTTCACAGATTATTCTTGTTGCATTATATCTTATTTGTTTGATCATCTGCTTGTTTATTGCATTTGCAGTTAGTCATTTGATCTACCATTGATAATGTTCTAAATAATTATTTATAATATGTTGATTCAATAAAGTTATACTACATTGGCACTTAAGGATCTAACCAGTAAAAGTGAAGGCAAATTCTATTTGTGAGATAGTACACACATATGTAATGTAGCCGTTTTCTACAGTTCATTTTGTATCCCAGAGGTTGTACTTGCAAAGTTACAACTCTACTCCCAGCCTCTACTTCAGTTAGGTTGATAAAATGTGATATTATTAGAGAAGACCCAGCCATCATGAGCATGTTTGTCACATATTTTGGTGAGGAAAAAATCACAATATCTTTCCCCAAGTTTACTCTTGTCCGACCATGGGAATTCTAGGGTATGTATATCAACTTACCTGAAAATCAAAAGTAGTAAGATACAGTGTATGGTGCTTAATCTAAAAATGAAACACAAAATGTCTCAACTTTCTGATTCTTTTACAGATTTTAGTGGGAGATGATAATTAATATCGTTGAAGAATTTTCATCATACAGCATTTTTAGCTCTGCTTGAAACTTTCCCATGCTAACACTTAAATTCACTGAGGTCTCACTAAGCTCTTCACGTTCAAAACCACCACCTCTGATGCTCTTTCTCTGGTGAAAGATAAGCCCACTGTTGCTTGTTCCCGCACTCTGGAGCTCCCTGCTCTGCTAGGGGTACTAGCTTTGATAAGTAATGACTCATTGGGATTGATCAGTCAGTAACATGCAACATGTAACATGTATGATTGATGCCTTTATCCCCCATTCCTTTTCTCACACTAAAGTTCAGTTACACAGAAAGTGGCAGCACTAAGTCTCAAATATGGATTTGTCAGAGCCAATGATCCATGTTGTAGTACTTCACACATCCTCTTTATCATCTAAGCTTGACAGGAGAAGCGCAGGTGAAGGGAGGGGACGGGCAATGCTCCAGTGCCCTCTAGACAGTGTGCAGTGCTGTCCTGGCATGTTGTCACGCTGTTTCTCTGATAGACTACACTTCTTCAGCTCTGAGAATGAGCTCATTTGATAAGCCAATCAAGGTCAGGATAGGGTTACATTACGAGAGAAAGTTTCAAGGTAAAATAGGTACTGCCAAAAATGCTTTTGCCTGTTCTGGAGAGCTGACTCACTGGGAAAAATGTTAGATAATTTTGGCTAGGGATTTTTTATGTTATTGAAAGTATTATTGCTAGACATAACGTAAGACCAGAAACCACTTAAAACCTGATGTAATCTGGAGACCCTTGTCCTTTCTCTTTATTTTCAAATATAGTGATACATTTAAAATATTAATATTTTGTTAAACAGATTTTAGTTATTAATTTGACTATGTAGATTTGATAGTTAATTTACATTGAATTCCTCATCATTAGATCTTCATAATCTAACTCCTCAAATTAAGTATCTGTTTTGTTCTTTTATTCTCATTTGTATATCACTGTCATTGAATCTTTGATAGCAACTTGCCTTCAACAGTAAATGCCCAGAAATCAAGTATAATATTTGTAGAGTATTTATTCTTCTAGAAATCCTGTGATACTTTGTCTTCATTACTCATTGGAGCACCTTTCTGAGGTAGGTTGTATTTAATTTAAGATTCAAGGTCTTGTGAGGCACTATGAAAGAAAAGCATCAGATAGAATTATCCTGTAGGTGGTTGCTCGGAGTGAGAACAACTGTCCATTTCCTATCAGTCCAGAGCGCCAGATCAGGAGCACAGTGACCTTTTCCCAGCCCTCTGCTAAACCGTCTTTGATACCTGAATTTGTCAGTACAGTGGGAACACATTCACATTCAATCAAATGCAAGAACTTGTGAAAATAAGATGATTTCAATGTTGTCTTAGTCAGGGTTTCTATTCCTGGACAAAACATCATGACCAAGAAGTAAGTTGGGGAGGAAAGGGTTTATTCAGCTTATACTTCCATACTGCTGTTCATCACCAAAGGATGTCAGGACTGGAACTCAAGCAGGTCAGGAAGCAGGAGCTGATGCAGAAGCCATAGACGGATGTTCCTTACTGGCTGGCATCCCCTGGCTTGCTCAGCCTGCTCTCTTATAGAACTAAGACTACCAGCCCAGAGATGGTTCCACCCACAAAGGGCCTTTCCCCCTTGATCACTAATTGAGAAAATGCCTTACAGTTGGATCTCATGGAGGCATTTCCTCAACTGAAGCTCCTTTCTCTGTGATAACTCCAGCTGTGTCAAGTTGACACAAAACTAGCCAGTACAAACATCTTGCTTTGAAGGAAGAAATAACTATAAGGTCTTGAAAGACCAAAGTCTTTCTAGTCATCAATTGTTTCTGTAGGCAGACTAACATGAAGACTTTTGTCTTAGTTATTTTCCTATTGCTATGAGAAAATACTATGACAAAGGAAACTTACAGAAGAAACCATTTGTCTGGGACTTACAGCTTCAGATGGCGAGTCCATGACCACCACAGCAGGAACCATGGTGGCATACAGGCAGGCATGGCACTAGAGCAGTAGCTGGGAGCTTAAATCCTGATCCACAAGCAGAAAGCAGAGAGTGGGAGTACTAACTGCAAATGTTAGTTCTGGGCTAAAGAAACCTCAAACTCAACCCCAAGTAACACACCTCTTCCAACAAGGTAACTCCTCCTAATTCTTCCTAAGTCCCACCAGGGAGCACCAAGCATTCAAATTATCAGACTATGGTGGCTGTCTTAGTTAGGGTTCCCATTGCTGTGAACAGATACTATGTACTTAAAAGGACAATATTGAATTGGTTGACTCACAGATTCAGTCCATTATCCTCAAGGTGGAAGCATGGCAGCATCCAGGCAGGCATGGTGCAGGAGTTCTATATCTCCTGCTGAGAGTTCTACATCTTCATCTGAAGGCTGCTAAGAGAAGATTCACTTTCAAGCAGCTAGGATAAGGGTTTTGAAACCCAAGTCCACGGTGGCACACCTACTCCAACAAGGCCACACCTTCAAATAGGTAAGCCACTTCAAATTGAGTAAGCCACTCCCTGGGCTAGGCATACTCAAGCCACCACATTCAACTCCCTGGCCTCCATAGGTTTGTTCAAACATGAGTCTGAGGGGGCCATACCTAAACATACCATAATTCAAAATACATTTAGTTCAACTTCAAAAGTGCCCATTATCTATAGCAGTCTCAACAATGTTAAAAGTCCAGAGTCTCTTCTGAGATTCATCCAGTCATTTAACTGTAATCCCCAAAGCTAGACAGGCAAACAGCTGAGCAAACTCCAAACTCCGACATCTCCATGTCTGATGTCAAAGCAGTCTTCTGATCTCCAGTTCCTTTCCCATCTTTGCTGACTCCAACAAACTTCTTTCTCCTGGGCTGGTTCCACTTCCTGTTAGCAGCTTTCCTTAGAAGATATCCCATGGCTGTGGCATCTTTAACATCTTGGGCTTTCCAAGGCAACTTCAGTGTCCCAGCAGCTTCTTGTTCCAATGTCTGGGATCCACACATGATCTTCTAGGCTTCTCAGGAGGGCTTGTATCACTTCTCCAGCTCTTCCCTCTGTAGCACTGTAGGCTCTGGTTAACTCCACTCCACTGCTGCTGCTATTCCTGGTGATCATCCCATGGTACTGGCATCTCCAACACCAATATTGGGGGCTTCCACTGTAACTAGTCTCTATTGTACTTCACCAATAGTCTCTCATAGGCTCTCTTCGTGGTGTCAAGCCTCAGCTTCTTTGCATGATCTCTCATACCTTCAAAACCAGTACCACTTGGGTGAGTCTTACACATTACCAAGTCCAGATGCAGGGCACGGAACAAGCTTGGCATTTCTGGAACACAGGCTTCTTTGTTTTCTCAAAAAACACTTCCCAGATTTCACTTCAGTGATGATGGTCTCTTCTTAATCACTGCTATTTTTTTTTTTTTTTTTTTTTTTGCTCCAGCTAACCAGCATCAATTACTAAAGTAGTTCCTTCTATTCTAAACTCTAAGGCAAAAGTTTCTTGCCTAAACTGCCAAACTCTGCTGTTTACTGGAGCTAGAACATGATCCCCCTTGTTCTGTTACCAGCTTTCTGTTTTCCAAATCCCTCACTGCCTAAACTTGACTGTCCTGGAATTTGGTCTCTAGATTGACCTTGAACTGCATTCTTTGTCTCCTGGGATTAAATGTGTCCACTACCACACCTGGATTTAAGTTTTTCTTTATCTAGAACTTGCTCTGTCCCAGGATGGCCTTGAACTCAGAGATCTGCCTGTCTTTGACTCCTGGGATTAAAAGTAAGAACCACCATGCCTGGAACTAAATTTAGCTGGGCAGGATCTTGCCCCAAGGTAACCAGTCCCTTAATTCAACTGAAGACAGGATTCAGCTCCATTTCATTTCCTGGTGCCCCTTTAATATTCAAGCCATATATTTCATATTTTTCCTTTCCAAACTTGCTATGCTTGTGTTCTGTTCAAAATGCTCTTCATGAGACTTAACCAGAGAACAAAGTCTCTGCTGGGCTTATTTGGAGACTTATTTTGTCAATACAATTAATATAAATCTCTACCTTAAGCCAGGCATGGTGACTCACACCTTTAATCCCAGCACTCAGGAGGCAGAGGCAGGGGTATTTCTGAGTTTGAGGCCAGCCTGGTCTACAGAGTGAGTTCCAGGACAGTCAGGGCTACACAGAGAAACCCTGTCTCAAAAAACCAAAAAAAAAAAAAAAGAAAGAAAAAGAAAAAGAGAAAGAGAAAGGAGAAAAACAAAAACAAATAAATCTCTACCTTAGCCTCAGGTAGACTCTTCAGATAATATCAAAAGGCAGCCACATTCTTCACCAAAATATCACAAGAATAGTCTCTTGGCCACATATTAAAATTCTCCTCTGAAACCTCTAGAACCAGGCTTCTACAGTTAAAATTATCTTCAACACCAATCTCTTCCATATTCTTAGTAGGACAGCCCATTACTGCTTTCCAAATCCAAAATCCCCAAATCTACATCCTTCCAAACAAAAGCACAGTCAGACCCATCGCAGCAATACCCCAATCCCTGGTACCAACTTCTGTCTTAGGTAGGGTTCCCATTGCTGTGAACGGACACCATACCATGACCAAGGCAACTCTTAAAAAGGAAGACATTTAATTGTGTCTGGCTCACAGGTTCAGTCCATTATCATCAAGGTGGGAGCATGGTAGATTCCAGGCAGGCATGGTTCAGGAGTTCTACATCTCCTGCTGAGAGTTCTACATCTTCATCTGAAGGCTGCTAAGAGAAGACTCACTTTCAGGCAGCTAGAATGAGGGTTTTGAAACCCAAGTCCACAGTGGCACACCTACTCCAACAAGGCCACACCTTCAAATGCTGACATTCCTGGGCTGGGCATACTCAAACCATTACAGGGCCCATTCTCATTTAAACCACTAAAATAAGGTTTGGTCTGAATAACAATTCCCTGCCACAATAGCAAATAAGCCCTGAATTTTCCTTGTCTCAGACTGCATATATATATATATATATATATATATATATATATATATATATATATGATTTTTAAAACTACTTATGTGTGTGTGCTTTTGAAGGGTTATGTGCATCACAAAGGCCAGAAGGGGATGTTAAAAATTCTCTGGAGCTGAAGTAGCAGACTTGTGAGAGACTTCATGCAAGTGCTGGGAACTAGATCACCATCCTCTGTGAAAGATGTCTGTAATCTTAACCACAGAGCAATTTCTTCAGAACTTTGTCGTGATAATTTAACAAATGATGTGGGTCAGAAAGTCTGTTTTACTCAATACCTCATGGTCCAAGCATCTACTGTGTTTATATACCACCTTAACCCCTGGCACTTCCAATATAGCTTCTAATATCTCTGCTTCCTAGTGTTCATACCTTGTCTCTTCCAAATTGGCATCATCTTTGTTTTGGTCTGGATGACAACAGCAAACAGAATGCATATTTTCTCACTTGCTCTTAAGTATTTCTCTCCGAGGCAAGCCTACTCAGGGTATGTCTGAACTCCTTCCACAATCCAGAGAGAAAGACTTTTAACAACTTTATGTGTGACCTTGACAGCAAGATCCCTCATTTCTGAGAGGGGCCATTTGAGAAGACTGTGACAGACTCCTGATCCAGCTTGACTGACACTTAATGACAGACTCAGAAACAGAGTTGTCCATCCAAACTCCATACCAATAACTGGCCCTCTGAAATTGAGAATATACTTCAGTTATCTTAGGCCATTAGATTTTTAGGTAAGTTGATGTGTATATCCTAAAGTACACATGGTAGAATAAGAGTGAACTAAAAATTAAAAAAATATATATACATATTCTTTAACCAAAATATGATGTGAAAAAGTGACAATCATGCTCATAATTATTGGGCCTCACTTAACATTATATTTTGTCAACCTAATTGCAAAGGAGCCTGGGAGATGTGCATCATTCTCACAGAAAAGGTATGATACTAAATGGTATTTTTAATTGGCATAAAGTCAGAATAAGGGAAATGAGAGAAATTCCGTACCCAGCAGCATCCCATTAAGATAAGCTGACCTACTGATGCATAGTTTTCTATCTCTTAACAACAAAGTTAGCTGAAAATGTTGAGAGTTTTTATGCCAGTCACTGTACTGTTGAGCGGACAAAGAAGACATGAGAAAAGCATGCACTGCAGGAGAGAAAGACATCCAACTGCCTCACTATGATATGGCAAGAGCTATGGTGGAAGAGTGCGCAGAGAGTAACAGAAACACCTGAGAAGACTGTAAGCTTCTTCGCATGACTAGGTAGTGTCTTAGTCACTGTTCTATGGCTGTGAAGAGACCCCCATGCCCATGGCAACTCTTATAAAGAAAATCTTTTGACTAGGGATGGCTTACAGTTCAGAGGCTTAGTCCATTATCATCATGTCTGGAGGCAGGCAGGCAGGCAGGCAAGGTACTGGAGAAAGAGCTGAGAGTTTTATACCTGGATTGGCAGGCAGCAAAAGTGGCATGCTGGCCAGGTTTGAGCTTTTAACATCTCAAAGCCTCGCCCATAGTAACATACCTCCTCCAACAAAGCCACACCTACACCAACAAGGCCACACCTCTGAGTAGTACCACTCCCTATGGGCCTGGGGGCCATTTTATTCAAAGCACCACAGGTAAAGAAAGAAAAAGAAGACTCCTAACATGAGTATTAATGAGTGAATTCAAGTTGCCTGGATAACAAAAATTGGGTAAGGATATTCTAACCAGAGAAAACAGCATAAACAAAATCAAAGAGACGTGAACTACAGAACTAATGTTACCACAGATAAGGAAAGACTGCAAATAAGTCTGGGTTATGATGAGGCATGGACCAAGAACAGCCTGTGCACTATGCCTAAGGTCCAAGAGTTTTGATGAATGTTTCTCTCTAGGTTAGCAACACTATAAACTTTAAAATTTCTGAAAGCATGAGTAGTTTTAAAACTTTTGTTTTTTATGATTCATAATGAAAGCACAGCAATGATTAACATTGAAGTATCCTGGGCAGACTCAGTAGGTAGAGGATCTGCTGCCAAACCTCATGATATGATATGACAGGAGAAAACTGACTCCCACAAGTTGTCTCCTAACCTCAATGAGAACATGGTGGCAAGTTCATAACCATACACAACACAGATACACATCTACATGAACAAAAAAAAATAAGCAGGATATTGTTATAAATTTATAATATCCTTCTCTAAATTGTCAGTGTTTTGAATTTCCCAAGCTCAAGAGGATATTTTTAATTAGTACCAGTATGAATAAACTAGCCTTTAAGAAAGTAAAAACTCAGAACTTGATACCACACAGTTGAGTCATGGAACGTGGAGAAATCAAGTTGGTCCCGACCTGGAGAGTCATCCCTTCTGGATAACTTTCATAGTGATGGCAGTCATAATTCATACTTCTGAATGATTAAAAATAATCACTTGTCCAGCTGAGTGTTCTGGTTATAAAGTCCCTAGCTAATGAGCTGTTTGGTAATTGATAAGTATAAAAAGAGTGCAGTGATTTTCTTTAGAAGTATAGGCCCAAGAAAGTTGACCACATTCCAATACATGGTCTTACACACAAGAGTATATAAGCATCAGTAATTGGACTCTATGGATTTATTTTTAAAAATCATCTGAGGACCCACATTGGGCAATTATAGAATGGGCAGTAGATCTGGATGGAGATGGAAGAGAGGAATGAATGTGATCAAAAATAATGCATGAAATTCTCAAAGAATTAAAAACATGTTCAGTAATACAGAAAGATAAATACATGGAGATAAATCTATTATATTTATTTATTTACTTATATATGTATGTATGTATATATGTATGTATGTATGTATATATGTATGTATTTTTGGTACTAGGACTGAACTTGAATCTCCATATATGATCAAGTATAAACTGTATCACTAAAAGGATTTCTAGCCCAACTTTGTTCTGATTTTTAAGGACACATACATTTCAAAAGAATTATGTTATAATTACTGAAGCAATAATTGAAAGGTACCATTTAAGACATCTCTTTCCAGCAGTGCAAGCCCTTCAGCATCACTCAGGGGCTCATACCAGGAAACCATTTTCTCCTCTAGGAAACTTAGAGCTGCAATAGTTCAAGGTTTTTGTTTTTGTTTTTTTTTTCTTCAAGAAAGTACACCAAGATCTTACTAGAAAATATTCTATATTGCTGCAATATCTGTGACTACATAATGTACAAACCCTTCACTTCAACTATCTTTGCTTCAAAACAATCCCTAGTTGCATTTATGACTCTACAGGTACACTTGAATTTCACATTCTAACTACAGGATAAGAGCTGATCCCAAATGTCACCATGACTCCAAAGTTTTGTTAGGCAAGCACATCTTTACCTGAGCACAAGGTGTTTCAAGTATGCCAACAGAGGCTCAACTTTGGGAACTTTCCATAATGTACAAGTAGATCATATTAACTGTGAACTTTTCACTGTATAAAAAAAATGGAAAAAGAAAGGAAGGAAGGAAGGAAGGAAGGGAGGGAGGGAGGGAGGGAGGGAGGGAGGGAAGGAAAGAAAGAAAGAAAGAAAGAAAGAAAGAAAGAAAGAAAGAAAGAAAGAGAGAGAAAGAGAGAGAAAGAGAGAGAAAGAGAGAAGGAAGGAGGAAGAAAGAAAGAAAGAAAGAAAGAAAGAAAGAAAGAAAGAAAGAAAGAAAGGAAGGAAGGAAGGAAGGAAGGAAGGAAGGAAGAAAGAAAGAAAGAAAGAAAGAAAGAAAGAAAGAAAGAAAGAAAGAAAGAAAGAGAGGGATGCTGGAGAAGTGAATCAGCCACAGAATACAGAGTACTCAGATAAAGAAAATGGAAATGAAAGAGAAGAAAAGAAAAAAATAATCTCACTTCTGGTGAAGTATAAGATCAACATTGATGATCGTTGGATGGTTCCAAAAACATAATTTAATAGAGAAAAAGAGAAACAAAAGTAACTCTCTGGTTCTTGCTCTTAATTTTCGGGAATTTTAATAAAAAAAAATTAAATCCAAGGTGCAGTTTTGTCACAAGAAGGATAGTATCACTAAGTCTAACAGCTATCAATCAAAGCAACCTTCTCAACAGTGTTCATTGTTGGCAGTCAGTGAACTACAGTACAATTTAAAGAATTTGCTTTGGGGAGCTATTGTATTGCCTTAACTACATAATTCTTCAACAGAATATTTATAATAGTCCAACTTAGTCAGTCCTTGAGTAACAATGATGACAGAGCTATTACCTCTCCTTCCCTAGGTGGCAACATCCAGTGTCAGAGAGTTGCTGCTGTGTTAGTTTTCTGAATAGCTTCTCATTCCTAAACAGTGACTTACTTCTTCATTCTATTATCCACATTTATCCTTGGTATGCATATGTTAGTCTGTACAAGTTGAAAGTGTCTGTGGGTGCTTCCTCTAGCTTCTCCATTGGGGGCCCTATGTTCTATCTTATAGATGACTGTGAGCACCCACTTCTGTATTTGCCAGGCACCGGCATAGCCTCATACGAGACAGCTATAACAGGGTCCCTTCAGCAAAATCTTTCTGGCATATGCAATAGTGTCTGTGTTTGGTGGCTGATTATGGGATGGATCCCTGGGTGGGGTAGTTTCTGGATACCCCATCCTTTCGTCTTAGCTCCAAACTTTGTCTCTGTAACTCCTTTCATGGGTATTTTGTTTATAGGGAACTTACTAGAGGGAGGGATGAGGGGAAGACACAAAATAAGGAAAACAAGTAAGGTAAAGATGCTACTTTTTCCCTCTTGGTAAAAGGACTTCTTACAACTACTCTTAAGGGTAGAGTGTCATCAGCAACACAGGAACTCTCTGAAGATTATGGGTTACAAGTTATATATCAAGGGATATATTTAGCATCCAAGTGGAAACAAAAGCAGCAAAGCTTTATAGAAGACTCAGTCTTGTATAGAAGGGAGGGGCAAACAGAAAAAAAAACCTACAATGTCTTACAGCAACATGGTAATTTTCTAGGATTATTTAATTTGGAGCTATTTCCTTTCCTTATTTCATTCAGCAAATATTTATTAAACACCCACAACATGCAATCTCTTTTATTTCATTCTGTAGAGGAAATCGAGAAGCTAATGAGATATGACCCTTACCTACAAGGAATTTATAATTGTATGTTTGAGTCTAAGTTGTATATAATAGAGTACAGTGTGGTAGAAATTGAAGAGGGAACTGTAAAGTTGAAGGGACAGCAAATCTGACGGTGTCAGATTCTCCACTAAAAAGAAATGGTGTAATGCTCTGTTTGTTGACATGTGGGTATACTTCTGAAACATTCTGAGGGTACAAAACATTCCGGTAAAGCTGATAAAGTAGTAAATTGAAATAAATTGGAAATACATCATAATTGTCCAGAAATCTGGCCAAAAAGCGATGCAGAAATCCCACAAAGCCTTCGTTTTCATGTGCTTCTTGACAAATTTAGCATAATACTTGTTTTGACTCTGAATTTCTTCCTATGTTGTTTTGTGGGTCCTTATTTTGTATTTCTTTTCTGTAGTTTTGGGCAATGGTAGATTGAAAGAACAAAACCGCCATTTTAATATCTGACAAAATGGACTTCAAGCCAAACCCAAATTGTCTGTGGACTTTAAAGAACACACAAACTGATATGAAAAGATAGAGAGGAGCACTACACACCCATCGAAGGAAAACCCTGCCAACAGGATATTGCAATTCTAGACATTCCCTAGACTAGTTTTTAAATGACTTTGTTGTCACGTGTGAGAGTTCAGCAGGAAGATCAATTTGGAGCAGGGTAAGAACGAAGATGTGAGAGACCTGACACTGACAAGCCTGCTCCAGACTCTGCAGGACAAGTATTATTAGGGTAAAGTTCACACAGCAGATGACTAGGAAGATAATGAAACAAATACAGAAGATACTTACAGAGCTGGAAGTTGGCAGCTCATCAGACATGAGAAGCACAAGGGTAAAAAAAATTGCACTGGACAGTAAATATACAGTTTTAGCCAAAGAAAGTATGTTGCTCTCATCATCTTTTTATTAATGTAGACGGAAAGACTGTAAAGAAAATAAGGTATGGTGGGTAGAAGGAGGAGGAGAAGGAAAAGAGGAGAGGAAAAGAAAAGGAGAAGGAACTTGGCAACAAGGGTTGGAGTCACCATTGCTAGGGGAATGTCAACATGGGATCTCCCAGCTTCAAAGGAGGCTCACATCCCACATGCCATGCACAGTATATTTGCACTCTATTTCCTTGTAGTGTGATTGTATAATGTATATATTTTATTCCTTCATTCTTATATATGCTGAATTGTAAAATTATATAAAGTAAACAAATATGACGAGGTGCTTTTTTAAATTATTTTAACTAGCATACAAAGGTAACAGGATCTTTGTAATTCCTTTCTTTTTTTTTAATAACACATACTCATTGACAATTGCATGCATGCATTCTGACTAAACATAAAACTATATTCTCATTTCCTCTCACACTCTCCATCTCTTCCTTCCTACAAGTCCACTTCTTTCTGCCATGTACTTTTGGTTTAGTTTTGTGGCACAGGTGAATGAAGGCTGTCGTGTGTGCATGCTTGTGGCTCTATCATCCATGGGAGCATGGGGCCCACTAATGATAATACCACTGAAGACAATGACAGTCCTTCCAGTATCCATCAATGATCAATAGTTCTTCGGGGAGGGCATGGTCCTATGATCCTTTCCACTAGCTCTGACTGAATATTGAGAGGCCCAGTGCAGAGACCCACAGCTGCAGTGAGTTAATAATTGCAGCATCTGTCATACCAAAGAGACAGCGCTTCACACCCTTCCTTCTCATCACCTGCTTCTTATATGCTTTTCTGTTCCCTCTTCTGTAATGTTTACTGGTCCATGAAAGGGTGATATTGGTGTCCCGTTTAGAGCTGAACACTCGCCAGTGATTTATTTCAGCTCATTGAACAGCTAAGAGTCTTTTCATTTACATACATTGTTGCAAAAAGGATTTTCTCTGATCAAAGGCTGAGAATAACACCTATCTAAGTGTGTAAATATAAACATTTAGAAGGCTGTATAAGTCATGCCCATTTTACAATATAACAGTAGTAAGCAATCCCTGGTGTCTACGACCTCCCCAGTCATGAATATTTGAGTTTCCAGTACAAGGCATGAATTCTCTCTGAAGGAGCAGGTCTCAAATCTAAGCAGGGAATGGTTGGTTAATCCCACTGTTGTACCAATCGGTACAAACTTGCCTGGGAGGTGCATTCTGTAACACTCTAGATTTACCAATGAGTAACATTGTTGATTCCTGTTCTACCCTGGTTGCCATATAACATCTCCGGCAGTACAAGAGTCAGCTAGAAGATATGAAAGATTCCAGTTCAGTTCCAGCTTGATTTTCCTATCACCTGCAAAAGAGGTTTGTGATCTCTTCATCAGTAGGGTCGTGTTATCTAGTCTGGTTGAGCAACCAAGATCAATGGTAATACTCTTCTCTGTTTGGAGGTCTACAAAAGCATACCTGACCACCATTCCAAACACCTTTCTTCACACCCCAGTCCTTATATGACTGCAATGGTTAGTGATAATTGTCACTCAACAATTAGAAGGTACACCTGTGAGGAATTATTTAGATGAAAATTAGCCTCTGAGAAAGCCAATGAGGGGTTTTATTCATCCTTGAGTTATGTGAGAAGACACAGCTTAATTGTGGGCGGGAGCATTTGGATCCTAGACTACATAAAATGGAGAAGGCAAGCTGAGCACTGCGTGCATGCATTAGTTCACTTTGCTCTGCTCTTGCATGCGCATGAAATATCCCCAGCTTCCCAAAGCTTCTGTTACTTCATTTCCTGGTCTTGATGAACTTTAACCTGGAATTGAGAGCCAAGTTATCTTTTCTCTCATATGCTGTTTTTTGAGCAACAAGGAAAAGAAATTTTCTTTCTTCTGATTGTAGTTTCTTGCTATTACAAATAGAGAGCAATTAAAAAAAAGAGTATCAGTATCTCTGATATGATATAGGAGCCATTGAGTCTATATACTCAGGAGTAGCATAACTAGGTTGTATTAACTGCTTGAGAAATGTTACCACTGATTTTCATAGTGGCTATACCAGTTTAAACTTTCATTAGCAATAAATGAAGGTTCCTCTTTCTCCAGATTCTCTACAGGGATTGTTTTCTTGGGAATAGGAATTCTGTGTGGGGTGAGATAGACTACCCCACACAGACTACAAAAGTAGTTGTAATTTGCATTTTTCTTATGGCTAAGGACTTTGAATGCTTTTAAAAATATGTTTAATTTATTTAGTGTGTGTATTTGTATTTCTGTGTGTATGTGGGTGGGGTGCCTGGGTATCTTAGTACCCATGTGGAAGTCAGAGGACAGTTTGTGGGAGCTAGTCCTTTTCTATGATATAGGTCCTGGGAATCAAATTCAGGTAGTCCTGCTTGGTGGCAAGTGTTCTTACCTGCTGAGCCCTTCTTGGTTTTCTGGAACCTTGAGATACATCATTAGGTAATTAGATCTCTCTGATTTTTTTTTTTTAATTGGGAAGACTAAAGTTTGCATTAGTCCTGCTTTGGTTATATTCTAGAAGCTCTGGTAGTTTGTTCTATCATTTTCATTTGGTTCCAGGAATTAAAAAAAAAAAGTTCTTTCTGCATTCTTTAATGACATGCTTTTAATTCACAAGCATATTGTTTAACCTCCAAGTATATCAAGCACCTCTATAGTTTCTGAGGTTACACTTACTGGAGATTTCCAGTTTTATTCCTTAATGATCTGAAAGATTGTTATAATTATTTCAATTTACTTTTGATATTTGTTAAGTCTTGCTTTGTAGCCTATACTATACTCAATTTTAGAGAAGATACATGTGGGGTGGAAAAGAATATTTATCCCCTATCTGTGAAGTGGAAAATTTTGTATTTAAATTAAGTACAGTTGATCTATGCTATAAATCAGCCTTTAGGGTTCTTTTCTGACTTCATTTCTATAAGGTATATCCGGGTATGAAGGAAATCTGAATTCTTCTACTATTGTTTTAGGAACTGTGTGGTCTATTATTCTTTTATCATTTGTTTTATGAAACTAATAGCAAATGATTTGTTGTATAAATGTTTATTATAGTAATATATTTATTATTTTTTTCTTTTTACTGATATGTAATTGTCCTCTATGAGTCTTTTGATTAGTTTGGGGGTTGAATTCTACTTTATCACATATAAGATTAAAGTTGCCAACTTGTTCACAGTTTCAACTTGCTTCATAGATTGTTTCCAATCTCTGATTCCCAGCTTGGGGATATCTTTTCTACTTTGTGCACTTCTTCAGCCAATAGAGAGCTGGATTTTTTGGTCCCTTTTTGTTTTAATTTCAAATTTTTCATACACTATATTTTCATGATCTTCTTTCCCTTCCATGAGCACATCCCAGATGCCCTCCAGCTATGCTTCATATTCACCTATTTCATATTATTCCTCTTTCTCAAAACAACAACGACAAAACAAACAAGACCAAATACACATTGCACACAGAAAAAAGCACACACACACACACACACACACACACACACACAAATGCACACACATATAATGTTGGCCAGCTATCCCTGATCATTTTACCTCACCTGGAGTGTGGTTGCTACACCCTGTGTTACAACAGAAAACTGAGTTTTTTATTTCCAAGCAACTATCAGTCACAAAGACCTTCTCTGTTAGGGATGGGACATTGTATGGACTTCCCTTCTCTAGGCTTAGATTTTGCCTGCTCTAAACTTGGGTGGGTTTTGTGCATGCTATCAGTGTTTCTTTGATTTATACATTCATCAGCACATTTTTGTCTATAAAACACAGTTTCTTTGGAGTTACCTTCCCACCACTGGCTTTTACAATCTGTCTGCCTTCCCTTTCCTCTGCATTCCTGAGTTTTGAGGGGAGGAGTATGATACAGAAATCTTATTTAGACAGAGTGCTCTGAAGTCGTTTGCTCCCTGCATTGTCCATGTTTGGGTCTCTGTTAATTGCCAGCTGCTGTAAGAAGAAGCTTCTCTGATAAGGATTCAGAGATGCACTGATCAGAGATAGGTATAGCAATGCACCATTAGGAATAGTTTCCAAATTCTGGCTGTTATGAATAGACTAGCAATGAACGTAGGTGAATATGCGTCTCTGTAGTAGATGCAGTCTTTTGGGTATATGCCATAGAATGCCATACCTGTATCATTGGTAGATCAATTTTCAGCTTGTTGCGGAACCACAACATTAATTTCCTGTGTGGCTGTACCAGTTTGCACTCTCACTAGCAATGAATAAGTATTTCCCTTCCTTGAAGCCTCACCAGCATACAATGCTCTCATGTTTTATTAATCTTGGTCATTCTGACTAGGGTAAGATGAAATCTCAACATAGTTTTCACTTACAGTTCCCTGATGGATAAGGATATTGGACACTTTTAAGTGTTTCCCACCTGTTTGTGCTTCATTCCTTAAGAGCTCTGTTTATTTATATATTTTTGTTTGTTCATTTGCTTGTTTTTGTTTTGTGTTTGTTTGTTTGTTTGTTTGTTTGTTTGTTTTGACACAAGGTTATTCTGTGAAGCCCTGGCTGAACTCACTATGTAGACCAGGCTGGTTTTGAACCCACAGAAAACCACCTGCTTCTGCCTTTCGAGTGCTGGTATTAAGGTGTGTACAACCATGGCTTAGCTTCTAGACCCTATTTTTAATTGAGTTTAATTTATTTTCTTAGTGTTCAGATTTGTGAGTCCTTTGTATTCCAGATACTAACCCTGTGTCAGATGTAAAATTGGTAAAATAAATTTTCCCCAATTTATAGGCTGCCATGTTGTGTTGCTTCAGTGAATGAGTCATCTGCTGCACAGAAGTTTTTTAGCTTCATAGAGTCCTACATATTAATTATCAGTCTTAATGACTAAACATTCAGGGGAGTGTTCAGAAAGTCTTTTCTAGTATCAATAAGTTCAAGTCTATTCCACCACTTTCTCTTCTATCAGATTTAGGGATTCTAGTTTTATGTTGATGTCCTTGATCCATTTAGAACTGTGTTCTGTGCATAGTGATAAATATGGATGCATTCTCATTCTTCTATATGTAGCCATCCATTTTGACCAGGATTATTTTTGGAAGATGTTAATGTTCCTCCACTGTGTTCTTTTGTATTGTTTTCTTGGCTTCTTTTTCAAAAATTAGGTGTTCATAAGCATATGGGCTTATATCTGGGATTTCAATTCTACTAACCAATGTTCCAGTTTTATAAAAATATAATGTCAGGTTTTTTATTATTATAGCTCTGTAATTCAAAATATGGACAGTGATACTCCCAGTAGTTCTTTTATCATGTAAGGTTATTTCATCTATCTTGTATTTTGTGTGTGTGTTTACATATATTTAAAAGTATTTTTTCAATTCCTATGAAGAACTGTGTTGAAAATTTTATAGGTAGTATATTGACTATGTAGGTTATTTTTGGTAAGATGGTTATTTCACAATAGTAATCCTACCAATCCATGAACATGGGAAGTCTTTTTATCTTTTGATGTCTTCTTCAATTTCTTTCCTCTCATGTGTTAAAGTTCTTTTTATAATAGTCTTTCTCTTGCTTGATTAGAATTAAGACAAAATAATTTTGAGACAACTGTGAAAAAGTATTTCTTCCCTGATTTCTTTCTTGGTAAGCTGGTCATCTGTATAAAGGAAGGCGACTCATAATTGTGTAGTTGGGGTGGAGATGTTGAGACTCTGCTTCAGACATTGAATGGCTCCAGATATTGAGCCTGGGGACAGATGCTCTACGAGGAAGCTTCCCCTCATTACACAGTCTGCCATGCTTTTTCTAGGGATCCAATCTCTTTCTTGATTGGGGCAATGGCAGTGTTTGAGTGTTTGTTTTGTTCAATCTCAGACTCCATGACTACTGCCCTGGTACCTTTTCTTTCAGTTGCTGTGTTCCTCATTCTTCTCCTGGCACACTCACTGAATTTAACCTTTGATCATCTTTTCAGCATTGCAAAGGCCCTCTCCTTGGCTTACACTCACTAGCACTTGAAGTTCTCCACCACAATTACTTGATGGAACCTAGCTCAGCACTAGCAGCTTGGTGTGGCTAGGGTACAGGCTGGTTTCATTATGAAGAAATTTCTACCTAATCTCCTTTCTGCTTTCTGTAATCCATTCTTTTATTGTTCACTTGATGGCTTTCAATCTTGACTTTCTTCCATCCAAACTCTCTCAGCCCAGATGCTGCTTTTAAACAGCATTCTTCTCCTCCTTTTATATTTACTTGAGACTTGAAAAGAATCATCTTGAACCATGTACTTATAAAGTCAGCCAGAAAACCAAAGCTAAATGCACATCAGAAATCTAATTTCCCGGCCCATGTTTCAATTCTTAAATCAGAATTCCAAAGGTATAGAGACTTTGGAATTTACATTTTGTTTAGGACCTTACTTAGTACAATGAAGATGGAAATCATTGCCATCAGTAATAGTAATGATGTAACCCCAAGTGTTAGATGAGAGCTGCTAGAAAGAAAAAAATGCTTTCACGTTAAATGAAAGTTGGTTGTGCCAGTAGTTTCCAAGGGAAGAATATAAGACCCATTTTGAATTGGAATTAGACTAGATAACAAAAAAAATTAACAAAGGGACCAATAGGAAAAGATAGAGGAAATAACAGAAGTTAAAGATATCAGAACTCTAAAATTTTTTCTTGGCATTAATTTTTAAGAAATATTCTGATATCACAACTAATGTGTAGTTACAACTGTGGACTTTAGCACACTTAATTATGTAACAGACAATCAGCATATGTCTTATTATACAACATTACACCAGAAAAGGAGATGTATGAAATCTGAGATGGCAATTTCATTGCAAAAGACAATTAGTAGTACAAAATCTTTTTCTACATTTTCTACATAACAAGACAGCTCTGGAAAATTAAATTGAAGTCATTTCATTTTATTGTGTCCTTTGAACCATTAAACAAAATCTACACACACACACACATATTGCTCTTGCAAAGTAAATGTAAGTTAATCAGTTATGTCATAGAAGGAACTGAAGTGGTGACATGAAAATTAAAGGGGTGTCACCACCAAAGGATTATGAAAGCCAAACTCTGAGTCATTCTTAGTAGCTCTGATTTATTATGTCATAAATTTCAGTAGTCATTGGTCACATATTGGGATTATAAGAAATTTGTAAAGCATTAAACATTTTTAACAATATTTTAAAATGTGAAAACACTAGAAGAATGACTCAAGATGAGAAAACTAAAAAAAAAAGGGGGGGTGAGTCTAAAAATATTTCTATACCTAAATTTTAGAAATGCAATTTCCACCCAAAAAATACTTAATTTTTAAATGTGTTATAAAGGAAGAAGAAGATCCTGGCAAGCTCTATCTAAACCACTGTAGATAAATGGTTGACTATCTTTTCCTACAAATTTTCAGAACTTGCTAACATTATTCCTCCAAAAATTAGGTCTTTTCAAAATATGGAGTAAGAATTATAAATCTAGAGATGCATAAGGTATAATTAAGTTAGAGAATTACTTTGTTATAAACTAAATAAATTTATTTAGGTTTTAACATATCTAATATTTCTATATATGTCATTACATATACATTACACATATATGTGTGTATATAAAATGTTTCTGTTTCTCATACACTTTAAATAAATGTCTATGTAATTAATAGTAAGTTTTTTTTAATTACATGTTTTACAAAGTACTAAAGTTTGAGGCTTCCATTTTACTTTCACAAAAATGTTTTAAGCTTTTCTTAGCTTTTCCTATAAAGTTACTTTCAACACAATTTTATGCTCCTTAAATAGCACTTTGTTGCTTTGTGCTGAGTTTCTGTATTGATAACTATTTTAAATGTCTTCATTGCAAATATAGTTGGCTTCCTTTTCTGTAGGCAATCTCTAAAGGTCATAAATTCATCCATAGTTGCAAATACAGTACAAGAGAGAAACATATGTTGTTCTCTTAATGGCCATTTTTCTCATCAGTATGATAATTAAAACTGCAACGCTAATCATGAGTACAAGGAAAAATGATCTGAGTTCAGATCTGAGAACTGAAGAAAATCGCTAGAAGCTTTTGGATAGCAAAAGCAAGGTTACAAGAACTGCTTTCCTTTGGAAACTCGTGGAAAATCATTTTATCAATAAAAGATATTTCATCTCACAGCTTGCATCCTGTTGTTCTGCTGAGATCTAACTTCAGCAGTGTGCCTCCATTGAGTATATGCAAAGTAAATCCCAATACTGTTAAAATTATTCATTCATCCTTCATGAAACCACTATGCAGAGAGCCTGTTGTTTAGAGTTTTCTTGATAATAGAAGCATCAACTCTTAAAAATATATCCTCATTACCTTGAGAAGTCAGAAACATCGTGAGGAGGCCAGAGATGAGATAATTAAAGTAAATCACAGAGGATGACCAATCTTAGATAGAGAACATAGATATCCTGAGTATATATTCACACACACACGCGCGTGCGCACACACACACACACACACACACACACACACACACACACACACACACACTGAGGAATTCAATGGATGAAAATGAAATATTAATGCCAGAGATTAGATATCAAGGAAGCGATGACAGTTGAGGTAAGAGAAAACTCAAAAGTGACTAAGAAGCTTTGACACAAGAAAAATTCTGCTACCTGCAATTCTTCAGATAATACAAAAAAATGAGGAAAACTATTTTCTCCTTTTCATTCCTAGCATCAAACTATAGTGTCTAACATTCACAAGCACCATTTACCTATTTGTTCACCTTATAGTACATGTGACACTGCTTTCACCTTAAAATGCACTGGAAATATAGCTTGTTTACAAATGTATCTCTTTTAAACCACACAAGCCAGAATAGTTCATGCTGCACTTGTATGGCAGTTTCTGGGGAGACATGGACAACCCCCACTCACCTCAGATAGGGAAACTATGACAGGATGAAGGAAGGATCTCACCAAAAATTAACTGGGCGAACCCATGAGTTTTACTGGGCTTCGTTATAGGAAAGCTGATGAGGGGTGACTTACAGGGGCAGAAACGACTGAAATGAAGCTGAATCACCAAAAGCCCTCCCAAGATAGATGGTCACTGGTGAAAACTGGAAGCCTGGAGCACAGGGCATGACCTGCAGGCAGCTCAATGTATTGGAAAGAATCCTTTGGAAGAAAAGTTGGCTGAGCCGCTTGCAGGAAGCTCAGTAGGTCTCTCCTTCTGTTGGGCTGCTTTAGCTAAGCTCTGTTTCTTTCAGGCAGCCTGGTTGGTTTGAGAGTTTCTCTCCATAGCTCTAAGAGCTTGTGTATGCTTGTACAAAAAGAGACGTAACATATCGGTCTTCCCAACAATCATGTCCCCTCTGCTCATTGTCCCCTGCTGACACTATCTCTCCTTTAGAAGATGAACCTGGATTCCTCTACTCTGCAGAAAGATGATGGAGCTGTAGAGACCCAGACCCAGAACTAAATTTCCATTTCCCTTCCCTCAGTCATCCTAGAAGGTCAAAGAGAGGTCATCCAAGAAAAAAAAATCACAGTGTGTTACATTTTCATAGATCTGTGAAAAACAAGTGTATATATTTTTTCTTTTAAGACTCTTGCTAGTGTGACTCATTAGACATAGAAATAACCAAGACCTTTTCCTTTTCCACTTAAAAGCAATCACCTATAGTGGTATAGTAGTAGCCTCTGGTAGATGCTTGAAGTCTCAGAAAGTGTGTGTGTGTGTGTGTGTGTGTGTGTGTGTGTGTATGTGTGTGTGTGTGTGTGTGTATCTCTGTCTGTCTCTCTCTTTCTGTCTCTCTGTGTGTACATACTTAGACATAGTTAAGAAAAAAGTTTTATAAGTCAGGCAGAATTGAAAGTAATGACAAGGAAGAGGAGGAGGAGGAAGGGGAATGGGGAGGAACAAGGGGAAGAGAGAGTTACCAAAAGTCTCAGCATCATGCTCACCTTCCATTTCATTATTAAGTCAAGAATTTTCATCTTTTCACTTAAAAAGAGGTTCTTTTAGAGTCTTTTTGGATTATCCTAATTTCCATCACCTATGCTATTTCATTTGGAGATAATTGTTAGTTAATAATGATATATATACATATACATGCACGCACGCACACTTATAAACATAGGCACTGAGATCTCATGTGACTAACAACCCAGTATGATATACCACATGTGTATGCTGAGCAGAAGAGAGATTTTCCATCAGGATGGGACAGAGTAGGATGGTGTGAAGCCGTGCTGCAGGATGTGAAACAAAACTAAACATCATCTATTGTGTGCATCTAAAATTCTCTGTTCGTTACTTATTGGCAGACGTTTGGTGCAGATAAGGGAAATAAGAAAATTGATACAATGACACCATGAGCTTTAATCATTGCAGTGGAGACCCATGAGAGCAATTTACAGTAATGAGGGGCAGAGCTCAAATGGATGAATTCAACGATCTAGTCAGACTAAGGCTTTTCTGTCTTTTTGTTGTTGTTGTTATATGCATTTTATTTAGTTTATACTCACAAGGTTTGGATGAATTACTTCAAAATAATAAGTTAAGTAGGAAAAATGCATGCATCATCTTAGTAGGAACAAAGACAGAAAGAGAAAGTTGGGAGGAGGGAGGACAAAGAAGGAAGGTAACTAAGAAACCTCTAATTTCCCTCTAATAACCTGCACCCCTGGGAGACTTCATTAACTTTGTCCCGTGTATGTGATGTGTATGCTGGAACCATGGCTTTTCCAGCCTCTGTCTAATGAATGGAGGAGACTACTGTCTCCAGTCTACCTAGTATCTTAACAAAACTACAGCACTAACACTAAACCAAACCCCACTTATGGCCCCAAATGTTCATGGATACTGCACCTTGAAACTTGGCACTTCAGTGAACTCTAACACTAAAACATTAATTTAAATCCCATCTGCTTCCCCTCTACCTCTAAACTGAACAGTCTGATTTTTAAAACTAAGTCTAGAATTAGCTACAATGTGTATGTGTCATGTTATTAACTGGGAGATGATCTAGGTACTATGGCACAGTCCTTTAATCCCAGCATTCAGAAGGTAGAGACAGGTGGATTTCTATGAGTTTGAGGTCAAACTGATCTATGCAGTGAGTCCCAGGTCACCCAAGGCTACATAATGAATCCCTTCTTTAAATAAATAAATAATTAAATGAATGCATACATAATACATACATACATACATACATATATTATTTAAAGACGAATCTGTTTTTCCTTTAAGAACGTGGAGAATACTAAACTCCTGTCCATAAAATGAACTATAGATAAACTGCTTTGGGGAACACAAGCCACTCCTTGTCTCAGGCAATTCAAATGCTTGGTAGGAAACAATTCCTAGGTCACTGGGATTTTATAGATATAAATAGAATTTATTTCAATCTACAAAATAGTTTTCTATCTTTTCCTAGTTCATCAACTTTTCCTAGTCAGCATTGAGCAAATAAATAAAAGTGTAAATATGCATATAGAACTTAATAGTGTTTAGTGTTCCATTTCAAAATGTACTTTTAATTAAAATAGAAATATATCACTTCCCTCTTCCCTCTCCTTGCCCCACTCCCACTAAGTACCACCCCTCCAATGCTTTCCATGATCGCCACTCTCAAAATGATATCCCTGTTTTTATTATTCTTCTTACATAGTATATATGTATGAATACATGGGAAAGAGGCTAATTATCCCTCTCCCAATATTTAATTGCATATATTTGTTTAAGAGGGGGACCCAGTGAAATATTTTCCTTCCTACTTCACACATCTATAGACATTGTAATAGCTCTAGTCTTGCTTATAAAATCATTTCTAGAAAAGACTGTTTCATAGTAGATTCCCTGATATTCTGAGTCTTAAAAATCTTTTGGCCACCACTTTCTGCCATGGTGCCTGAGACATAGATGCAAGGATTGTGATGCAGATGTATCTACTGTGGCCGGTCTTGTCACTATACACTGATCTCTTCATTGTACTTGTGTTTTGCTGTATATCCTGTAAGGAGCTATATATGCTATAAAGAGGCGTTTGCTGTAAATGCTCTATATCCTGTAAAGAGAAGCTTCATTGATAAGGGGTGATGGTTACACTTATCTGTGAGTAGAAATTAAGAAAGGAGTAAGGAAATGTGCAGATCTAGCAAGTTGGTGTTGGTAGATTCTTTTTCATGGTCCGTGACCTCTTTAGCCTCAGGAAGGTGGCTATGTTTCCAGTACCTGACTCTGCTGTTGGGTGGGTCTCAAGTCTGTGTAGACAGCTGTCTACATGCCACTTATTGCAGATTTAAGTCTATCGTGCCATGGTGGTCATTGTGGTTCATAGGCATTGCACCTTGGTACGGCTGTTAGCTGCCTCTCTCGCCAGTTTGCTCAGAATTTTCTGGTACTACAGAAACTAGACAGCAGAAAGGAGGCTTTCAGGTTAGCTATAATTCAAATGTTTATGTTTCTCACGTTTGCTCCAAAATAATAAAATCTATTTTATTTTGAGAAAAGTTAACTGATCTGGGGATAATTTCAAGATGAAAGGAGAGGACCTTCACTGTAATTGAGGATTTGACAGAGATGCCCAGATAATATATTAAAATTCTAGGTTTTTCCTGTTTGAGTGAATGAAATGAAAAATTCATAAGGGAGGATTTAATGAGTCAGTAGAAAAATCTAAATCCATCAGAATGTGATTCACCGCACACTACCAACTGCTCAGTACTTGAATGAATACATTAAAGAGCTGTGTGTGTCCTGAGTTCCAAATGAAGACCGACATGGGGACTGAAGCCTGGGCTCTGTCACCAGATCGGCCTAGTCACTGCTGCACTTTGCCCAAGGGAACATTACAACCTATTGGACTTGCCCACCGCATTGCAACAACCAAGATGTGCATGGTATGACCCACAAAACATTTTCATTTACACTTATTGTTCTTTTAATATATACTTTCTCATTTTCTTTGGTTTAGATACTTTATTATACCTGTGCCTATGTTATTTTTTAAAAGTACCGCTTGGTGATTTGAAAGTCATCACTTAAAGTTGATTTCTGATAATGTTTGTCTTTAGGTACATCAATTATTGCATAAAGCAGCCACTGCTCTTTCTTCCTCAAACCTGCATAAAGCATTATATATTTCCTTATAGATCATTAAATTTTCTTAGTCTTATTATTAAAATTTAAATCTGTAATTTCATATTACGGCCAGTGCTGTGAGGAAATGATAAACCTGGTACCTCTGCTCATTAAAAATAACCACATTCCCTCCATAAAATATTTAGTTTAATTTTGACTTCATATCTATTATTATAGTGTCAATACATCTTATATAACATGATATACTTTATAAATAGTCTCTATACATAGTTTAATATGGATGTTATTATTCAGGTGTTTAATTTTTTCAGTATTCAACTGCAGTTTATTCAATTTGTTTCCCACTGTCATCCTTGGTTTTGATATGTGCACTGATTTTGTGCTTCAAAATTCCCTTATTCTATCAGATAATGCAATTCATAAGCAAGTTAGCTTAAGGTTGATTGGACATAAGATCCTTTATCCATAAACATTTTGGATTTTATTCTGTATGTATTTGCCCAGAAGTCTTTTCATTTTAGTGCTGTGAGGAAATGATAAACCTGGTACCTCTACTCATTAAAAATGACCACATTCCCTCCATGCCTTGTAATCATTCTTATCTCAGATTTTATGAATCTATTTTATTTGATATGGGTATTATTTTTAAAATGGATATTTCCATTGCTTGCTTTGTGTTAAAATTTCTTCCATGGTACACATTTTGTTTTTAGAAAAGATCTCAACTATGCAGGCCTGGTTCTGCCTGGAACTTGCTACCTAGACCAAGGTGGCTTCAAAGTCATAGAAATCTGCCTGGTTCTGCCTGGAACTTGCTACCTAGACCAAGGTGGCTTCAAAGTCATAGAAATCTACCTGCCTCTGCCTCCTGAGTACAGGGATTTAAGTCATGGGTTGCTATGCCCAGTCTTAAACTGTATCTTTGTCTGTTTTGTCTATTATCTTCTCTTGAAGAGTTATATCTCATTGTGTTCAGAATTCTTACAAATTCTGGAATGTTTTTCTTTATAGTTTGGAGCCTAGATTCTATCGCCCCTCATTCACATGTGATTTACGTCCCTTCAATCCTTATGTCTTACTTAGAGTTTCTACTGCTAACATAAAAAACAAACCAACAAACAAAAACAAAAGCCACCATGACTAAACCTAACCCGGGGAGGAGAGGGTTTATTTCAGTTTACAGCATGCAGGTCACCCTCTCATCATGCATGGAAGTCAAGTGAGAGCTGAAACTGCTAACATAAAAAACAAACCAACAAACAAAAACAAAAGCCACCATGACTAAAACTAACCCGGGGAGGAGAGGGTTTATTTCAGTTTACAGCATTCAGGTCACCCTCTCATCATGCATGGAAGTCAAGTGAGAGCTGAAACTGAGGACCTGCTCCTTAAGGCTTGCTTAGGCTGCTTTCTTTCTTTCTTTCTTTCTTTCTTTCTTTCTTTCTTTCTTTCTTTCTTTCTTTCTTTCTTTCTTTCTTTCTTTTTTTCTTTTCATTATTCTTTTCTCTTTTTTAAATTTTTTTTATTTTTTTTAATTAGGTATTTTCCTCGTTTACATTTTCAATGCTATCCCAAAGGTCCCCCATACCCACCCCCCCAATCCCCTACCAACCCACTCTCCCTTTTTGGCCCTGGCGTTCCCCTGTACTGGGGCATATAAAGTTTGCAAGTCCAATGGGCCTCTCTTTGCAGTGATGGCCGACTAGGCCATCTTTTGATATATATGCAGCTAGAGACAAGAGCTCCGGGGTACTGGTTAGTTCATATTGTTGTTCCACCTATAGGGTTGCAGTTCCCATTAGCTCCTTGGGTACTTTCTCTAGCTCCTCCATTGGGGGCCGTGTGACCCATCCAATAGCTGACTGTGATCATCCACTTCTGTGTTTGCTAGGCCCCGGCATAGTCTCACAAGAGACAGCTACATCTGGGTCCTTTCAGCAAAATCTTGCTAGTGTATGCAATGGTGTCAGCATTTGGAAGCTGATTATGGGATGGATCCCTGCATATGGCAATCACTAGATGGTCCATCCTTTCGTCACAGCTCCAAATTTTGTCTCTGTAACTCCTTCCATGGGTGTTTTGTTCCCATTTCTAAGAAAAGGTAAAGTGTCCACACTTTGGTCTTCGTTCTTCTTGAATTTCATGCGTTTGGCAAGTTGTATCTTATATCTTGGGTATCCTAAGTTTCTGGGCTGCTTTCTTATAGCATCTAGGAACACCTGTCCACGGGTGACATTGCCTGCAGTGAGCAGGGCCCATTCACGTCAATCATTAGTCAAGAAAATGCATTACAGGCTTGCCAAGTGGCAAAGTTTCTGGAGTCATTTTTCTCAGTTGAGAGTCCTCTCCCCAAATGACTCTATCTTATGTCAAGTTGACAAAAAATTAACTAATACTACTTATTTCACAATTTCATTTTTAATTCTTCTACCTGCTGTGTTGTGGCCATATCTTAGATTGTTTCTGTATTTTTCATTTTCTGGAATGGGTCCCATGACAGTGCCATCTTTTAGAAACATTAGCAAAATGTTCCCCAATATTTTCATCTGTTTCATAGAACAATTCTAAATATGTTCCATCTTTATTCTCCCACCTAATTCATTTTTACTTTGCCACTGAATCTTCTCTCTTTCATTCATTTTTAACTGGAAGATCAATATCCAGACCAACCAAATGACAATGTTAAGTCCCAGGGGAGTGTTATATGACTTAAGTGCTGGGAACTTTTTCTCCTCAGATTCAATTCAGAATAACATCATTTATTAATACAGGACTTTCTAAACTATGAATTCACAAAGCAAGTATTTCAAAATAATATTTAAGTCATTTTTCGTGAACTGTATGGCTTGCTAATTTTACTCGATTTAAAATATTAAATGCTATGCAATTCTACATGAAATTGGGAAACAAAGAAAATATTTGGTAGGAACCTATTAACCATTACAAAAAACTTCATGTTTGAGCAGGGCAGTTTGATTTTTTTTCCCATAGTAAGATGTAGATTTATTATTTAAGTAGAAATATAGCATATCCTGTCTCATGATTCAGATGATTGCTCTGTTGTTGGACTAAAAACGCATCCTCAAACCTGAGATCAGGCCTTTGTCAATTTTGGTCAACCTTAATTCTTTGTTTCTTAATGTATAGGAGTTTTTGCTTGAATATCTGCACGTGTACCATGCGAATGCAATGCCCTAGGAGGCCAGAAGAGGGTGTTGGATTCCCTAGAACTGGACTTATGCGTGGTTGTAAGCTGCCATGTGTGTGCCAGGTCTTCCAGGAGAGCAGCAAGGTCTCTTAACCGCTATGCCACCTTCCAGGCTCAACTCCTACATTGTACAGGGGAGCTTTTTGTTAATACCCAAAACATGCCTCTGAGAGTCCCAATCTTCTCCCAGGCACATATTGGGCATGCTGAAAGTGACACTGAGTATGACCCTTCAGTCCATACCTTGTTTTATTATGTTTTATTATGGAAGTTGATTGATAATACTCTAGCTCTCATGCATCTTGCAAAGATATCTGCAGAGTATGTTTGTGGGTATGTGCAGGGCTGGCGGTGGGGTTATGCATACAGAGGCTCACATATACTCTGCTCTCTCTTTGAGAGCCTGCTTTACATTTGGGTTGGCTTTTTCACTCTTTGACCTGAGTACCCCATTTCCTAGTAGTATTTCTCAAAAGTTCTCAAATAAACTACATGCAGTTAATGTTTTAATTAGAGTCTTGGTTTAAAGAAAACTAAGCTAAACAAGGGAAAATAGTAGAAATACAGAAGTAACTGTAGATTTCTCTAGTGGTTCAGCAGACAACAAGAAAGCTTGAACCAGGTGGTAGCAATAAATATTTTTAAAAAGAAGTTATCATAATTTGGATACAGCAAAGATGAAGATGAAGAAATTGAATGATATATAGATTGTGAAAATGGAGCAGGGAGATATAGAGATAAATAGAGATGATAGGTGATAGATAGATAGATAGATAGATAGATAGATAGATAGATAGATAGATAGAATGTGAGAATGATCTCAAGGGATCACCAAAATGAATGTCTTAAATAAGCAAAGCGAAGTTTGGCAATTATCCAACCAAAGTGTCTATTAGACACCAAAGTGGAAATGCCAGTCAGCACTGCAATGTGTAAAATCCAGATTGAAGATTATACTTAGAAAATGAAATGAATATTGCAGTTTTAGCGCCTACTATGGTATTGTAGAACTCATCAACTACCTCAAGAAAAGTGTTTTTCATGAAATAATGTGTGCCATCTAGTTTTATGTCAACTTGACACAAGCTAGAGTTATTTGCAAGAGGGAACCTCAGTTGCAAATTTGTTGGCAAGCATGTGGTTTATTATATTTTATACATGATGTGGGAGTTTCCCCTCATTGTGAGTGGTGACACCCTTGGAGAGTGGTACTGGGTACTATGAGAAAGCAGGCTGAATAAGCTCTAAAGAGGTAGCCAGGTATCCATGGCCTCTGCTTTAATTATTCCTATCCTGTTTGAGTCTCTGCCTTAATTTCCCTTAACAGACTGTGTTATGGAACTATAACCTGAAATAAACCTTTTCTTCCCCCAGTTGCCTTTGGTTAATGTTTTAGCACAGCAGAAGAAACCTAAGTAAGATAGAAAAATAGTATTGGTTCGTGTGGTATTGCTGTGACAGACATGACTTTGTGTTTTGGGAAGGAATGTGGAAGGACTTAGAATTTGGGGGCTAAAAAACCATTGAGTGCTCAGAACTTAATGAACTGTGGTGGGGACTTAGAAGATAATGCTGAGAGCAGTTGCGATGATGGAGCCTGGTTCAGTGTCAGAGGGGAATTTTGTGAGTCTTTAAAGTTTCTCTTGGGAGCATCCATGAGATACTTTGCTTTTCTGGAGCAGTGATACTAGTCAGCTGGGTCTAAAGAATAAGCTGTGATTAAGAAAAAAAAACAGCAAATCTTCTGAGAAATATATCCTTGGGATTAGCGCACAGATGCTGTAATACAGAGGGTCCAATGCTGTACCTTGTAGTGGTAGCTGAACAAGGTCATATGTAAGAGTTTCTCAGAAGTTCCTAGATTTGTGGGCATGAAAAGCTCATGGAAAGCAGCTGAGGCTTTGCACCATGAGAGACCATGAATGATTGATGAATATACACCCTCTTTTGAAATAGAAGCCCCAGGATTGAAGGGGTAATGGAGAGAAGTTGAAGCTTGACACCATGGCACAGGACCACTCACAGAAGAGAGTTCGGGGTAAGTTATTGGTGAAGATGCAGCCCAGTTACAGTACCTCAACATTTTTGAGATACTAGTACCATGGGATAACCATAATGGATGCACAGGGTCCCAGTAAAGGAGCCAGAGAAAGGACCCAAGGAGCTGAAGGGGTTTGCAACCCCATAGGAGTAACAAAAATATGAACTAACCAGTACCCCCAGAGCTCCCAGGGACCAAACCACCAATCAAAGAAAACACATGGTATAACTCATGGCTCCAGCTGCATATGTAATAGAGACTAGACATTTAAAGTGCTTGCATTTGTAGACTGTGATACTTTTAGAGATTGGATTGTTTTACATTGTGATATTACTATTAATATGAGTTGCTGGAGATGAATAATAAACAACAGACCAACTATGCTGGCTATTTTATGTCAACGTAACCCATCCTAGAGTCGTTTTGGAAGGAAGAATCAATTGAGAAAATACTCCTACCATACTGCCCTGTGGGCAAGCCTGTGGTACATTTCTTCTCTGATTTGGAAGACTCAGATCATTGTGGACAGTACCCCTGTAAGCTGATTGTCATGGGTACAAAAAGAAAGTGGGCTGTTCAGGCCATGAGGCACAAACCAGTAAGCATCGTTCCTCCACGTCCTCTATATTTGCCTCTACCTCCAGGACCCTGCCCTGTGTGAGTTCCTGCCCTTATGTCTTTCAGTGATGGACTGTGATTTAGAATAGTAAGCAGAAGTAAATCTTTTCTCAGAAAGTTGTCTTTGGTTGTATGTTTTAGCAGAGCCATTGAAACCTAAGGAAAAAAAATAGGGAGTAAAAACTAAAGTGTATTCAGTAGAAGAGGGCATCAGATCCCATTACAGATGGTTGTGAGCCACTATGTGGATGCTAGGAATTGAACTCAGGACTTCTGGAAAAGAGCCAGTGCTCTTAGCTGAGGCATCTCTCCATCCCTATTTTTTTTTTAAAGTGGGCTGTTTTGTGTTGTTTAAATGGTATTTGATAAATACTATTTTTTAGTTTTAGGAATGATTTAATCATAACTTGTCATAATAAGACTCTATGGTTTATTCACTTAACTGCTAATTTGTAAAGAACTAATATGAAATGCCCCACAGTTGGGAGAGGGAACTTGTAAAGCTCACCTCCATAGAAAGACAGGGCATAGGGTGGAAGGATGGGGTTGTCATCCCACAGTAATAAACTCTGACCCAGAGTTGTTCCTGTCTAAAAAATTGCAGGGACAAAAATGGGGAACAGACTGAGGGATTGGAGGTCCAGTGACCAGCCCAAATTGGGATCCAGCTTAAGGGGAGGTCCCAAGGCCTGACACTATTACTGAGGCTATGGTGTGCTCACAAAAGGCGGCTATTATGACTGCCCTCCGAAAGGCACAACAAGCAGCTGAGTCAGATGCCGATATTTACACCCAACCAATGGACAGAAGCTGGTGATCCCTGTGGTTTAATTAGAGAAAAGCTGGAAGAAGATGAGGAGGAGGGTGACCCTATAGGAAGACCAGCAATCTCAACTAACCTGGACCCCCAAGATCTCTCAGAAACTGAGCCACCAACCAATCAGCATACACCACCTGATATGAGGCCCACAACACATATACAGCAGAGGACTGCTGGGTCTGGACTCAGTGAGAGAAGATGCACCTAACTCTCAAGAGACTTGAGGCCCCAGGGAGTGGGAGGTCTGGTGGGGTGGGGGTTGGGGTGTGGGGACATCATCATGGAGAAGGTGGGGGAGGAGGAACAGTCAGAGGGTGTACAGGGAGGGGGATAAAGTCTGAACTGTAACAAAATATTAAAGAATAAATTTTTAAAAGAGAAAAAAATCAATAAATAAAAGAACTAAGTTATACCTCAAAGAGGGTTTTTAAGTGTGTGTGTGTGAGAGTGTGTGAGTGTGTGTGTGTGTGTGTGTGTGTGTGTGTGTGTGTGTGTGTGTGTGTGTTTGTGTCTGCAGGAGCTATACAAATACAAGTAAAAGGCTTTTTTAAATTTTATAACTGACATAAAATTTTATATATTTATGGCCTATTTGAATTCATCAGACAGAAAACATTTACAAAGCAAACTAGAGAACCACCAATGATAATTATAAAATGTAAAATCATGAGACAACTATAACCAGAAGCAATGCCATTCTTTAGATAGTACCTGATGGCTTTCTGTATCTCCTTTGAGAGGAAAGTCTTGTGGGCTCTTCATCAGAGAAGACTCATTGGATGTGGGTTTAAACCAATTGAGATCTCAGTGTAGCTCTGAGCCTTCCTTGGGGTAAGCTTTTAAGCATAAAAACCAAATCCTGGGTTGACATACTTCAGTTACCATGAACAGTTATCCAGAAGTAGAACTATAGAAGTCAAAAAAGCAAAGTAGTATATTTAGAGACTCCCAAAACTATGGACTTTGATGGAGTAGGCCTTTGTTTTAGTTTTGGCAGGTAATGAGTGCTGAATGGTACTTCCACTATGGTGTCAGTTGTGCTAATGTGTGGGGGACTCTTTCAGAACAAAGGTGATCTGTATTTAATTATGCACTAACCAAATAAGTATAAGGAAATGATAAAGATTTTGATGCAGCAAGTAGGGCTCATAATATTGTAAGACTATAAGTATAATAAGTGAAATTGGGGATATAACTCAGTAGTCATATTTTTCTAGTTTACACAAGATTCAAGGTACAAGTCCCAGTACCATAAAAACAAAAACAAAACACATGTTTTGGTAAATATATGACTTCTTCTGGGAGAAAAACAGGACTACAAGGAGTATGATAAAAGTATTATCTGCCTATCAGTACTCAAGAAGCCACTTACAATTTTAAATATATTCTCATAGGAGAATTATTGTCATGTCCTTGTTTATTCTAACTAGATAATAATTAATGAAGGAAAAATAGCATACATAACATATATTGGAAACATAAATTATTTGTATATATTATAAAATACTATATTTATTCTTACCTACTATACAAAAAGCCCTGGTTTTAAATGATAGTACCACAAAAAGAAAGAGAAGATTAGGATTAAATTAATTTTTAATGACTTCAACTTAAAATATTACATTAAACAGCAAAGATAATACTTAACTAATTAGCAGAATATATTTTGCCTGTATTATGTCATTGAGTTAGGTAATTTCCTAGTTTATAGCTTACCATAATATAAAATATCTACTTGTTTAGAATATACAATCAATTAAATTTTGTCTTTACAATTAATTGATTGTATGACTATACAAAATAAGTTTATACTTGTCCATCTTTGTTGAATTTTCTATGAAACAAGAATTTTGAAGATAATTTTAAGTTATTTCAAGATCCTTTGTTTTTAGAGATGAAAAGTCATAGATTACAAAAGTTGGGTCCACTCAATCCACTTAATGGTAGGACTGTTAATAATCTCAGAAATCCATCCAACTTGTTTTGATCAATGAATTAATATATCTTAAATTCTATTCTATATGAGTTATTCTTAATTTGTTAAATAAAAAAGTTATTAATGAAAGTATTTGTTAATGTTTTAAGTTAAGCATAATATAAAGAATTAAATGACTTCTTTGCCAGGAACTCAGTTAAATGTGAAAATCCATAGGTTAAAGTTTGCTCTTTTTCACAAATCTGATAATTCTCTTTTTACTATCAATATATTACTCTGTGTGTGTGTGTGTGTGTGTGTGTGTGTGGGTATTCCACAAGAAATATAAACAGACACACACACGCACACACCATAGACTTGATTTGTTTCAAGGAAGGCTTACCATTTTAAATAAATTTAAACATTGAACCAGATTGTGAACATATGGGATATAAGGGCCACACTAGTTTGTTGGCTTGTATTCATTGAACCAGTAAGAAGAAAAATGTAAAGTACTATTGGAAAGAACATTTAATAACAATTATAAAAGGTGGAATGAATGAAGCATCACAAAAGCTTCTAAACATAACAAATGGTTAAGTAATCTACTGTATGATTTCTGATGGTATTGAAAATTTTTCTGTCTTGAATGGAAGATTGAATAAAGTAATGTGAACAGTTTATAAAAATAATGAATGTAACAGAATCCCATTTATTTTGTCTTCTATGGGCAATATTATTAAAGACACAATGTAGTAATTTAATACTGAATGCCAAGATACCATCTGAACCTATAAAAATGCTCTAACTAAAGGCAGTTGAAGAATTTACATTTATTGTGACCCTAGATAAAACCTAGCATTTATAATCAAGTCACCTTTTCTTCCTTTAATAGGTCTCCGCTAGAAGTTAGAGCATTTTAAAGACATCATGGCATGATATGCCGTAAGATTTATTTCTGTATAAACTTGGACCAAATATGGTTTGCCAGCTAGTGAGAATATGTTCAGTCTTTTAATAAAAGCCATTTTTAACAACAATAAAAAAGGAATAGAACTCTGAACTTTACCTGTAAAACTCTGTAGGAGAATGAATTACTCAAAAACTTTCTCCCTCAATCTTTACACCGACCTCTGTCCTGCAAAGGATTTTGTCTGTACAGGAAAGCATATTAGAGTGTTATCGATAACATCAATTGATTTCTCTCGTTCAAATGAATGAAGGTCAATATTATACTTTGTGCTGCTACAAATCTTCCCATTATCTGATGTGAAGGGTATTCAAGACTTTCAAATTATGCCTGTAATGGAATGAGCACATGAGTATTTCTGAGTAGAGTTAGACCAACTAAATGAGTTATGTTTTAATTAGCACCAGACTTAGACAAACCACATAAACAAAGGACCCATATTTCTAAATGATGTTAGTGTAACAATATTATTTACTAGAGTTCACACTGAGCTTAAATTAAGAACCCTTTTGAAATCTTTTGCAATCAAATCGTGGTTTTGGGACTTATATTACAGCACAGATGTGTTGATCTAAGAAAGAAGATATGAAAGATTTTAAATTACTGATTTTCTTACTGTTATTTCAAATATACTTTCTAAGTAGGCTGATATGCCATGTTATGTCACAATAGCATAATGATATAGTAAACTATACATTTTTTAAAGATAAAAACATATTGGTGAAGAATTTGGCAAGTTGAGGGTGTGTGTGTGTGTGTGTGTGTGTGTGTGTGTGTGTGTGTTCACGCGTGTGTGTGTTGGGATATCTTTCAGCCATTTAAAAGAAGGAAACCCTGTCTTCTGTACCATGCCTGAACACAAGGGGACATTATAATAACTGAGATAATCAAGACATAAAGACAAAAACCTCATGACCTCACTGACAAACGAATCTAATAAAAGTGAGTCCATAAGTAGGAAGATAGAATGGAAGAAGCCAGGCTAACACTCCCTGTCCCAGCAGTCATTAGCTGCCTATTGGTATTTGTCTAAGGCTTATCCTTCATAAACTCTCCCCTTTCAGGTTAGTATGTCTAAGAATATTAACTGACCATGTAAAATCCACTGGCTTAAAGAGATAAAAAGTTTTTTTAGAGGATAAAAAGTTTTAGTTGACTAAAATTAACTTAAATATAACTATTATATTATACTTAATATGTAATATTAATTATACTATTAATTTTGTTAATGTATAATGTGTAATATGCATGTTTAATATACTGTATTGTCAATAATATAATTATTGATAATATAAATGTGCTGCATTCTAGAAAACTATTGCAAATAGATTTTAAAGTATTATCAGTACATATATATGCATGCAATAATAATAATCAAGAAAAAAGGCTATAATTTGAGAGAAAGGTTATGAATGGGACTGGAGGAAGTGTAAATGGGAGTTAGTTCATGATGTAATTAACACATGCAAATTAGGCCAAATGTAGCTATTACACCATATATATAAATATTTCAAAATATATAATAAATACATGCAATTTTCTCAACTAATCAGTAATAAATAAAAATAAGCATAGAATTTTAATATATACAAATTAAAGAGGATTAGGCATCAGATTGTGGAAAACTTTAGTGTACAATATTAATCTATATTCACATCAATGTTTATTTTAAATGTATTTTAATTAAAACAGAATGTCATTACTTTCTGCCTTCTTTTGTCTTCCTCCAGCTACTCCCATTTACATTCCTTCCAGTCTTTTCTAATTATATTAGAGATATACTCAAATTACAGCTTCTTTATTTTTATTATTGTTTCATGCATATATGTATATGTATGCACAGATAGAAAATACTAGTTTTTATTTGTGTGATTATTTCAGGGCTGACCACTTTGTATTTTATAGTCAATAAGGAAGCTTTCCTCTAGGACAGGCTAATTCTCCCTCTCCCAGAGGTCATCAATTGCCTATAGGTACTTGTCTAAGGGTGGGACTCCATAAATTCTCCCCTTTCAGGGTAGCATGTCTAAGAATATTGCCACTGTTTGAGGCTTGTTTATGTTGCCATTTCTAGAAGAGACTGTTTCCTAGCAGAATACCACTTCCTGGTATTATGGCTCTTACAATCTACCTGTCCATGTTTTCGCCATGCTCTCTGAGCCATAGATGCAGGCACTGTGATGTGGACATAGCCACTGTGGCTGGCTTCCCACAATCCATTGATCTTAGTATTGGTCCTGTTGTGGTTTTCTGTAATAGTCTTCATTGCTATTAAGAGAAACTTCTTTGATGAAGTATGATAGCTACACTTATCTATGGGTGTAAAGATAAGATTTAAAATGTGGAATGAAATTATACTGCTCTTGCAAAGTAGATTCTTCCTAAGGTCTATAATCTTGCTAGCCCTGGGAAGTTGGCTAGATTTCCAGTCATGATTTCCTTTCTATTGAGAAGACATTTAGTTCATTTAGACAGCTTTTAGTTAGCATTGAGATGCAGTAATGATGCAGTACTTACTGCATCATTACAGATATCTTGTCATGGTGGTCATCACTGAGTTCATGGATGTTGTTTGCAGCTAGATAGGACTATTAATTGCTTCCCTTGCTTGGAAGCTTACAAAGTATTTCCTCATACCTCAGAAGGTAGATTGCAGAAAGGAAGCTTTCAGGTTAAATCCTGCTTAAATCATCTGAGTTCTATGTCCTAAGTTTTTAGTGTTGTGGTGATTTGAATATGAATATGAGAAGTGGCACTAGTAAAAGGTGTGATCTTGTCTAAATAGGTGTGGCTTTGTGTGTCACTGTATAAGCAGGCTTTGAGAGTTTCTCCTATGTCCAAACTGCCCAGTATGGTCTTCTGCAGGGGAAATTGGCTTCTTGGCTGCCTTTGGATGAAGATGTAGAACTCTTGGCCCCTCCAGCACCATGTCTGCATGGATACTGCCATGCTTCCCACCATGATCATAATAGACTGAACCTCTGAAACTGTAAGCCAGCTCCAATTAAATGTTTTCTCTTATAAGAATTGCATTTGGTTATAGTGTTGTCCCGAGCTATCGTTCTCGCCGGCAAGAACACACTTGGACAACCGGATTCTTCTGTGGCAAGCTTTATTGCTTCTTAAGGAGAGAAGACCCAGACCCCAGAAAATGGTGCTGCTTATATAGCCCTCAGCGTGGCGTTTCAGCACCTGATGTGGCGTGTCAGCTCCTGATTTGTTGCTCGCCTATCACCTCATTACTACGCCCCGAGATGGGCAGTGACTAGGCGTGAGTTCACTCTCGCACTTGTGCACAAGGCTTGTTTCCTAGTTAGGCACAGCGGAAGCCAGCGCCATCTTATAATGGCGATTGCTCGACACGGCTCTCCACATAGTGTCTCTTCTTTAAACCAATGTTTCTATGTCTCAAATTTAACTGATATTCTTAGTTCAATTCTACTTATCTACCACTCTCTTTTATTTGTTCACAATAATGGAAACCCAAACTAAGACAAGTGTGTTCAACAATAGTGGCTTACTTTCAACCTCTAAGAGGCAACCAAGGCATACATCAATAGTCTTGTTTTGGGAGCCATTTGGAATACAATAATAAAGCATATGAAAGAACGTTCCTTATATGTGGCACTAGGCTTTTTGCAGTTCTTGTGTGGAACATTATCAGCCCAACTGGCATAACTTTCTTTGAAACTTTTGTACCATATAAAAAATTTATTTATAAAGAAGCATTATTGAATGTTTGACTATTGATTATCCTTGTAGGGTCCTTTTATTGTTTTCTGTGCCCATGAAAGTTGTATCATTGTGAAGAAAGTTGTCAAATCCATCTCTAGTTTCCCTTTGTGCATAGTACTTGACTAAAAAGTACACACTTGGTCACACTTAGTAAGGAAAATGGGGAGAGGTATGCTTGAATTAATTTTTATTGTGACCAAATAAAAGAGATTGGTAGATAAGTAGAATTGAACTAAAAATATAAGTTAAATTTGAGATATACAAACATCTGTTTAAAGAAGATATCAATAGCCTAGGCAGAGATTAGAGAGCATAAATAAAAATTAAATGGCATTTATTATTGGTTAAAAATGGGTAATAGAATTGCCTTTAGAAAGCAGAAAGTCCTGGTAGTCTCTCACCTCCCAGGTCTATGGTGCATTCTGGGGTGTCCCCCCAACCTCCTATTTCCTGAGGTTGCCTGTTTACATTCGTTCTGCTGGTCCTCAGAGCTTAAGTCCTTTTCCCTCACCCAATACCAGATCAGGTTCCTTTCTCCCCTCCACTTTCCTCCCACCCTGTCCACTTTCTCTCTCAGGTCTCTCCCTCTCTCCCTACTTGTCAAAGGGAGAGACCTTAGATGAAACACCCTATAGTTGGGAGAGGGAACTTATAGAGCCTACCTCCAGCAGGAAGACAAGACATTAAGTGAGGGATGGTGTTGCCATCCCACAGTCACACCTCTGACCCCTAATTGTTCCTGTCTGAAAGAAATGGTTGGAAATGGAGAGGAGCCTGAGGAAAAGAAGGTCCAGCAACAGGCCCAAAGTTGGATCCAGCTCAAGGGGAGGTCCTAAGGCCTAACACTATTACTGAGGCTATGGAGCGCTCACAAATAGGGATCTGTCATGACTGCCCTCTGAGAGACCCAACAAGCAGCTGGAAGAGTCAGATGCAGATATTTGCACCCAACCAATGGACAAAAGCTGCTGACCCCTGTTGCTGAATTAGAGGAGGCTGAAAGAAGCTGAGGAGAAGGACGATCTTGTAGGAGGACCAGCAGTCTCAATTAATCTGGACCCCTGAAATCTCTCAAAAGTTGTACAACCAAACAGACAGTATACACCAGCTGATATGAGGCCCCCAACACACATACAGTAGAGGACTTCCTAATCTGTGTTCATTCAGAGGTGATGCACCTAACCCTCAAGGGACTGGAGGCCCCAGGGAGTTTAGAGGTCAGGTGGGGTGGGGTCATCCACTTGGAGATGAGGTAGGGTGGAGAGGAGGTGTGGGATGTGGAGCAGTTGCAGGGTGGATTGGGGGGAGGAGGATGTAATATGGAATGTAAAAAATAAATTAAAAATTAGATTAAATTAAATTTAAAAGAAATCAGGAAGTCATTTGGGTCTGATAAAAATCTGGAAGGCAATTCTGTAGAGTTTGGGCACAGCAGTACAGGCAGACAATGAGGGAGGGACTTGTTTAGGTTTGAACATCTGGATATACAAGTCATGGCTGAAGACGGGGAGGGGTAGCAAGTTCAGATGAATCAGAATCCTGGAGAGAGCATATGGGCCTGCAGAATGGTAGAAAGAACTGCACGTTGGTGCATTGATAATAAATTCAGTCGCAAATAAGATGTCGGTGTTACATTAAGGACAGAAATTAATACATCATTTTCTTTTGGTGTCTTTTGAATTTTGTACTTTACTCTCCCTGAGTCTTGAACGTCTCTATTTGGTGTGTATTCTCAATCTGTGTCTGTCTGAAGACTATGTTGTGAATCTACTCCTGTATGTGTATCTATGCCTGTTCTTAACAAAGGGCTTTGCACTCCTTTTTCAATGAACAACACAGAAAGCATGACATGAGGGAGGAATTAGGGATATTTTACAAAAAAATATCTAATAGAGTTTTACAAAGGATTAAGTCACTGACTCCAACTGACTATAACTGACACCATCTGACCCAGAGATTAAACAGTACAATAAACACCATTTTTGCCAATTATCTGCATGTTGTATTCAATATTTATGGTGGATATTCATTCATAACTTTGATTTTAGGCTATATTTGTTGTTTCCACAAAACGATGATCCTAATACATTTATAAACACATATGCACTTCCTTTGGGTCACATCCATGGAAAAGGATAAATGCAAGATTACACCCATGCATTAGTTTAGGTTGTAAATGTTGATTCCATGGGAAATCCAAGGCTATTTAGGTAGGCTATTAAGTTGTTCTCGTAAAGACAGGTTAAACAGACAAGTTGAGTACACAGTAAGATAACAGTATTGAGTATTATTAAGCATCATTACTGGTTATAAGGTCCAGAAAATTCATCTCTTAGACTGTAAGAGATATTTCTATAATAGAGCATCCCTCTAGGATGGGAAAATGTGTCCAAACTAATGATAGAGGAAGAGAGCTGAAAAAAGGGGGGAAAAAAAACAGATCAAAGCATAGGGGTTGAAATTTTCTTATGTGGGACTTAGAAACAACTAAGATTTTTAATAAGGAAAAGAACAATATATTAAACTTTACTTATAATACTGTAAGGTTTTATCATGTGACATCTAGATATCAGAGTCTGGTTCTTCACCATTTTATTGGCTTAAACTGTAGAGCAAATTGTAAGGATTTCTGCATTTAAAAGTACTTAGCTTATTTCAAAATTAAGGGCACAGTATTGTTCATGAGCATGCCTTCTCATAGGAAGCACAAATTCCTTTCTAATAATGTTGGCAGATGCAAACTAAGAAAATCCCAGTAACATGTTCTAGTGATGTATAGAAATGGAACATGCAGCCTCTGCAGTTTTACCACACTCCTTTCTATGGAGGTCTCGTTTAAATGTCTAGACTATGTAAAAACAAATTTCTTAGAAAATCCGTAATTCACCGGCATTCTTTTTTTTAAAAAAAGATTTATTTATTATTATATGTAAGTACACTGTAGCTGTCTTCAGAAGAGAGTGTCAGATCTCACTACAGGTGGTTGTGAGCCACCATGTGGTTGCTGGGATGTGAACTCAGGACCTTCGGAAGAGCAGTCAGTGCTCTTAACCTCTGAGCCATCTCTCCAACCCTCACCAGCATTCTTAAACCTTTTGGGATTAACAATCTAATATTCTTATAGTTTTTATAAAATTCTGTTTTTTTTTTTTAAACAGGCTTCTTTTCAATGCTTATCCATTTTTTAGAAGAAAAAGCCTGGTACATTAGTGACAAAAGATAGAGAGTGTGAACAGGGTCTATAAAATCCTCTACATAAGTTACCAGCACTTTCACAGATGAGTTCAGAAACCAACTCAATTGATATTGCTATCAATTGTATACTCGTAGGCCTGTTTGTTTTATATGGTAAATATAGGTAAGGGCGATGTGTATTGTGAACTGACAATTGGGACGTTTCCTACAAATCAAAACAACAGTAAGGTACTGTTCTATGGTTTGAATAGTTCTGGCCCATTTTTTCCATAGTTTATCATAACACCATATATTCTATATGGTTTACAGTTTTTAATATTTTAATTTCTTTTGCATCATTAGCATGCAACATTAATCTTCATGTAATTCACTTTTATATGCATTCGCTGGGATAGAAAAATTATTGAGTCAGTTGGGCAATTAAGTGTCATCGTGATTACATATCCATTCATTGGCATGCATCCTACAACTCTGGATTTATTTACAACTGTAACTGAAGCCATGGGACATGAGTTCTGAAGCCTCAGAGATGGTGCCGTTGCTCTTGCTCCTTGTGTCACTAGGTGGACAGTCCCCACCTCACCTCTTGACTAAGGCTGGATTTATTTTTAATCAATCTATTTCCCACATGCTGTTTAAAAGGATGTCATCTTACCTTAGTCATTGACAGCTCAAAAACGAGGGAATGCTTATAGATAACGAATTGACCGTTTTAAAATGGAATTTAAATAATGTCTTCAATTAAGTTTCTGAAATAATCATTTGTAAAGTCTTGATTGTCATATGCCAGAGATCACATTTTTACTCTATTGGAAGTATACATTTTTAGTGAGTATCTATAATACATTTATAATCTAAACTGGGAGAAATTCTTTCTTCATTGAAACATCTCTCTGAGATAGGTACACATATCTCACCTGAACACATATTAAAGCTGAAGCAATAATAAGCAAATAGGTTAAAAGTGATCATTGTTACCCAAATCTCAGCTGCACACTGTTTTCTTACAAAAGGTTAAAGCAAGTCATGTTTAGGAAATATGCAGATAGATGCTGCTGACAATTATGTATTCATCTATTGAAATGACATTCCAGGGCAGCAAGAAAACCGTTATTACAAATACTATGGCTAATTAAGCTATACATATAATAATAAAGAAATAATTGTGTTTGCATCTTTTAAAAACAAATCAGTATAAAGCAGAAGCCACTGTGGTTTATGGTAGATATGGGGCATTATGTCCTGATAGAAAGCTTTCCCATGCTTTCTGATAAGGTGAAGATGAGTCTCATACTCTTATTTAAGGTCAGTCTGTTGTTTTCAGCCTACAGCTGAGAGACTCTTTATATTATTTAGTGAGTTTATGTCTGTGAAATAATCTAAGTTGGAAAAATTAGAAAAGGTGGGTGTTATGATATACTTAAAGTATTGTTCTCTTCTAAGTTGAACATTTGTGATAAATACTCTAATATAAAAAAGACAATTAGTCATATGGATACCGCATGATATCAATCACTTACTGGCCATCAACTAGATTGTTAAAAAGAATTCCTGACAGTCAGAGAAGATGCACCTAACTGTCAAGAGACTGGAGGCTCAAGGAAGTTTAGAGGTCTGGTTGGGTGGAGAGTGGGGAGTGGGGATATCCTCATAGAAACGGTGGGGAGGGGAGGAGGTATGAGATGTGGAACAGTTGGAGGGTGGACCAGGGTGGGGGAAATAGAATCTTGAGTGAAATAAATAAATAAATAAATAAATAAATAAATAAATAATAAAAAGAAAAGAAAACAATGAAAGATCACTGATTTAAAATGGCATATAAAATTCAAAGGAGCACTAGATATTATAGATATAATATACAATAGTAGAGATATAAGTGTTCACAAATACTATTTAAAAAATTCTTCATTTTAAAGCAAGTATAAATTTAAACAAAGTAACCATCATGCTAATTTTAAAAGGAGTCATATTCTAAAGTAGTCATGAATCACCCAAGATATCTCTAATAAGACCTATAGAGTCGTTTCCTACACAAATCTCAAATTGCCAATGTATAAATAACAAATATTAAAACAAACCGCAAACAAAATGTACTAAATTTGCCAAAATATCTATAACCTGGGGAAAAAACATGCAACAGTACTAAATGTAAGTATATTAAAGAACTGCATTTTGAGGTTTGCTCTCACCTGCTAATAAGAATAAAGACTCAACTACATCAAGTACTGCTCTTGGCAGTTATGTAGCAGTGATGGCTACTGTCCTGTTCTACAAATGCACTTTTATTCAAGTTAGTATACGTTTACCTACATGTATCTTGAAAGATATAAAAAGAAAGTAGGATATATACATGTGTGTGTGTGTGTATTATATATGAGAGAGAGAGAGAGAGAGAGAGAGAGAGAGAGAGAGTCTGAATAACTCACAATGTTTACCACAACAGAATGCAATAGAGATAAGGTAGTAACATACACTGGTATATTATTTAACAATCAAAACAAAGGCCCTAAGTTATTCATAAAGCATGAACGACCTTGCAATTGCTATAGAATGAAAATCACAGATATACAACAACAGATTTTTTTATTCATTTAGATAAGGATAACAAGAGTAAATCTTAATCTGTTGCTTTGCAAGTCAGCACATGAGTTTCCTTTTGGCTACAGAGTAGATGTTATCGAAGAAGACACAAGAACATCATCACATCTGAGCAGTCATCATACATTATTTCTTAGTCTGAACAGTAGCTTCCAAGTTGTATTCCTTTCATGGCACTTTCCCCAGTAATACATGTATGCATTTGTGGTCCTGCAATTGAAAAAATTTAAAAATATCAACACCAGGGATGGCACCAACAAAAGTCATTATCTGTAATAAATATGGACATAAATTGACATTTTCAAACAGATGCATCAAGTGGCATCTTTTATATTTTTTGATGTACCCATGTACTAAATACTATTAACTTTTTAAATTTAAATTTACTGTTTCAGTTATTTACTATATGTGTGTGTGTTTGCATATGTGATTTTTCATAAATTAAAAATAAAGTGTGTTAGTGAGCTCTCCATGTTTAACAGAATCAGCTTGTGATCAGAGCTTTATTAAAATACTATTTTCCTAGGGGTAGAATGTGATAAAGAGAAAAAGGAAGTGATCTGGGCTCCATTTAACTGCCAATTTCATTATGATGATTTAATGATGATGCATTTTTCTTTGTACTTTAAGATTATCCTCAATGCTACTTTTCAGCAATTTTATAGAAAAGCATGAGTTTCTTTCATATTTCTTTTAGTTGATTTTTGGCCAGTTCTTAAATCTGTGAATGGATGCTGTAGTTCTGTTTGGGGTAAATCTTGAGGGATATATCTTCCTGGCTAGTATTTCCAAACTGTTTCTTTCACTTTGTTTTCTCTACACACATGTAAAGAATGTAATTTCTTGCATATTTTTACTTGTATGCTTTTCTGCATTTTCTGTTTTCCTCTTCATCTAATCAGTAAAATCTATTTGTTGATTTTCCATATTTTAGTTGTACATTCTCTTTAATTTCTCTAATTGTTGCCCAATAGTCCCAATAACAACAAGCAATCTATTACAATTATTATACAGTCATCCTCAATTTTCTCAATTTTTTCCTGCCTAGATTGTTGTTGTGTTGTATTGCATTCTTTCACAGTCTGCAGTTTTTATTGGATTGTGGAGTAGCAGTTTTAATAATAATTTAAAGAAAAACATTGTAGAAAGTATTTGATGCTTCGAATTACACTGTCTTCTTTTCCCTAGAGAATTTATTTCCTTTGTGCAGTTAGCGTTGAGACAGAAACATTCTTTCTAGTCAGTGGACAAAGGATATGGACTTCATCATTTTGGATCCCATGTCTGCTACAGTTATTTCTCTTAAGAGTTTATGGTTGGAGCTACAGCTACAGCCAAAAATGTTAGCTGATTTGATTAGCCTGGACTCTAGTAATTTTCCTCTTTTCATTTGGATTTCTCAAGTTTCTGCTCACAGTCTCCCAAGAGCTCAGCTCTCTGTTTTCTTCAGTATACTCAGATTATTTTAACAGAGAAACTGAGTACTGGGACCTTTCTTTCTGCTGTTCTTCACCCAAAGACACTGGTCCTTCTGTTTATTGCCTTGAAGATGGTCTTCCAATGGCAAAGAAGCAAATTACATGGCTCTGATGATTTAGAGAGACTGGGCATGTGCAAGGTGCTATGATCCCTGCTCCCATGGTCTTAGGTTCCACATGTCTTATAGGGTATTTGAACTGCAGCAAACTTATCTGCTGCTACCAGGAATATACTTTTTGTGTAGGATAATGCAGCAAATGTGACTTCAGAGGACAACTGGATTTTCTTGAGTAGTCTCCATCTTCTGGATGACTTAGGTCATTGCTATCTTATCCATTCAACTGCTCTAATTATGGTGTCTATTCCAGTGAACCATAAATGTTTACCTCTAAATGAAATATATGTCGTGAAAAATAGAACTACAAAATATACTGGATGTTAACAGTAGGGTAATTTACATGTGTTTCTGAACCATGGTTGGATTCTTCATCTTATATTTCTGCTCCTGAACACAGTCTCTTAATTCTTTCTTTCCAGTTCAGTGACTGTTGACAAATGTTTGACACCACATGTAATTTTCCTCACATCTTCTTTGAGGATAATTCATGTTTATGTTATAGCTAATCATTCACCCACTGAAGCCTTCTATTTAAGCTCCATTGTAACCTTTGTATCATTAATATTTTACCAGTGTTTGGTCATGAATTTATTGATTTAAAATTGAAAAATAGTTTCAAAATTGATCTTTCTGATATTATATCAAAGTCACATGTAATTTTTAAATTTCTCAAGTTACTTTTTTTTTTTTTTTGGCTACCACAGCATAAGAGATTCAGGATACAAAAAGTGAGAGCTACCCAAGAACTAGACTCAGATTTTTTATTGCAACTGTCAGTCTACCAGAGATGAACCCTAGAGGGGTGAAAAACAAATAACAGTAACTAAGGGAAATGCAGGGGAGAAAGAAAACAAGGGAAATCAAGATTACATATATTTTATCCTGAAAGAAATTTTTTCTTCTGTAAAGTGATCAAACTATGAGTTCCTTCTGTCATTAGATTGAACAGTAGCCAAATGACACTAGGCGGCTTGTGTGTGCCAACACTTGAGTTCAGAAAGGTCAGAAATGAAAACTGGCCACATGCCCCAGAACATCTCTGACACAGGGTAAAAATGCAGGTACAATTGAGTAGAACGGCACTAGGGTAGGGACTTGCAGTGACTTACCTGTAAAGAATGACAAAGAAAGAAATGAGCAACACAAACTCCACTCAAACTCCTCTAAACTGAAATAATTACTATATAGGACACATTGGTACTATCTCAGGACCTGACTACACAACTTCTGGTCCAGTGCTTCAGTGGAGCCTTTGTTGCCTGTTCATACATATTAATAACTGATATTGTCTCTCTGAGAGCTTTTTTTAATTAGGTATTTATTTCATTTACATTTCCAATGCTATCCCAAAAGTCCCCCACACGCTCCCCCACCCACCCACTCCCACTTCTTGGCCCTGGTGTTCCCCTGTACTGAGGCATATAAAGTTTGCACGACCAATGGGCCTCTCTTTCCACTGATGGCTAACTAGGCCATCTTCTGATACATATGCAGCTAGAGACCTGAGCTCCGGGGGGTACTGGTTAGTTCATATTGTTGTCCCGCCTATAGGGTTGCAGATACCTTTAGCTCCTTGGTTACTTTCTCTAGCTCCTCCATTGGGGGCCCTGTGATCCATCCAATAGCTGACTGTGAGCATCCACTTCTATGTTTGCTAGGCCCCGGCATAGTCTCACAAGAGACAGCTATATCAGGGTCCTTTCAAAAAATCTTGCTAGTGTATGCAATGGTGTCAGCGTTTAGAAGCTGATTATGGGATAGATCCCCGGATATGGCAGTTTCTAGATGGTCCATCCTTTCATCTCAGCTCCAAACTTTGTCTCTGTAACTCCTTCCATGGGTGTTTTGTTCCCAATTCTAAGAAGGGGCAAAGTGTCCACTTTGGTCTTCGTTCTTCTTGAGTTTCCTGTGTTTTGCAAATTGTATCTTATATCCTGGGTATTCTAAGTTTCTGGACTAATATCCACTTATCAGTGAGTACATATTGTGTGAGTTCTTTTGTGATTGGGTTACCTCACTCAGGATGATGCCCTCCAGGTCCAACCGTTTGCCTAGGAATTTCATAAATTCATTCTTTTTAATAGCTGAGTAGTACTCCATTGTGTAAATGTATCACATTTTCTGTATCCATTCCTCTGTTGAGGGGCATCTGGGTTCTTTCCAGCTTCTGGCTATTATAAATAAGGCTGTTATGAACATAGTGGAGCATGTGTCCTTCTTACCAGTTGGAACATCTTCTGGATATATGCCCAGCAGAGGTATTGCGGAATCCTCCGGTGGTACTATGTCCAATTTTCTGAGGAACCCCCAGACTGATTTCCAGAGTACAACCTTGCAATCCCACCAACAATGGAGGAGTGTTCCTCTTTCTCCACATCCTCGCCAGCATCTGCTGTCACCTGAATTTTTGAACTTAGCCATTCTGACTGGTGTGAGATGGAATCTCAGGATTGTTTTGATTTGCATTTCCCTGATGATTAAGGATGTTGAACATTTTTTCAGGTACTTCTCGGCCATATGGTATTCCTCAGGTGAGAATTCTTTGTTTATCTCTGAGTCCCATTTTTATGGGGTTATTTGATTTTCTGGTGCTGCAGACCCTCTGGGCCCCTTTGTCTGCGTGGAACGGGTCTTTAGTCGTGGGTGGGCAAAGGGTCGGATGAATTGACAGACAGATGCACACAGGAGAGGTTATGTAGAATCTGAATGTAATGTGTCAAATTGAGCATCAAACTTTTTATACAGAAGACAGTAAGGAAGTTGGGTGACACACTCGAAAAGTACAAAGAGGTTACTGGATTCTTACATAAAACAGAGGATTTCATCTTGACTAACTCATTTTCATAAATTGAGATGGTACAGGATGGTTTATTCTTCTGTCAGCATTCTTTCTGGCATGTGAAATGTGACTTTAAATGGACATATTAATTTCCACATTATAATAAAAGTTACAATTGATTCAAAGTTGAAAACTTCCTTGAGATGCCAAGGTAGGTGACTCCAAAGGCTTCCACTGACACTTGGTGGTACTAGATGGAACTACACTCTTTTCAAATTTCTTGAAATGGTTAATACTTTATATGAATGTAGATGAGAGATTGTCTTCTTAAGTGTCTCAATGCATATTCTATATATAGCTGCAAATTAATAAAGAATAAAGTTGTAATATCTCATTAGAATATCTATAAGACAATGTATAAATACCTACATTGCTGATCTATGCTTCAATTTTGTGTTTCAGATCATTCTTATTTTCACTGAACACAATGAAAGTTTCTACAATAAATCATGTTTTCTCTCTTTGATACTACATTAGCACAATGAGACCCTAATTGTTAATTTTAAATGTTTTTAATTGAAATAGAATTACATAACTTTCCCTCTCCCTTTTCTCTCTTCAGCCCCTCTCAGCCACCCTCCCTTGAGTCCCTCCCAAGCCTCCCACCCTTCAAGTTGATAGCCTCTTTTATTTATTACTGTTACATGTATGTATGTGTGTGTGTTTAGTTATGCATGTGTGTGTATTTATGCATGTGTGTATTTATGCATGTGTATATTTATTCATGTGTGTATTTATTCATGTGTATGTGTGTCCTCCTGAGTTCATTTTTGTATGTATGTATGTATGTATGTATGTATGTATGTATGTATGTATATGATTTCAAGGCTGACCACTCTGTGTGGACTACAAATAAGGGGGCTTATACCTGAGAAAGGCAAAGAGTGTTCATAAATGAAGGAGGGTCCCAGACACAGATCTGCCTAGACTTGTGGATCTGTAGACAGCAGTGAGTCTAGGAAAGAGATGGCAACTCATCCAGAAAAGGTAGAAAGATAGGTGGTGTTTTTGCAGGTTCGGTGTATGAAACAGAGCTTGTGGATTTGCAGGTGGCAGAGTGCTAGGAGAAGGAGAGAAACGGAAGAAACAATTTACCTAGGAAAAGTGGATCATGCACAAGTTTTCTTACACAACTTCAGCTCCTAGGAGGTTTGAAATTTTCTAGAAGTCCACTTCTAATAAATACCAAAAAGAAATGAAATTATGAGTCCAAGAGATGTGTGCTGCCATGTTAACTGTGTCACCATTCGCATCTATCAAGAAATAGGGATAACCAAAGTGCCCAATGATCGAGGGATGAATGAAGAAAATGTTACATAAGCAAAATGAAATGCTACAAAGGCTCAAAAAAATTTTTATTTCCAACAATACGGATGGAGCTTGAGATTGTAATTTTAGTTGAAATAAGCAATGGACATAAAGACAAATTTACATGATCTCATTCATATGAGTAATCTGAAAAAAAAAAACTCAGATGATCTCATAATCAAGAATACTAGGATAGCACCTACAGGAGCTAAGGAGGTACGGTAGCAGTGAATGAGGAAATATCGATCCATGATTACTAGTCATAGCTGGGGAAGAAGGAAGTTCAGGTGAGCTTGCGCATAGCAAGACATCAACAGGGAGCAATAATGTACTATAATTTTTTAAAATTACAAGAAAAAAATTATAAAGTTTTACCATCAATAGCAGCTATGTGAGTGAACAGATACACTTGTATTATTTTAAGCATCATACAATAATACATATATTTAAAACACTGCACTCCCCCATTATGACATATAATTATCAACTTGTACTTATCAGTTTCAAATAAGGTAAATTCAAAAAGGATATTGCTATACAAAAATTTTCAGAAAGATGTTATTACGTTGCAACTATTTTTATAGATTTTCTTATCTTCAGAGACAATTCTGTAAACTGTGATAAAAATCTATAACATAAAATATACCAGCTTAAACTGTTTGTGTTTCTGCTGTTTTTGTTTTGGGGTCTACATATGTAGCCCAGGCTGTCCTGAAACTTGCAATCTTCCTGCCTTGTCCTTTTGTATGTTGGGGACCCTGAGAGCAATGCCCTATGCACTTATGATATTTGTCTTAGCTAGTGTTTCATTGCTATGAAGAGACACCATAACCAAGACAACTTTTGTAAGGAACAACGTCTAACATTGGGGCTGGCTTACAGGTTCAGAGGTTCAGTCCATTGGCATCAAGTTGGGAGCATGACAGTGTCTAGGCAGACATATCACTGGGGAAGCTGAGAGTTCTACATCTTGTTCCAAAGGCAAACAGGAGGCTTCCAGAAAGCTAGAAGTAAGGTCTCAAAGCCCACCCTCACAGTGACACACTTTCTCCAACAAAACCACACCAATGTCAACAAAGCTACACCTCCTACTAGTGCCACTCCATGGGCCAAGCATATTCAAACCACCATGATACTTAACAAGCAAGTGAGATGCCACACATTCACTGATTTTCTGTGTGTTTCACTGGGGGCTCTGGTAGATGGATACAATCCCACTAGATTCCAATAGTAGGAAGATTACCTGGGAACTCCACTTTCCATCTATCTGCTTGTAGACCCACCTACCATTCCACCAAGCATCTGCATCGCACTGTTACCCTCTCAAAAACCTGGAAGTCTCCAGACACACTTCCCCTTCTGCCTGCCTGCCTGCCATTCACACCACCCACAACCTTGCTGGGCATCCCGTTTCATGTAGAGTCTGACCAGACTGTCACATATCTCTAAGACTACCCTAGATTTCCACAGGCAAACCAAGAGTGTCCCAAGATTGAACACCAAATACCATTCAGCCATTCACACCCTGAGAAGTGGGAATAATATTAAACAGAGATACAAGTAATTACCCCCAAAAGGAAAGAACAAATCTCCAAAGCAAGAAACACTTCTACAGATCTAGTTCTAGGTGCTTAGTACCAGCCCAGCCCTGCTACAGTCACCTGACTTCATCCTTTCTGCCATATTTCCAACTTCTAGCCAACTGTATAACTTGCACTGAGACTCATCCTAGTGAGTCCATCTAATTCTACCCATCACAAACCCTCCACAATACTAGAATCTAACCTAGGCCCCACATTCAGTGTCCAGGCATATTATGGTGAACCACACTCATGTGATCACCAGGCTTCAGACTTGGGCACACATCCCATGTGCCAGTCCAGGCTTTCTGTGACCACTCGACTTCATCCTTTACATACTGAATACAACTCCCAGATCCAGTCTGTCACCAAATAATTTATACCATGGCCCAGTGCACTAAGTGTTCCTGATCCTACTCATATTGTACTTTTCTTAGATCTAGCCCAGGTCCAATATCCAGTTCACAGGCATTATCTAGTAAGACCCTACCCACATAGTCTTCATGCTCCTGGCTTGGACTAGTATTCACATACTGAGTGCCAGCCCAGCCCCCTTTGTCCACCTGATTTCTTCCCTCCCAGGCCTTATCCACCATAACTTGAAGGTCCTATGTTAATTTTCATCCCTCTCTATGTCCACATCAGACAGAAAACCAACAGAAGTCTACAGTCTCAGCTCTTCAGTCTCAGGGTGAATGAGTTAGAAACTAAATTCATCTTTCTTTTTCTTTTAAAAAAATACACTTTAGCTTTAAAAAATAGGTACAACTGTAGAGTGAAAGGATTGACAAAAAATATTCTAATCAAATGGGACCTGGAACCAAGCAGACTAAAACAAATCAGAAGAAATAAAGGAGGCATTATTTTAATAAAGGGCACATTTAACAAAGAAAACATTACAACCTGAACATACATGCACCCAACTCTATAGCGCCAACTTCATAAGGGAACTAATAACATTAAAGACACAGAATGACATAAATGTTGCAGGACACTTGACCATACTGTGAACCCTGAGATTGTGTTATGGTGTGGCTCAGCCCTTAGCTCATACCTTTAATCCCAGAGAATTAGAAAGATATGGAAGATTAGCACATGTTACTAAAGGCAAGCAGAGCAATTCAAGAGAGGCAGATAAAGAGAAGCTAGAGTTAATGAGCATGGAAAGGAGTTTTGAGTCAGGGGAACTGAGATGACCACCCAGCCAGAGTCATATCCATATGACTAGTTTTCAATGGGAGAAATAGAAATGGCTATAAAATATCTCAAAAGATGTTCATCATCTTTAGTAATTAGAGAAATAAAAATTAAAACAACTTTGAGATCAACCCTGTAAAAATGTCTAAGGTCAATAAAACCACTCAGAACCAGTGCTGGAGAGACTGTGAAGAAATGGGGCTCTCATTTATTGTGGCTCAAATTGAAAACTGGTGCAGCCACTCTTGAAATCAATGTGGAGAATTTTTTCACAGGCTAAAATAAATCTACCATATGACCCAGCTGTACATCTCCTTGTCTTATACCCAAGAACTCAATATCCTACTTCATAGATACTTGCTTGGACATGTTTATTGCCACTCTATTTATAATGGCTAGGAAAGGAAAACAGCCATTTTAATGTCCTTCAACTGATGAATGAATAATGAAAATGTGGTCATATGCATTATAGGATATTCTTTATCTGTAAAAAAAAGATAATGAAATCTGCAGATAAACAATGGAAATTGAAAATGTTATACTGACTCATGTAGATTCAGAAAGACAAGGGGCATATATCTTCCATCTTTTTTTTTCCTTGTTCTAAATATTCAGATGTGAGTGTATAAGCTGGAGTAACCACAGAAACCAAGAAGGTAAAACTGGACCATGGGATAAGGGAGTGCTAAAGAGAGAAATAAAGGGATTCAGGTGCTGTGAAGGGGAAAATGGAAGAAATGTGGGGGAGGCAGGAGGGTGTGTATATTGAATAAGAGAGAGGGAAGAAAGATAAATGGCATCAAGAATATTTAAAAATCTCATGAAGAATCATATTATTTCATATTTTCCTGAAATTACATGATGTATGTATTAGTATATATGTATACTGTCAATAAAATTATGCTAGTTAGAGTGACAATGCTCCCCTCAATAATCATAGACTGACACATACCCCATTACCAGACATGGGACGTTTTTTTGAGTTGTTGGCCCAGTATGTCCAAAAGACTCCCCAAAACAATATGTCTGTTTCTGCTCTTGGCTGCCTCCTAGAAGTTGAGCGTAAATTTCTATTTCTGAAGACACTGTGCACTTTAAACTCAAGGCTCAAAAGAATCAAGCTGAATATGATACAAAGTCTCCTCTCTGAGGACTGTTGCCAAGGAAGGGAAGAAACCAATAATCCTACACAGCTGTGATGCCTATAAATATGAACCATTACAGTGACCATAATGGTAAGACATCCCTACAGGTACAAGAGTGGCATTCATATCTTGTCAGTAACAAAACATATCTAATTGGATTTTAAGGTCTACTCAACAGGAAGGAAATTAGGCCTAGTAGTGTAAACATAGTCAAATACCTGGGGCTGTTGAGGTCCCACTACTCCCTCCTTCCTAAGCTAGTATAAATTCTAAGTCTAACCACTTCCCCATGAAATCACAAATATGTACAGCTATCACCCCTTATCAAAGAAGCTTCTCTTTGGAACAAAGAAGACCATTAGTGAAAGCTACAACTGGTTAAAATACAAAGAACAGTGATCATAAAGTTCTCAGGACAAACTGGTACATCAACAGCACAAACCCCATACCTAAAGCTGAGGAGATATTTGTCAAGAGCAGTGTAAAAATGGCAATGCTGTAATATGCTGTGCTATTGCATCCTAAAATGACAGGGAAACTATATCAATGATGGATGCCTAAATAAGACATGAAGAATGACAATAGCAATATATATGTCGACAGGAAGGGGAAGACATCACAGGTTTTCACCCCTAGAAAAGAACTACAGGCAGGTATGGTCTACTGAGACAGAACTAGTCTTCTAGTTCTGGGTTGAGCCCACAATTGATTATCTAATGCAATGTGGTTCCCCAAAATACATCCAAGAACATTAGACACACTTGACATGTCACATTTATATATTTATGCATATGTATAATAATAATTAAAGTAAGAGAAGCAATGATTTTGAGGAGCAGGGGCATGTGGCAGGAATTGGAGGGGACAATGAGTGGGAAAGTATTTAATTAAATATTAATTCAACAAACAGAGACAACCTATATCTTCCACAGAGATGGTTCTGGTGAAAATTAAAGAGTTAATATAACTAGAGTATGTGATCAAAGAACACTGTCCATAAAGATAAAAGCAGATGTTTTGCCAGGAGCTCTCAGAGGGGCATGACATTGCTGTTGCTAATGGTTACAGTGACACTGGATGCTTTCAATAGGAGTAGGAAAAAAACATGACAGGTGGAAGACATTGTGGAGATTTCAAGTATTGGTCACTGGGGAAAAGAGAGGATATTACATTTCAGAGAAATATTAAATCTGAGTAAAGGCTTGAATCTAGTTTTGGATGAGTTTGGCATGCTGTAGAAGAAGAAAATGGTTACTATTGTACCTTTTGGTCTTGAATGAGTGAGTAAACAAACTCACATGTGCACAGATCAGGAAACATACCTATAGGGTCGTGTGTCATTAACAGGCCATTTAAAAACAGGTCCTGACGATGTGAAATGTTTACACAAGCAAGGCCAGGGCAATGAGGAGTGGAGCTACCTTACTGTGTATAAGAAAAAGGGTGAAAGTTCAAGAGAAGCAAAGCCTTGTGGGTAAGCAAAGTCATCATCTATAAATATTTGAATGGGCATAATACAAACACTACCCTTATTTTTTAGTGGCAGGATAATACAACCTAACATAAAGCTCTAACATAAACTGCTCCAGGACGCTCCTGACAATATTCTTTATTGATTTTCCCTTTTGTTAACCTCTACTATAATAATATGTAATGATTAATGCTGAATTTCAATTTTACAGCATTTAGAATCACCAGAGACAAGCCTCTGGGCAAAGTGTTTGTGAGGGAGCTTCTTTTTTTTTTAAATTTTTTTAAAAAAATTTATTAGATATTTTCTTTATTTACATTTCAAATGTTATCCCCTTTCCTAGTTTCCCCTCCTAAAACCCCCTAACCCTTCCCCCCCCACCCCCGCTCCCCAACCCACCCACTCCTGCTTTCTGACCCTGGCAGTTCCCTATACTGGGGCATAGAACCTTCACAGGACCAAGGGCCTCTCCTCCCATTGATGACTGACAAGGCCATCCTCTGCTACATATGCAGCTAGAGCCATGAGTCCCACCATGTGTTTTCTTTGATTGGTGGTATAGTCCCAGGTAGCTCTGGAGGTAATTATATTAACTGAGATGAGAATGCCTATCTTAATATGGTTGGCAACAGTCTATGGTTTTTTTTTTCATATATTTTGATCATCTCTCATTCTTTCATTCTCTCTCTCTCTCTCTCTCTCTCTCTCTCTCTCTCTCTCTCTCACACACACACACACACACACACACACACACACACACATACTCCGAAAAGAAAAACAAATCTATGGTTTTGTTTTGCCCAGTGCTCCTGGGCATAGAGCCTACACTGGAGTATTGTTGATATAACCAGTGTCACCCTATTAAAATGGCTTTTTTGGTCATTTGTTGGATTCAGTGGTCCCTTCCCCTCTCAGTGTTGGGACCCTCTCTGCCTTCAACCTATCTCTGTGCTGCCACAGTCTCTGAGTTGGCATGTGCATCCATCCTGCTTTGTCTGGAATATCCTGTATCCTTGGAGTGATCCAGCATCTCCCTACCTTATAATCTTTCTCCCTCTACTTCACATAGATCCCTGAGCCTTCCTGAGAGGGGTTTGATGAAGACATCCATTTTAGGAATGAGTGTTGCAATGAGTATGTCACTCAACACACTGTCTAGTTTGGGTCTCTGTTAGTTACCATCCACTGCAAAAGAAGCTTCTCTGATACAGGTTGAGCAATGCCATCATCAATAGGTATAGCACTATGTCATGACACTAAGATAGGAAACATAGCAGTCATCTTCTTTGCTCAACATACTAAATATAGAAATGCTTGCATTTACATATGGCTCATTAAGAGTCATTACTGATAACCTGGAATGTCTTCATAGTATAGGGACCAATGGCAAGTGATACAGAATGATGGATATTTGTGAGAGTCTTATGGATTTAGCCAGAGATGAAAAGACTGGGAGAACGGGCATAACAGTGGTCTTTAAATACTTTAAATTCATTATAGCTACTGTTCAATGCTGCCCCTTAACTGCAGAAGATACAGTTAAATCCTGGTTTCTACTGTTTCAGACAGTGGCTTTCTTTGTATACATGCTTTTAAATTTTTTGTTTTATGTGCATGGCTTTTTTTCTGAATGTATTTCTGTATACCATGCATATCTGATGCCTGGGGAGGCCAAAGGAGGGCACAGATCCCCTGGAACTGGAGTTACAGACAGTTCTAAGCCACTGCCACATGGATGCAGGGAATCTATCCTAGGTCCTCTTAAAGAGCAGCTGATACTCTAGCCACTGAGCCAACTTTCCAGGTGCCAAAGGTGATCCTTTTTGGAAATGGGGTCATTGGAGATGTAATTTGTGAAGATGAAGTTACACTGTACTAGGGTGAACCTGTAACCCCACATGAATATGATCTTGTAAGAAGATGACTGTGCAAAAATCTAGACAAGGGAGAGCATCACATGACCACTGAGGCAGATATTGGAACTACACATGTAAAGTTTGCAGATTCAACCATGACTGCCATTAGACTACACCTTAAAGCTAGGAGGAAGCAAGGGAGATCTTCCATACAGGCTTGGGGGCTAGGAGAACTAACGGCATGTTCCTTTCTGGGTCTAATTTGTACAGTTTAGCATATATTAAAACGGTCCCAGCAATATTATTTGGTATTCATTTTTCTTATTATAATCCATAAGCATGTGCTTTCCAGTTGCTAAGATATGTATATTTCAAGTATTTATGTAAAATAATATATTTGGCAGTATCACCTTCAAGGGGAAGCATTGGAGTGTATCCTAATTAAGGCCACCTGATGCTTTGGCTGTCACCTTGCTGAAGTTAAAGGATTGAGTTAAGTATTCAAAAACTAAATCTTCCAAAGTATAAATATTTTCTTAAATTTCATATTGGGAGGTGAGAGCTAATTTCAGCCTTAGCAACTAGTGGATGTATTTTTGCCAAGATATGAAAATCCTAATGGTAGATTGTTGAACTTCAGGCCAGTTTTGCCTCTTTCTCGTCCACTCTGCCTTTGGGAGAAGCTACAACTGTGTTCTGCTGTTAAATTTAGTAGGGGCTTCCTTTAAAAAGCCATATTCTGACTCTCTTTCTGTAGGCTCCTTCTCCTTGGCTAGGAATCTTCCCTCCCAGCAGCTCATCTTGTGCTGTTCTGGGAAGCTTTAGTTTTGGTCTATTTTATGTGTGTGTGTATATGTATGTATGTATGTATGTATGTATGTATGTATGTATGTATGTATATGTATATTTGTATGTATGTATGTATGCATTTAAAGAGACCAGACTAGCCTGACTTTTTTCTGCTTTTTACCCAGGCCTTTTCAGGCTGTAAGCTTGGGTTCTAACTGCTGTCAGTTGAGCACCATTTTGTAGAAGTTAAGCTTAGGTTCTTCCTCCCAGTCGCTCCCAGAAATAAGACACAAACTCAAAATATATTGGAAAATACCTTGGCCATATAGCTAGGCTCTAATCTGACTACATCATAACTAAAATAACCCAATTATTTTAACCTACATTTGCCACATGGCTAGTTACCTGTGCCATGCATCCTTCTCCTCACATCTTTTCCCCTGGACCTCTCACCTGGCTCTATCCCAGAATTCTTTTTCCTCCTGGATGTTCCACTTCAATTTCCTGCTTTAGCCATAGGCCATAGGTTTTTTAATTGACAGGTAATGCATGCATACAATACACACGATACTCCTTCTATAGTAGATGATTGTCAAAAATAAGTTCTTACTTGGGCACTTAAATGCCACTACTTAAAGTTACCAATCACAGCGTCATTTCCATGACAACCCTAACAGGTTAAGGATACCCTGAAAACACATTCACAGTTCCATTTACTGGAATTCATTAGCAGAAGAAGCTAGCACTCTATGCAGGCATAGATTTTGAAACTGGTGGTTTTGAAATTTGTATGTGTCAGACAGGTGGAGGGCACAGTGTGCAGTAATTGATATTCTTTCCATAAAAAGCAGCTGAGTGGGCCCGCACAGCATTAAAGAAGGAAGGTTCCACAGTGTGGTAAGGAGGCCAAGCAGGTCAGATTTCAGCGTGATGTTCAGTGGCCATTGAGAGTAATAAAGAGAGAATTGGAGCCTAGAATTTAAATATACTCTATTATTACCTCTTCGTTTTCAAAAATGGAGACAAACTAAGTGGTGAAGGACACAATTATCACTTGGAACTTACTACTTTTCATACTTTGTAAGTTCTTAACAGGTCCAATAAATGTTTTGTCTCAATTTTCTCACACACAAATATGCCTGATGTCTTCCTGTAAGATTTTCCCAAATTTTAGCAAAATATAAGTACATGAACGATTTGGCTAAGTATTCGATAAAAGTTGGGGTTGAGTTAAGGTGGAATAGTAGTAGGCTAGTTTGTTTGTTTATTTGCTTTTCTTTCCAATAGTTAATATTTTCTTCTCCTGGTTGTCCACAATGCAAATTTGTGGGACGACATGGATCAAGGTCATGAATGAGGTGATTATAATTGTTCTTTGAAGATTACTAATTCTAATTCTCCTCATTCAACTACAACTCATCAACTTTTTATTTTAATTTTGGCTGAGTTGTATTATGTAGCCCTAACTGACTTGGACCTCAGTGTGTAAATCAGGCTAATCTTAAACTCATAGAGATCTGCCTGCCTCTGCCTCTGCCTCTGCCTCTGCCTCTGCCTCTGCCTCTGCCTCTGCCTCTGCCTCTGCCTCTGCCTCTGCCTCTGCCTCTGCCTCTGCCTCTGCCTCTGCCTCTGCCTCTGCCTCTGCCTCTGCCTCTGCCTCTGCCTCTGCCTCTGCCTCTGCCTCTGCCTCTGCCTCTGCCTCCCAAGGCTAAGATTAAGGACACATGCTGCTATACCTATCCCAGGAACTATTTCTTGATATTGTTCTACATACTGAACACTGAAGGAATAGAAACATCAATCAGAATTTGCCCTTTGATTTCGCATGCAACTCAAGTGATAAACAGCACAGCCCTATGTATAGGAAATACAGGGGTTGGGTCAGAGAACTTATTTTAACCACAGATTCCAAATTCCCAGAGATTAGCAGATGGACTGACAGTAGCACAGCTTTAAACACACAGGTATGGGTTTTTCAGCACATGAGTAGGACTTCACAGTCATGTTAATTCTCTTGACTTTCCTCATTGCTGCCTAGTCTCTTTGTTTATTCCCCATCTCTTTTTCTTTTTTCTCTATCTATCAGTCTGTGTGGCAGTGTGGAAGAACCACCACATGAGGACAGTCACCAACTACTTCATAGTCAACCTTTCCCTAGCAGATGTGCTTGTGACCATCACCTGCCTTCCAGCTACCCTCGTTGTTGACATCACTGAGACTTGGTTCTTTGGACAGTCCCTCTGTAAGGTCATTCCTTATTTACAGGTAATTCTTTTTTGAGCCCTTGTACATGTTCTGAGCCATTTTACATGTTTTCAATTAAAGTCATTGTAGTCTGGTAAAATAGTTAATGAGTTAATAAATAAATATATAGATATTCAGGAAATAAACAATTTAAGAATGATAATACTTGAGATTTACTGACTAAATCATGCCTAGATAAAATGGAGGCAACAATGTTATTTATTTCACAGTCCTCATCATAAAAGAGATGATCTGAACAAACTAATGATTAAGACATCCCTAGCTCAAATAATCACGAACATTTGTTTTTAAATTATCAGGAATATCAGTTTTTTCTTGATGATTTCTTTTCATCCTGAAAAATTAAGAGGAATGTGGTCAAAGAAGAGCAACTCGAGGCATTGTTTCTGGTTTGGAATGCCTGTTCTGTCATCTCTAGATGGCACACTATTATGTAAAATACATTGACTCTTGGCACTCACTTACCCAAAATGGTAATTACAGTAAAGTCCACCTCAGATAGCTGTTGTGGCAGATTATTTAGATGATTTACATAAGTCTTGGTTCTGTGATTACCTCATCATGGTTTTACAAAGCAATGTTTTCAGAGTAAGAATCAGTTACCATGGATGCCTCGGTGATAAACAGTGAGTACAGCCTTTCTGTATCTGTTTGACAAATAAAAAATTATTTAAAAATACTTTTAAAGGAATCATCTTCTAATGTACTTATAAATGTAAAGTCTTTGATAAACAAAATATTCCTGATAGTGACCCATGCCTAAGATCTGTGCTACACTTAGAAAGTAGTCAGTGAAGGAAAGCTCACTGTGTCCCCTTAGGAAGCAGATACAGAAAGAAGAGGTGGGTGGTCTCTCTGTATCACCCCACAGTCCCCATCACCCTTTCCAGGTGGTGATCATAATGCTTGCATGAACAGATAATGGAATTCATATGAAAGAAAACTGGAAGCTAGGCGTGGTGGTGCACGCCTTTAATCCCAGCACTCGGGAGGCAGAGGCAGGCAGATTTCTGAGTTCGAGGCTAGCCTAGTCTACAAAGTAAGTTCCAGGACATCCAGGGCTATACAGAGAAACCCTGTCTCGAAACACAAACAAACAAACAAACAATAAGAAAATGAAAGAAAACTGGGAGAACTCACAAATACCCATTACTAAAAATAATTTAAACTGTTTGGAACCAAAATGTTAAGAGTTTTGTTGTTGTTGTTGTTTGTTTTTGTTTTTGTTTTTGTTTTTTTCAATTCAACAGCTCCTTGATTTCTTATAAAGAGAAGTAATTTTTAAACATCAGAGATCATTTGTAGCAAATGTGATGATGCCATAGAAATGATAAGCTACATACAAACTCTATGTCTTACAAGGTTGGTGGGCTTACCTGCTGAGGTCCATCGGTGGATTACAAAAAGGACTTTAACAAAAAATTTGAAGAAATAGTCAAATGAAGAACAAAGAAGAATCACCTCATAGGGAGAAAACTCAGTAAGAATGTACAGCTGTGGATGAAGTTGCTTGCAGGAACTAGAAAAAAAAATCAAAAGCAGAGAATTCTAACACCGGAGGACCTTCCTGTTCTTACCAGTAAACTGCATTTCTCTCCGTTCCATTCATCATCCGGGAGGAAATGACAGCTCCCTTCGTGTCAGGGTGGTTTCACCTGCTTATGTGCCCAGTTGCCTGACAACCCACATAATACCTGTCTCGTGAACACCATGTTTTGATAAGAAGGGGGTGATGCAATGTAGACTATCACCTTTGCCAGGAGTGTGCATTCTGGCTCTGATACACTGAGAGCTTGCTGTGGCTTGCACCTTTCAATTCCCTTGGGAGCCCAAATCAAAATACAGGAAATAACATTAACAGCAAGAGATGCTGGTAGCATGGGTAGTGCTTAAAGTCACTGGCATCATTCTTCTATCTAACATAACTTATGAGCAAGTTCTAAATGTCAAGGGACAAAGGGAGAATCTGGCTCCTGGATAAACAGTGTCCAGCTTATCCATCTCCATGAGAGAAAAACCAATGTGTGATCATAGTCTGAAAACAAACTGTATCCATTGCCTAACTCATTCACCTCGACCTCTTGTTAGAAGCATGCAAGTGCACCAAGAAAGTCACATGCTGACAAAACCAGTCTCCAACTGTATTTCAGAGGCACAGAGGCACAGAGGCACAGTGACAGTGCTTTCCTTAACTGCAGTAGTTTTTCTCCTAGTTGCCACAGCCTAGCACTAATTGCTTTTATCCCTAATATGTAACTTAAATATTTTGTATGCATGTATATAATGCACTTTCTTTTTTTTTTTAAATACTTATTTATTTATTATATGTAAGTACACTGTAGCTGTCCTCAGACACTCCAGAAGAGGGAGTCAGATCTTGTTATGGATGGTTGTGAGCCACCATGTGGTTGCTGGGATTTGAACTCCTGACCTTCGGAAGAGCAGTCGGGTGCTCTTACCCACTGAGCCATCTCACCAGCCCTATAATGCACTTTCAATGGACCAAAGCTACACAGGAATATTTGGTTGCATTTGGCGTTTACTAATTTGATTTACATATTGTTTTTCTTTTAAAGCAATATATCTTAGAGTTATGAGTGATATACTATAATACTTTGACAAATTCTTAAATTATTTAAGAATCTTATAAATATAAAAAAGTCAACTTAATAATTAAAAGCTGTCTCTTAGATATTTAATAATTTGTAATTCCATATCCAATAACACATATCCTTGGTGAGCAATCATTACATACATAATTTACTAATACTGACTGGATCAATTGACTCTTTTAAAGTATTTTTTACAAGACAAAATGTTTCAGAAGAGGCCCTTCACAGGAAATGGCAGGAAAAGAACAAAACAAATGAGATGTAGGTGACTGGCAGTGAAGAGGCAGACAGGTTCGACTGCTCACCTCACTTATATCTTACCACCTTTTCCTGTTCCATTAGGCCCTATCACCCACAGTCATTCCTAGTCATGGGTCTTTGAGAACTTTCTGGAACATCTATATGTGGTTTAAAACAAGCCCCCTCAGGCTTTGCCTTTTAAACAGAATACCCAGAATATGTGTGAAGGACCAAGGTACCTAAAGGCAGAAATTCCCAACATCTTTCTCCTGCTGTCTGTATTCACAATATTCACAGTTCATTTCTAGGTTCTAGATTACTTTCTCAAATGTCAGGCTGACAGGAGAGAGAGAGAGAGAGAGAGAGAGAGAGAGAGAGAGAGAGAGAAGCAGTAACAAAACAATCATTTACAATCACTCATAATAAGATGCAATTTCATATTTCCCAAGAATATCTTCTAAAGTGGACACTAATTACACACTAAATGTGTCTTGTGACATCAACAGATATATAAATGGAAATAAATCACTGGTTGACAAATCCCACTCAATGGATTCTACTGTCATATTCAACAGCTTTCCATATTAGAAATAGACCAGTATAATTCCTCACTCTAAAACCAAAGGAAGCAACAAAACCCAGGTTGCTCCTGGAACTGGATGTCAGTCTTTAAAGTGAGTTTATATGAATTAACCATTACAGTTGATTAGTTGTGAGGTATACTAGAAAGAACATTGGAATTTGAGCCACGTTGCTTCCCTTTTACTCACCAGGGTGATCAGAGCACAGGAATGATCAGAGTTCATTGAGAGGCCTCAATGGACATTTGTACTTCTCATTGCTGGAAGAAATAAACATAACTTTGTCCCAGCAGCCACAAAACAGCAGCCCTGCAGAGCTACACTGTTCTTTTCCTACCCACATTGGAAGTGGAATCTGGGGACGAAGATCCCTGGCTTCCTAAGCATAAAGAAAAGGAGGTCATAGGGAGTAGGGAATTTGTAAAGAGGAATTTGAAGGCACCTAAACTTCTCAATCATAATCAACTAACATAAGATTAATCTACAGAAAATTTAGCCTCTAAGAGTTGAGAAAAATCTATGGATTTAGTTATATTATTTATGAGTAGTCTTTCTTGAAAAATCTCCAGAAAGTACGATGATAAATAGAGTATCATGATTAACATTGTCATTTTAAAATATAAGGAATGATGATAAATACACAGCACTTGTGTGAAAGCCTTGAGTTAGGCAGTAGGCATCTCAATTAACACCACAATTCCATTTAATCAATGCTTCATGCAGAACAGAATCATGTATTAAAGACAGGTCCATACATTATATGGGAACCAACAGGGTTGACATGTTTATTTCTTTCGATTTCCAAAGTGAAGAATTACCTGTGATATTGTTATTTACATACAAGTCTATCCTAGGTGGACCTGCCTGTTTTTAGGAGCAAGTTACTCATTCTGTCAGTGAGTACAGTATAGCACACATACTCACATACACAATTCTCTTTTAATGTGATCTAGGCTTTTATTTGTTCCAGTATATTGAAAATCAATTGATACAAAGTACCCTTTTTTATTTAAAAATATGAAATAAGATACTCATAACTTATCTACAATAACAAAATGTAACCAGCGAAAACCTACATGATAATGTAAAATATCCAGTGCCATGTCATTCTGGTTGAGAGAATTTTCAGTTGTAGAAGAAACGCATGTATAATTTCTTTTTCTCGGAGGTTAAACACTACTTACACTGCCAGTACAAAAGATGCAAAGCCAAGTAAAGATGGGAATTAGTCAAACATGAGGAACTGAACATTTAGTGTGAGAAAACTGCAAGGTTTCAAAGCACCTACCTCACATCTGAAGTGAAACACCAAGTTCCCCCCTGCACATCTACATTTCTACTTTCATCATTATTCTTCAACATGAAAATTATTTATGTGAATTAATACATGGGGAGGGTTACCCTGAGTGCTCCCTTTCTGCTGTAACTACTTTGCTGATGCAGTAAATGTTCTCAAGGTTCCTTTCTGAGACCTAGCAATTCTCTTGAATCGTGTTCCTTTCTTCCCCCTCTAGACTGTGTCAGTGTCTGTGTCTGTTCTTACGTTGAGCTGCATTGCCTTGGACCGATGGTACGCCATTTGTCACCCTTTGATGTTCAAGAGCACAGCCAAACGGGCTCGAAACAGCATCGTTGTCATCTGGATCGTCTCCTGCATCATAATGATTCCTCAAGCCATTGTCATGGAGTGCAGCAGCATGCTCCCTGGCCTAGCCAATAAGACCACCCTCTTTACAGTATGTGATGAACACTGGGGCGGTAAGTAGGCTTCACCGTTGTGCTCACATTGACATTGTACCCAGATGTTGGATTAGCATCACTATGCTAAATTCGTCTTACATACTTTATTAATATCTTTTCAAAAGAGCTCAGCAAGAGGTGAAAATAAAGTTGAAAAATAACAAAATTTGCATAAATAATTCAGGTCCTTTGGAGGTGCTTTATGAACAATATTTAGTTTTCATTTTTAATTTAACTATTTTTTACAGTGGAAATGAATCAAGGAGTTTATTCAATGACTCATTTTTTGCTTATTTCTTAAAGTTTTAAAACAAACAACTAGTCAATGAAACAAATGAAATTATAAATTAACAGTTTATTAAAATCATTTTAAAAGTTTTCTCATAAGGATAAACACAGAGATTTTTATATAACCCAGTTTCCCTACTCCTGGACATAAACCTGAACAACTCTGTATTTTATTTCAGAGATATCTGTGCACCTACGTTTATTGTTACTTTATTCATAATATTTAATAAGAATAGAATCAGCATAGACATCTATGAAAATGCGGTACATGTCACAATGGAATTTCATCCAACCATGAAAAAAATTCATGGAAAATGAATGGAGATAGAAAATATTACATGAAGTGAACCCAGGCTGAGAAAGACAAATGCTACATGTACCCTCTCATGTGGGTATCTTAGCATTTAATTTTTTTAAAATGTGAATTTATGTGCAAATAAAGCAAGGCAGATACCAGAAAACTAGAAAGGGGCCCGTGAGAGAGAAAGAAAAAAAATAAATGTTAAGGACAAGAGGTAGGAATTGTAATAGAACACACCTACGTTAATGATCTGTTTTCAGTTTAAAACTATGTTCTTAGAGCATCACAGTATCACAGAGACACCTGCTCACTGAGTGAGGAATTATATCAATTAGGAATCACCTCTGTATGGTATACATCTGTGCATACCCAGCACCCGTGATAGTAATATAAACAAGCAGCATTTTCGAGGCATTGTGATTCTTTGCCGCAAAACTTCTAACAATGGGAACACACCCACCCATGCATAGAAGAGACACAGATATGGACAGAGAAAAAAATAACAAAAGGACACCAAACATTTCAGTGTGACATGTACTAGCTACACAGGAGAGGGACAAATTTCCCTCTTTTAGATAATTGCGTTACAATGGCTCATGCTTATAGAGTTTACACATCAGGAAAGAATGATTGTGAAATATACATGCAGCCACACTTACTAGTAAGATCAATCAAGCCAGGTGACTTGGGAGGCTCGGATGGATGGACTCTAAATCCTAAGCCAGACTGGGCTGCACATTGATTCTCAGTCTTAAGAGAGAAAGAAAAAAAAATCAAAACAACCAAAACAAATCAAAATAAACTATAATAAATAAAATTTTACAGTTTGAATTCCCTGTTACTCAAGATATCGAATATCTTTTCAATGAGTTTTACTCTTCTTTCCTAACATTGTGATACTTTTGGTTTTTTATCTTCAATTTCTTAATAAAATATCCCTTTAATATTACAGACAAAAATAAGCCGAATGAAAAGTTCCTAAATACTTTCCCATGTCCATGTCCCATTTATTTAATGCTCAAGTAACAGCTAGAGCATCAGGGTGTGCCAGGCACTTTGCCCGATAGAGCAGATTCTCCAGTAAGGCTAAAAGACAAACAAACCACTGTGTGATTAATGGACTTATGTACCAAGTACTAAGAACACAATGGAAATAACGCCTTCAGTCCTGGCCATCTGGACAAATGTTTACAAAGATGCTGCTAATATTCCAGCGAGCATTAAAGATGAATATCAATTCTGAGAACTGGGAGCAGGAAATGGGTATCCCAGGGAAGGAAAAGATGTGTTGCCAGAAGAAACCCCACTCACTGGGTGTAGTCGAACCGCGACTGCCAGTCAACATAGGTACTTTGAATGGGGGGGGGGTCTGGAAATTAAGGGACAGAGATGAGAGAAGAATGGAGCGAAGACAAAAGTTTTGATCAAGGCTCAACTTTATTGCAAAGCAGCAGGCTTATAAAGGCAAACACCGTAAGCCCAACCCCTAGACATGACTGACGATGTAAATTACCTTATGCTGGCATAGGTTTCCCTTTCTCAGCACAGGTCTCTCTTATCAGGGCAAAAGCAGAACTCTGAACAAAAATCAGCAAAAATAGCTGATGCAGCAACTCTCCTATGCCGGTCAGGGCAGAACCTCCACAATTGGGGCTCACATCTTAAGGAAGAAGGAGACAAGGGAGAAAGCATAGCTTGTGGGGCACAGGCAGCCTGAGAAAATGACTTTGGTAGAGTTGAAGTGTGTTACTTGATTTCTTTACCATAAGTTATTGCTGAAAAGCATCCTACAACCCATACCCTGACCCTTCTATCTTAATCCATGACTAAAATGAGCCCTACAGAGATTACACCATGTGTTCAAATTAGAAAGCAGTGTGTACCTGTCAATTACAAGAGTCCTATTGAAAGGAGGGCATTCCTTGAGATAAACAAAATGGCAGCTAGAGAAAATACTTAGTACTCTTTAAATGCCAGGAAAGATTTTTTGGCAATGGATTTAATTTATATGTTCATGGAGATAGATAGATAGATAGATAGATAGATAGAAACACACACATATATATAAACTATAGCCCCCACACATAATCAAACATCATTAACCCCATTAATGAAAAAATTACCAAGCTACAGAATCCTAACCATAAATGTAATTAAGTAGAATGTTGTGTTGTTTGTATCACATAAGTACACATAACTGTTGTGTCCGGCCAGCAGATCACAACCTGGGTTCTATCCTGGAAAGGCATTTTGGAAACCTGGAAGAAAAGAGGGGCTAGGTGGCGAGATAAAGAAATGCAGCTAAGACAGGCATTCTGATCAAAACTCAATTTTACTGTTCTGCACGCAATTATAAAGCAGGGGAAGGGGGCCCGATTTCCGCCAATTAATCTTGGAGTCCAATAGCAGGGTGACCACGTGCACGGCTCCGAACAGCAAAGCGGCAGGTTCCAGCAGTGGGCATGGCAGAACGATTGAGCCGGAAGCTCCACCCCTGAGCAAGCAGGTTTCAGGCTGGGAGAGGGGAGACTACACATAACATTTTAAAATCACAAATAAAATGTAAATACACAAAATTTATATATATTTCTAGTCATTTATTATCTGGTTTTTATACAAATATTCAAAAATCATTGATAAAACTATTTGAAAGTAATTTGGTAGTAGGCCACAGTTACTCAAAATGATTATTAGGGCCAAAATAAATTGATATTGAATTGAGGTGATAATCCATAAAATAATCAAACAATAAAAACCATTAATTTATTTTTCACCTATTCAGTTTCAAATTACTAATAATTTATTGATCTCAAGAAGAATGCAAAATAATTTAAAATAGTTTCTGATCATTTAATCATTAGCAATCTCATATATTAACATTAACATTCTTAAATAGAATACTCCTGTTGATGAAACTATTTAAAGTTCCATATCCAAATTGAATGTTAAAGATCAGCATAGGAATTATAACTCTCTTAGTTTGCTTTCTATTGCTGTGATAAACACAATGACCAGAAGCAACTTGTAAGAGGAAAAGTTTATTGCATCTTAGAGCTTGTCAATCATCAAAGGAAGTCAGAGCAAGAAATTAAGGCAGTTCCTGAAAGCAGGAACTGAAGTACAAACCATGCCTTCATGCTTCTTGCTGGATTGATACCCATGGCTTGTTCAGTTGCTTTCTTATACAACCCAGGGCCATTTGCTCGGGAATCACCCTGCCCACAGTGGGCTGGACTCTCCGACATCAATCATTAACAAAATTGCCCACAGACTTGCCTACAGGCCAATGTGGTGAAGGCATTTTCTCAATTGAGATTCCTTCTTCCCAAATAACTCTAGCTTATGTTAAGTTGGCAAAAACAAAACAAAAACAAAACAAAACATAATTCAAAATACCACACACCATAGAAAAATACATAATTTATAATGCTACTTCTCTATGATGTCATTTAGCACAACTTAAAACATTGGCTGTAAAATACAGAATCTTCTACTTGAGATTAATTTATTAGCTGTAATTCTTAGTTTTTAATCTATCCCCTAAATTTAACAAAAATATGGTTACAAAAATAAACAGTTTGCTTTAATTATCAAATGATAGCATATAAGAATTTTCACTGGTCTCTTGTCTATCAAATCACTTTGGGAAGTCATGCAAATACCCATTATAAATGGTACCAGATGACTGGGAATTTTCTAAATGTCAATGTTGTGAAAGATGAGTGGTCATGCATGGATCAATGTTTTCCAAATTATTGTATTCTTCACGTTCACGTTTTGTAATAACAAAAAGACAGATAACTCCAACAGAAAATAAAATAAGACAAGGTATATGTGTGTCTAAGCTGCTCTCTTTAGTATACAATGTAGGTGTGTCCTACCGACTTCATTGCTGTTGGACTTCACTGTTATCTATGTTTATTGTTTCATCTGTCACCTCTCCCATATTTATAAAGCTTACAATTTCCAGAATTTTGTTCATACTTTCTTGGCTAGCAAATGAATATTAATTCCTTAAATAAACTTTATTTAAAGAAATTTGCTCATTTTTAACATTCAATTCATCTGATTATGCCTTCATCAAGTGATTTATGAGTATAAACATCTACCAAATATTATTTAAGATACTAGAATTTTATCTGAGAGGGGGTCTCATTGTAGCCCAAGGTAGTCTTTGAACTCATTTTGTAGCACAGGCTATCTTAAAACTCTTTTTGTAACCCAGGCTGTCCTAGAACTTACTCTTAATCCCAGACTGTCCTCAGCCCCAAGATTCAGCAAATATATTATTAGTGCCTAGGCCCCATGAATGCTAGGATTTCAGAATAAGCCACAGAGCCAGACAATATTGTAGATTGACAACACGTCTTCTCTTGGATCTAACAAAATGTACTTTGATGGTCTGACAAAAGAAAAATAGAGTGAACCTTCCTTATGATCAGAGTAATTATGGCTGTTGTCTCATTATGAGGGTTAGAAAATGTGTGTGTGTGTGTGTGTGTGCACGCGCGCGCACGCACGCGTGTGCATGTGCACACGCATCAATTAACAGTTGTAAGATATTCATTAGAGGGATAATGGTAAAGCTACAAATACTTAGGTAAGTTTTTAAAAACTCATTAAATTTAAAAATTGTCAATTTGAATATTGGCAAGTTACATTTAACATACTTGTCTCTGGCAAGTGTAGGACAGAAAAGAATGTTTGTAGGTTTTGTATAGTTGGGTATATATACTGGTGGACAATGTTCCTTAACTCTTCTGAAGAATATTATTCTTTAATCTCTGATTTCAAAAACATCATAATATCCATATTTGTTTCTGATTTCTTGATTTGAGATAGTAATAGATAAGAAGATAGATGATGGTAACTAGATAGTGATAGATAGATAGATAGATAGATAGATAGATAGATAGAAATACAAAATATATGGTTCTGTAGATTCATACAGACAAGAATTTATTTAGATACTGCCTTCCATCAGTTGAATAAAGATACTAGTTGTTGTTGTTGTTGTTGTTGCTGCTGCTGCTGCTGCTGTTGCTATTGCTGTTGATGATGTTGATGTTGATGTAGTTGAGACAAGTACTCACGTTAGCCCAGTCTGGCACTAAACTTGCCATGCAGACAGGGATGATCTTAAACTTCTGATCTTCCTGTCTCTACTCCCGAACTCTGAGATTAGAGATGTGTACCACCACACACGACTTTGTGCAATGCTAGAAATCAAACTCAAATCACGATAAGCCAGTGTTCTATTGACTGAGCAACATCTGCTGCCTAAGACGCAGATTTATAGTCATCAGTCTGCAAAATGCCACTTTCTAACTCAGGCAGTGCTTAAGCCAAGCAAGTTTTATGTAACTTTCATTGTAAGTTTCATAAATATATATTGAAGATAGTGATTACTATTAAATGAAATATTCAAGGATATTTTAACACATGAAACTTGAATTTTAAGTAGTATATTTGAATTTGCAACTAGTTCTCAATCTGAGAATGAAAAGCAGGTTTTAGGACATTTCATTTCCCTAATTATCTATTATAACTCTCCAGTAATACATTCATTCTAGCCTGGAATATAATTTTGTTTGATTACCCTTTCTGCAAAAGTGTTTGTCATAATATATGCTTACTAGCCAGTTATTAATTTTTCCACTTTTTCAAAATTACCAAAAGTCTCCTTCCTTCCATCCATCCGTTCAAAACTCCAACTTGCTATGTCAGTAATGGTATCTGCTACTGTAGTGGGAAAAATGTCAGCAATCAAATCTACTTTCCCCCATCTGTTCAGTTTAGTCTGAGACAGGTATTAGAGCTTCAGTGTGCATAAGCTTCAAAGGTCTCTCTCTCTCTCTCTCTCTCTCTCTCTCTCTCTGTTTCTCTCTCTCTCTGTGGGGGGGGGTGTGCATGTGTGGGTGTGCATTTGTGTGTGTGCATTTGTGTGCATGTGTTTAGTGCATGTGACATGTGATTCTTTCGTTAAGACAAAAGATCAAAGCCACCATGGTCCCTGGGAATTGCTGAGGTGACCTTCTAGTTGCTTTGAAATTGGTCCAGCAAATGCTGTTCAAGCTGCTGCACTTCCACTGGGAATGATCTCTGCTATTATTCCAGCACTTGATTCTATCACTCTTTATAATGACCTGTTTTACAAGATAAACTTGAAAGGCAATTAGAAATGAATGAAGTGGATGAGTGTCTCCTGACCCAGAAAGGATCTAAAAATGACACCTCAAAATCATCTCTTACACCACCCAACAGCCTATGAACCAGGCTGTTCCATCTACAGAATACAGTACAGAAAAAGCATGAGAAATGACATAATTTCAGAATGAAGAACACAAAAAAATATTAGACTCAAAAATATTGGATTCATCAATTCCAGATAAGAAGATATATGTTTTACTGCTGGGAAGAGACACTGTGACAAAGGCAGTTTTTATGAAAGAAAACAATTCCTTCGGACCTTACTTACAGTTTCAAAGATTTAATCCACTATCACCATGATGGGGAACATGGCCACATGCAGGCAGACATGGTCCTGGAAAGTAGCTGAGAGCTATATTCATAGGCAGAAAGAGAGTCTGAGCCTAGCATGGGACTTTTAAACTTCAAAACTCCCCATCCAGAAACACATTTCCTCAGACAATACTGTTTTTCATAATCCTTCTAATCCTTTCAAATAGTATCATCCCCTGAGGAGTATGTATTCAAATATAATTAGCCTATGAGGCTCATTCTTATTTAAATAATCACCTCATCAATGCCAGCACTGATGTCAAGATAAAATATGTCATTTTAGAAAGAAACAAAATGAAAAAAAAAAAGCAAAGATAAAGTGAAATCTTTGCTTTGCTTTGTTAGCATTCAGAATTATAACTAATTGCTGATTTATCATTTCTAGAAATCCTTATTATAGGAGAAATACTAAAATACTGTTAGGCTTAATTGCATTAATTAATTGATTAACTTATTTAATAAATGCTAATATTGTGATAGATATATTTGTGTTTAGGATTAATGAAAAATAAGAAAATCACGATAATCCTAAAGGTAATTATTACTAATAGGTGAGATGGATATAAAAAATTGATAAAAAATTAACTATAAAATTCCTAAAGTTCTCAATTTCATTACAAATATAAGTATGAATGTTACACATGTGGGTATATTGACAATGCATCAACAAAATAAATATTGATTGTATTTGTTTTTCCAAGGTTTTTCACATTTATATTTAAGAGCCCAACTGGTCCCATCACTTGAGAAACTTATATTTTAATGAGAATAATGAACTGTATTTACATTTAGCTCTTATTTAAACAAGGATTTAGTCTTTTAATTTTTTTATAGTTTTTATTAGGTATTTTCCTCAGTCTTTTAATTTTTTAATGGAAGATTTTACTGTTTGACTCTCATCTCAGGTGAAGTTTACCCAAAGATGTACCATATCTGCTTCTTTCTGGTGACATACATGGCACCTCTGTGTCTTATGATATTGGCTTATCTCCAAATATTCCGTAAACTCTGGTGCCGACAGGTAAGTAATATCAAATAATTTTGTTTGACTCTTCTTTAGAACGTATATAATTTTTTTAATTCATTGAATTTATATAACACATATAACACAGGATTATTTGTTTTAAAACAATGAGACTCTGGATATGAAAACATCCCTTGACTGTTTTACTGATATTTAGCAAATGACTTAAATTCTGCCTTAAGAAGTCTACACTTCTGATAAACTCTGAACCTCAATAATTAGCTGAGTTATATTTGGTCTGGAAGTAACATTTAAAGATTTTGTCTGCATGTATATCTGCACACTACATGGACATGTTACACTCAGAAGCCAGAAGAAGGAACCAAATACTCTGCAGGGAGTTACAGATAGTTGAGAGCAACCATGTGGATTCTGAGAACCAAACCTGGGTCCTCTAGAAAAAAAGCTGCCAGTCCAATGCTTTTAACTGCTAAGCCATCTCTCCAGATCCTGGAAGTAAACTTATTAATTTGCTTTTCATTATAAGTAACAAAAATTAATTTCAATTCCCAGGGACTTTAAATATAAATGGTTATACTTTAAATGAAAATTTTTGTAACATTTAACATATGAGCTACATCTTTAATGTCAATGTTCTCATTTTCTATAGATTTAAAGAAGACAATTTAAGTTTGTTTTTCTGCTCCCCAAATACCCATCCCTTTTTATCTCTTCTATATCCAGTTGAGTTAAGAAATTTTTTGAAAGATTTTAAATTCTAATAAATTCTAAATTAGAAAATGGTAACACCCATGAGATTTCATTCGCTCCAGTGATTCATTTGTTATATAGTAATATTTTTTATATACCACCTATAAACTAAACCACCAGGTCATGTGACCAGTAATTTCAGGCTGTAGAAGAGGGATAATCAGGTACACGGTGAAAACAACTTTTTGTTTGTTTTTTTGTTTTTCAAGACAGGGTTTCTCTGTGTAGCCCTGGCTGTCCTGGAACTCACTTTGTAGACCAGGCTGGCCTCAAACTCAGAAATCCGCCTACCTCTGCCTCCCTAGTGTTGGGATTAAAGGCGTGTGCCACCACTGACCGGCACAACTTTTTAATATAAGTGCAGGATTTGAGAGCTGAGTGATGTGGGTCTTTAGCTCAGGATGGGAACTTTTAAGTTGAATATTGATAACTTGAAAAAAATCAGCAAACGTGGAGAGTTGTAAACATGCCAAGTGTATATGTCTCATGTTGTTTACTAAATTATATAATGCAATAAGGATGCATTTTTTTTCTTACTTCTCTATAACTACGGCCAGTATAGTGATTTATTTGTTCTTAAGTTTGTGGACTAACAGGTTGTTGGCCTCTTTGGTCTAAAATTTTTATTGAGAAAGAACTTACTGAGACCATCTTACTTCATTAAAAGCAATTCCATTTGTTTTCTTTTTTAAGAAATATTTCTATTATATGTGGAATTTCATATATTTATCCAATATCCAATGTATTTTAATCCTATTTACCTATGATTCTTCTCCCTAACTCCCCCCAGATCTTTGGATCTTGCGAAGTCATATCATCTTTTTATTTTTATTTTTTATAATCAACTGAGTCAATTTTCTGCTTCTCATACACTCATGGACTTGAGGACATAACTGAAGCATAGTTGGCACACCAAGAGACACACACACTTAAAGAAAATTCATTTCTCCCAACCTCTACCTCTACTGATCACTCAACAACTTTCTAACCTTTCAGATAGACCCCGAGCCCCTCCTACCTGCATAATGGAATGTTGATTGTCTTGATCTTGTGCATGTTTCATGTAGCCCACTGTAGCTGTAAAGGTAGGAGACCTACACTAACCTTTGGTTGCAGAGACATAGGAATATAGTGTTTAAGGTCATACTCCATAAGTTTCCTCTTCTAGAAATACCATACTTGAGATCATAAACCTTGGCAAGAATCCAGGGCTGGGCAGCTCAGAGACTCCAGGATAAATCAATGACTATCATTTTGCTAAAATTTCTCCTTAAATTCTAATTAGAAAGTGGTTGGCTATCCACATAACATTCATGCCACTATTGCACTCATGAGTGTATCTTGAAATGCCTGTCCTTAGTGTAGCTCAGAAGGTCATAGACGAGTTGGGGCTGGTGATGACTTTGCTCCCCCAGTACCTGCGTAGCATCTTCTGATACTATGAAAACTGCCTAACAGAAAGGAACCGTCTCTGTCAACATCACCTTTATTTCTCCATATCAAAGTGCGTAGTGTTGTCATTGACAGCGTCTTACCATCAAAACTGTCAGAAATAAAAGCAAAGCAATAGCAATTGCTTTGGGTATTCTATGAGACTCCTCTGATCAATAATTAAATACTTGGCAATAGGCTTTTTATTTTGCAACTTACAGCTTCTGGGAGGATTATCCCTGTGTAACTCCAATTAAAACATTAAGCTCTTATATGAATGTATCTGTATCTATATTTATACACAGGCATATAATTTACTATTTTATAAGCATATATATAAAACTAAAATGTCCTATTTTGTTTTTGAGGATGAGTCTTCATTTTTTATTTTATTCAACTCTTGATATTCAAACTGTCTTTTTAAGACCATCTTTCACTAATTGGAAACAAACAACTTTTCCAATGTCAAGGCATATCTGTTCTGTAAGTCCTAATTTTTCTTTTTTTTTTTCTATTTTTACAGTGTAAGATTTTTAATAATTTCCTTCATTATCTCTATATACATAGTCATATATTTACATGTATATATTTTAAATCTTTTACAACTTCTCTGACATTTTTGCATCCAGCAGTGAAGTCAAGTCACATATTGCTCTCCAAATCTTTTCATCAAAACAAAGAAAGACAAGTATAAACACTGTAAGACATGAGCAGTGATGTGTTTAATTGCCAGCAACTATTTTCTCAGACTTTCTACTTGTCCTAAAGCCAATGTCACTTACTCTAGGATGTTTTGTTATGGTAACACCCCACTTCCTTGTGTGTGTTATTGCACTAGCTTTTACTAGGTAATAGTACTATCCAAGATGTATACTGTTCTCAGCGACAGTTCTGTCTCACTCCCATGTCATGCCAGTGCTGGTCTCAGCTACTGCTCTGCCAGACGATGTGAGTGATGCTTTCTGGGAGATGCCATTCTGGGTATCTCAGTAAAGACAGAAATGCCAGAAAAAAATATCCACCACCACTTGAAATTTCTGTTATAAGCTTATGTCTTGTAATCTTCCATTGCCCTCCAAAGTCACATATTTCAGTATTCTCTGACAAAAGGCACAAATCACAGAGCCATAAGGATCTTCTCAGGAGTTGAAGGTAGAGGATATGGAATGTCACAGCATGAAAATGTAAAAATGCAGTTATGGGCAAGAATGCAAGAAATTAAACTCAGAGCATGTTACTTGACAGTTGCACAAAGTTTGTCAATGATTCCTGTGACTTTGGCTATCATTATTTTTTTAATCCAATCTTACGTGTGTATAATGGGGATTATGTGTGTACAGTGCCTGTGGGAACCAAAAGAGGGCACCGACACCGTATATCTTGTTTTTTTAATGTGTAAATGACTCTTAAACCATGCACAATGTGCTTATTTATTATTTAAACTTATATTTCTCAATTTCCAAACCTTTAAGATAGATTTAACTTGTATTACAGGCTTAGAAATGATCTACATTTTTTGACAAAATGTCCCACTTAGTACTATCCACATGATTCACAAGATTTGCAGTAAAATGCCTGAACTGTGAAACTAAAACATTTTAAAAGCAGATTGGAATGGAAATTGGCAAGTTGAGCTGAGCCCACTTTACAGCTGTAATAAAGTAAATTGACCCCAGATGGATAATTAAATAGAAGTCTGCTTGAGCAATGCTTGGCTTCTAACTGTTACTGCCTCTAAACAAAGTTGTCAGGCATTGCTTTTGCCACGGGCCACATCCAGAGAGCCATCAAGGGAAGGGCCTATCCTATTTGCTTAAAGTTATGAAGATGCATGGGTTCTGTTTTACACTTTTGAATTAGCAAATGTTGTTATTAGTGAGCAAAGTGTGTGCCCTTGTCTGACTTTGTTAAGAACTTCAGTTATCACTTAAAAAGTACCAATAGTCTTGCTCGAATTAGCAACTTAAACTTCCCTTTCCTTAATGATATGATTCAAAGAATTGACTGACTATGAGACTTACAGACTAGTCTCTCAAGATCCTCTCATTTAGAAACTTCTTAAGCCTGACCTGCCTGGCAACTTGTGCATACTTCAGTGTTCAATCCAGTACTGAGAATCCAATAACAGATCTTAGTTATTATGTAAACTTGTGAGCGCCCGACTCGCCAGCAAGAACGATGCCACAATAGGATCCTTCTGCACACGTTTATTGGGAGAGCATTGACTGCATAGGTGAAAGACCCTGAGGCCAGAAATGGTGCTGCTTATATAGGCCTAGGAGTGACGTGTCCATACCTGATTGGTTATGCTACCAGTACCTCATTAATATGCGTCGGGCCAGACTCTTATGCACATGTGCACATTGGTTGTTTACCCATAATCATGGGTGGTGGCCAGTGGTAGCCAGCGCCATCTTGTAATGGCGTTTGCGGCTTCCCACATAAACTTTTGTTAATGCATTCCAGAAATATTAGTAAGCACTTATGTGCCTCATACTATGTGAGGCATTAGGAGTAAGCAGCAATATACTCTGAAGTCAGACAGGATGTGAACTTTCCACAGACTGAAAGGTTTTCCATCCTATGACCGTGTCCGTGGGCCCATTTACTTTCTGTTCACCACAGTTTTAGAGAAGTTAGAATTGATGCCGTGATATTAAGTGATCACAATTAGTCTAGTGTGAGAAAAATGGACAGAAGGTCATAGAGGAAGAGGAGATGCAGGAAGACTGCTTCAAGTCCCACAAGGAAATCAAAAGCACAAGTGAAAGTAGTGCCTTACTGCCAGGCAGTGGTGATGCACACGCCTTTAATCCCAACACCTAGGGAGCAGAGGCAGTCAGATCTCTGAGTTCAAAGCCAACCTGATCTACAGAGAGAGTTCCAGACTAACCAAAGCTGTATAGTGAGACCCTGTCTTGCAAAAAGAATTTTCCATAAAGATATTTTTGTTTGTAATTCTTTTCTAATTGTATCCAGACTGAAATATAACTGTGTAAAATAAAACCAAGAATTCAACTTCCAAATATGTAACTTAAAGGAAAGATGAAGGGGGCATGGAGTGATGTTGAAACACTATATATATTTATACAGATTAAAATTTGACTAGCATTAATCATTGTTTAGATTAAGCTGTTCATTGTAACCACTAAGAAAAAACTTTTTTTCAAAAGTATCTAATGAAAGACACAATAAAATTTAGATGGTATAGTAGAAAACAATAAAAAATAATAATAAAATACTAATGGAGAAATAAACACAGTCTATGAGTTATCCATGTGTGTGTCCTGTAGTCACTGAAAGATCAATTCCAGTAGTCAGGAAGTCACCTTCATGGGGTTACAATGGACGATCATTGTGGTAGATAGTGTTAATTAGATTTTAGGGAGCAAAGAAACTTTTTCACAGTAAGAACTCTGTGACTCTGGAGAGATGGCACACATGGTAAACTGCTTGCTTTACAAACATGTGAACTTGGGCTTAATCTCCATGTTTAAAAAAAAATCACAGCATTTTCCTGATCGACAACTGATATGAGAGGACTCTGCTCATCATGAGTATGACATACTGGGCAGGAGGCACTGTGTGCCATGAGAAAGCAGATTGAGCAAGCCATGGGAAGCAAACCAAGCAGCACACCTCCTAGCCCCTGCTTCCATTCTTGCCTCAGTGCCTGCCTCCAGTTCTTACCCTAACTCCCCCCCTCCCCCATTATGGACTAGGGTCCTCATGGGGACTTACCTCCTCAAGTGGTTAGGGTTTTTGCTTTTTTTGTTGTTTGTTTGTTTGTTTGTTTTGGGGTGTTTTTTGTCATAATACTTCATCACAGCAATAGAAAGCCTAACTAAAACAGTAATCATTCTGATAGGGGTGAGATAGAATCTTAGAATGGTTTTAATTTATATTTGTCTGATAGCTGAGAATGTTAAACTGTTCTGAAAACATTTATTGGACATTTGTGTTTCCTTTGAGAACTGACTGCTTGCTTCATTAGCCAATTTATCCACTAGCCGTTCTGTGGTTTGGATATTTAAATTTTATAGTGCTTTATTTATTCTATATATCAACACCCTCGCCCTGTATGAGCTGGCAAAGACTTTCTTCCTAATCTATGGTATATCTGTTTGCTCTGCTGATAATTTTCCTTGCTGCATAGAGACTTTTAAATTTCACAAAATCCACTTCTTGATGAATAGGACTAGTCTGGGTTGTGGGAATTCTGTTAAGAAAGTTTGTGCTTATGCCCTTAACTTCAAGTATATTCCTTGTGTTTTGCTCAAAAATCTCAGTTTTAAATTAAGGTCATGTGGTGGACCAGTTGTTACAAACATGCTGGATTCTTAGAGAAGACCCAAGCACCTATTTCAAGGAGCTCACAACTGTCTGTAACTCCAGCTCCAGAAAGACCTAACACCTTCAGCCTCTGTTGGCATGTGCACTCACAGCACACACACACACACACACACACACACACACACACACACACACACACACACGAGAGAGAGAGAGACAGAGACAGAGAATATAATTACATCTTCCTCTGTGAACAGTTTGTATTGACTTTTGTATAAGGATGAAGATGTGGATCTCAGTTGATGCTCATTCTTCTGCATGTAAATATCGCTTTGTCAACGCCATTTCTTGACTAGCCTGCCATTTTGCAATGTATGCTCTTGATATCCTTTTCAGATTTAGGTAGCCATTGTTGTGCATTTATTAATGGGCTCTTTATCCTGTTTTATTGGTGTACATGTCTGTTTATGTGCCAATACCATGCTGTCTTTTTCACTATTTTTCTATAGCAGTCTAGGGTTGGGTACTAAGCTATCTTCAACAGTATTCTTTCTGTTTAGAGGGTTTTTTTTTTTGTTTTTTGTTTTTTTGTTTTTTTTTTGTCTATTCATGGTCACTTGTTTACATTTGATTACGTTTTTTTTAGATATCTAAGGAATGTCACTGGAATTTTGATGGGGATTTTAGTGAATATGCAAATTACTTTTATTAGTATAGCCATTTTCACTAAATTAACTCTGCCAATCCAGAAACATGAAATGCCTCTCTTCTATGTGGCTGGCATCTTATTTCATTTCTTTTTCAGTATTCATCATTTGCATGGTACTTTGGACTAATAATTATTGTTCACATTTCAGTATGTAGTATTGCAGTATTTTTTTAAATATCAAAGATAGTTTACACAGTTCATTTAAAACACAGTGAACATGTATTGCTGTGATTTGCTTTCTACAGTTAGGTAGAAAATTTCTCTCGGTGTCATATTGGCGAAAGACCTTCCATAAAGACAAACAATTGGGATGTGTCTTTTCTGGCTCTTTTAAATCATTATTAGTACTTTTATGTTATAAGGCATGCATTCAAAACCCAGGGGCCTAGGGTGATAGCTCAGCCTACAAATGTCTTGCCTTGTAAGCATGAAGACAAGAGTTTAACATTCCAAAATCATGCAAAAAAAAAAAAAATCTGGGTATCATGGCACATAGTTGTAACCTCAGTGCTGGAGAAGGGAAACCAGGAAGATCCCTAAGGCTAACTAGGTAGACCAGCTGGCCTACTTAAAGAGTAAGATATCTATCAACTGAGGAATGCCAGACTACATTGTCTTCTGACCTCCAAGGCTTGTGCACACATATGTACACAAACAAAACTGCACACACACACACGTGCATATAAAACTGTACACGTGCATGCATATAAAATGCACACAAAAGACTTATTCTCTTGTATGTAAATTTGCAAGAGAAATCCTTTCACAATTAAAAAATAAGATGTGTTTTGAAGTTCTATACAAATTAAATACATGGTCTGAAGTATTTTGCTCTCTTCTACTTAGAATCTTCTCAGTCAAATCTATAAAATGAAATTTCCAATTTACCTTTAAGGACACACTGAACTTGACTTGAGGCTATGTGCAATTCTTGCATGTCAGTTGATGTAATGGCTCCTGATGAATTTTCTGCTGTCCCCTTTGGGCTGCTCGGCTTCTCTGCACAGCTTATCAGTGAAGAATGGAAGGCAGGACTAAGCTTCTTTTGCCTACAGGTTGTTGTTATCTGAGAATAACACCAGCACAGGTCCCTTTCTTTTCATCGCAAGGGCCACAACTCTGCCCCCTGCGCCACTTTCTCTTCATGGGAATGTTTTTGATACTTGAAGAAGTCGTCACTGGGCAGAATGTTGGCTCTCCCTTCACGGGAACATTAAAAATAGAATGATCTTTATGGTTCTACTTAGACTCCACTTCAAGACCATTATGGATACTTACCAGCTTTTGTGATAGAATTATTCTGGAACTTTCTAAGATCTAGTGCTACATCTAAAACAATTCTTTCTAAAACTATTTTTTTAAAAAAGAGAGCCACAATACTGAAGAGATCCTCAGCAATTAAGTGTAACCGCTCACAACCATCCAACTTCAGTCCCAGGGAATCCATTTCCTTTATCCGACCTGTGCAGGCACCAGGTATACATGTGACACACAGATACACAAGAGATCAAAACACTCATACACACAAAATAAAAATTGAAAAATCTTTTTAGAAAATTTTAAAATAGAATCATCAAAATGGGAGCATTTGTGACTCTTTATCTCCTCAGCCAGTGGTTTCTCGAGGTGGCCCTGCCCATTTCTGAGAAGTTTCTGTCTCACGGCCGGTTTTCATCTGCGTGATTGATCTCCTGAACTGAGAGAAGATGGTCAAGTGGGGTCTCATGTAATGAGACTCATCTGTTTGGACATCAAAGCAAAGCTCCATTTTCAAATGAAAGATTCTCTAATAGACTTTGATCTCATAGTGTAAACAGCCACGGGTTCAAGGTAGCCTTCATTCTGAGAGGCCACGGGAACGCGCTGCTCTGTACTGTGTGCGGTGCAGAGATAAAAGTAGCCGCTGAGTAACTGTAACACAATCAAGCTGTCCCCGCGGTGGACTTACTGGCACATCTTTAAAAAAAAATGAATAAGCTGCATTTTAATATTTTGCTAAGATCTATCAATTCATGAGATTGTAATTAAGAAAATATTATACTTGGCAGAACTTTCTGCTATTATCAACCAACAGAAAAATCAAAGGAAACGCACGTTGTGTAATGTAATTGCTACAAATAGTGGCTATTTAAGACATTAGTGTAAGACCTGGAAGGATTCTCGGTGTGTTCGTGCACTTTCAAGAAGGGAAAATTGCAAAATTAGTTTCAGGCAATTTTGTAAGTGCGAACATTAAATCACGAAGAATAGTTTTTGTTCCTTCTACACATGGAATTGCTTTGTCTCAACAGGAGACAGAAAACCTCATAAAACTCAGTAGCTGGTTAGGTGCCGTGTCTCTACTCGACAGCAGGTGGCAGTATCGATGCATCAAAATGTCATTTAAGTTTTTTGTTTTTCGGTGTGTGTGGGGAGGGCAGGCAGTCCTGTTATCTGATGAGTGTTTAAATTTAGGAGACTTCTGAATTTAGAACTTATAATGAAATCTTATAATCTGAATTTTCTTAGCGTTCTTTTCTCTATATGTCCCTTCTCTGTTTAATAAGGGAATGTATTCTTGTTGTTCTCTTCAGACCTTGACAAGATTATCGTGTTTTAACACAAGAACAATATAAGCTTACTTTTAACTTTTTCCCCAGGCATATAACTATTTGGTGTTTGACGAAATGTGTGATAAGAACATACTCCGCCTAGCCAGTGCTTGGAGAGACGAAAATTTCAAACTCCAAACTTCTGCTTCTCACTCTTGTGGTTACATCTTCTTTGTAGAACTTTGATAAGTACCAATGAGGGATTCCATCTCCTTTCAGATTCCCGGAACTTCTTCTGTGGTTCAGAGAAAATGGAAGCAGCAGCAGCCGGTTTCTCAGCCCCGGGGGTCCGGACAGCAGAGCAAGGCTCGGATTAGCGCTGTTGCTGCTGAGATAAAGCAGATCCGAGCACGAAGGAAAACAGCCCGGATGCTCATGGTTGTACTTCTGGTCTTTGCAATTTGCTATCTACCAATCAGCATCCTCAATGTGCTAAAGAGGTAAAACCCGTGCGTTTATTTAAAAGTGAAGCAGCTTGGCATTTTAATTAAGAACTCTTTTCTTTCTAAACAGACAGACCCTCCTCTCCCTAGGGACTTTGTCTGGCCAATCAACTCGGTTGCTTGAGCTGATGGAGTTCTTTGCGCACTTAGGGCAAGACCAGCCTTCTAGCACAGACAGGAAATACACTCTTTCAGTGGATGAAGATTCTCAGTTGAGTGGCAGATAAAATGGTCGTTTTCCTAATCCCCTGTTGTTGACTGCTAAGGCTTAGATGAGAAAATATTTTAATAAAAATTGTTTCAATAACTAATTTCGTAAGTAAATAAAAGTCCATTGAACTTCTAAATTACTTCGGAAGTGAGTAAATGAGTTTTATAAAAAATTTGTTCTCAAATATTTCAACAATCCTATATTTCCAGTGAGCACAGGTACATCGACAAAACTCCGAAGCCGAAATGATTTTGACCAGTGACACGAACAGCGGATGCTGAGTCGCAGGTCCAGTGCAGGACATGAGTAGCCAGCTTTCTCAGGAAACATCAAAGCTGTTATACATACACCCACTGCGCCCAAGGCAGCCTTAATTCTGTTTATAAGAGGCTTCAAATTTAACCTGAAATTGCTCATGTCTCTTTTCCCAAAGTCAGAGTCAATATCATATTCCTCACAGCTGGAGAGACAGATAAGTTTGGCCAGAGTCAGACAAAAAGTGGTATAAACCAGCTGCGAAGACCTCTCCTCTTTGGCCTTTGTTTTTCCATTCTTTAAAGGTTTCCTCAATGACAAAGTAGAAAATGAACATTTGTTCAGAAAGAATATAGCCTTGTATGTTTTAAGGGTTTCGAAAACTCAATTCACAAAACAATCTACCCTCTGCTCCTGCCAAGGTTCCCTCTCGATTTCTTCCTCGCAGAAATCATACACAAATGTATTAAATGCATTGCTAGTTAGCCCCCTCCCCCACCCCATCCCCGCTAGCTAGCCCGGCCACCCCATTCCCCCCCCCCCACACACACACACACACACTATTAAGAACACCATAAACCAGGCAGTCCTGCTAGCAGAAGGGAATCCAGTGGCAGGCAACTTCCATGGCGAGGGGCGGGGTCGGGGTCAGGGTCAGGGCAGTGCCCAAGGTTCCTCCTCAGAGAATATGAGGGGGTAGTGGGAGGGTAGGGGCTTGTAAAGGTGGGACTGGGGGGAGGATGCCATCCAGATGTAAAGTGAACAAATAAGTAAATAAATAAATGAAAAAAGGGCATCATAATCATGAATGATAATGAATAGATTCATCCCTCCTTTCCCCTCCCCCTTTCCCTGTCCTCTTCTTCCCTCTCCTCTCCCTCCCCTTAGCCTTCTTCTCCCTCCCCTTCCTCCTCCTCTACCTCCCCCTCCCCCTCCTCTTTCCTTCTCCCCTTGTTTCTTTACCAATCCAGATCAAATATTTTGAAAATGGATTTAGCACTCTGTGGGATGCATATTTGAATTTCTTATACCTCTGCGCTTGCACCTCTCCCTCTAGTTATTTCCAGATGCCCTCTTGTCAATAATATCCATCTTATTATTCTGAATTAAATAGCTTCCTTTTCCAGGGTGGGAAAGAAATCTAAGTATAATTTAAAACTTTTTTAAAAAAGTTTTTGAGCAATCTGTGTGTTTTTACACACACACATTTTAAAATAACTTTGAAAATGTTTTTACTGAATACAGTTTTTTAAAAAGATATGTATTTAAATTTAATCTTGCCTTGAATATAAATCTTGCTTTCATTTATTGCTCATACAATGTAAAGTCCTACCTTTTTATTTTCTTGACATGTAAGCTATAGAATGTATAGCCTTGTTGGTTAAAACTAACTTCCTCAAAGGAATTTTAAAAAGTATTTATTTATTCCCTTTACAACCCAATATCAGCCCTTTCTTTCCTTCCAGGATCCCCTCCCCCACTCCACCATTCCACCTTCTTCCTGAGAAGGGGAATCCCCCCTCTGAGAGTCCTCCCACCACCACTAACACACACACACACACACACACACACACACACACACACACACATACACATCAAGTTGCTTCGGGACTAGGCACATCCTCTTCCACTGAGGCCAGACAAGGCTGTCCATTTAAGGGCAGGATCCACATGCAGGCAGGCAACAGACTCAGAGACAGCCCCTGCTACACTTGTTGGGGACCCTCATGGAGACCTAGCTGCTCTTCTGCTACATTTACAGGGGAACTCAGTTCAGCCTGTGCTCACTTTTTCAGTCTCTGAGAACCCCCAAAGGTCCAGGTTACTTGACTCTGTTGGTCTTCCTGTGGAGTCCCTGTCCTCTTCTGGTCCCTCAACCCTTCTCCCAATGTTTCTGTAAGACCTCGAGCTCCATTAAATGTTTGAGTGTGAGTCTCTGCATTTCTTTCTATTGACTGTTGGGTGAAGCCTCTGAAAGGACAAGTTTGCTAGGTTCCTGTCTGCAAGCATAAGAAAGTATCATTAACACTGTCAGGGATTGGAGCTTGCCCATGAGATGGATCTCAATTTAGGGCAGTCATTGGTTGACCATTCCCTCTGTCTCTGTTCTACCTTTGTCCCTGCACTTCTTGTAGGCAGGACACATTTTGGATCAAAGGTTTCCTGGGTAGGTTGTTACTTCTCCACTGAGAGTCTTGCCTGACTACAGGAAGTGGCCACAGTTCAGTTCTCAGCATCCACTTGGAAGCTCACCACCATCTACAACTCCAGTTAAAGAACTTCTTACCTCTGTAGGTACCTGGCTTTTACACAAGTGGTACCCAGACATGTAGGCATATCACCCACATGCTTAAAACAAACAAACAAATAAAAACATGCATGCACATGGTGGTATACCAACAGAAAGTTACTCAAGCACACTCAGAAACAAGATAACAGAAGGGAAATAAATATCCAGCTTGTCTCTTCTTGACAAGAGATTTGCATTTCCTGGTTGCAAGACATGGAGACTTTTTCTGAGCTGGGGGTTCTGATGGGTACAGGAGACCATTCCCAAGAGGCTATGTTGTCAGTACCTTTACAGAGGACAGAGTCAGGCTATTTCTATGATGTTTGTACTCCTTAGGATTCAATTATTTAAGACTCTTGATTTTCTGTTTCTGTTTCTTTTCCTACAGAGTATTTGGGATGTTCACACACACGGAAGACAGAGAGACTGTCTATGCTTGGTTCACTTTTTCTCATTGGCTTGTATATGCCAACAGTGCTGCAAACCCAATTATTTATAATTTTCTTAGTGGTGAGTTTTCAATGTTTCTTTGTTGAGCCTCTACTGAAGGGTGGAGTTTCTAGAGCAGATGCCCCGAGGCAATTCTAAAGTAGATAGAGGGCTTCATTTCTGTTTGAGCTGTGATTGCCCTTGAGTAGATTTGTGTAGAACGACTTATAGCTGTCTCTTGTGAGGCTATGTCAGTGCCTGGCAAATACAGAAGTGGATGCTCACAGTCAGCTATTGGATGGAACACAGGGCCCCCAGTGGAGGAGCTAGAGAAAGTACCCAAGGAGCTGAAGGGGTCTGCAACCCTATAGGTGGAACAACAATATGAACTAACCAGTACCCCCAGAGCTCATGTCTCTAGCTGCATAGGTAGCAGAAGATGGCCTAGTCAGCCATCATTGGGAGGAGAGGCCCTTAGTCTTGCAAAGATTCTATGCCCCAGTACAGGGGAATGCCAGGGCCAGGAAGCAGGAGTGGGTGGGTTGGGGAGCAGGGTTGGGGGAGGGTGTTGGGGACTTTCGGGATAGCATTTGAAATGTAAATGAAGAAAATATCTAATAAAAATTTGTTAAAAAAAAAGAAGAAAGAAAGAAAGTGAATACATGGCACCTAGCTTGTCAGAGAAAATGATCTAATCTTTTTCCTTGGAAAACTTAGAATAAATGTTAAAGGGAAAAATGGGTATCTTGCATGCCTTACGTTAAACTTATGTTGAAAAACACACACACAAGAAAATACTATGAGATATGATCTCATCTAGCCCATTTCTTCCCCCAAATTCTCCTCATAATCTGGCAAATGTACCCCTACTAATTTTATGTTTATTTTATTTATAAAGTTATCTGTAAGTTATGAGGGAGGGCCATCCACCAGCACTTAGAAAACCAACAAGTAGCCGTATCAGAATTGTGCTGTGATTAGCCACATCTTTGTACAGTTTTAGTCCAAAATGCTTGTTTCTTACTTTCATTTCTAACAATACAGTCATTTTATACATATATTTTTATTTGTTTTTAATTTTTTGTTATATATTTAATAAACAGTGAGTGTCTTCCAATTTCATATTGTCCCTTTTGGTTTGCTTGATTTGTTTAAGTACTTAGAACAGCCAGATAGGGATAGACTTTCTAGAAAGATAACTACAAATAGAAGTTTCTATTATCAGTCTCAAAAATTTAAAAACCAAAAAAGGATTTTAAATGTTTCTACCATGAATGCATAACAAACATTTACATCCATTTAATTCCTTTCAAGCCTTGAAAATTACATACATTTCCTAAAATATCTCATGGCAGCCTAGAAATATAATTTTTATAATATCGTGTATTAAAAAGTTATAATAGGTAAAAGAAAAGCACAACCAATTTTCTTCCTGGAAAGGGATTTTGTCACTTTGAAATAATCATTGCATACTGACTTGTGCTCTGACCTTTCACTGAGTAGCTGAGACCCAGAAAGAAATGGGGAGACAAGAAATAGAAGGCACAGAGCAAGGCAGAGTACTGGTATGAGGTTAAGAGGAGCTAGTGAGGGCACTGACAAGCCTGTGGTGTGTGCCTGCCATTCTAGGCCTGTGAACAGTCACCCCAGGAGCCTAGTGCAGAGTGACCTAGGCACAAAGAGAACGAAGAACAGTTTCCTAGCATGCCCTTGGCGCTCTAATGGAGGTGATCATTGCATTGTCTTAACGGCCTACAATCTCATTAATAGTTTAAAGATAACTACCTCCTCAGATTTTTTCCAGTTTCTTTATTTTCTTATTTTGCCACACTTGGATTATGAGACCGATTTTTTTCATAAATATTTCATGTATTTTTTTCTTGTTTTGTTGAACTCTTTTAGACACCAACATCCTTAGAATAATAATGTATACTTTATATGTAATAAATTGCTTTTGAAGCAACTGAAAGTCTAGGCAAACTTTTCCTAAGAGCTATTTGATATTATTACAGGGTTAAACACTAACTTGAGAAACACAGTGGGGGTTGACTTTAAAGAAGGAAAACAAATGCCAAGTATTACATATGAAAATACTTCATCGTTTAATTTCCTTTTTCTATTTCCTTTACTGATGCAAAATGCTCCACCTCACTGTTAGCTTGGCTCAAGGGAACGCCTCATTTGTACCCTGTGCATTAGGTGTTGAGCTGTTTATGCATAATTCACTTTCCTTTCATTCTTTCCGGTCTGACAGGAAAATTTCGAGAGGAATTTAAAGCTGCCTTTTCTTGTTGTCTTGGGGTTCATCATCGCCAAGGAGACCGCCTCGCCAGGGGACGCACGAGCACAGAGAGCAGGAAGTCCCTGACCACACAGATCAGCAACTTTGACAATGTATCAAAACTCTCAGAGCACGTGGTGCTCACCAGCATAAGCACACTCCCAGCAGCCAACGGGGCAGGACCGCTTCAAAACTGGTAGAATATTTATTGCTATGATGAGGATACCCGACTCAAACTATTCTTTTATACAAACTCTGTGAACAGTTTTAGTATCCAGTTGATCTAAACCTAAAATTACTTGTCAATCCATTTTTGTTTTTAATAGATCACTCTTTGGAAATAAAAAGCAAATTTGAGATATTTCCTGAACCATTTACTCGAACATATTATAAGTTTAAATTAAGCTGAATTTATTTCAAGCTAGTTTTTCTTAATTCTGTGAACTGAAGTTGTGGCCGTTAAGGGCTTGAACATTTCTAATTCTTTCTATAACCCTAATTATTTTAATTTAACAATTTAAATTGATTGCTAAAACTCACCAAAAATTAATCATTAATAAGGGAAGTAACAATTATTAACTCCTAGTTAACAACAAGCAAAATTAATTGACTTAATTTTTTTAAAAAAAAATCATAAAAACTATCATTACAATGTGCTACCTGGGAGAATACTAATTAATGGAAAAGCATATAATTTGTGTATATTCAAAGTATATCTTTCCAAATCACATAAAATATATACAATTAAGCTAAATTTGCCACTGATTTTGTTTACCATTTACTAAATGTTCTCAGGTATATAACCTTACAATATATAAAGTTTGTGTATGTGTGTGTGTGTGTATAATACAAAATCAAAATGACTGTATTAAAGTAAAAAAAAAGTTGCAGCAACTGCTAATACACACTCATTTTCATCTCTGGGGAAGGATTTAAGATTTAAATTAAGAGATAAAAATCAGATTATTCTTCTAATTAAGGACAATGAGTTAGTCAGCCTTGCTGGATTAAGAATGTGACTGTATACTAGGTAATAGGAAGTGAGTCAAAGAGGCTGCAGACAGGGTTCGAGAAGGGCTGTACTCTAGGTCTGGGATAGGGCTAAGAGGCTCAGCATTTTCCTAGCAGCTTGCACTAGACTGGGGTCCAAATCTCATCAGTTAAAATGAACAACATCAAATAAATGAAACCAAGGCTTACTGTCGTCTAGTGAGAGAGGAAGGCTGAAGATTCCCAGGCATGGCACAGGAGTCACACAACCAAAGACAGTGGTCCCCACCACAACTCTGGCAGGACTGTTACAACCCCCACCCCACCCCCATTGAATTACATCACACTCTCTGTGTTACTAATTTTAGCATGCCTGAGGCTAAAAGACAGGAAGCTGGAAAAGTGGAAGGCTTGATACTAACTCATACACAAATGGAAACTCTAGAGTATATTTTGTATATATTTAAATTATGAGATTGGAATGATTATTTCAAATTCTTTCTCTGCAAAATTCTGATGATATAAGTATCCACTTCTAAATTAAGAATTTGAAAGTGTACATATCAAGTTGTTCCTCATCTCATAGTGTAGTGGTAGTATGTAGGCACTCTGATTATAAAGAAACAGGATATATTTAATATTTGGGAGAGATTTTAGTTGAACATACTTACATTGTCATTTTGTCTTTTCCCCAACTCTTTCTTCTCAGTGAAAAGTAACACATTCAAATTATCCATGCTTTCTTTTCAAGGGTTTAGGATTTTGTTACCATGTGCCTTTTAGTATTCTAAGCCAGGACTACCCTCTTCTATGAGGTTTATGAAAATTATATGGCTGAATATCATGATGTTCTATATCTATGAACACAATCACTTTCAATGTCTCCTTTCTCCCTTTTGAGAGCGTTGTCTACCATACACTACATGCAAGGAAGAGCTGTAATTTTCTGATTGTGATGACAGTTAGCACTTTCAGATTTGAAGTTATCTTCAAATCTTTTTGGTAATAAGCCTTAATAGCCTTGCAGCTCAGTAAGCATGATATAACGATTTTTCTCCAATATAATTGAGTTCGTTAACTGTAAGCTGTGAGATAGTATTAGGTCTCAAGATGATAGTACATGTTATATAAATAAGAATAGAGACTTTAAGAGGGGAAAGGTGGAGAGAGATGGAGAGAGACATGGGGAGAGGAAAGGATGAGGGCTCCAGAGAGAAGAGAGGAAAAGAGAGATGGTGTCGGTATGGCCCATCAGAAGTCAGAATTTCTGTGTTCTAAATTAGTGATTCTCAGTGCACACCCACATTTAGCAAAAGTTAATATTAAACACATATCCAAAACTTACTGAGCCTGAATCTTGTGGGTTTGGTACCCAGGAATGTAGGGGCTTACAAATCCTATGGATGATTACAAAGCACTTTTAGCATTGAGAACCACTGCTCTAAATGGTGTCTCCTGGCCTCAACGTATTAGCCCATGTGAAATAAAGTCTTTTACTGCACAGGTATCTACAGCAGGGAGTACCATCTTCACTCCTGTCCACCTGGCTGGAGGTCTGAGAGAAGAGGCCCGAGCATCCTTATGGAATCTCACCCATGTCTGCTCAAAGAGATAACAGTTTACAAAACAATTGCCACTGTGTTCTTAGTATGATGTTAAAGAAGATGGACTTTAAGGCACGTATGCGCTTTATACATGACCCGGATGACTTGAGTTTTCATTTACTAAAGTTTCCGTTTTGTGGAAGCCATTCATGTTCAAGAATAATTGTTGCCTGGAAGAAAACTGATGAATAAGACACATGCATAAATGATGCGGGGGATGGAATCATGAACCGTGTATATACTTCTCAGCATTAGGGCCCGGGAATCCTGAGAGATTTGAATTAATGTGGTGACCTTCATAGGACAAACGGTTAAAAGATAGGAGGCCCCCAAACCTAGCAATGGTGTTGGGGTGCTTAACTACTTACTTCATTGTGTGCTAACGATGCAAATGAGAAGACTTCATAGGAAAGTTTTGCTTTAGAACTGAGCAATGCTGAACATTGGACATTGACCTACCTTTATTTCCTTTGTATTTCAAGCCTTCGATGTGAGATGTCAACGTCATTAGTTTTGTTGCTAATAAGACAGTGTAATAATTTTACCAAATATATTTGAGATGAATGATTTACGAATTTTTATAATATCATGAAAACCTTGATATTTTGAGTTTATTCCTTTAGGGTTAAATATTAACCCAAGTGTGTGAGAGAGAGGTGAAAAAAATGAGTTCTACATTTTCCACAATGTGGAATAATTAAGTAGTTATAAACTATTGATAAGTTCAGTGTAAAAGTGTCAGGCACAGTAATACCTAGTTTCACTCGGGTATACATTAATTCAGGAAGAATAATTAACTATGCTTTTAAGTGACAATCTGAATGTGTCTAGAGTTGTTACTAATAATAACTGAAATGAGGGCTATTAGCACTTTGATACAATGTAATAATATCAGGTTTGCATTAGCTGTGAGTCATAACAGGAATTAACTGCATTTCAAGAAACATGGCTAGTCCTTACAATTAGAAACCCTTCAGTGGGACTTAACTTTCAACAGCTTACTCTTCTCCTTCAAACCACAGGCCAAAGCATAAATTCCATTAGATTATTTTCAAATAGTTTCCACATTGCTTGAAGCAAAACAATGGTATTTTAAGGTCATTATATAAGTAGGAAAGTATTCATTTATAATCCTTTCTATTACTTTATGCACAGAAGAAAACAACATAAACATGAAAATCACTGTTAGTTCTCAAAGTTCAAAGGGAATGCTTTTCTACACTCTTCTGCTATTGAAAAGGGGGACAAAAGACTCCCCTACCTTGCCACGTATTTCTATTCTTTTAGATTTTCTTTATAGACTTTGGAGTTAGAAAATCTAGTTTTTTTCATGAATATGTTTTTATTATTGTATCTATGTATGTATCAGCATGACAGTTGCTCAATAATTATTTATTTAAAATAATTATATCCTTATGCTTGATTGTACTGTGTCTTCATGAAAATCTTTTTTTTTTGTATAAAAAATGTGATTATATGTCTCCCAGTGTGAAGGTTGAATTATGTAATTTTTAAGTAAAATGTCACTGAGAAGTTCATAATCACATCCACATTGTCCTGCTGTCCTATGTGAAAAATGATGTTGTTGTTCAATACATAAATTGGATATTTGCTCATAATTATTGTCAAATCTTTGCAGTTAAGGATTGAATTAACCCTGGTGCAGTACTTGATGACCAAAATATTTTTCCAATAAGTTTATATAACCAGGGATAATTATGATATAAAAGATTTTTAATATTATTTCTAAGAGGAGGTACTATAATAAAAGTTAATATTAAACACAGAGATATTTCATAAAAGTTATACAAAACCACACATTTATAGAAGTAAAAATCAAAGCTTTTGTCTGAGTCAGAATTTTCCTCTGCTTGTGACTTAGAATAATAACCCCCTTAGTTTACAAATGATTATTATAGTCTGAAAATGCATGAGTTAGCTTTCTCTAAAATATTAAACTTTTAAACGATACCTTTAGTTGACTATTTTTTTTTGAGCCAGATGGTTATCAAGGACTTCAAACTATAGTGTAAATGATTTAAATGATTCTTAAAACCAATTCTTAGTCAGAACATTTTATTCTATTTACAGGGGTAAGCATTTGACTCCTAAGGTGGAACACCATCATAGAAGAAGGGGGAGGGATGATGGAATAGGGGTGTTCCGGAGGAGAAACCAGAAAAGGGGAAAACATTTGAAACGTAAACAAATAAAAAATTTAAAAACAGAGGTATAATCGAATATTATTTGGCTTTCCTTGAGGAAAAGAGCCATTTTGCATTGAAGTTCAAAGAGGAGGTTCTCAGAAATGAGAATGTTGAGGGAGTAATCCACAGTGCTCTACCTTCCAATCCAGCCAATGGCTGTGCACCAGGAGTGTAACAGAGGAGAACTTGTTGAGGCATTCTCTGGTCCTGTCCTCATCATCTGATTCTGCTTGTTCAACCTATTCCACTTTCCTCCAAATTAACCTTTGTGCTGCCATCTACTCACCAGCCAGGTATCATCCAACTCCATGAGGTTCTCCTTGTCTCCTGAAGTGAGCAAGTAGCACACTACAAAGCAAATGAACCTAAGCTCAAGAAAAAAATAGAGAAAGGAAGAGGAAGAGACACTTCACAGTTTATCACCAAGAAATAAACTTGGAACTGCTAGAATGTCCATGATAGGACCAATAGACCTCTGTGCATACGTCCAGGAAAGGCATATCAGTGTCTTCTGTTCATTCTATTTTTAGATATTTGATATTAAGGTGGTACCAGATACATTCATATCAGAAGAGAGAGAAAGTTACTGCTTTCCTATATCCCTGCTAAGATTTGCTGTTTGTTTTCTTGGTGGTGGAAATTCTAATTGGGTAAGATAAGATATCAAAGAAGTTTTCATCTGCATTTCCCTCCTGGCTAATGATATAAACACGTTTTCAAATATCTATTGGTCATTTGTGTTTTTTTTTTTCTTTTGAGAACTAGAGGATGTGTTTTGCTAGTGTTCAGTTTTTGATGAGACATATGTGTGCATATCCATATGTATGTAAATGATGACATCATCTTTATATACACATGTACATCAAGCCCCAGTCAAATGTAGATTTGAGACAATGTTTCTCACATTCTACCTCTTGCTTTGGTGGTTGTTTGTTTCCTTTGCTGTATAGATTTTTAAATTCCATATTGTACTATTTATCTGTCTTAAGAAGTCATTGTTTGGCTAGCCTGGTCTACAGAGTGAGTTCCAGGACAGCCAGGGCTACACAGAGAAACCCTGTCTCAAAAAACTGGGGGAGAAGAAGAAGAAGAAGAAGAGGAAGAGGAAGAGGAAGAGGAAGAGGAAGAGGAAGAGGAGGAGGAAGAAGAAGAAGAAGAAGAAGAAGAAGAAGAAGAAGAAGAAGAAGAAGAAGAAGAAGAAGAAGAAGAAGAAGAAGAAGAAATCATTGTTCATGCTAATAGCATGAAATGTTTGCCTTCTTTTGTTCTAGAAACTTGAGAGTTTGAGAACTTGGGCTAAGCTGTTTTATCCATTATGAAATTTTGATCAGGATGAGATATATGGAAGTAATTTCCATATGAATACCCATTGTCACAGCAGCACTTGTTAAAGAAGTTGTCTTTTTTTCAGTATCCTTTTGACACCTTTGCTAAAAACCAAGTAGTCTTAGTTGTACTGATTCATGTGTATGCCCCCTGTTCTTCTCCATTGGTCTGAAGGTCTGTTTTTGTGCCAGCACCTGGTCTTCAACCATGACTATAGTATAACTTGAGATCAATACATAAGATAGCTCTAACATTGCTTTGTCTGTCTGAAAGCATTTCATCTATATGAACTTGAGGATTTCTTTATAATTCTAGGAAGAATGTCACTGGAGATTATGTTGAATCAGTCAAATACTTTCTATATTATAGAAATTTTCCCAACAGTCTGCCTATCTTTTGGCATCATCAAATGTGCTTCAGGCATCTAGTGTCCTATTCAAATACTTTTTAAAAATTGTTTATTTACTTGTTTGTTTGTTTGTTTTAAACTCCAGATGTTATTTCCCTCCTGGTTCACCCTCCAACTGTTCCATATCCCATACCTCCTACCTGTCCCCTGTCCCCCAGCCCCCATCTCCATAAGGATGTTCCCCCCAACTCCCCATCCCATCAGACCTCTAAACTCCCTGGGGCCACCAGAGAAGATCCACCTACCCCTATTCAAGTATTTTATTTAATTATTTAAAAAGTTCACTTTAGTCATCCTCCATTGCTAGGTTTTGTAGCCGGTTTGTGAGTTCCTTTTTCTTTCAAGTGCTCCACCCCTCTTTTTCCACACATTCAATCCCCTAACACTAGGAAAAAAGAAGAAGAAGAAGGAGGGAGAGAGAGAGAGAGAGAGAGAGAGAGAGAGAGAGAGAGAGAGAGAGAGAGAGAGAGAGAGAGAATATCCCAGGATAAAATCAGATATCATCAGACTACTTTCTGCTAATTAGAGGCACCAAGTTCTTTGTGGCAAATTTGATCTTCACCATCAGGATATCTAATTTTGTCTCATCTCTTTGTGCACAACTATTTGACAAGCAGCAACCAACAGTAATCAACCACAACCCACAAACAACCTACCACAATCCACTCTCTCAGGCTCTAACATTTATATACCCTCTGAAGATTGCACAGAATTCCAAATCTCTCTCAGAGAGAGAGAGAGAGAGAGAGAGAGAGAGAGAGAGAGAGAGAGAGAGAAACTATCTGCAGCTATCACACCTCTGTAAGAGTACTAAGCAAATCATTATCAGCTACTGTAGATAATCTGAGGCAGCCCATATCCCACATCTGGAATTATAAAGAAAAGAGATTCTTATAATATTTCTGTTTCTGAAAAAAACTAAAATTTTTACTACAAGGTTTATTCTTGGATGTTTTACTTTTATGTTTGTTTATTTATTTGTATATGGATTTAATTTATTTCTGTACTTATTTACTTAAGTTCTAGGAACCACATACATGCCATTGTCCTTGATAAGCAGATACATTGTTTTGATTGTCTGATTTGGTTTGGTTTGCTTGTCTGTTGTTATTGTTTATTTTTAATGAGCTTCTCATCTTTATCCCATTGCTGAAAAATGTTTTATTGATTTGTAGAAAAGTTACTGATTACTATTTAATTATTTTGTATCCTACTTAGATGTAAGTGGTTATTAGATATTAGAGATGTGGTGGCATCTTGGATTCTTTTAAGGAAATGATCATGTCATCTGCCAGGATCATTTTAAATTTCCTTTTCTCTTTATATCCAGATAGATAGATAGATAGATAGATAGATAGATAGATAGATAGATAGTATATGTGATATATATATATATATATATATATATATATATATATATATATGTAAAACACACATACACGTTTTTTATTATCTAGGTAAGATTTGGGACACTTTATGAAATAAGAGTGGAGAGTGTGGAGACACACATCTTCTTCCATGTTGCAAAAGAATACTCAATATTCCCCATTTAATATAATATTGGTTGTGGTTCTGTCATAAGTAATATGTAACCTTTACATTTATATTTCCACATAAACATCCATTGTCACAGCAGCATTTGTTGAAGAAACTGTCTTTTCTCAATATACTTTTGACACCTACAGTGCATTTCTACAACATCTAATTTCTTTAGAACTTTTGTCCTAAAGCCATGTTGACTTTTTCCTCAAAGTTCTTCCTGTATTCATAGAGATGTTATGTGATTTCTGCACTTAATTCTAATTATATGCTGTACTATACTGTCCCATTGATATATGTTGAACCAACCTTTCATCTCTAGGATAAACCCAACATGTTGGTGAAGGGCAATTATAATGTGTTCTTGAGATCAATTTCCAAGTATTTTATTCTGAAGCTCTTCATCGATATTCATCAGGTAAGTTGGATTATAAGTATTGTCTTTTTTTTTTTGTGCCCTTATCACTCCTTGGTTTGATAATAACACTGACTTTGAACTGTTAGTTTAAGAGGGCCCCTTCTCTTTCTATTTTGTGAAACAGTTCTTTTATTTTGTACACATTTCATCCTTTTAATTCATTCTTTGGTGAACCTCATGTGTGAGTACTGAATTTCTATCATTCTCTTTCTTTACAATCTTTAAATTCAAGACCTCTTCTTCTTTAGTGATTATTGTCACGTGTACATGTTTGTAAATAAGTGCTGAGTTCATTCAGTGTTGCTCACATGTCTATGTGTTTGGGCTGAGCACTTGGGATTGCTTCAGGCAGCCCATCCCTGGAGAAGGCTGACTCCTAGTGAACAGGTTTGAGAAGCATTGCTTTTCTTCTTTTCTGAAGGTAAGCAGCGACTCCGTCGGGTCTTACCATTCCCTTTAGGTTAGATATTTAATTATCTGTCCCATTGCCTGTGGTGGGCCTATATGAGCTGTTTACATCTTCTTGATTTAATTTCAGGAGGGCAAATGTGTTTAGAGATTTATCCATTTCCTACTGCTTTTCCTTTTTTAAAGGGATATAAGTAAGTTTGCAGGCTATTTCTTCTCTAATAAAACTTGGTATTTTACTAGAGCCCGTTAGAGCAATTTTCTTAATTTCTAATCTTTTCTATTTTGGTCCCTTATCTTATCTCATGATTAGTATGCATCGGGCTTTGTCAAATTCACTTATCTCTTCAAATAATTAACTCCTGGACAGATTCTGTGCATTGTTCCTTTGGTTTCCACTTCCCCCAATCTTTAATAGTTCTTGCTGTCTGTTTTATTTGTAGTAGGCTTGTTATTGTTTCTGGGATCTTGTGGCACATCATTCAAATATTTGTTTCTTCTCTTTCTGACTTTTTAATGGCAGTACTTACAGATGACAACTTTCCTCTTAATCCTGCCTAAGCCACATCTCAGACACCTGAAAAAGTCATACCATTATTTTCTCTGCTTTTATGGTTTTTTAGAAAACTTTATATGCCCCAGTACAGGGGAACGCCAGGGCCAAAAAGTGGGAATGGATGGGTAGGGGAGTGGAGGGAGGGTATGGGGGAATTTTGGGATAGCATTGGAAATGTAATTGAGGGAAATTAGGTAATAAAAAAATATTTAAAAAAAAAAAAGAATGTCCTCACTGGTTCTTCAGTGGCCCACAAGTGTTCTTTCTAAAGTATATTGCTTTGCTTCCAGTCACTTGTATTGCTTGTGTGTGTATTCACTGTTTTACTCACTACTGTGTTGATGTGCAGCAACATAAAGAGAAAACATCCTCACAGACAGCAGGGAGGGGAGCTTATAAATCTCAAGTGGGCAGCATTAACCCTCACACTGCGGGCTCTCTAATGTTGAGTTCTACATTTGATTCTTTTGTACTTTTAAACACTTGCTTGGAAGCCTATAATTAGTTTTATGGAGGGTTTTATGAACCATTATGAATAATGTATATTCCCTGCATGTTGTATGAAATATGCTATAAATATCTATTAAGTCCAGTTGAGTTATAAAATTTCACTTTTAGTTTTTGAGTTTAGAAGACCTATCTAACAATAAATATGAAGTGTAGCAGTCTCTGGCCACTACTATAATTATATAGCAAGATTTAGCTGATGTTTGTCTTATGAAAAAAATTAGGATCCCTGATATTCAGTGCATAAGTATTTGCATTTGTTTATTTTTTAAAATATGTAGTGGTCTTCATATTTCCTTGATAATTTTGTGTTTGATATCTTTTCTATCAAATATTTTAATAGTCATACCAGCTTTTTCTTGGCTTCTGTTGGCTGTGTGGATTTTTCCCCTTCCTCTCCTCTCCCTCTCAATTTGTACCTATGTGTGCCTCAAGGGGCCAACAATTCATTCATTCATTTTAGAGCATTTGCAAATTGGTCTTAAGGAGAAAAGCTGGGCTTCCATCTTCCCATATCTAACTAGGGTTGGAAGGATGCCTTTCTAGCCCTTTTGTTGTTTGGTTTCTTAATGTTCAGGACATTTCAACATACTCTCACCATCACATGACCTAAATTATATGGTTTTGCTCCTCTCTGATAATATGGGCACAGTCTAGCTTCATATCCAGATTCATAGAGGTTCTTCCTGCTATGAATTTTCAACTCAAAATAGTTTATGTTAAAAAATATATGTCAAAATTAAACTTGCCACCACTATCAGATGGTGTCACCTGGGGCTTCATTAGCAACAGACTTCCAGATAGGCTTTTAGAAGCTAACCATAGATACAAAAAATGCAAAGAACTAATTTCTACCCTTTGTCATCTCAAGACCTATCACAGAAAATGGTATTTTAGCAAAGTTTTCTATAGGTGTTAGCAATATTTTTATTACCCTTCAGTACTTTGAATTCATCCTAATATTAACCATGGGTAGGTCTGTCTTCTATTGCAGAGGAAGTGTGTGTATGGTGTGTTTATGTGTGTTTGTGTATTTATACATCACAATAGCACTCTAGAGAAGCATTCCTAGGGTTAGAAGGATAACAAATCAATCTGTAGCCTGCTCCATCCCACCTTTGTAAATAAACAAAATGTCATGGCCAGTAGTGTGTGTAATCATCTCCACTCAGCTTTTTACTTTCTTTTAATAGCTTTCCTTATTACCTCTATTTCTTCATTTCCTCCACTTCATGCTATGTTATCTTTTATGATTGCATTTGGCACTATAATGACAGTTTGAATAAACAATAAATAAATAAAGTCATTTAGAAAACCAGGAATTTAAAAGTACTAGAAAATTCAGAGATATGAGTGTTAAGCAAAACTGAGGGGAAAATACAAATGTACTTATATGCATATAGTTTCAGGAAGTAAATTTTTTAGAGTTACTAAAACTATATCACAGATACAAGACTTTAACTTTAAGATATGGAGAAATAACAAATGCATATCTAGAGTTTTCATCTCAAAGATGATGCCCTGTGTAAGTAAGAGCTGTCATGTCCAAATTTCTCTGAGGATGAGATAGGTTATTTTTGTCCAGACATCAGCTGAAGTGTGAGTCACCTTTGTTTATGTATCTTGGGACCCCCAGGTATGCTCTAATAATCCAGTACATGACAGCATACAGATAACTTTTATTTAGAACTTTTTTCCAGAAACTGTTTTGACATTTTATGTTTATTTAGTTCTCTTGATGTTTTCTTGATATCTTGATGTATATCTCAGTCATTGTGATGGTTGCTGTTAATTGCCAACTAGAATAATCTGAGTAAAAGGTCTCTAGGAAACTGCTTTAACTTTGCTAACTGCTACTGAAAGATCTATCCACTGTGGATGATACAGTTTCATGACTATGCTCCTAAACTATATTTGTGGACAGAATGGGCTGAAGAAGAACACAAATCCATTGATCTCCATTCCTGTGGGTATTTCCAGCTACTTCAAGCTCCCATCATCTTGACTTCCTCTATCATAATAGACCATAATCTTGAACGTTATGCCCCATAAGCCCCTTCCCCCTTAAGTTATGTCTGTTACAGCTCCCTTAAGTTGCGGCTATCAGGAAAATAAAGCTACAAAAAACTAATACAGTTACAATTTTCTTAAGGTTAAAAGGTAAATATATTTGAAGTAAGTATAATTGTCCTTTTAATGTTACTAATTCATTGGGCGCTTTGGTGACCCTTAAGTACATTACAGTACTAGTTTTCTTCTCAAGTCAAGGTAGAACTTGGCATTTTTCGTTCCTATTAAGATGTAGTTACTTGCAGAGAGGGACCAGGTTATATTCAAATGATTTATGTGCCAGCTCACTGCCTCTCAAACATAGCCTTTTAATATTGGTCCCTTATTAACTAAGAAGGTAAGAGATCTCTGCTCAGCACGTTATTTCATTTAATTATTTTAAGTGTTAGGGACAAGGTAAGATGAAGCTAATGTCCCACTCAGCATTATTTTGAAAGACTTATTTCTATTTTTTACATACTGTGTATGTCTATGTGTGCATGGCACCTGGGTGAGAATGCCAACAGAGGTGAGAAGATGGCATCGGGTCCCCTTGATCTGGAGTTACAGGTGGTTGTAAGACCCCTAATGTGGGTGCTGAAACCAAACATGTTCCCTCTGGGAAAGCATCAAGTCCTCTTAACCATTGAACCATCTCTCCAGAAACCCTTGGTTGCACTCACTGCTGAGAACTTCACATAGCCTAGAGTTACTTTAAAAACATCTTGGAGTGGTTGTCTAGGAGGTTACTCCTTGGACATATCTGTGATGCATTGTTTCAATTGGCTTAATTGGTGCAGAAGGACCTCACCAGCTTTGGGAAGTATAATCCCCAGGCAGGTGGTCCTGGATTGTATAGGAAAGCTAGCTGACCATGAGTCTGAAAGCAAGCCAGAGAGTGAGCCAGCAATTGGCATTCCTCCTTATGCTTCCATTTCTAGCCTTGAGTTTGCCCTGATTCCTCTTTACAATGAATTATAACCTGGAAATGTGAGCCAAATTCCCCGTTCTCTCCAAATTGCATTGGCCAGAGTGTTTTATCAGGACATCAAACTAAAATTAGAATAGATAGTACCAAAAAAATTACAGTGTTTCCTATTTAGCTAGACAATATTTGAAAATGTTTATGATCAAGAGGATTTGATTCTTATCCATATCCACCCAATGCAAAGAATATTTTAAGTTTGGAAATAAAGTTAAATGAAAAAATAAACAAATGTCTTGTTCTGGATAAAAACACTTCTGTGAGTTTACAAGCAGATGGAAGGAAAGCTGGTCTGGGCTGAAGTAACACATTCACAATGAGAAGAGGGTATTCTCTTGCCAGGAGTTGCACATCATTTAAAAAGAAAACAGGCTCTGGCAGGAAATGGCATCGGACACGTGAAAACTGATGGACAGGCAAAAGGAAATGTGAAACTCATGCTATGAAATAAAAGTCAAACAGCCAACGGACTGGCAAGGAGGATTTGCATCCTGGAGCAGGCATCAGCAACCCTGTCACCTGTGGATTTGAAACCTAAACATTGTAGTTTAGATAGACATCAGATAGGGTTCTACAAAAAGTATTGTGTGTGTGTGTGTGTGTGTGTGTGTGTGTGTGTGTGTGTGTGTGTGTTGCCTAAATGTATGTTGACACCACATGTGAGGTCAGTAGAGGGCATCGGATCCCCTGGAACTATAGTAACTGCCCTACATTGCTGGGAGTAAAATCCCCATCCTCCCTGAGAGCAGCCAGTGCCTTTAAACATTAAGCCAACTCTGCAGCCTTAACAAGTGTCCCACTTGGGAAAGAGAAGAAAGCAATCACATGTGGGGATGGGGGGATGGAGGGACTTGGGAGGGAATGTGGATGGGGTCGGGGGTGGGGCAGAGGGGGATAGAGGGGAACCTGATCTGGTATTGGGTGAGGGAAAAGGACTGAAGCCATGAGGGCCAACAAAAAAAAATGTAAACAGGCAATCTCAGGAAATAGGACATTGGGGAAGGGACCCCCAGAATGCACCAGAGACCTTGGAGGTCAGAGAATCCCAGGACTCATAGGAAAAGACCTTAGATGAAATTCCAAGTAGGAGAGGGAACTTATAGAGCCCCATATCCAGCAGGAAGACATCAAGTAAGGGATGGGGTTCTCATCCCACAGTCACATCTCTGACCCATAATTACAGGGATGGAAATGGAGAGGAGCCTGAGGAAAAGAAGGTCCAGCGACAGGCCCAAAGTGGAATCCAACTCAAGGGAAGGTCCCAAGGCCTCACAAAAAGGGGCCTATCATGACTGCCCTCTGAAAGACCCAACAAGCATCTGAAAGAGTCCGATGCAGATATTTGCACCCAACCAACGGACAAAAGCAGCTGACCCCTGTTGTAGAATTAGGGAAGGCTGAAAGAAGCTGAAGGAGAAGGGTGACTCTGGAGGATACAACTTCTTACACTTGGTTTTCTTATTCTACCTAACAGACCCTTGGGATTGAACTCAGATTATCAAGATTGGCAACAAGTGTCTTAAAACTCTGAGCAAGAATATATATCTGAGTGGGAAGGAAGAGGGGGAGGTAATGAAGACAGAGAGTAGCCTAGAGAGGCAGGCAGAGCATGACAGATAGAGAGATGGTGAGGGAGTGAGATAGTGGAAGATACATGAAGAGTCACAGAGAGAAATGGAGTACTTTAAAAATCAATAGATGAAAAGCAGCTATGCATGCAAACAAGAAAAATATGAAGATTTGTGTTCTTATTTCCATGATGAAATAACTGAACATTTATTTTAGAAATTAAAGACTGGGGACATTGTCAGAAAGCTGAAAAATTTCTGTAACAGGGAGCTAGATGTTTGGCAAGTGGGGAGAGTTGCACTAAGACAGATTTCAATGGCATGTGAATGTTTGCAGGAGCTGTTTCAGAGAGTACAGATGAGAAAGTGATACTGGTGTCAAAAGTCCTGGTCAAGGCAAAAATTAAAACAATGTGATTACAAAAATCACCGGTATGATGGCTATTCTTTCTTGTCAACTTGACTACATCTGGAATTAACTAAAATCCAAAGCAGAAGGGGCACACCTGTGAAGGGCTTTTACTTAGTTTGAAGTAGGAATGTCCACTTCTAATCCGCATCTTTGATGTGGGAAGATATCTTTAATTCAGATCTTTTGAGGTAGGAAGGGTCACCTCTAATCTGATCCATACCTTCTGCTGTACATTTATATAAGGACATGGAAGAAGGAAGCTATTGCTCTTTGTCTGCTTGCTCTTGCTCTCACTGGCAAATCTATTCCTTCACGGGCGCTGAAGTCGGCTTCTTTGGAATTCCAGTGTATATTGAAGAGCAGGTGATATATCCAGCCTCCTGGACTAAACAACTACTGGGTTCTTGAACCTTCCATGGAAACCGTTGTTGGATTAGCTGGATCATAGCCTGTAAATAAGTTAATATATTCCCATTCACAGATAGACAAACAGACAGACAGAGACAGAGACACAGAGCTACACAGAGAGACAAAGAGAGACACACAGAGACAGAAAGATTCTATAAGTTTTAATACTCTAGAAAACCCTGACTAATATGGCCAGTAAATTGAGAAATGCTGTCTTCTCAATTACTTAGATGCGAAGGAAAGATAATTAAACTTAGAGATTGATATATTTACTGTATTTGAGGATCACAATGGGCACCAGAAGGGGAAAATGTGAACAATTGAATAACACAGGGTCCGAGTGGGAGGGAAGGTAATGAAACCAGCAGGAACATGATGGAAATTATAGTAGGCTTTATACTGAAGACTCATCACATAACAGAATGAGCCAGCGTGGGTTGATGAGGAGATCTGTTGGTGCTTAAAAGGGATGCCAGGTTTTATCTTCCAATTATTGCCTCACTGAGATGTATCTCATTTCACACACTGTGTTTGCAACGTTGTGCTGGTACCTCTCCATCAGGAGGTGGAGTCTAGGCTTATTCCCCCTTGGAACTCAGCACAATTTTGCAATTGCCTCTCGCAAAACATTGCAGTGATTTACTTATCCTGATTCTGGAGGCTTCTCATGAAAGTCACTGCTATACTTGTATTTCATTGGGGTTTGTCCACTCTGATTTAGTTCTTACCCCCCGAAAGACAGGAGATTAATTTTTATGTTTCTATATTTCTCCTGTTAAATAAAACTCTGGGTTTAATGTTTTCATAGCAGACTTCTGCTACATAAAATAGACATTCAAGCATAATATGATTTATAACCATGATATAATCAATCCATTTTCAGAGAAGTAATGTCTGATATTAAGTCATCTACAGAGATAATTTATAATGTTATAGTTTCAGTTCATTGGGTTTTAGGAAACCATGCATTCTAAAAACAAAATCTAATTTCTCTTCTTATGTAAAATGAACATTAACAACGTAATAAAAACAGTAAATTATGTGGCTGTGGGAGCAGATGCTTCTCTTTCATTTGCCCATTTTTATTTTAAGTTCTTGCCAACATAATACTTTATTTACTAGACACATATTTACAAGGGAATCAGGGTAACTGTCTCATCACACTTCAAGGAAGTTGTAGACTTAAGTGAGGAATTACAGCATCCAAGACAGAGCAAGGAAGAGATGGTGTATAGTTAACTTCTTGTGAAGAAGTTATGCTTCCTTGAAAGGAGTCATTTTTCACCCTAAGTTTTGAAGAAATGGGGACATGTCACAGAAGTGGCACCGTTTTAAATCTTCTTGGGGTTTGAAGCATCTGTAAACATAAGACATAATCAGTATTCTCATTTGGATGTAACTTGGATTTGCAATCATTTCCCTTGGTTGCCTTTGTTCCTTTTCTGTATCCTTATATTGCTTACATTATAAGCAATTGACTTAATGAGAACTTTTCATGAATAGGGGACCTCATGGTCAAATTTCTTGGAAGACTGTTACATTCAGAGGCAAAGCTTAGTGTTCTAGTGGATGTGCGGAGAATACATTATTTCCCCCTGTTATTTGGTTTGCAGACTCTCCTGAAAGGATAATATCCTGGGTTCGCAAGCTGAGGAGAACAATTGAATTTGAATACAATTAGGAAAGTTCACAGCTCAAAACAAACTGGTGAGGAACAGCTGACACCAGAAGCTGACTCTAATTGGCTGGCTCTTAGGAAGCAAAACCTTTACACAGAAACTTCAGTTGGGATGTTGGTTGGTGTCAGTTCATCCGCCTTTCTCCCAGGGAGACCATCTTGAGTTGTCCAACATGCTAGTGTTCATTTTCCTGGGTAAGTCAACTGTGCTGCTAGCCCTGAATTTGTTGCAATATTAACTCTTTATAAACTGAATGCTGTTATCATCTAGAGTAAGCTTATGGGGGTATGTAATAAGAAATGCCAACTATGTTACTAACTTGTACTTCATTATTATTTAGTGCTTTTGAGAAATGTATACTTACCTGCAGTCACTTTTTCTTACTTGATAGAAAATAAAACATGAGCATTTCATTGCTCATCACGTTGTTCCTGGTACTGCAAAGCAACCTAAATGACTTACCTATTTATTAAGATCTATGCAGTGCCTACATGTGCAAGACTATCTTGAAAATAGAATTGTCCTGTATATACTTGCAAGTTAATGGATGACAAAGTTTTGACTATCTGTTTAGCCTCAAAAGCAGATTATAAAAACTAGAGCTATACAAACTGACCCATCTAGTTTTCAACCTTAACAATCAGGATCCAATGAGTAGACCAAAGATGCTGCGTTCTGCCTCTTGAGTAACATTCATGGCCCACAGGTAAAATGTGGGCTTAGCTCTCTTGTGTTGAGTTGTTATAAAAGGTTGGTCCAAGTCATTTTCACTTAACAGAGAACCCACAAAAATATTCTTGGCAGATATATGATTGATGAAGGTTAATATTTTCTTTAGGCTATGTTAGAGTCTATGTCTCAATTTCAGGATGAGGGATAATTGTGATCATACAAGATATTACTAAACAAGACCAGAATATTTTCTGAACTATTATTAGCTACAGTGGTTGATGAATGGTGCTAAATAAGAGCCAGGAAATAATGTAAGTTATTCCAAATTACATTTTTTTAAAGGGAAAAGCAACATAAATCAAATCCAAGAAAATTAGCCAGGAAGTAACGGATCCTTTGCACATTTTCAGTGTCTCTATGGAAATTCTTGTGTTGAGAGATTTTGCTTCTTCTCATTCTTATAATGTTTCTTTACTTCTTTATTAGTTTCTAGTATTTATAGTTTTGTTTTAAAGATAAATCTAGGAGTTTTCCATTTTTGCAGCAATATATCACATTACACAAACGATATCACTACCTCCCCAAGGTTCTCAGTGACAAGGCTGTGGCTATTTGCTTTCATCTTTTCAAAATTAGCACAGAAACCAGGTTGCGTGAAAAAAAGGAAATTATTCCTAACATTGTTAGAATTGAAAATCTCTGCATACCACAGAGCTCTTGTTCAGCATCAAATAATTACATGTTACGACAAAGCCAATTCCTGTTGCCCAAAACCATGGGGGAAATTATGACTTTATTAATGAGCTTTATATATCCTTAAGAGGATGATACAGTTTATAATATCCTTTGTCTTCCTACTTTTAATATCAAATTATTTTTCACTGAACAACAGTGGAATTTTTGACAAATCTCATTTCAGATATTGAGCCATAAATCATAGCCAGGAACAAGTAAGGCAGAGTAAGGAAAGAGAAAGCTGTTTTTTGGATTCTTGTGGGCCAAATCATTAAGATGACTCCTTTAGTACATTATTAATTATATTTCAGTATGAAATTCAAGTGGAATTTTCAGCAAGAAGTAGAGAAGGAGAAAGGAAGTAAGGCAGATTTAGGAAAGAGATCACACAGGATCACCACTCTGTGGAGCTGGCAAGGGTGACATGTGACCAGATATGAGCTTTCTGAGGTGTTCACAAGATGGCACACAACCACAACCGCAATGACAACACTGGAAAATCTGAGACAGAGATCATGAGTTGAAAACCAGGGGTAAAAAAATCTGGAATAAATGATGAGTTTATTACTAGGATATGCTATAAATGGAAACACTGTATTCAAAACAAACAAATCACCAAAAGATAAAGTAAAAATAGCCAATAAATGCCATTTTCCTTATACATCAAGCATTAATCATAATTTAGAGTCTTTGGATCTCTGAATTAATACAAGCCACCTTGTACTTTCACTGAAAAAATTAGCTGTCTTGCAATGTGCTCACCAACTTGAAGTGCAGGAGACTATTGACGAGATGAGTTTGTCCACAAGCATATGAAAAAATTTGAATTGTTTATGCCATCTTCCAAACTAGCCTTCAGCAAGGCAATTATGACTGGGATATTTGGGGAGACAGTTCAGTGGGTGTAGAGCACTTGTTGCTCTTGAGAGGATCCAAAATTTATTCTCAGCACCAACATGGTAGCTCACAACCAACCATAACTCAAGTTCCAGAAGATGCAATTCCTCCTTCTGGCCTTTACAGGCACCAAGCTTGTACATGGCTACTCATACATACACGCAGGCAAATTCTAACAAAGATAACATAAAATAATTTTAAAAAAAAAAAAGAAAGAAAATGTTGAAAGAGAAAACTACCAATGAGCTAAACACATGGGCCTAGCCTTCCAGTATAGAAACTCAAGAAGTAGTATATATGGCCCAGTCAATTTTCTTGCATTCTTCTTAGAAAACAGGGTTTGGGAAGAGGTAACACAATGATTTACTTACTGCCTTATTACTCTACAATGCCCCTGGTGATTCATAATTAACTCCCTCTTTTAAAATAACAAAACCACTTGACTCAAACAAAGTTTGTAATTCATATCCCTGACTCAATTGTGATTCTTAGACTTTTCTATGAATTGCACAAGCAAGTATCTTTATGCATGTTTGAAAATAGAAATTAGTTCAACTGTAAAATACACTCAATTAGGAATGCTATTTTCTTGATTGTTTTTAGAAAACTCTGAAAATAACTTGTAAATGTTTGCATGGCGAATTAGTTATTTGTGTAGATATTTACTAAGAGCTATGTCTAATGTAAGTCAGTGTATATTAGTTGGTACCCATAACATGCATTTATATGTTGGGAATACAATCCTGAATGGCACCTGTAAGCCTGGTCAGTAAACCTAGAGAACATAGTATCTTAGATGAGCCTATGAATACACACAGCAGGGCGAGAAATTCTACACTCTTGGGATATCTAAGCTCCTAGGGAGACAAAAGAGGCGTATTTGTCCATTTTGGTTGTAGACAAAAGAAAGTAGGAAGTTAAGAGTTCTTTGTAACATTGATAATAATTATGATCCCTCTTAAAGAAGAAAGTGTTATTCTAGAGGACAAGAATTAGAGAGTGTGTTAACTGTAGACCAGAGAGTAGTCCACAAAGGGACATGGAACACTGCAGAAAGTTGTGACACTTCTGGGTTGTATGTGATAAGAAGTATGAAAGCCATTTTATACGGAGTCATGAAAGAGACCAAGAAAAGAAACAGCAGTACTGAAAGTGCATGGCATAGATACGGTGACATAAGGAACTACTCTGAGTCAAACAAACCAGACGGCAAGCAACTGGACCGAAAAAGATGTTCTACGGCTCAAAGTATAAAGGCACAAACTTTGCAAGAATATGTATGGGAGAGTGAAGTGGAGAATGCATGAAAAAGTCTTTCATGAATTGTCTGGATGCCTATATTAATGCTGTTGCTGCTGATGTAGTATAGCGGTTTACCATATAGTAGAGGTTAAGTATATCTGCAGCTGGAGTCTTGTCTAGAGCATGCAGATAGAGGAAGTAGCTTTTTATCGGGCTTGGTGTTGAAATTACTAGGCTTAAAGTATATATTAGAGGATCATTAGTCTAGATATTTTACATCAATCCATGAGAGGAATGAGATTCTCAATGAAAAGTGGGGGTGGCGGGGAGGGGAAGAACAAGAAAGATAGATCTTAAACAGAGCACTAAACATGGCAGATAGGTGTCTATCTCTCTGTCTTTCTGTCTCTGTCTGTCTCTCTGTCTCTGTTTCTCTCTGTGTGTCTCTCTCTGTCTGTCTTTCTCTGTCTCTCTCTGTTTCTCTTTCTCTCACTCTGTGTGTGTGTGTGTGTGTGTGTGTGTGTGTGTGTGTGTGTGTGTATAAGGTGATTAATCATCAAGAGACCTGGAAGAGACCATTTCCAGAGGAAGAGACAGACTCCAAACCAAAGGAATCATCAAAATAACCAGAGGTTGACAGATGAGACAGTCTTGAAAGGGTTGCATTTGATGTGAAGAAGGTGATTAAAGACTTTTTTTAGAAAGTAATTTAAGGGTGGGAGAGATGACCCAGGGGTTAAAGGTTCCTGCTGTTCTTCGTGAGGGTGCAAGCTGAGCTCCCACAGTCCTTTGGGCAGCTTGCAGTCACCTTAACACCAGGTCCAGGGGATCTGACTCCCTCTTCTGGCCTCCATGAGCACCCACAAACATGTGCATAAGTGCATATACACATAAATTAAAATGGATATCTTTCTAGAGGTTGTTTTGATAGAACAATAGTAATAACAATATTGTAAGCCAAAGAATAAATGGAAGGTGAGGAGCAGAGAAAGCAAATAATAATCTTGGTTAAGAATCTTTTGCTTTTTGACTTTGGGAGTGGGGGCACAGTTTCGAGACAGAATTTCTCTGTGTAGCCCTGGCTGTACTGGAACCTACTCTGTAGACCAGGCTGGCCTCGAACTCAGAGATCCACCTGCTTCTTCATTCCAAGTGCTAGGGTTAAAGATGTGCGCTACCACTGTCCAGAATTACTTAAGGATCTTAACAGCATAACAACAAGCGAGGATGTGTTTTTCTGTGCTTTGTGGACTTAGACTTCTTTGGTTATAGATCTAGGAATGGTAAGGCTCCATCTAGTTCCAGTGGTGGGCTTTTGCTTTTTGTTTTTGTTTGTTTGAGAATCTTCCTCACTGATTTCCACAAAGGATAACATTGCAAACGTGTTGTTTTCTTGTTATTGTTCTCTCTGTTGTTCAAGCTGTTACGTTAAGCTCAGAAAATGAATCCTCTTCCCAAACAAATGATTGTGCACATTTAATACAGAAATGCTTGATTGATGCAAATGGCTGTGAGCAGTCATGGAGATCAATGGAAGACACCTGCCTTACTCCAGGTAAAAACCCAGTATTAAAAGTCCATCCAAATGATTTCTTCTTCCCAACATAGGAATGAGATTTAATATTATCTTATAGAATCATATGAGCTAAATTATTTTTACTTTTAAAAATCTCCACTTAATCTTGATACTCACTTGGCTCATTGTCAGTAAACTTTGTTGTAAAACTATACTCTTAATTATTAATGAGCCCTTATATAGTGACATTGAGAGTAGATTTTATGCAAAATTTCAAGTTATTATTTTTTCTCTACAAATCCTACAATATATGACTACTTCTCAAAACATGACTAAAATTTTACAAATAATGTATTGCTTTGAATATGTTAATTGTCCATGATAAAATAGAAAAATTATTTGTTATTAAAAAATCTTATTTGTACATTTATTATGTATTTTGTATACTATTTTCTATTCCTACTGTGTCATAGAAAAATTAAAATATCTTAAAGACTTGTATAGCGTAAACATTTGAAGAGAGGGTCAGGATTCTAGCAGAGATTGTAGTAGCTGCAAGAACATGTAAGACGTGAGCAGGCAGAGAGAGATGACAAAATGAAGACTGAATTCTACCTCAGCTTGCAAGAGCAGACTTCTGTCTGAGAGGAGGCATCCAGAGGCCCAGTCACTGAGCATCCTGAAGGGTGCAGAAGATGAGTGACACTGTGCAGAGGCTGAGAGGTTTTGAGATTGAGAGTTGGGAAGGAGGAGGCCATGAGAGTATTTTAGCATTTGCTAAAAGTCAACTCTGTAATAGACCAATAATATACACATTCCCTTAGTCTTGTTATGCCAAAGACTTTTAAAAACTTATATTCTACCATTATGATAAATTTGATTCTCTTTGTAGTGTGATTATTATAATTAAACATTTCATGAATATTTTACAAATTTAGTGAGATATTAAAAGGGGGAATGAAAATGTATTACATGTCATAATGTTTCTTCACTCTGCCTATAAATATTTGAGCTGGATCCCATTTTGGGCCTGTCGCTGGACCTTCTTTTCCTCAGGATCCTCTCCATTTCTGTTCCTGTAATTTATACATGTCCTTTTGGGTCTGGATTATCACACTCAGGATGATATTTTCTAGTTCCATCCATTTGCCTGCAAAACTCAGGATGTCCTTGTTCTTAATAGCTGAGTAGTATTCCATTGTGTAAATAAACCACATTTTCTGTATCCATTCTTCTGGCATGGACATCTAGGTTGTTTCCAGCTTCTGGCTATCACAAAAAAGTCTGCTATGAACATAGTGCAACATGTGCCCCTTTGGCATGGTGGGGCATCTTTTGGGTATATTCTGAAGAGTGGTACAGCTGGGTCTTCAGGTAGATCTATTTCCAATTTTCTGAGGAACCTCCAGATTGATTTCCATAGTGGTTGTACCAGTTTGCAATCCCACCAGCAATGGAGGAGTGTTCCTCTTTCTCCACATTCTCGCCAACATGTGTTGTCACCTGAAGTTTTGATCTTAGCCATTCTGATCAGTGTAAGGTAGAATCTCAGGGTCGTTTTTATTTGCATTTCTCTGATGATTAAGGTCTTTGAACATTTCTTTAGGTGCTTCTCATCCATTCAAGATTCCTCAGTTGTGAATTCTCGGTTTAGTTCTATACCCATTTTTTTTATTGGGTTTTTGTTTGTTTGTTTGTTTTTTTGTTTTTTGTTTTTTGTTTTTTGTTTTTTTTTTTTGTTTTGTTTTTTTTTGGTGGTTAGCTTCTTGAGTTCTTTATATATTTTGGATATTAGCCCTCTATCGGATGTGGGGTTAGTGAAGATTTTTCCCCAATCTGTAGGTTGCTGATTTGTCTTATCGACTATGTCCTTTGGTTAAGGCAACTTTAAATGTACAATTATCTAACCCAGTGCTTATATATTTGGTGAGAATAAAATATTTTAAGAAAAGATCAAAAACTTATTTTTGATGATAAAATGTGTGTCTATAATTGTTAATGCAACTTTAAATGTGGTGTTAAAATATACTTAATATTTCATGAAATAGAACTAATTTATTTATGTTAGTATATCAATCTGAGTCATTTGCAGTAAACTACAATATTTAAGAAATCACTTGATAAGTAAAGCGGAGAGAAATATCCAAAAATATACACATAAAATAATTCAATTATTTTTTTTTTCAAAATAAGAACTGAAAAAAGATTTAGGGTAGAGGCAAGCTAATTTTCAACCAGAAAATAAAATAATAATTATAAATGACTTTCTATTCAATATTATTTATAAAATGCTTTATAGGCATTAGGAGAACTTTAACTTTTCATAAAAAATTAGAATTAAAGTACAATATAATAGCAAGTTATTACACAAGAGCAAACAAAACAGTTAATTTGATAGGATAGCTTAGATTAGACTGTGACCAAGTCACCATGTGTAAGATCAGCTTTAATATTATGGAGCAGCAACTATGGGAATTCTACTACATGGAACATCATGTAAGATACAGAAATGTTTGAAGCATTTTAAAAAGCATTCTATGGGGAAACACTAAAAATCTATACTTTGCTTTCAAAGGTCATTTCTAGAGACAGTTTCACAGCCGACTCCTTGGTATTCTGGCTCTTGTACACCTTGCCCTCTTACATGATAGTCCCTGAGCTATAGATGCAGGAGCTGTGATATAAGTGTTTCCGTTGAAGCTGGGATCCGCTGGGGCTGGGATCCTCGTGATCCATTGATCTCTGGATTGTGTCCAATTGTGGTTTTCAGTGATATTCTCCATTTACTGTAAAGAGAATCGTCTTGCGAATCAGCAGTTAAGAACCTGGCACTTTGAGTATTGTCCCCATAACAAACTTAATATTCATATTAAAATGCATCCCATAGGCAATAGTATTCTCATTTCTTGTTAAAAATCTGGGAGGGGTGGTTACTTTTATGAAGAATCGTTAGAAAAACAAGATAATCTCACTAAACTCATTGATTTCTTGGGTTGATATATTAAAAGCACTTTAGGAAGAAGAAATGAAAATTTATATCCAGACTAATATCTTCAGTGTTATATGTGATTATGAAATCCAGGTGACTCCTGCAAGATAAATAATTCACTACATTGTAACCTGAGTATCCAGGCTTTGGTGGAAAAAAATTTCCAATTTAAAGAGTGTCTTTGTATGGATGACCTCCACTGTACAGTAAACAAACTTTTTGGAAAAAAGTGCACCAATAAGACAGGTAATATTTGTTGATCCAACTCTTTATTTCAAACCTAGACCCTACTCAATCAATATGTGTTCATTTGTTGTACATTCACTGTATTTAAATTGCTAACATTTTAGTGATATGTCTTAGTTAAAGCAGAATATTGACATTTTTATATTGCTAATTCTGTTAATGGTCTAATGCTGGCTATTAACATATATGGAATATACATTCTTCTTTATACTTCAGAACAGTATAGAAAGAACTGACACTCTCTCTTCAATTACTGGTTTAAATATTCAGTATTATATCTGCACAATTCATCATGGGATAGATAAAATGTAAACTTGTATGTCTAATGTCATAGAACTGGCCTAGTTTCTGTGTTTTTGTAGTTTGTATTTTCCATTTGATATATTGATATTAGAGTTGGATTACTTAGTTTCTATGTGACTCTTTATGACTTCTGTCTCTGTAGATCTCTGTAATATGCTGCTGCTGTTAACATTTTCTGATTGTCTTTTAAAATGTCTTTAGAGGTTGTCCTGGTATCTTCTTTTTCATTCATGTACTGATTGTTTGTTTTCATGTACATGTGTGCACATGGGTGTGTGTGTGTGTGTGTGTGTTCTTTCTCATAAATTAGCCTTCATTTTCAACTTTCTTTTTTATTTTCTCAACGAAAATCGCAACAAGTGCTCATCTGCGGATGAATTGCCTGTAACAAACCCCTCCTTACATCAAGGCTCAGGGAACACTGAGGAAGAGAGAGGAGAAAGAATGTAAGTGCAGAAGGGTGGAAGGGAGAGGTGTTAAATGCTGTCCTCTGGACAAGATTGAGCTGATAGTCAAGTCAATCCACACCAGCTATGGGTGCCTGCTCAAGATCCATTCACAACAAAGCCATTAACGTCTCAGCCTAGATAGGAGAGAAGCTCATGAAGCCCCGCCCCTAGCACAGGAGCAGCCTTTGGTGGTTAAGAAGGGAGAAAGAATCACCTTTGTTTGGAAATAGTTTGTCCAGATCCCAGTGGGTGTTTCCATACCCATTTTCCAGATAGCATTAATTTGACTCATGGAGCCTTTGTACCCAGTTTAGGTAATCTTATAAAGAGTCTTGATGGCATCATTCTCAAGAAATATGTTTGACAACCTTTCAAACAAAAAATTGACAACTTTTTTTTCCAAGAGGGGAAAAAGCAGGGCACAATTGTAGTTAGGTCAAAGTAAAACCAAACTCCAACAATGTAACTAACTCAGTGTCTGAGTCTGGGACTTACTCCTAATCTTCTGGCCTCCACGGAGCTTGGGAAGCTCCACATTACAGCCTTTGCCATCTTCAGTACATACAGATCACCTTGTAGCCTAGTTCCAAGCATACTGTTATATTTTGGTGGACATCTCATGATCCTAGTATCTCCAATATGCTGCGATATCTGCTGTATCTGAGGCAGAGCATCCATCAATAGACCCATGGCTTCTCTGGAGGTATTTGAAACCTGCTACTTGGTGTCAAACCTCAGCTTCTCTCCATGACCCCTTCAATCCTTGGACCTCCACTTCAACTAAAGCTGAACCTTGACAAATGGCCTTCTGGATTCTTGATAAGACTATCCTAGCCACATGGTGTCAAGCCTCAGCTGCTCTTCAATGACTGCTTCCTGCCTTCAAAACAAAAACAAAACAGAACAAATATGTGGCAGTCTCTTACATGTCACCAAGCTCAGCTGCCAGCATGAGATATAGCTTTTACTCTCCTGAACTATGGCCCTGAGGTACTTCTCAGGTTTCACCTGAGTATTGCTGGTCTCTTGTTAATAACAGCTGATTTTTCAGCCCTGGAAACCAACATCTGGTGTCCTAGGAAAGCAAAGTTTCTACTTCAGTAGTGATGCTTTCTTGTTAATTGCAGCCTATTTGTCAGCTCTAGCTGAACAAAACCACAGATTCTTAACTCAAATTATAACACAAATGGAATCTTGATGGATCATAAACTTCTGTCTGAAACTTCACAAGCCACCCTTCATTGTCTGTATTGTTCTCAGTCATACTTGGCAAGCTCCCACAGAACAGGTCACTAAGCTCTGAGCACTCAATGGCCTTTCCAGCCCCAAATTACAAAGGCTTCTCTAATAATCCCACGAACACATGAATAGATCCATCACAACAACATCCTAATCGCTGGAAACAATTTTTCTCCTAGTTTGCTTTCTGCTACCGTAATAAATACAATAACTCGAACCAACTTGGGGAGGAAAGGGATTATTTGGCTTATACTTTAGAGTCTATCACCAAATCAAGCTCAACGGAGGAACATAAAGGCAGGAAACAAAAGAGATTCAGAGGAAGAGTTAGTCTTCCTGGCTTGCTTCCCATAGCTATCTCAACCTGCTTTCTTGGACAACTCAGGATTATCTGCCCAGGGATGGCAACACTGACAGTAGGCTGGACCTTCCCCCATCAAACATTATTGAAGAAAGTATCCTGTTGTGGTTTGGTCTGCTGTGTATTATAATGCTAATTTATATACCTATGTAAGTCTATGCCCATGAGTGACTTCTCAAATTTACAAGCTTTTGTTGTGCAAACCTTGTCCCTTGATTTAAGACTATTGGTTAAATAAAGTTGGCCATGGCACATTACTGAGGGACTAGAGGAAGGTGAGTTTGGAATGACCCAGTTGTGGGAGAGGGAGAGAAGGGAGGAGGAGGAATGAGAGAGAGGACAAAGCCACCGTGAGGGGAGAGGAGCCGTGAGCACATGGACAGGAGAAACAGCAAGTATCTGGGGTACACCCCTGGGGAGGTACCCAGGCCAGCAGTTAGAGGAGTACATTAGGGGTGAACCCCAGTAATTATCAGAGCCAAATAAAATAACCACAGTCTGAGCCTCGTTTATTTGCAAGCTAGTTGGGTGTAGCTTAAATTGGCTGTATTAAAGTGTCGCACAAACTTCCCTGCAGACTCTTCTGATGGAGACATTTCTCAGCCGAGGTTCTCTTTCTCCAGAAGACTCTAGCTTGTAACAGGTTGACAGAAACTATTGAGCACGAGTATATTCTGATTAGTGTGACCTCCACAGTATCTAATCAATTTCTCTTCCGTCCTATTAACGTTCTTTGTGAATGTCTTTCTTCCATTCATTTTCTTTCCTTTTTCTTTCTTTTTCTCTCCCCACTGAGGTTTACCAGGGTCATTTGTGTAGCCATAGGCTTGGAACCATTTATTAGAGCCTGTCCTCAATATGGAGCCACAACTGAAGACCATGACAGCGCCTCCCCCACAATCCATCATTAGCCAAGAGTTCAGCAGGGAGTGTTAATCCCTGAACACCTCTCCATCCATGATTGACTGTTGACCAGCTCAGTGTTATGTAGGCTCATTGTGGACAACCATCACGCTTAAGAGATCATATTTGCAGGGGCTGTGCCTTTCCCAAAGGCAACAAACATTTCATGGCCCTTCTCCACATCTTGGTTTGTGCACTCTTTCTCCTCTCCCTAATGTTTCCTAAGGCCTAGGGGGAGGAGTATGAGTGCCCTATTTAGGAATGAACACTTATCTGTCACTAATTCTCAATGCCTTATGCAGCTCTCCATCTCTGCAGTCAGTCATGACTGTTCATAAGAAAGAACAGCTTCTGAAAATAGAGATGAAAGTAGAATTTGTGGATATAAACAAACATTTGGTAATCGCTGATTTGCAGTTTTCTTTTTTCTCATATGAACATTCAATATTGTGATTTTCCCCCTAAGCACTATCTTAGCTACAACCACAGATTTAATGTGCTCTTTATAAAAGTTTAGTCCTTTCAAACTATTCTCTTCCTTTCCATCACTCTAACGTACAATTTATTATGAAGGTTTTAAATTCTCAGATACCTGAGATTTCCTAGATACCTTTCTGATTGATTTCTAGCTTAATTCTCATGTTAAGTACTCTATTTCAGATTACCTTAATCCATAATTAAAGTGAAAAATGCCAAGGATCCTTTGCAGGCTGTGCTGTGTTCTACATAAGAGTCATGCACTCATCTAAAATAAACATGAACAAGGAGTACTTGACATCATACCAGAGGAAATAATTGTGACTTTAGGAGAAGGAAGGTGAACTGGGCTCATAGGTAATAAAAGGAAGCAGCAAACATTTGAGGAACAACAAATTCTTTGTCGTGCTGGATTGTAAGATGGAGAGACATCACAAGATCATGTGAGAAAGAAACCAGATGCTATAAAGCCAGGAAACTGAGCTGGTCTTTCAAAGAGATTAGATTTAATGCTTTGCTGTGAGGAGCTGTTGTGCACTTAACAGATAAATGTAGAACTGACTTTTCAAAAAGAAAATGACACTTCTGGGGATTAGAAGAGAATGTAAAGAAAAAAGTGCAACGTGATTGCTATGAGAACTTAAGTGTTTGCACAGAACACTGTGGATTTGCAGAATTCTCTTCTATTAAGGATAGAGACTAATTCTTTGTTCTCCTCTGAGTAAGGATCGCTAAGGGATATAAGTGATGGCCCAGGTAAGTCAGTGTCCTGCTAGGTAAACACAATACCTAGAAGAGCGTGGTAAAGGTAGGCTCTCATTCAATGGTACTCACAACTGTTACACAATTGTAATGATTGTGCAGCAAAAACATGTTGGATGGTGGACCAATATAAAATTTGTTAGATTCTGGATATATGTTTATATTCGTGAACCACATGGGAATGCATGAACAAGAGTTAAAGTTGATCCTAAAGGTTTTTGGGTCTTTTACTTTTATTAGGTTTTCTTTGTATATTTTGGGGATTTTTTTTCAGTCACTAACTCCAATGATACCATTGTCATTCTTTTCAGTAATGTGGACAGTTCCTGGAACTGAAAAGGCTTTAGCACAGGATGGAGATATCCAGATCCAATATGTACATTTTGAGTCTGTTTACTAGATATGCAAATAATCTCAAGTTCTGTGAACTGTATATATGATTCCATGTATAACACGTAGACATGAAATTTGCATAGAAGATGCAAATTATGTTAAAGAATGTGTATGGGAGGGACGAAAGAAGCATATGGGTCTCATGTGAATCATCCAGTTGATAACAATAAAATGATTATAAAGTTGATGGTTTCTTGAATGTTTTAGTCCATAGCACACACTTGTCAGTTTGCTGCAAGTTGTGGCATTTAACTGTATTAGCAAGTCTGGGTTTATATTTTAGGAAATCTGTATAACTCACTAAAATCTACTTATTGTTTGTTGGTTGGTATATTGATTGATTGATGTATTAATTGGCATTTTATTTAATATGGTGTAGTAACACATAATAGATGTCAGCTCTTAGTCAGAAAGATAGGAGGTTGGGGTCAAGAAGAAATGATTTTTGAACTAGTCAATAGAAAACAAGAAATGCACAGTAACCAGCTGGGGCAATGCAGTGTCACTGAGGTTGGGACATGCAGCACTAGGAAGAACTTGCCTAGGTTGTACAAGTGTTTGTGTGCAGTGGGCTGATGAGCAAGGCGCAGAGACAACCCAGGAAGGACAAGCATAGTCATGAGAGGATGCTTTTAAAATGAAATTATGGTCACAATGCTTTCTTTAACTCTGTTCGCACACCTCTGTTGTTTCTTGATTTTTATGTTGGCTTCAGTTATGTTTATTTCCTCTGAAACTGTGGGATTCCAGCAGCAAGGATTGAAAACCACTATTCTCAAATATGCTACCTGGTACCCAGTAAAAACCCAATTAATGCTTTGGAATGAAAGATTCTGTCACTGAAAACTTCTAATTCTACAATTATGAATCATAAGAATTCCTAAAGACTAAGATAATCAGGAGTAAAAATGCTTTTTGAATTACATTTTTACCTGATTTATGATGCTGTTAGTATGGGCATGTCTTTATCTTCCTTCCTTCCTTCCTTCCTTTCTTCCTTCCTTCCTTCCTTCCTTCCTTCCTTCCTTCCTTCCTTTCTTTCTTTCTTTCCTTCCTCCCTCCCTCCCTCCCTCCCTTCTTTCTTCCTTCCCTCCTTCCTTCCTTCCTTCCTTCCTTCCTTCCTTTCTTTTTGTCCTCCTTTCTGTCTTTCTTCCTCTGTTATTTTTTCTTTGGATTCTCTTTTTTTTTTTTTGCTTTATTGTACAATTGTACATGCTCTAGTCACCAGCATTAATTCATATTTTCAAGTAAGTGAATTCACAAAATAAAGCTTTTCAATTTACTTGGGTGATATTTCTTCACCCATCAATCATTAATTTTAAATATCAAGGGTTAAATGAGTGTTATACACGTTTGTATGCATTTGTCTATATTTGTATATATTTGTGGTATGAATTCTTAGCCTCTAGGAAATTTCAGTCTTCAATAGTGAAATGCTTTCTTTATTTTCTTTCTAGATAACATGGAAAAGGACAATAAAGATAAATGGAATCTAACTACTACTCCTTTCTATCATGGTAATATCATAAACTACCATTTTTATCTACATTATAAAAACTGGATGTTATGATTCAAATGTTGTTATGAGGATTCTCAATGATATGCCAACACAGAATAATTTGTGTGGCTTAAAGATTGAAAGAAAACATGCAGCAAAACCATGACATTCTTTCCAACAATGATTATGAAGGCAATTGTTTAGCCCTTCCATCCTCTATTCTGAGAAATACATATTTTTAAATTTAATTTTATTTGTAATTCATTTTTTACACTTCATATTCTATTCCATACCCCCTCCCCTCCCACCCTTCAACTCCTCCACATCCCACACCTCCTCCCCACCACACCCTGTTTCCACATGGATGCCCCCACCCTCCACTCTATCTGACCTCTAAACTCCCTGAGGCCTCTGGTCTCTTGAGGGTTAGGTGCATCATCTTGAACGAACATAGCCCTGGAAGTCCTCTACTGTATGTGTGTTGGGAGCCTCATATCCTCATACATATGGTGTATGCTGTCTGTTTGGTGATCCAGTGTTTGAAAGATCTCAGGGGTCCAGATTAATTAAGACTGCTGGGCCTCCTACAGAATCGCCATTCTCCTAAGCTTCTTTCAGCCTTCCCTAATTCAACAACTGGGTCAGCTGCTTCTGTCCATTGGTTGGGTGCAAATAACTGCATCTGCCTCTTTCAGCTGCCTTGTTGGGTCTTTAGGAGGGCAGTCATGATAGATGCCTTTTTTGTGAGCACTTCATAGCCTCAGTAATAGTGTCAGGTCTTGGGATCTCCCCTTGAGCTGGATCCCACTTTGGGCCTGTCGCTGGACCTTCTTTTCCTCAGTCTCCTCTCCATTTTCATCCCTGTAATTTCAGACAGAAACAGTTATGGGTCAGAGGTGTGACTGTGGGATGGCAACCCCATCCCTCACTTGATGTCCTGTCTTCCTGCTGGAGGTGGGCTCTATAAGTTCCCTCTCCCTACTGTCAGGCGTTTCATCAAAGGTCCCTCCTTGCAAGTCCTGTGAAATACATCTTTACTGAAACCAAAGGTTTGGATAAATCATAAGGTCATACAACCTAAAAGGTTTGAAGCCAACTGTTTTTGTGGGTGCCTGTAGTGATGTGATAGGTAGTAGTTATATATATATAGTGTGTGTGTGTGTTTTCACCAGATTATGAGCATCTTCCTAGGCAGGAGTAACTGTGTTAATCTTTATTCATAATTTCCTATCCATACACTCCCAATTGACTGTGATAGAACAAGGATGATTTTGATGCAAGTTGTTGAGCACACAATAAGGTACATAGTTCAGCTTCTATTTCTGAACAGTAAATGCTTATTTTGAGAAACTTAGAGTCAGGGATGTTTTCTCCCCTAAAGCTCCACTTTGGTCCTGTCCATTCCAACACAATATGTATATAGTATTGGTGAAAGAGGATTCAAACATTGCACCATCAAGCCTTTAAAGAAGTCATAGCAGCCTGGTTACACTTTTATACTCAGCTTGTGGACATCCCATAGATTTGCTTGCAAGTTCTATATGTATAACCCTAAGCTTATTTTTGTATGACCTGGGCATTTTCTTGCTTTCAGGATTCAAACAGATGCAGTCTTGTTTGGAGGTGACAGAGGCGTGTGTAGGGGATGTGGTTTGTAATGCACAGTTGGCCCTTTACCTTAAAGCATGCTCAGCAAATGGAAATCTGTGTGATGTGAAACACTGCCAAGCAGCCATACGGTTCTTCTATCAAAATATGCCTTTTAACACTGCCCAGATGTTGGCTTTTTGTGACTGTGCTCAATCTGATATACCCTGTCAGCAATCCAAAGAAACTCTTCACAGCAAGCCATGTGCACTGAATATAGTTCCACCCCCCACTTGCCTCAGTGTAATTCACACTTGCCGAAATGATGAATTATGCAGGTGAGTAAAAACACACATACCTTGCTTTCTTATTTCGGCACCTTATTTGTTATAGTCCAACCCTAACATCTGATCTCCTTCCATTGCTAGAGTTCCCACCGTCATCCAAAATAGGGTAAATAGAGCCAGACAATTCACATTTTGAATCTGTGGTACATGTGTTGTGGCACCCTTTTTGAAATTCAAATGTAAAATGCAGAGCAGAATTTTAGAATAAAGAAACTCACTATGAGGAACTGTGATGGCCCGTATATCATCTTTCAAAGTTCATATTTGTCGTTTGTGTGTGTGTGTGTGTGTGTGTGTGTGTGTGTGTGTGCATGTGAACATGCATTCAGACAATTTTTATGAGTTGATTCTCTCCTTTCACCATGTGGGTTTTATGATTCAAACTCAGTTTGTCAGGATTTTTTGGCCCACAATCAGCTTTATAATAAGATATTTTTCATTGATGTGATTATAGAATTTTTGTTGTTGTTTGGTTTTTGTTTATTTTAGACAAGATCTTTCTCTGTATACCAGACTGGCTTGGAATCCACAATCCTTCTGCCTCAGCTCTCTGAGTACTGAATTAACAGACATGAAGCAACACACATAGCCTGTTGTGTGGAAAAGTCTGTTAATTTTGGCAGGGTAACTCTTTAACCTTCAGAACAAATACTTTCTTTCTCAAGCTGTGGACAGAGAAGAACAAGGTAGTTTGAGTATGGTGTAGATATTCCCTGCTTATTTGTTTGCCCATGACGTCAAAAATGTTACCTTTTTTCTGATTCCTCATCCTCATGTTATCTGTTATTGTCTGAGTCAGGGTCTCTATTGCTAAAACAAAACACCATAACAAAAAGAATGGCTTTATCCAGCTTCTACTTCCATATTACTGTTCTTCACTGAAGGAAGTCAGAACAAGAATTCAAACAGGACAAGATCTTGGAGGCAGGAGCTGTTACAGACCATTGAGGGGTGCTGCTTACTGGCTTGCTTCCTGAGCTTGCTCAGACTAGTTTCTTATAGAACCCAGGACCACCAGCCCAGGAATGGCACCACTCCCCCTTGATTACTAATTGAGAAAATGGCCTTACAGCTGGATCTCATGATGGCATTTCTGCAGCTAAGGCTCCTTCCTCTCAGATGATCCTAGCTTGTGTCAAGTGGACACATAAACCCACAACCAGTACAGTCATAGAGGCTAGTTGCTTATTTGTTCATTCAAAATATAGAGTAATCAGACACCCATCTTGGCATCAGTTAGGAATGTCTGTTTTGCTTGTTTATTTTAGTTAAAGAAGACAGTTAATAAGGAAATGTATACCATAAAGAGTAATGTGCAATTCTCAGATTAAAAGGGATCAGAGGGAAGAAAATCTAAGTCTGAATCAGAATTCTTTTCTCCACCAGTTGAAGAAGTAAAAGGCAGGGGAAATCTTGAACCCAACTGGCAGGGAAGTAGAGAAATCTTAAGCACCAAGGATATAGAATCAGCATTAACGAAAGGTATTTATTGTGGATGGTGAAATACACACCTGCAGCAGACACCCAGAGAAAAAGACCTTCTGCTCAGTAGAGTGAGGATTCATGAAGCCAAACAAATACACTCTCCTCAAAGGCTGGGAGAGACTCCTGTGTGCTGAAAGGTTTGTGACAAAGGTTGAGAAATTATGAACAGGAGAAGATTGATAGCTTAACATGAAAAGAGAACAGAAACAACATTCTAGTTTAAATGGGGGACAGAGTGGGTGACACATATCTTGGGAAGAGGTGAGGACGTTTCATTAAAGATTAATTTCAGAGACCAGCAAAAAGATTCTGAGAAGAGTTACAAGGGTTGCAGAGGAAAGGAAAACTCAAAAAGGGGTGAGGAGGGAAGACAGAAGGAGGAAGAGAGAGGGCCAGAGAGCCAACGTGAATATTGCTTTTTTTTAAGCCTCTGAAGAGTTTTCCTCACGTAATTTAGGTTGGTTAGTTGGAAGAAGTCAGTCATCTTGGAAAATTTCCATGGCCCCTCTCCCTCTCTGTCTGCCTACCAGAGAGGGATCCTAGCCTCTAAAAAGGGAAGGGGAAAATGTTATAATTAAGTTATAATATCAAAAACAAGAAAATAAACACCCCATTTAAGGATACAATAAAGAAGATAAGTATAGACCGAAAATGTTATAATTTAAAGAGTGCTCCCAAGGACTGCTTGACCTAACTGGAGGAAATGACTGAGTTGGTCTCTTAAGTTACACAAAGCAATCCAACAGGCAAGATATTGCAAAGGCAGTGGAAGTGCATGGCACCCACTGAAGTAGCAGTGAAAGGGGAAAGCCACAGAAAAGAAAGTCAGAAATTACTAGCCCTTGAGGGTTACTGCAGTAGAGGGGACTCTTGCAGCCTTTGAGTGACATTATGAGTGGTCTATGTTCTCAGTGAAAATTTTCACTCTAGCTGCTAGCTGACATCAAACTGTCGTGTGCAGGTAGTCATGCTTAGGAACTTCAACTGGGCTCAGCATGCCCGGCTCTCTTTCTCTCCCTGAGGTTTTGATTAACACATGTGAGTTTATGTTTAGGGTGAATTTATACTTCCATTGGTCATAAACACATGCTTTTGTAGACAGTTTGGGATACAGGTAAGCACTGCAGGAGATGATGCACACAGACAAGGCTGTTTTTGTAGGTAGTCACCACTGGTCTCACACTAGGCCCTTGACTTCAGCTTCCTGAGAGACATGGGATTATAGGTTAGTCATGTGTCCCTATGCTAATTTTTTGTATTCAAATTGGTGGGTGTGGGAATCCACCATCTGTGTCCAAGCTGGGTTTGGACAATTGGTCTCAATAAGTCAATTAAAGGAGTCAAATTAATACTGGAAAACAAACAAAGAGGAGGCTTAATCAACATGGTTACACTGGGAAGAGGTAAGAGTGGATCTAGTGACACTTCCCACCTCAAAGTATACCTTGCGGGAGGCTGATGTGATATTAGAGTTTAAATAGAAGACCAAGGATTTGAATGCCTAAGTAGCTTCAATCAAGGTATCTCTCTGCCCACCACTGACCCTTCATTGTCTGGGCTTCACTCTCACCCTATAAGGTGATCTGATAGGTTACCAGAATTTGTGAAATTTCTTTTGGGGAAACATGTTCCTCAGCCTTAGTTCTTGCTTTCAAAGGAAAAAAAAAAGATCTCAAAATAATTTTGTAAATTCAATTCAGTACGAAAGCATGGAAACAAAATAAAGAATTGTTTTGGCGGAGGACAATGTCTAAATGTTAGCTCTAAAATTGTATAAGGTTTCAAAAAGTTCTTTACTAGATCTCTCAAGTAGTTAATGCTGCAAAGCATTGGGATATAACTAGCCATCAGGGAAAATCAGTCTCAGGAAAGGATAGTAACTTGCACGTTTCACTCTTTTGATTTTTGTTTTTCATCTCCACATTCCCTATGTGATGCTTGAAAGTACAAAGTCAGCTTTCCATTATGTCTTGGAACCAGCATCTCATCCTCCCCCAGGCTGGTATCATTAGGTAAGAGACCATCACATGTTAACGTGAAATCACCCATAGACTATATCCAGTTCTTCACTTTCTTCTAGGACACACTACCGAACATTCCAGACAGAATGCTGGCCCCACATAACTGGGAAGTGCCATGAAGATGAGACCTGCATTAGCATGTTAGGCAAGCAAGACCTTACTTGTTCTGGGAGTGAGAGCTGCAGGGCTGCCTTCCTAGGAACCTTTGGGACAGTCCTGCAAGTACCCTGTGCTTGCAGGGGCGTTACACAGGCTGAAGAACACGTGTGCATGATTTTCCAGCACATGCTTCATAGCAAATCGTGTTTCAGTAAGTTGTCCAGTGAAAAGATTGTCTATTATGTATCTGCTTACCTACATATCTAGCTTGTTTTCCACTATACCAAAAAAATGAAAGAAAAAAAAGAAAAGAAAAAGAAAAACAAAAGGTAATCCAGACAACCTGAACCAAAAATGTTCATAAAGACAATTTGTGCTTGCTATTTTGGTTATGTTCCGGTTTTGCCTTCTCTCTCTCTGTCTCTCTGTCTCTCTCTCTGTCTCTCTCTCTGTCTCTCTCTGTCTCTCTGTCTCTCTCTCTCTCTCTCTCTCACATAGCAGAAAGTGATACACTGTTTAAATTGATAAGTTACTCTTTATTATCATTTACTGATTTTATTATGGAAAGCACAAAAAGCTTCTTTTACATGCTGAACATATCAATTATTCATTGTTATGTAACAACAAATTAACTCCAGAACATTGGTCGAAAATCACTAACCATTTAGCTACTTAGCAGAACAGTTTTATATACTGGCCTTGGGTGAATTGCCTTTTGTCTAGACTCCCTCATGTATAGACACTCATAGATACCTGATGGCTCTATTGAGGCTGGACTGACAAAGCTGGTATATTTAGCAAGCACTGTCAGCTGGTACGGCATATTTCTCCTCTGGTATCTCCTTCAGCAATATAGCCTGGGACTGTTACATGATATGGCAGAATTCCTAGTGACTAAGACAAAATATATAAGTATTTCTCAAGTATCTCCTGCTATCGTATTGTGAATATGTCAGTGAGCAAAGGAAGTCATATGCCAATCTCAGAGTGACTTCAGGAGCAAACTACACAAGGATGTGAATAGTCAAGATGGGCACACCAGGGTTGATTGATTTTTAAAAGTCTGCGATTGAAGGTATCTTGCCCCTAAAGTCTATCTTTCCTGTGATTTATTTTTCTGTCCCTTTTGGCTTTAACAAACCTGTTTATTAGCTTTTAGAAATAAGATGTAAATATATTTTTAAAGTTAATCTTTAGGAAAAAGAAAACTGAAATTCAGGCAATGGGTTTGGTTGGGGATGACTACAGTGACATCACTGTCTTGAGATTCTCCAACAGTTTTGTATAAACAGCTCATAGGACACACTAGAAGAGGTTGGAGCTCATGTATGTTTCTGTCTGCTGCTATTCCCCTGTTGCCAGTGATAGGTAGTTTTCCAGAGCCAGCTGTCTCTACCCGTCACCCTTAGCCTTGTATCTGTTCAGCCCTAAGGAGTTGCTTGTGTCTTGTTTCAGCTCCTTTCCCTTTTATGCACTTTGTCATGACTCTGCTATCTGAGCATAGATCAGGTTTTTCCACTGGGCACCCACCACATCCATGTCAAAACTCTACAAGTTCTAATCATTTTTAGACCTCGAGCCAATTCAGAAACAGTTCACTATCTTGGTTTTGTTTGATTTGGTTTGGTTTGTTGCTTTATGCTGTCCCTCAATATTTTGAATTTTATTCTTCTGATGATTTTTCAACATTTGCCTTATAGGCTTATCCAATTATGCAGTTCATAGTGCTCAGGGATGGGTCTATACTAATGGAAGTCTGAATTCTCCTGCATGATTGCATCCATGGTGACTACATCATCTTTGGGACGTCAGTACTGTGCTGGATGGTACAACCAACAGCAGCTCTACATAAGATGGATCCCTTTCGCTACAACACAGACTCTGTCAGCATTATAAAGAGCCATCTAAGAAATGCTAGGTACTTTCCAGCATGTACCTCTGACTTACCATGGTGCACCAAGGTGTTTGTCACTCAGCCTCAGAACAGAGAAAGAATAAGTAGTATACAGTGTAGCCACACTGGACTGTTGATTGTTTGATAGTGACAGCAATGAACATCTCTAACACATACCTGACAACAACTTACAGGGCCATACCTACCTTCCGGAAGTAGGGACATTTGAGTCTAACTATGCCTCAGAAGGAAGAGCACTAGCACTATCAACCAACAGCTATACAACTGCTACCGTTTGCCCCCACCGTGACTCACCTCTTAACAAATATAAGCTCTTTTTTTTTTTTTTTTTTTTTTTTAGTTTACACAGACAGTATTTTTATCCCTTTCCTTAAAGGACATCACAAAGTTTTCCAAATTTCCATTCTGACACCAACTCAAAGTCAATTGTATAATATACAATCCCACATTCTGCCTTAGAGTAAGCAAAGAACCTATGAACAGCAGACTGTTCACTGCTATTCCATTTACCACAAATATCAAGTACACACATACACACCACACACAGAGTCAGAGAGGGAGGGAGAGAGAATTACTGAGTACAGAATAATGAGATCCAGCTAGAAAGTATAATTATGCCCTGGGCCATGGGTTCATCTTCAAAGAACCACATCCCATGTCTTCCATTTTGTCTTCTACAAGGCTCTTCTTGACTTGATTCTCCCAAGGCCATACCTCAGTTGTTTGGAGCACTATGGCTTCTTTGATGACTGCGGAACTCAGGTCAGATTCAGATTATCCATTTTGAGAGGTTAGGTAAAGTTTAACAATCACATGGTTTGGGGTGTTGTTTGTTGTTGTTGTTTTACAACCTAATTAGTGGTTTCTTTGGCAATTATTCTCTAAAACATGTGTTAATTTTCTAATCAATCTGCTTTTACTTAGTTTCATGTGTCAAAATGCAATTTTCAAAAAAGAGGTCACTTTATTTTAATTTATTTTCCACATCTGCCTTATTCCTTTTCCACATCTCCCTTACATCCAGGACTTTCTTATTTAATGGTTTAAGATAGTCTCAACAGTAGGCTTGAGCAAAAAGGCTACCCTGAATCTAGCCTCAGCCACCGATCTGAGTCCACCTGACTGGGCTTTTGTAAGTGAAGGGTTGAGGATCTACTCAACTCTATCTCTTACTTATGGGGGAACTACAGTTACTTTTTGTCAATATCAGTTCACATTTTAATTCCTCTCATCTCTGTTTGAAAAACTAATGAGTCCCCACTCCAAGTCTCCATTCTTATTAGAAAACCTTACTCAATGCTCACGTAGAATAATCATTTCATGATGTTTGTGCTGTCTAGTGAAACCACCTGATCTGAGCTATGGGTTGTATGGATACTGGGTCTCCCTGTCTTGTTTTACAGAATCATTGGCCTCTGTAGAATACAAAGTAGATAGTATATCAGTAGATTGACACAAGATTTAATTTTTCACCAACATAAAATAACTACAAAGAGAGCAGTTGGGGTGGAAATTGAATATGATTGGAAACTCAGGTGTCACAGAGCTATTTTAGTAACTCCAAGTTCTCTTCTGGGCTCATAGAACCCATCTAACACACCTACCCTGCTAATGAAAAATACACTCCAGACACCTTAGTGGGTCAGTCCTAAGTTGGTTGCACATCACTTTCCATTTCACTTACCTGCAAGGTAAGTGAAATTCAGTACCCTTCTGGTAGATTAAAGCCAATCTCTGCCACTATATCTCCAACAAAATAAATAAAGCAATGTCCCCCTAATACCGATCCAATTTATTCATCATTGTGCTGGGAAATACAAATTCATGTCAGAATATTTCTGTCACTCATAGAAGAATACAAGGCATAGAGCAATGGCTCATGGATATTAGTCTATTTGAGACCAGTTTAAAGAACAGGAAGAGTCTTTAGTTTGTACAAATCTATGTAGTTTTGTTCTAAAACATTGAATTAAAAGTTGCTCCTTGAGCAGCAGCGGTCGCCATCTGGGTTCCGGGACTCTGCGGGACCTAGGAAATTAGTCTGTACAGGTTAGAGGGTGCACCAGAGAACCGGACAGCTTCTGGGACAGGCGGAAGCACAGAGCCGCTGAGGCAGCACCCTTGGCGGGCCAAAGACAGCCGGCCACCATCTGGACCAGAGGACAGGTGTCCGCCTGGCTTGGGAGGCGGCCTCAGCCTCAGCAGCAGCGGTTGCCATCTGGGTTCCGGGACTCCGTGGGACCTAGGAAATTAGTCTGAACAGGTTAGAGAGTGCACCAGAGAACTGGACAGCTTCTGGGACAGGCAGAAGCACAGAGCCGCTGAGGCAGTACCCTTTGCAGGCTGCAGACAGCCGGCCACCGTCCGGACCAGAGGACAGGTGTCCGCCTGGCTCGGGAGGCGGCCTCAGCCTCAGGAGCAGCGGTCACCATCTTGGTTCCAGGACTCCCTGGAACTTAGGAATTTAGTCTGCACAGGTGAGAGTCTGCACCACAGAAGCTGACAGCTTCTGGGAACTGCCAAAGCAACACAGCTTCTGAGAGAGGCCCTGTTTTGGGCCTTCTTCTTCGACCAGGAGGAGGTCCAAAAACAAGATATCTGCACACCTTCCCTGTAAGAGAGCTTGCCAGCAGAGAGTGCTCTGAGCACTGAAACTCAGAGGAGAGAATCTGTCTCCCAGGTCTGCTGAGAGACGGTAACAGAATCACCAGAAGAACAATCTCTAAACAGAGTCAACTATAACTACTAACTCCAGAGATTACCAGATGGCGAAAGGTAAACGTAGGAATCCTACTAACAGGAACCAAGACCACTCACCATCATCAGAACCCAGTACTCCCACTTCGCCCAGTCCAGGGCACCCCAACACACCCGAAAACCTAGACCTAGATTTAAAAGCATATCTCATGATGATGGTAGAGGACATCAAGAAGGACTTTAATAAATCACTTAAAGAAATACAGGAGAACACTGCTAAAGAGTTACAAGTCCTTAAAGAAAAACAGGAAAACACAATCAAACAGGTAGAAGTCCTTACAGAAAAAGAGGAAAAAACATACAAACAGGTGATGGAAATGAACAAAACCATACTAGAACTAAAAAGGGAAGTAGAAACAATAAAGAAAACTCAAAGTGAGGCAACACTGGAGATAGAAACCCTAGGAAAGAAATCTGGAACCATAGATTTGAGCATCAGCAACAGAATACAAGAGATGGAAGAGAGAATCTCAGGTGCAGAAGATTCCATAGAGAACATCGGCACAACAATCAAAGAAAATGGAAAATGCAAAAAGATCCTAACTCAAAATATCCAGGAAATCCAGGACACAATGAGAAGACCAAACCTACGGATAATAGGAGTGGATGAGAATGAAGATTTTCAACTCAAAGGACCAGCAAACATCTTCAACAAAATTATTGAAGAAAACTTCCCAAATATAAAGAAAGAGATACCTATGAACATACAAGAAGCCTACAGAACTCCAAATAGACTGGACCAGAAAAGAAATTCCTCCCGACACATAATAATCAGAACAACAAATGCACTAAATAAAGATAGAATACTAAAAGCGGTAAGGGAAAAAGGTCAAGTAACATACAAAGGCAAGCCTATCAGAATTACACCAGATTTTTCACCAGAGACTATGAAAGCCAGAAGAGCCTGGACAGATGTTATACAGACACTAAGAGAACACAAATTCCAGCCCAGGCTACTATACCCAGCCAAACTCTCAATTACCATAGATGGAGAAACCAAAGTATTCCACGACAAAACCAAATTCACACATTATCTCTCCACGAATCCAGCCCTTCAAAGGTTAATAACAGAAAAAAACCAATACAAGAACGGGAACAATGCCCTAGAAAAAACAAGAAGGTAATCCCTCAACAAACCTAAAAGAAGACAGCCACAAGAACAGAATGCCAACTTTAACAACAAAAATAACAGGAAGCAACAATTACTTTTCCTTAATATCTCTTAACATCAATGGTCTCAATTCCCCAATAAAAAGACATAGACTAACAAACTGGCTACACAAACAAGACCCAACATTTTGCTGTTTACAGGAGACACATCTCAGAGAAAAAGATAGACACTACCTCAGAATAAAAGGCTGGAAAACAAATTTCCAAGCAAATGGTATGAAGAAACAAGCTGGAGTAGCCATCCTAATATCTGATAAGATTGACTTCCAACCCAAAGTCATCAAAAAAGACAAGGAGGGGCACTTCGTTCTCATCAAAGGTAAAATCCTCCAAGAGGAACTCTCAATTCTGAATATCTATGCTCCAAATACAAGGGCAGCCACATTCATTAAAGAAACTTTAGTAAAGCTCAAAGCACACATTGCACCTCACACAATAATAGTGGGAGACTTCAACACACCACTTTCACCAATGGACAGATCATGGAAACAGAAACTAAACAGGGACACACTGAAACTAACAGAAGTGATGAAACAAATGGATCTGACAGATATCTACAGAACATTTTATCCTAAAACAAAAGGATATACCTTCTTCTCAGCACCTCATGGTACATTCTCCAAAATTGACCACATAATAGGTCACAAAACAGGCCTCAACAGATTCAAAAATATTGAAATTGTCCCATGTATCCTATCAGATCACCATGCACTAAGGCTGATCTTCAATAACAAAAAAATAACAGAAAGCCAACACTCACGTGGAAACTGAACAACACTCTTCTCAATGATACCTTGGTCAAGGAAGGAATAAAGAAAGAAATTAAAGACTTTTTAGAGTTTAATGAAAATGAAGCCACAACGTACCCAAACCTTTGGGACACAATGAAAGCATTTCTAAGAGGGAAACTCATAGCTCTGAGTGCCTCCATGAAGAAACGGGAGAGAGCACATACTAGCAGCTTGACAACACATCTAAAAGCTCTAGAAAAAAAGGAAGCAAATTCACCCAAGAGGAGTAGATGGCAGGAAATAATCAAACTCAGGGGTGAAATCAACCAAGTGGAAACAAGAAGAACTATTCAAAGAATTAACCAAACGAGGAGTTGGTTCTTTGAGAAAATCAACAAGATAGATAAACCCTTAGCTAGACTCACTAAAGGACACAGGGACAAAATCCTAATTAACAAAATCAGAAATGAAAAGGGAGACATAACAACAGATCCTGAAGAAATCCAAAACACCATCAGATCCTTCTACAAAAGGCTATACTCAACAAAACTGGAAAACCTGGACGAAATGGACAAATTTCTGGACAGATACCAGGTACCAAAGTTGAATCAGGATCAAGTTGACCTTCTAAACAGTCCCATATCCCCTAAAGAAATAGAAGTGGTTATAAATAGTCTCCCAGCCAAAAAAAGCCCAGGACCAGACGGGTTTAGTGCAGAGTTCTATCAGACCTTCAAAGAAGATCTAATTCCAGTTCTGCACAAACTTTTTCACAAGATAGAAGTAGAAAGTACTCTACCCAACTCATTTTATGAAGCCACTATTACTCTGATACCTAAACCACAGAAAGATCCAACAAAGATAGAGAACTTCAGACCAATTTCTCTTATGAATATCGATGCAAAAATCCTCAATAAAATTCTCGCTAACCGAATCCAAGAACACATTAAAGCAATCATCCATCCTGACCAAGTAGGTTTTATTCCAGGGATGCAGGGATGGTTTAATATACGAAAATCCATCAATGTAATCCACTATATAAACAAACTCAAAGACAAAAACCACATGATCATCTCGTTAGATGCAGAAAAAGCATTTGACAAGATCCAACACCCATTCATGATAAAAGTTCTGGAAAGATCAGGAATTCAAGGCCCATACCTAAACATGATAAAAGCAATCTACAGCAAACCAGTAGCCAACATCAAAGTAAATGGAGAGAAGCTGGAAGCAATCCCACTAAAATCAGGGACTAGACAAGGCTGCCCACTTTCTCCCTACCTTTTCAACATAGTACTTGAAGTATTAGCCAGAGCAATTCGACAACAAAAGGAGATCAAGGGGATACAAATTGGAAAGGAGGAAGTCAAAATATCACTTTTTGCAGATGATATGATAGTATATATAAGTGACCCTAAAAATTCCACCAGAGAACTCCTAAACCTGATAAACAGCTTCGGTGAAGTAGCTGGATATAAAATTAACTCAAACAAGTCAATGGTCTTTCTCTACACAAAGAATAAACAGGCTGAGAAAGAAATTAGGGAAACAACACCCTTCTCAATAGTCACAAATAATATAAAATATCTCGGTGTGACTCTAACTAAGGAAGTGAAAGATCTGTATGATAAAAACTTCAAGTTTCTGAAGAAAGAAATTAAAGAAGATCTCAGAAGATGGAAAGATCTCCCATGCTCATGGATTGGCAGGATCAACATTGTAAAAATGGCTATCTTGCCAAAAGCAATCTACAGATTCAATGCAATCCCCATCAAAATTCCAACTCAATTCTTCAAAGAATTAGAAGGAGCAATTTGCAAATTCATCTGGAATAACAAAAAACCTAGGATAGCAAAAACTCTTCTCAAGGATAAAAGAACCTCTGGTGGAATCACCATGCCTGACCTAAAGCTCTACTACAGAGCAATTGTGGTAAAAACTGCATGGTACTGGTATAGAGACAGACAAGTAGACCAATGGAATAGAATTGAAGACCCAGAAATGAACCCACACACCTATGGTCACTTGATCTTCGACAAGGGAGCTAAAACCATCCAGTGGAAGAAAGACAGCATTTTCAACAATTGGTGCTGGCACAACTGGTTGTTATCATGTAGAAGAATGCGAATCGATCCATACTTATCTCCTTGTACTAAGGTCAAATCTAAGTGGATCAAGGAACTTCACATAAAACCAGAGACACTGAAACTTATAGAGGAGAAAGTGGGGAAAAGCCTTGAAGATATGGGCACAGGGGAAAAATTCCTGAACAGAACAGCAATGGCTTGTGCTGTAAGATCGAGAATTGACAAATGGGACCTAATGAAACTCCAAAGTTTCTGCAAGGCAAAAGACACCGTCAATAAGACAAAGAGACCACCAACAGATTGGGAAAGGATCTTTACCTATCCTAAATCAGATAGGGGACTAATATCCAACATATATAAAGAACTCAAGAAGGTGGACTTCAGAAAATCAAATAACCCCATTAAAAAATGGGGCTCAGAACTGAACAAAGAATTCTCACCTGAGGAATACCGAATGGCAGAGAAGCACCTGAAAAAATGTTCAACATCCTTAATCATCAGGGAAATGCAAATCAAAACAACCCTGAGATTCCACCTCACACCAGTCAGAATGTCTAAGATCAAAAATTCAGGTGACAGCAGATGCTGGCGAGGATGTGGAGAAAGAGGAACACTCCTCCATTGTTGGTGGGATTGCAGGCTTGTACAACCACTCTGGAAATCAGTCTGGCGGTTCCTCAGAAAATTGGACATAGTACTACCGGAGGATCCAGCAATACCTCTCCTGGGCATATATCCAGAAGATGCCCCAACTGGTAAGAAGGACACATGCTCCACTATGTTCATAGCAGCCTTATTTATAATAGCCAGAAGCTGGAAAGAACCCAGATGCCCCTCAACAGAGGAATGGATACAGAAAATGTGGTACATCTACACAATGGAGTACTACTCAGCTATTAAAAAGAATGAATTTATGAAATTCCTAGCCAAATGGATGGACCTGGAGGGCATCATCCTGAGTGAGGTAACACATTCACAAAGGAACTCACACAATATGTACTCACTGATAAGTGGATATTAGCCCAAAACCTAGGATACCCAAGATATAAGATACAATTTCCTAAACACATGAAACTCAAGAAAAATGAAGACTGAAGTGTGGACACTATGCCCCTCCTTAGAAGTGGGAACAAAACACCCTTGGAAGGAGTTACAGAGACAAAGTTTGGAGCTGAGATGAAAGGATGGACCATGTAGAGACTGCCTTATCCAGGGATCCACCCCATAATCAGCATCCAAACGCTGACACCATTGCATACACTAGCAAGATTTTATCGAAAGGACCCAGATGTAGCTGTCTCTTGTGAGACTATGCCGGGGCCTAGCAAACACAGAAGTGGATGCCCACAGTCAGCTAATGGATGGATCACAGGGCTCCCAATGGAGGAGCTAGAGAAAGTACCCAAGGAGCTAAAGGGATCTGCAACCCTATAGGTGGATCAACATTATGAACCAGTACCCCGGAGCTCTTGACTCTAGCTGCATATGTATCAAAAGATGGCCTAGTCGGCCATCACTGGAAAGAGAGGCCCATTGGACACATAAACTTTATATGCCCCAGAACAGGGGAACGCCAGGGCCAAAAAGGGGGAGTGGGCGGGTAGGGGAGTGGGGGTGGGTGGGTATGGGGGACTTTTAGTATAGCATTGGAAATGTAAATGAGCTAAATACCTAATAAAAAATGGAAAGAAAAAAAAAAGTTGCTCCTTTTGAACCTCTCAAGCTTTGTAACTATATCATGAGACTATGTCATAGGAGAAAAAAAAAAGACAAAATAGCCATCCTTGTAACTCTGTTCCTCTTTGTAGTAACCATAATATTTGGAACTCTTAAATATGTGCATGAAAAATGCTGAATAGAGCCCTGTGCTGGTCAGTTTTTGTTAACTTAACTTAAACTGTAGGCCTCTGGGAAGAGGAAATGCCAATTTAGAAAACGCCTCTATCAGTTGGCCTGTAGGCAAGTAATCAAGACATTTTCTTGATTAATGATTCATAGGAGGGCTGAGGCTACTGTAGTGCCACTCTGAGTGGTGGTCATGGGTTGTATAAAGAACCAAGCCAAGCCGAGCAGTGGTGGCGCATGCCTTTAATCCTAGCACTTGGGAGGCAGAGGCAGTCGGATTTCTGAGTTCAAGGCCAGCCTGATCTACAGAGTGAGTTCCTACACTGGGGAATCTATTGATCTTTCATAGGACCAAGTACCTCTCCTCCCAGTGATGCCTGACAAGGCCATCCTCTGGTACATACGCAGCTGGATCCATGTGTACTCCTTGATTGGTGGCATAGTACCTGGGAGCTCCGGGGGGTCTGGTTGGTTGATATGGTTGTTCTTCCTATGGGGTTGCAAACCCCTTTAGCTCCTTCAGTCCTTTCTCTAACTCCTCCATTGGGGACCCCATGCTCAGTACAATAGTTGGCTGTGAGAATCTGCTTCTGTATTTGTAAGACTCTGGCATGGCCACTCAGGAGACAGCTATATCAGGCTCAGACAATCATTTCATCAATTTACTGTTAATCTGCCAAAGTAAGGGCTACCTACAGGTCTTTGATGATGCTGGAAGACTTGCCATTCATCATTAGAAGGATCTTGACTAGCCAGCCTTAGGGAAGGGAAATACTTTCTGTGATACCCAGAGCTAGCTCCCATTCTTTCCACTATAACAGTGTCATACTTCATCATGTGGGCATACAGAGGTTGTATAGAGACCCTGCAGACTTACATTGCATAGTCTATTAACTTCACCTTGGTATAGAGGGCACATTGTGGAAGATGGAGTCTCCCAGAGAAATCTGCCCACTTTTTACCACTAGCATATAACCTTCCACATGCTGTTCCCCCTCCCCTTCCATGTTTATCAATTTCCATATTTGTTCTTTTCATCTCATTGATCAAGAAAGTAACCACCCACCATGAGTCTTATGTCTAGCCACTTCTCTTTCTAGACAAAGCAAAACTGAGAACAAAGCATGCACTGCCTGCAATGAGGGCTTCTCTTTCAACCTGCTGACTAGGGCCACCTCTGGATTTGTGGTTTGTGGAAGATGTCCCTGAACAGTGAGCACTGACACACCATTTCCTATAACCAGTTGCCTAATTGATCTGATAATATTCAAAGATGTATTTCAAACAGTAAACAGGCTTTGTGTGTGGCGTGACTTTATTCCACAACACAAGAGGTGTGTCCTGTAGCTATACTCATACAGCTTACCAAAGACTCTGTATACCACACTGAGAAAGAATCCCATGTATCAAGTGACTATTATATAGTAAGTAGTATGTCCTCTAACCATATTATTTTAAAAACTATTGTATATATTTTGAATTTAAAACTAGTCTATTAATTCTACTTCCAGGTTTTGTTTCTGGGTTGTTGTACTTTCTTTTTTTTATACTTTACAAAAATCATACACATTTTCAGATTTTCAACTAAGTGTTCACAGAAGCTATTTGATTCTCCCAATTTTATTTGGAATAAATATTCTGTTATAAATGAAGACCCTAATAGGCCAAACATAATTCCAAGCCAAAGGGAATTAACTAACATCAAATTTTTGGTTCCCATACTTGAATCACCCTCAGAAATATCTACAGAATTTCTTGTATAAAACCAATCTTGTCCAGATAACTCTGACTGTAGCCAAGTTTGGGAGCCACTGCTCTTATCCACATGTGGAAAAATTTAGTCTCCAGTGTCAAGTCCAAGAGCCTCCTTTGCTCACCCGTACCTCTCAGGGAACAAGAAAGGTCTGCATGGGAAAAAGCAAGGTTACTAAGCACAAAGTCATGAAGCTCCTCTGGTGGCACACTTTGTCCAATCCTCCCAACATCACAGATATACAACAGACACACAATAGAGAAAACACAAGAGTGCACCAATAAATCCATGGAAAAGGGAACAAAACAGTATATATTCTCTCTTGGTGGTATCCCTGTCCTTGAATGAAAGCGATTTTTCCCCTTGTTAGAATTAAGATTAAGACCCTCAAACTTTATTTCATCTTAAACTAAAAACTTTCTTATCTTTTCTTTTTTTTTATATCCACAAAGCTTTATTATCTTGCAATTGTAATGACCTTGACTCTAATGTTCTGAAGAGAAGGCAGGCTTTAAGGGCTCCATGTGACATCCTGTTGACAAGCTTAGCAAAAGCAAAGAAGATGCAAATGGGAATGGGGCTGTGTTACAACCCCAAAGTTCCTTGTCTTGAATTCTAGTGCTACAGTGTCCTCTTGGGACAATGGCTCTGGTGGTGCTCACGGCCAAACCTGCAACTGTGAGACAGGGAAATCAGGATGCCAAGCTAAAAAAATTTCAATTCAAACGTTTAAGTAAAAAGATCAGGAGTTAGAACACATAAGGTGCAGATGTTCACTGTAATGAGAGCACTGGTTATCTTCATGTCCTAACACTGTTCTTTTGTGATGATCTACTTCTTTAAGTTCGGAATAGTAGCTATTTCAATGTAATGCTTGGATTCATTTCAGCTCTGCAAAGTAAAACACAATCCAAACATGGCTTTGTTCTTAAATGTGTACATCACCTAAGCTGCCTAAGTCTTCACTGTATCTATTTGAAAATATAAAGATGGAAGATTTGTTTCGGGAGGATTTCAAAATCCAGCTGGCTTTCACGAAATAGCATGTGCTTACATAGTAAGTAAGATCTTAGTCTTAAGAGAAGGAGCTTTCTGGCCACTCCATACTCTAGCATTTAGTTTCATTTTATAGCCCCATCTCTTCATCTGTCTATTCATGCCTTCTCATAGATATCAAGATGCTAGTAAAACTGCTTTATTTATCATGTTTGTGTGCATTCAGTGGATATACGATTTATTCTTTCTTGACAGCATTCGTCTGCCTCTTTCCCAGTGAAGGTCTGTGTCCAGAATCCTATTCCATCAGTCAGTGCACTCATAGACAGTCTTTTAAACCCACCCATGTGTATGGGATGGTGCATAACACATTACTGCATATTTTTCTGTACTGCATAAAACTGTGTTCATTTTTAAAAGATAATTTAGAGACTGTGATGATGAATTAATGAAGGCTCAAGCTCATCTTTTAAGATGTTTGTCTTAATTTTCAGTGTCAGGAAATCACTCTCTGACTGAGAAGGAGAATTGTACACTATATAAATTAAACAATGAGCAATGTGGAAAACATTTCTAATTGCAATTCTGACTCTGTCTCTCTTTGTCTTCCCTCCCTCCTTCACACAAACACACACACACACACACACACACACACACACACACACACACACACATGACCATGTCTTACAGCTTACAGCCAAATATAAGGCAGTGTTCCAGGAACTTTATGTTAAGTTCTGTCTTTAAATAAACCACTTGGACTAGCCAAAACCACTGACTTTTTCTTGGTGTCTACACAAAACTTTAATTCAAGTTTAGTTTCCTTCAAATTCAGTCCAGGTGCTAAAATAGTCTTCTGGTTTTCAAGGAACATTCAACAGACTTTCTCTAGTCTATATTCATATTTATTACATAGTCTCTAAGCATTCAAATATGTTGTATTTTATGGATTAAAGTGGCTCCATGGTGAATTTGTAGGTCATCAAATTCGTAGACACTTACTTATAAATTTATATTTTCCCTTTTAGAACTCTGTGATTATTCCTCTAGGATCTTGTTTTTCATTATTTGAAAAGGCTTTTGTGTTTTTTTTTTTAAGATCGAGCATATGTATTTTAAGTTAGCAATGAAAAGAATAATAAAAACAAACAAACCATTTCTTTAAAATGAGTTCAGTTACAAATCAATGTAGAAACATATAAGCATGGTAAATTCTGTAAGTTTTGCCTTTTATGTATTTTAATTTATAGACTTAGAATTCCAAATGTTTCTTTGGACTTGGATCTCAGGAGAAAACCAGTGGTTTTTAACTTTATTATCTTTCAAACCTAAAATATAAAGAGTCCCTTTCTTTCTTTCTTTCTTTCTTTCTTTCTTTCTTTCTTTCTTTCTTTCTTTCTTTCTTTCTTTCTTCCTTCCTTCCTTCCTTCCTTCCTTCCTTCCTTCCTTTGCTTTTTTCTTTCTTTCTTTTTTTCTTGTCAGGCCAACTTTCAAACGTGGATTTTAAAACATGATCAACACAAACAACCCTAATGTTTGAATGTCATGTTTCAAAATTAATAGACTCTAGTGTACAGTATAGTTTTGTAGAGGCAGCCCAACATCAACATGTCTGCAATGGGCAAGATCTTCATCATCCCTAAACCAGAGCAATGTCACAAACATTACATAGCTGACTCATGGGAAGAATTTGAAGCTCAGTGAACAGTAAATTTGAGGAATATGGAAAATCACAGAAATCCATAGACTTGGCACTGTCATAATGATGTCATAGGCAACAATAATTTTGACAAAACATAAGTGGCTTCTTAAATACAGTGTTACAGTTGGGCAACTGTAGGACATGTGTTCAATAAGGGCTAAACAGACATACATTTATTGTGTACAAAATTATCTCTCATAATGTTAGTTTTGCCTGAGACAAGACACACTAAATCTTCTAAGGGGTTGGTGTTCCCATCCTGCCATTAAGGGCCCTGTCTTAGGACTGAAGGACATGATTGAGGTGGATAACTATGCTGATTAGTTTTGTTAACTTGCCACAAACTAGAGTCATTTGGGAAGAGGGAAACTGGACAGAGAAAATGCTTCCATCAAATCGGCCCATGTGCAAGATCTTGATTAATTATCAATGTGAGGGCCCAGTCCACTGTGGGCAGAGTTAGCAGAGGCAGATGCTCCTGAGTTGCATGAAAACAAAGCTGAGAGATCCATTGTAAACAAGCCAGTAAGCAGATTTCCTCCTTGGCCTCTGTTGCAGTTCCTGTATCTAAGTTCCTACATTAAGGACCTGACCTGACTTCCACTCACAATGGACTGTAACCCACAAAGTGAAATAAACATTTCCTCCCTGGGTTGCTTCTGTTCATCGTGTTTATTACAGCAACATGAAAGCAAACCAAAGCAATGTTTATTTTTGTTCGTGTGTGTGTGTGTGTGTGTGTGTGTGTGTGTGTGTATGTGTGTGTGTGTGCGCGTGTGTGTGCACACGCGCGCGCGCGCGCGCGCGCCATCTATATTCACCAGGCATATTGGTCTATTCTATATGTTTTTGTATGTTGACCTGACTTTGGAATTAGAGCAATGGCAGCTTTATGGAGGACATTTAAAAATGACCCTTTCACTTCTAATTTTTTAATAATTTGAAAGTACTGGGTTTTAGTTCCTTGAAAGTGTGGTAGAATTATACGCTTAAGCCAGGTGACCTTTTTCTTCTGTCTGAAGGCTTTTTGTTACTCTTTCCATCTCTATATTTTTATGATCTGTTTAAATTGTCAATCTCCTCTTGGCTTAATTTTGATGTTTCAGATGTATCCAGAAATCCATTGATTTCTTTTAGGCTTTTCAACTTAATTTAATGTGGATCAAAAAGTGGGGTGGGCAAGGTGGAAGTTTGACTGTATGCACCCCCATGGAACCTCCAGGCAGGTGTCTGACTGTGGGAAGCCGCAGGACCCTGCTCCGGGGTAAGGATGGTGCAGTCTGGGGTCTCTGCGGACCTACCAGAGTTGGACTCTGACTCTAGGGCAGCACAGATACCGCTGAGTACCATGGAAGAGCAGGTTCTGGGGTCCCTGGGCCGCACTGAGGCCAGCGATGTCAGGTTCTCACTCTAGAGTACCACAGAAGCTGTCATGGAACTGTGGAGAACAGAGTGGGGATTCTCTACCAAAGGGAAAAGGGCAGAGAGGAGAGTGCTCTGTCTGGGTCCTGAAGGGAGGAGAGTATCTGGCTTACTCAGTCTGAGGCTTGGGTTGATGTAAACCATGGCTGGAGTGCAAGGAGGCCTCCTGCTGGGAGGTTAGAGCACTCAAGGCTTTTTAGAGGGAAACCTGCTTCATTGCTCCAGCATGGTGAATCCTAATGAGAAGAGGCAGTCCACATTTTTAAGGTGTTTATGATAGAAAGACAGAAAGAGGGAGAGAGTAGGGAAGTGGGGGGGGGGGGAGAATCGGGTGAGGGGGAGCAAGAGGGCAAGAGAGAAGCAAGAGAGTAAGAGAGCAAGAGAGACAGGAGGGGACAAGCAACTCCTTTTATAGTGCGCTAGGCCTACCTAGCTGTTGCCAGGCAACTGTGGGAGTGGAGTCCAGACAGAATACCAGAAGCTTGGGCCTTCGTGATTGATGGCCACATACCTCTGCGAGGGGGGGGGGGCGGGGGGGTAGGATGGGGAGAGGCTGTGGGAGGCTATAGCTGCAACAGGAGGAGCCTGGGGCCCAGGAGGCATGGCCAAATACCTGACATCCCTTATGGTCACTGGGGTTTAAGGCCTGTGCTCCACTGGGGACCAGGCTGTGCACAGCTCACTGCCTCACAATTAAGCATATATGTTTTCAAATCCTGTTATAATGCTCCCCTACCAATCTATAGCTTTATTAATTAGGGTCTTGTCTTTCTTCATTTCGGTTAATTTTGTTAAGGGTCTGCCAATTTTATTCATCTTTTCATAGAACTAGCTCTTAATTTCATTGAATCTTTGAATTATTTTTGTTGTCGCTTTTGTTTTTATTTTATTAATTTTGACTTGGTATTATTCCTTGGGTTTGGTTTGTTATTCATTTTTCGAACCTCTTGAGATACCTCTTTAGGGCATTTATTTGTGCTCCATTTGATTTTTTAAAATACAGGTACTTAGCACAATGAATTTTCCTCATAAAACTGCTTTCAGTGTGTCACAGAGGTTTTGGCATCTTGGGCTTTTATATTCATTTTTTTTCCAGGAATTTTAAATCTTTTCTGTTTGATTACATCGTTCTTTAGTATTATTTAATATCAATGAATTTGCATAATTTCTAAATAATCCTTTACTATTGATTTTGTGCTAATTGAATCGTAGTCACAGAAGACACATGGAGATACTTCAAACTTTTTGTTTTCCTTGAGATTAACTTTATATTACAGCCTGGGATCTAGTTTATAAAAAATATCTATGAGCTGCTGAGAAGAGTGCACATGATGTGATATTTAGGTAAAACATTCTTTAGATGTCTGTCAGCTTCATTTGATCTATGATATTATTTAACTTCAAGTTTAGTGCATACATGTTTAGAATTGCAATTTCTTCTTGGTTGATCATCCTGCGATCAGAATGAAGTATCTTTTAGTGCTGGTAAAGGCAGACTCTTAACTGATATAATACTTTCATAGGATTAGCCTGTGGGCAAGTCTTTAAGGCATTTTCTGGATTGGTAATTAATGTGGGTGAACCCAGATCACTGTGAATACTGTCACCCCTGGGCAGGTGGTTCTGGGAGGTATAAGGAAGTAATCTGAGTGAGCCAAGAGTGGGAAAGGCAGTAAACAGTAGCAGCAGCAGCAGGCTGAGTTCCTGCCCCGACACCCTCCAATGATGGTCCATGATGGGGAAGTGTAAGGGAAATAAACCGTGCTCTTTCCAGCTTGCTTCTGGTCATGGTGTTTAACCACAGCAATAGAAAAACCTAACTATGAACATTGAACAACAACTAATGAAAAGAAAAAGAGGCCTTGACTATGAAAGGTAAAAGGGAAGGGCATGGGACAGGGATTTGCATGAGGAAAGGGAAAGGAGAAATGTAATAATTATAATCTCATATATAGAAACACACCCTCAAATTCAACCCAAAGAGACATTGGTGTGATTAAAAACTAATGTAGTGGTACCTGTTTTGTTAACTAAAATAAACTGTGGTTACATCTCAGATGTGCTCATTTAAAAAAAAAATGCCATAAGCATGGAAAAGCAAGACCTTTAAAGTTCTATCTTCTTTTATCCATTGAAAATATTATACATTCATTTTACAATTAAATTTGGTCATATCCAGCCTCCTTTTCTCCCTTCCAACTTTCCTTGGATTTCTATAACGTGTCTACTTTCCTCCTCCCAATTACGTGTGTCCTCTTGCCTCCTTTTTTTTTTTTTCAAATAACTCATTATTGCTGCCCATTTGTGCATGGGCGCACGGCCATCCAACAGAGCGTGGATGACTTTGATCTCTGAGAATTCCCCTTGACTTCACTGTTCTGAAGGAAGGGAATTGAAATTCGGGCAGCAGAACGTTGTCATCACTTGAGTATCAGGACCCTCCCTGCAATGTTCAGAAAACTGTGCAGAATATATGCTTCCCATTGTAAAATTGGGCTTGGATGAGAAGGGTACCTCTCAGCTGGCTGACAGTACAGGTTTGCACACATAAAATAGAACCTCGAATAGTTGAGCATGCCATATTTGCCATGGTAAGACTTGCGGCTTTGACGAGACAATGTTGAACTGGCAGCTGTCTGCATTGGAGCTTTACAATAGACGAACAGCCAAGAGATTTTTCCTTTCAAAGACTAGATCAAATTTTAAGATAATTTACGTGATTTCTTTTCTTTTCTTTTCTTTTCTTTTCTTTTCTTTTTTTTCTTTCCTTTCCTTTCCTTTCTTTTTTCTTTCTTTCCTTTTTTGATTTGGCTCCTTTTTATTTATTGGATATTTTCTTTATTTACATTTTAAATGTTATCCCCTTTCCTGGTTCTCCCCCCCCCAGAAACCTCCTATATCATCTATCTCTCCTCCCCCTGCTTCTATAAAGGTGTTCCCCCACCCACCCACCCACTCCAACCTCCCTGCCCTGGCATTCCCCTACACTGGGGCATCAAGCCTTCACAGGACGTAAGGCCTCTCCTCTCACTGGGCTCCAACAAGGTCATCCTCTGGTACATATGTGACTGGAGCCATGGTTCCCTCCATGTGTACTCCTCGGTTGGTGGTTTAGTCCCTGGGAGTTCTGAGCGGGTCTGGTTGGTTGATATTGTTCTTCCTATGGGGTTGCAAACCCCTTCAGCTCCTTCAGTTTGTATAAGAATACTATTCTTTCTGGTAACAGAGAACTGAAATTTGAAGAAAAGGGAGATCTCTCTTGCTAAGACTATCTTTGATTGCCTTGCTTTTAAAATTATGGAAATCATTGTTAATATTTTGCCCTTTCTCATAATAGGACATGCTTGTTTGCTACTATTATATATTTAAATATACATTGCATACGTTGTTATAGTAAGCATAATAATTCCCACCTAAATGGACTTAAACCATGGGGCAGAGCTTTGCCATTCACAAACCCAGTAAGTCTGCCATCGTGTGCCATTATTGTCAGGTTTTGATGTGTTTGTGGATTTAAGTCGATGCCTCTTGGTTTTTACTTCTGAAAGTATACACATAGAAGGCATGCTTTGAGCAACTCACATCCAGGTTGTGTAGAGCCACAGCCTCTTTTGTCTTCCTCTGAATTTTGACCATGAGAGGCAGAGCGTTTGCTTCCATCTTCTATCTTTGTTAGCTAATATTCTGAACAGATACTCCAAGGAATTACCTGGCACGTTTTATTTGAGGTCCTTTCAAAATTCAAAATTCTCTCAAGAGAAGATAGATGGAAGGGATAGCCAAAAGACACGTCCATTCCAGTTTGGGAAAATACTGGCTTTATTTTCACCACTTGGTTTTCTTGCTCACAAACGTTACCAATAAAACCCAGCTGGTTCAAATTTTGTCTGCAGATCTGAAACCCAGTGAATTTGGCTTGGCTTCTTATTTTGCAGAAAATGTTTCACACGGCTCAAATCTGGAAATACTGAAGTATACAAACCCTCAACAGAAACAACAGGAGAACATCTGTCTCCAACCTTCACTTTTTTCCCCCAATTCTGCTCTTAAAGGCTTAGGTGTTTTTAGGGGAGAAGGAAAAGTCTGCCACCGAGCATGAAATGATGCATGAATCATCCTTGACTATCTTGGCTGTGTGCTTATGCCAAAAAGAAAGATTAAAGAGTTGCCACTGATGAGTGAGACAGCTCACATTTTGGCACCACTATAGAGGACAGAAACATTTAAGATCACGGAAGAATATAAAGAAACAAACCAAAACAATATTGTTGCAATTTGAACAATAACAGTCTTTATTATGTGAAGGCATTGTGCTATCTTTTCCATTTTCCTGCCTATGCTTTCATTGGCTTCATCCAGTCCCCTCATTGCCTGTAATTGGGAATGGAGTCCATGCCAAGCCTGCATAAAATAAGCAATCTTTCCTCTATACTTTCTGTACGTCGAAGTTGTGTATGTGAAGTCATAAAAGCCATTTATTATGAGTGTGTGTATTCCTGGCTTAAAGGACAAGTATTCATGAGACAGCAACATAATAGCATCAGATTCTTCCCATAAAATACCACATGTGGGCATTTAATAGTTACTGCTCTGGCACCTACACTCTGGGATATTATCTTAGATGGGGAACTTCTATGGAAAAGGATGTTTGGCACTTAGACATATTAGGCCTCTTTGATGAGGCCAGTAAACAACAATTAAAGTTTTCCTAGGAATCCACTGGTGATGTCAAATAGTTTATCTTCCATTAGTATCAGTTTTTCCACAATTTTCTCTTGGAGTCCTTTTCATAAGCCCAATAAAATCCTTACAACATTAAGAACATTGGAAGAATATTTAAAAATCACTCTGTTGTCTTGTGAAGCAACTCAAACAGCCTTTATTTCTTCTCATTCATTACTCTCAACCAATCAGCTTTTAACCAGATAAAACAGTGTGGAATGACAGAAACTTGCACCAAGACCCATGCAGGTTCTCAGTGACATCGCAACAGTGTGCTCATGTAACATCGCCACCTTTTCTTCCTCTCTTTCCTTTCTATTCCTCTACTTAGGGTGAGAAGGGTTCTTTGGTTGGTTGGCTGGATTGGTTGGTCCGTCCATTGCTTGGTTGCTTGGTTGGTCCCTCAGTCAGTTGGTTAGTTGGTTGCTTGCTTGGCTGTTTTTGTTTTGAGTTAGCACCAAGGCTGCCTAACTTTCCCCACCAACAGTATTCTTTGAGTTTATAAAAGTTGGGTTTATATTCTATTGTTGCATCAGCACCTGAGTTCGGTAGATTAAAAACTACCCAGAGGCATGTGATAAGGACTTTCAAAACAGCTCAGTTATATAAGACTCTAGAGTTCGCTAGTTTATGATGGTGTCTACTTTCGTTGGGAGGCAAGGTACTCTGATAAGTGGGAGGCCACATAAATCAGTTGACCAGACTGTTTCAAAGGGCAATTTGACATACTCCTCCACTGTGATGTGCTATGGGTTCTGCAAATGAAGGGTTTTTGTTTTGTTTTGTTTTGTTTTTCTGGTGGTATTGTAAGTATCCAGGTCACCATGAGTCAGCTCCTTCATCTTCAGTCAATCTGTTTCTAGTACAACCCACAGTCTAAACCTTACAACAGCGACATGTGGTAGCTATTAGCTTGAAAAATGTACATGAAGTATATGTCTACAGCCTTAATAACTACTCCCAACACTTCTCCATGCCTACTTTGATCCAGTCGGTTTCTCTCACTGTTCTATTCTAGCATGCCTATCCTAGAATGGACACTCTGTCTCTTTTAATTGTTTTAGTTCTTTAAATATGGCCAGGTAGAGAACTGAAAAGAACTTTCAACCGAGTGCCATCTCGTGATTCAGTGCTGGCTTAGCTGTTACAGTTCTTAAGTCCGATTATATTTCCCTACCAATGGCATGTTGCTTGACTCCCGTATCTAAAAAACCTAAACCTACACTTTTTCCCTGCCCCTCTCCTATACCCTGTTTTATTAAGAATGTTGATTCCACTAACTTACCATGATTAAAGGTTTCTATGGCTTACAAATTCTCTCTTTCTAATATTTTATTTTTGTGGCATTCATATTTGAATATATATATATATATATATATATATATATATATATATATATATATATATCTATATCCCCCTCTTTCCTTGGTCTCTCCAATCCTTCCAATGACCCTTGTCAAATTTTCTCTCAAGAAAAAAGAGAAAAAAATATGGCTTCTACTTTATGCCTATACTGCACAAGATCATTTGCATGATCTGCCTTGTTTAATCGTCATCATTAGCTAAAAAGCATTATCTTACTTCAGTAGAATAATAAACTGGGGTACAGAAGACTTAAGAGAAAAACAAGACTTAGTCCAAGCCAAACATTTAGCAAATTAGAAGGAGGTCTTAAGTCCATGGCAAGACACCAATGGCTGGCCTCTCTCTATCATGCCACTGATGTCTAATTAACTCTGTTGTCTACAGTGCTATGACTTATTTTTATTTATAATTATCATTATATATTTGTAGAGTATATAAGGTAACAGGATATTTAGAAAACACAAATTTGCAAAGAAGATAATACCTTGTAATACTATATGAAGGATTTGGGAACAAACACAATGTGGTTCTGACGGGAGGTGTTTGTTCTAAACCTTTAATGCTGCTTATATTTGTATAAAATCCCCTTTACCATCACAATTAAACATGTTCTATAAAGGAACCTGTGGGAAGGTACCTACAAACTGACTCTCCACATTTCTCATTCTCTAAATGCACTGTACTCATTTGCTCCATCTGAAAAGTTAGTGCTACCTGCGTACTGAGCTTCTCCCTCTTCCTGTTGTAGCTGTGCATGGCATGTGCACAGAGGAGTGGCAGGGTCAGCTCACCCACTCCCCTGCCTCCAGGGTAAGCTCCACTGGGCTGCCAGGGCTAGGCACAGAAACCATTCTCTCTAGTGCTACTGCCAGTGAGAGGTGAGCCAGGCTCTGCACAGCCCCTGGACAGCCCATGTAGTCCTTGGTGGCTGCCTGACCAGGGATGTCCCCGTGTTCCCTAATGGTAATATGAGCCAAGGACATTGACACTGATCCCAGCAGTTGTGTAGGTATGAACCCAGACATAACCTTCAGCAGCAACAGCTCCAGATGGGACTTCTCCAAGGCCCCAGGTGGCCACTTACAACAGGACACTCCTCTCCACCCTCGAGTCTCCAGTTCCATCTCTCTGCATAATGCTTGAGTGGCTCTACTTCTCTTTCTCTCCCATCTGCCCACCACATACTCTGACATTGTGGTGGATCCTGCTGCAGGCTGGCCTCGAGGCTGGTGACTGCAGTGTGACATCTTCCAGCAAGCAAGTGCCTATGGCCTGCTTATTGGGTGTGCTTGGGGCAGGTCTCTGGGTGGTGTGGTAGCCCGCAGGTCTCTGTCTGTCTTCCTCCTCCCACGCTGTGCTATATGGGTGTAGGCAGGGCTCTGTATGTCTATGGCCCACCCATACTATGAGGCAGAAGGCAGACCTGTGGGCATCTTTTCCTTCCTGCACCTGTTGGCATGGTAGAACACAGGTCTCTATCTTTCTTCTTTCTTCCTCCTTCCATGCTACGCTGCCTGGATTTGATTTGATTTTTTGATGTGCCCTAGGCATAAAGACGCTTTGCCACCAAGCCAGGCATCAAGCTAGGATGAACAAAGGACTGCCATCTGCTCTGCCCCTGACTGATAGAAGACCAAATTTGTTATCTTAGAAGAGATTTTTTTTCAACCATGTTCTCTGGCACCTTATACTTTCTTAGTATGTAAAGGTAGACAGGCCTAGTGTTGCATAGGAAATAGTTTGAGAATGCTGCCTCCTAAAAGTCTTCTAAAATATTGCGCCTTTGGAAGTCAGGTTTCTGAAATGGATGACAATAGATCCACTTCAGTAAAATGGCACAGGAAGATTTCTCCAAACAGCTGTCCGATGAATGGGCACTTGAAAGAGAAGTCTGCTCTAGAAAGCATTATTTACATGTCAAGTGGTCCAGAAATAAATGCCATGTGTTTGATAAACAAAGAAGGAAGGGAGGGGGAAAGGAGTGAGGGGGAGGGAAGAAGGAAAGAAGGAAGGGTTGTAATAAAACAGGCAGGGACGAGTTGTACTGAAATAGATCCATTCATTAATCATCAGGATTTTATCTTCTGAAAGGAGCAAAGCCAGTGAAAATAATATACACCACAGGAAGAAAAAGAAATAGTGTTTGACCTAGGCACAAAGAAGCATGCCTTTCAGAGTAGTGAGTAATGAGTTAAGTAGCATCTAGAATTACTGCATCCTCAGAGATGCTCAGGGAGACTCAATGCCCAGAGAAGCCAGCAGTAGTCCTTCCGTATGGTAAAGGCTCAAGAGCAAAAGATGAAGGTCTTCAGATTGTGAAGTGAGGAGGAGAATGGTCAGAGTGTGGAGGAGCTAGACCTAGAACAGTGGAAGGAAAACAGCCAGTTTCCAGGTCTGAGCAGAAGGGGGCACCAGCGTGTTTAGAGACTTTTTCCTCTGTAGGAAGCCATTTATCAATGGCTCTCTGAAAAATGTGGTATCTTTGAAACACGTTGAAGTAATCACTTGTGCAAAGAAGGAATCTTCTTCAATGTCCAAACCCAAAACTTCAGATGACTGCCTTCTGTCTCTTGCCCATATGCAAGGCTCAGTAAGTTATCCCATAAAGCGAGATCTTTTTCTCTAATCGTGGTTTGTAGGAAAAAGGTTTCCATAATTTAGTTGATCAAACACGGCAGGGACAAGGTTTTAAAGTTTTAGCATTCGTACTTTCATACAAATCATTGGACTTATAAAAACGGTGGCATAGAACTGGATTGCTGTGGTTTAATGTAATATGAAACAAATTATAACAATTTGATAAAGCCAAAGTGTAATTTTAAATATTTCAATATCAATTTTTAATTATTTTCTTTCAGATTACCCAACTCCTAATGTCAAAGACATTTCCTCATATGAAAAAAAGAATTCAAAAGAAATTACTCTGACTGGATTCAATTCTTTCTTCAATGGTCAGTTAAAAACTCTCTATGAAAATAATGCTTAGTGTCTCTAAAAATATTGTGAATGAACAAAATCATTTTATTTTTTGAGATCATAATATAATCACATCATCTCAGCTTCTCTTTTCTTCCTCTAAACATTCCCAATTACCCCTCCTTTCTCTCTTTCAAATTCACCGCCACTTTATTTATTAATTGTTACATACATTTAAGTATACGTGCATATATTACTAATATAACATTTTCTCAGTTCATATGTTACCTGTATGTATGTTTTCAGTGCTGGTCATTTGGTATTAGATAGCCAATCAGTGTGCCCCTCCCTGAAGACGAATATTTCTCCAGCTCTCGACATTCCTCAGTTCCCTGTAGTTCTTCATGTATGGTTGAAGACTCCTGGTCTTCCACCAATCCACATTAACATTGTTGGTATTCTGTCTAAACTCCACCTCCACAATTCCTGACAGCAGGCAGGTATGCTCCTCCCCACAGTTACCTGGCAACAGCCAAGTAAGCCTGGCCCACCATAAAACAGGCTGCTTGGCCCCTCCTCTTTCTCTCTTGTTCTCTTCCTCTCTTGCCTTTCTTGTCTCTTTCTCCTCCCCCATCTCTCCATGTGGCCATGGTTGGCCTCTACTTCTCTCCTTTCTCCTCTCTGCCTTTCTCTGCCTCTACTACTCTCTTAACTCCCCTCCCCATGCCCTAGATAAACTCTATTCTTATACTATACCATTTTGTGGCTGGTCTCTCTGGGGGAAGAAATGCCTTGGCATGGGCTCCCTGAGGCACCCCCTACCCCCACACCCCACCAGAACACATGTTAATAGCTCTTTCTCTTTTTTATGCTCACAACAAACATGTTGAGTTAATGTCTAACCTTTTCTTCACAGGAGAACTACTCTATGTTGTTGTGTGCATGGCAGTTACCTGTGGAATTCTTTTCTTGGTGATGCTCAAGTTAAGGTAAGTGAATGCAACTCAGAAGGGAGGGGTGAACAAAATCAGGAACTTGGATTGAAGGTTAAATAGAACTATATGCGGGATAAGTCTATGGACTTTCAGTCTTCTATGTAAGGGAAAATGTGACCCCAGGAGATTCACTTTATGTTTCTTTTGCAGGTACATATGGATTATGGCTTTTTTCCAATTTTGATGTTTATCAACCTATTGCCTGAATTTCCCTACAGCCAACTGAATTGTGCTGTTTCCTATTCACTTATTTAGAAAACTGATCAACAATAAGTTATGCATTGTATGATTCAATTACATTTACCTGAACACATATCACTGTGGCTTCTTATACACCGCTAAGTTTTGTTCAAGTTTTAATAAATATTTATTGAAAGACATGTTCAACAAGGTCTCGTGCCTACCCATAAAAAGAGTGCTACTGTCTTTACTACTTGCAAATCCTTTCCCTTACCTTAGCTGCATTCGTTGCCGGAATGCGGTGATTTCTATAGTTTTAAATCCCTGGGTTTTAAAATATTTTAATGTATTTAGTATTGAAAAATAGATAACCTGCTTACTTTTAAGTGAAAAGGACAACCTCATATAAAGTGTCATGTTCACTTGCCCAATCATTATACATGTATGCATATGTACGTTTAGTTGATTAGTATATATCTTTATATATGTTTCTCTTTGACTACAAAAGAAATTTTGCTAAGTCAACTGCACAGTACATGCACACATATTGCTGCCCCCAGAAGCAAGCTAAGAAATCTAATTACAGGACTTGACAATGAGGCAGGTATTATAAAAAACAAACAACAACCAAAAACAACAACAACCAGAAAACTCCTGAAGTGATGATGTAAACAGCTACAGCAAGGGGCCAGGAGATGAAGAACGGATGCTCTGCCTAAGGACACTCCAATTCACTTATTTATAAATGCAACAACAGCTTTAAAAATAGATCTACTTCTTGGCTTCAGTGCTTCTAAATGTTTAACATTTTCTAAACATTTAATTTAACATCTACCAAAACCAGGACCAAAACACTGAATTCTCCAAGACCATAAGCATTGTCTAAAAATATATTCTGTGGATTCCAGTGTATTTTTTGAAGTCCAAATAGTTAAAATCAATATCTAAGGAGAGAATTGTACACCTCTCAATTATTCTGCTTACTTTATTATTTCGTGACAAGCACACTGATTTGAGAAAACACACACACACACACACACATAGTTTGCTATCCCAGGAAAGCCCATACATAGATGGTTCTTTTTAGCCATATACATCATATGAAGTTAACGTTGGCTAAATGGACTCAAGAGGCCTCACATGCAAAACAACATCACACATAGACAATGGAGTTACCCAAGAATTCAACATAAGTTTACTTCTGTTTTTGCTTGAGCAAAAAATGCATGTTTTTTTTTCACAAGAGGACAGAAAGAGTGCTATTATTATTATACACAGAATCTTGAATTTACTCAATATATTTACTGATTTGTTCTTTGAGGTTTTTTTTGGGGGGGGGGCACTGGGGATTTAACTCAAATAGTCCCATGTATGTTAGGCAAAAGCTCGACTGCTGGATCACAGACTTGGTTGCAATGCATAAATTTAAGATAAACTATTTATACTATTAGGTAAAATTTATTATCCACATAATTTTAAATTTACTGTTATGTAGTAGGACCCAGAATTTTTATTTAAAAAATGCCCAAATCAAAGATATCATGAACAAGACAGAATAAAACATAAATCAACAACAAACTTCTGTTACCTATGCTCTAGAATTAGAGAATCCTCCTAACAGATTTCAGTCACATATACCCAACATCCAGTATAACCATGTGGATACATACCCTTAGTCAATATGAGGAGTTTCTCATGTGTTTTATATAGTTAGACTAAATTAAAATACCATCTTAAAATAAGGTTTTGAGAAACATTCAGTTGAAAACTTACTTTCTTGAAAATAGTCCATTAAATAAGATTATTTGGAAACCATAGTGAAATACATGATAGTCCTTAGAAAGACTTAGAATATTCCACTCTGGGAACTTTATGCTCAGGAACTTCATTATCTCCATCTCTTAACAAAGATGCTATCCCTAAATATAAAAGCACATTTATAAGGAGCTAGCACTGATGTCTTTAACGTCTTCTCTTATTTCCCTATAGGATACAAAGTGAAAAAAGAGATCCCTCATCCATCGAAATAGCTGGAGGTGTCATCATTCAGTGAGCTGCAGATCACTTACCAACCACATGTCTGTGTGACTAACCAATGGAAAATTACATTTGCCAATAACGCAATTTAAGATGGATTTGACAATATTTAGTCATTATATGTAACAGTGACTGGTACAGTAATATACCACAATGATCACAGATCTGTTTTTGTTTTTGTTTTTAATGTTTGAGTAAATACTTGTTGTGGTGTCATAACTAGTTGATAACATTTTCTTTAAAGACAACAGGTGTCATGTAAAATGTGACAAATTTGCTGGAAGACTATCAATCCACATATCAACTTCTATCTTATGGAACTAATCATAATTAGTGTGTGCAGTTTTCTGAACAAGGTTATAGTTTTCCATTAAGTTGGTAAAATTAAAATGCTAAGTAGAATATTGAGTATACTTGTTATTTATATATTCTTACTTAGTGTCCAATCATTAAACAAATTGGTAACATTGAACATATTTAGTTAGATGACTGCTTATGAAAATAAGAACTGACATCTTACAAATTTTATAATTTAAATAGTATTGAATTTTACTTTTTATTTGGTATGTTAAGATTCATAATATATAAAGCAGCTACATTGGTTGAGAAAAGTCAATGGTTACTCCAGTAATGATATACTTTGTGAATTTATTTATTTTTGCTAATTAATGATCCTGAATGTAATCATGATGAAATAAAAAAGACATACTTAAATTGCTATTTTCTGTATTTTCTTTTATACTGCTACTTTGGTCTGGTTTGTCTTCAATATAATTGTGTTTAGAAAATATATTTACCAATTAATGAGCGTATACTTCACAAACGCATACAATCATATTGGCATTAATAGTTCAGCATCTTAAGGTTGGATTGTCTATATTCACTCAAAACATAAATATTTAATAACCCAAGGACACTGTGGTAGTAATTAATGATACATTTGCAATTAAAGGTCAGATATATTCATCTTGCTTGGTCTTATTTTTATTAAAGTGCCTACGTTAAATTAAAATTGAATCTACCACTTGGTTCTGTGTATTTCAGGCAACTGAAAAGCAACACTTCACATTTGAAAGAAGGCAAGTAAGACTCGGTAAATCACAAATAACTGCAAAGGACTCCATACAGCCTAGTGGATCTGTAAAAGTTGCCTTGAAGACAGTGCAGGGATTTCCATCTCCCAGCTACTGCTAGCGAGTGAAGAATTGCTAACTTCCAAGTGGAACCACCTCTCTGGAAAGCAATGTTCTGAAAAGAATGTCAAGTTGCTTTTCGGAATATTTTATTTCAGCAGAATTCCCTCAGGCTTTCCTGAGAAATTAGCACTTACCAGCTAGAACTCAGAAAGGTCTCCTGAGAAAAAGTTTAAGAGAGAAGAGAATCAAGGATTTTATGGTCACCCCAAAGCTATGGCTCATGTGTGTTTCTTTGTTTTGTTTTGTTTTGTTTTTTAATCTGCATCCTAGTATCATCTATATCAAAATTAATACAAATCAATGATAAGTAGACGATACCTCCTTTTTTCTTTTCTAAACTATTTCACAATGAATAAGCCTAGTAAACCTAAGAATAAAATCTAAAGGACAGTGTCTGCAATTCTTTTCACACTCCTACCAGACTGGTTTGTTCTTTCAATATCCACTGTCCTCAGAATTTGAGATGAAAACTTGTAGTGGTAAATATTTAATGTCGCAATGTTCCCTCCAAGTGAGCGCGCATCTCTGCACCTGCCCAAGAGCTCTGGATTTATGAATGAAAGCAGCATTATTTTTCATATGCCCTAAGCTAGGCTGTTTCTATACCTCCACGTGACTAACACACTCTCCTCTCTGATATCTTGAGTTTTTTTTTAATCTATTCTTTATCTTTGTTACCTCAGTTCCAACAGAGGGAGTGGCCCCTGGGGCCGCTTTTCTCTGATTCTTAACAAGGTAACTTCTCTGTCGTTCACTGCTCTTTTGTTTGTATCCTCTTCCTTCCTTCTTCCCTGATGATTCCTTTTCCCTGTCCTGCATTTTCTCTCCGGGAATCCTCAAAGTCCCGCCTCTGTCCACCCGCCCAGCCACTGGACACTGGCTCTTTATTGACCAGTCAAAAACCAGCTGTTGGCAGGAACCCATAGCAGACGTGCGAGAATTCCCATGTAAGCACAAATCAAATTCCCAGCAAGAACTAGCTGAACTGAATGGCACTTGAATTTCCCAAGTTGTGCTCCAAATACATCTCTGAGGTGTCAGTGTCTGATTTCCCAAGTTATTCCCCAAATGCCTCCCTGAGGCGTCAATGTCTATGTCACACTGACTGCACTCCAAGAATAAGCTAACAGAATGCTGGTCTCCGAAGTCTCCCGGGTAGATAAACCTATCCTGAAACATACGCACTTAATAGGATGTTTATAATATTCTATTGTGAAATGTATGCAGTTAATCAAATGTTTATAACACAGCTTTCTGAAACCTTCTATAAAAACTACCATGGGGCTTTAATAACAAAGGCCTGAAGTGTTATTTAAGAAAGATTGGCAGGCTTAAATATAAACACATAATTTCATAACATTATGGAATTTTTTCCATCTCGTTCATATAATTATGTTAGTATATGAAGTATAATATTTTCTTTTGAGTGTAATAGATATCTGGTGTTTTCAGTTACAGCAGATATAACTGAGACATAATCTGATAAAATATTTTCTAAATCTTTTATATCTAACAGCAGCTATAAAAACTCTCTGAAGTAGAATATCCTTCTTAAACCTCAAGTTTGCTTTGGATTCAAGCTCTTAGTGCAAATTAAGCATAGTCTTTGATTCACAAGTTAATATTTTTAGAAATTCTTAAAAGTATTACTGTATCATTTATTATATTCCATAAAATGATATTGACCAGAACTCTGTGTATACAGGGTTGAAAGTACTCAGTGGTTAATGACACTTGTAGAGGGCATGGGTTCAGTTTCAAGAATAGACATGGCTATTCACAGATATGTGTAACTCTAGTTGCTAGGTCATTCAATGCCCTCTTCTGGCCTCCAAGGTTATCTGATATACATGCGGCACATATACATACATATGTGTATACACACACTCATACCAACAAAAAAAATAAGTAATTTTTAAAAGGATAAATGTATGTGTGTATGTATGTATGTATTCCATATGAATTATATAATTTAATTCTAACAAAAATTGTTCATTTTTCTATTGACTTTATTTTCAGAGATGAGAATTGGGCCCAAGTTCTTGCATATTTTTTTAATGTTTTATTTATTTATTTATTTATTTATTACAGTCCAGTCATTACCCTCATCCCTGGTTCACCCTCCTACAGTTCTTCATCCCATTCTCCCCACCCATATCTCCAATCTCCAAGAGGGTGTACCGCTGACCCTTGCCAGGCCTCCCTACTCCCTGAGGCCTCAAATCTCTAGTGGTTTGAACTGTGTCTTCTCCCTCAAAGGCCAAACTAGGCAGTCCTCTGCTATATATGTGTCAGGGCCTAAGACTAGCTCTTGTATGCTGTGGGTGGTGGATCAGTGTCTGAGAGATCTCAGGGGTCCATGTTAGTTGAGACTGCTGGTCTTCCCCCTCCTCAGCTTATCCCAGCCTTTCTCTAATTCAACCACAGGTGACTCCAACTTCAGACTATTGGTTGGGTGTAAGTATCTGCTTCTGTCTCTGTCTGCTGCTTGTTGGACCTCTCAGAGGGCAGCCATGCTAGGCTCCTTTCTGTAAGCACATCATAGCATCAGTAATAGTGTCAGGCCTTGGAGCTTTCCCTTGAGATGAATCCCAAGTAGGGTCAGTCACTGGACCTCCTTTCCCCCAGTCTCTTCCATTTTTGTCCCTGCACTTCTTTTAGACAGGGACAATTCTGGTCAGTGTTTTCGATGTGGGATGGCAACCTCATCCCTCCACTTGATGTCCTGTCTTTCTACTTGAGGTGGACTCTTCAAGTTCCTTCTCCTCACTATTGGGCATTTCATCTAAGGTCCCTTCCTTTGAGTTCTGAGAGTCTCTCACCTCCCAAATCTTTGGTACTTTCTAAAGGGTTCCCCCACTTTCCAACACCCCCCTCCCCAGGTTGCATATTTCCATTCATTCATTTGGCTCTCAGGCTTCAGTCCTGTTTCCACCTCCCTCCCCCTTACCTAATCTTGTTTCCCTTTTCCCCTCCCCCTCTCTTCTCCCATCCAGCTCCCTCTCTCCCTCTGCCTCCCTTGATTGTTTTCTTCTCCCTCCCAAGTGTGATTGAAGCATCCTCACCTGGGCCCTTCTGCTTGTTAACCTTCTTGAGTTCTGTGGATTGTATCTTAGGTATTCTCTGCTTTTTTGGCTAATATCCACTTATTCGTGAGTACATACCATGCATATCCTTTTGAGTCTGAGTTATCTTACTCAGGATGATATTTGGATATCCCATCCATTTTCTTGAAAAACTCATGATGTCCTCATTTTTAATAGCTGGATAGAATTCCATTGTGTCAATTAACATTCTACTACTGACCTATATACCCAGCCCTTTATAGAACTAATGGCTAAATATGTTTAGCAATTTCTCAAAGAGTCATGGTTTTAGATATATAGAATCACTAATTGAATAAAGACCTATTATATTTTGTAATATTCTATTACCCAAGAGACACAACTATTACCAATAGTTCCCCCAGCTTTAATTATGAAAGATTTGTGCTAGCAAAATAAAGAATACTTACTTTTGAACTTCCGTTCATGAGTTTCTATCTAAATTAGTGTGTACCTTGATTATTAATTAAGTACTTTTACCTGTAAGTAAACAACTTGAGTAATAAGGAATATCTATTACTTTCTCTAACAGAATCCCAAAGCAGAACGGCTCAACTATTGGTTCACTGATGTCATCAGAGGCTCAGATTTTATTCTCTGACAATTTTTTGGTGGGTGGAAGAGTTTAAATTAAATTCAATAGATTTAATTGAAACCATTGATAGATATAAATCAATGTATTGAAATCGTTCTGTTCTGATCGGGATTGACCTGATACCATCTGATAACAGTAGACATAAGTCAAAGTGTGTTAGCAAGGGTGACAGGGGACAGCTGCCACATAGGCTGTTTCAGCTGCAGAAGTCAACATTACCGTGACCTAGAAAATAGATTAAATGGCCACAGAGTAACTGGATCGGTTTGAGTTTAGTTTTATTTTTCATTTGATTATTTAAAACCAAATAACCCATACTAAGACAGGGTTTCTCAGTCTACAAAGGAGCTTAAGGTCTGCCAATCCAGAATTGTGTTTGTTTCTCAATAAATGTTTTGCCTACTAGGAAAACAATTCTTGTATTTTGTGTCAGCAAATGCAATACCACTTTTAGGGAAATATTTTCAACAAACATTGGAATCCTTCATTCACCAAAAGGAGGAGGTTCTGCTGTCAACAGTCAGGATGCAGAGCACACAAACTGTGGCAGCTCAGTGCTTCATGGGTTTCTCTTCATTCTGGAAGCAGCATTTCACATAAATGTGCTAAGAATAGAGACTTGACCTATTAGCTAGATATATTTACCACAGGAATGCTGAAAAACTAAGAGATAAAGAAATGCTTTTCAGACATCAAGAAAATATAATATAGAATAACAAAATAAGCATGGGAATACTAAATCAATCATTTCACTTTGAACCTTCTCTAAACTCATCTTTAACTCTTTCTTTATTGGCATATTACCACAAGTAGCCTATTTTTGCATCCCTTACTTATGGTACCCCAGAATGATGCACTATGTCAAAACATGTATACATAGATACATCATATATTGTTTAAACCAAGGTTTAAAAATTATTATATATATGCATATATGTGTGTGTCCTCAAATATGTATCATTATCATACAGAGGGTGTTATTGGATGTTGTTGTGATCTACAATTATGCTATTTGGCAATACCACAAAAGGACTACTTATACCCATCTAGTAGCAACTGAGAGCCCATTCATCAACCTCTCTCTTCCTTCTCTTCCCCCAACTTTACCAAGTCCCTCGTAATCACAATTATACCCTTAATTTCAATGAGATCAGCTTTTTTTTTCCTTCAAATTCTGCATACAAGTGGCATCGTGAGGCATATGTCTGTCTCTGGCTTACTACACTTAATGATAACCAGTTCAATCAATGTGGCTGTAAGCCCCAGAATATCATATCATCCTTTCCTGGGAGAACAGTATTCTAGGGTACATAAAGTTCCTCATTTTCTTTATCTGGTGATTTAATCACACGTTACTTTCATCTCTTGGCTGATGGTAACAATGCTACACCAAGCAGTAAAGTGTAGGGTTTTGTTGGTGATGTGTTTGTTTGTTTGTTTGTTTGTTTTTAATTTTTTGAGAAACTAGTTTCATTTCCTTTGGAAAAAAATACCCATTTGTGATATGAGATGCATTATCTATGTGTTCTATTTTTAATGTTTCAAAGGACCTGCACTTGTTTTCCTTAATGTTCATAACCAATTTAACTACCACCATTTAGAATGTTTTTGTTCCTCTTTGTCCACATCCTCATGAATATTTGTATTTCATCTCTTTGATAATGGCCAACTTTTGTGGGTAAAGTGATGTTTCAATAAAATTTTGATTTATATTTCCCTGATGGTAAGGATAATTTATAAGCCTGTTGGGCATTTTATGGCTTTTAAAAACTTGCTATTTAGACCTTTGACCTTGTATTTTCTGTTATTATTTCATAATTGTGTTGTTATTCCTGAGAGTAAATTCTATATATGAAGCCCTTGTCAAATGTTTTATTCAGTCTGTGTGGTGCTTCTTCAATCATGTGAGTGGTTCCCTTTTAACTTTGTAATTTGGTGTAGTCATATTTGCCTATTTTTGCTTTAATGTCTGTGCATTGAGGGTTAGATAAACTCCTTCAAACAGTATATGCTTAATATATTATGGAATCTATAGGAGTAATTTGCCTAAAACATATGAGGTTGTGAGATATAATCTACAAACATACATAGGTCGTTCTGTGGTTCTTGAGCTTCAATCCTTATAAAATTACAAGGACAGATGGTTAAACACATTCCTGGTCTCTACCTCCAAAATTTCTCATTTGGTTCTTCTGCAATGGATGAATATTTGCATTTCTAACAGATTCCACAATATGTCAGCACTCCTCCTCCGGAGGTCATTGCAAGTAGATCTCAATTCTTTATGCTCATCTTAGTATTCTGACTTTTAGACTTTCTGATATCCTTACCCTTTCCCAGAAATTATGACTAAATAGGTACACCATGGTCCAGAATATTCATATATTTTGATTCCCTGGTCTTCTGCTAGCTCTCTAAGGAGCAAAGCAGCTACTTTGCACTCCTATGGGAAGTAAAATTGTCAGTTATTTCCTGTGTACTGGAACATTATGCAGTCCTTAGCGAAAGCCAATCTCAACTTTGTTCTTTGTTTTATCTTTCTGTCTGCCAGTGTCCCAGTCCCATGTTGATTTGACACACAAGCTGCATGTGGCTTGTTGCTGAGAAACAAGAAATAAGAAAGTCATACGCTGGAAAGTTTCCTACACTTACCTCAGTGTCAATGTTACTCCTGATTTCTTCTTTGGACTGAAACCCATGCTAGAATCAACCAGGAGTGTGGTTCTGATTATAGGGAGCAGGGATTAGTTGTTGGGAAGTGATGAGGTCAAGATATTAAAGATGAACTTCATACCTATCTTTTTAATGCCCCACTCTGAGAGTCAAAGCACCTATGTTTGTGACTTTTCTTGTGCCAGACCTTCCACAGTTTTTCTATTATAACCTTCATTATAGTGACAACTTCAAGTCTGTAAAAGTTGGATCATTATTGGTACTACTTTAGAACATTTCTTTCTTTATTATTTTTTATTATATATTTTCTTTATTTACATTTCAAATGCTATCCCCTTTCCTGGTTTCCCTCCCGAAAACCCCTATTCCATCCTCCTTCCCCCTGCTTACCAACCCACCCACTCCCACTTCCCTGTCTTGGAATTCCCCTACACTGGGGCATTGACCCTTCTCAGGACCAAGAGCCTCTCCTCCTATTGATGTCCAACAAGGCCATGTTCTGCTACATATGCAGCTGCAGCCATGGGTCCCTCCATGTGTACTCTTTGGTTGGTGGTTTAGTCCCTGGGAGCTCTGGAGGTACTGGTTAGTTCATATTGTTGTTCCTCCTATGAGGATGCAAGATCCTTCAGCTCCTTCAGTCCTTTTTCTAGCTCCTCCATTGAGGACCTTGTGCTCAGTCCAATGGTTGGCTGAGACCATCCACCTCTGAATATGTCAGGCACTGGAAAATCCTCTCAGGAGACAGCTGCATCAGGCTCCTGTCAGCAAGCACTTGTTGGTATCCACAATAGTGTCTGAATAATGAATTTATGAAATTCTTAGGAAAATGGATGGAACTAAAAATTATCATCCTGAGTGAGGGAACCCCATCACAAAAGAACACACATGCTATACACTCACTGATAAGTGGATATTAGCCCAGAAGCTTGGAATACCCAAAATAAAATTCACAGATCAAATGAAGCTCAAGAAGAAGGAAGACCAAAAAGTATGGATACCCTGGTCCTTTTTAGAAGGGGGAACAAAATACCCACGGGAGAAGATACAGAGACAAAGTGTGGAGCAGAGACTGAAGGAAAGACCATCCAGAAACTGCCCCACTTGGGGATCCATCCCATATACAGTCACCAAACCCAGACACTATTGTGGATGCCAACAAGTGCTTGCTGGCAGGAGCCTGGTATATCTGGCTTTCAACTCTGTTGCTTCCATGTGTGCTTGAAAAGGCTAACACTGGACTCAACCTTAACAATGACTGTTTTATTCTCAGACTGGAGTCAACCTGCCTCTCCAGGAATGAGTGCTGTTCCCTAGTTGGTCCTGAAGCCTGAGAATATCATGATTTTAGGAAACTGAAATTACACATATATGGCTTCATATATGGTTTAAGATGGTCCGTCTTTTTCTCTTACATGCACACAGTGGTTCAACAAAAAATTGGGCAAAATGGGGACTACTTCAATCAAAAATTAATCAAAATAAATGAGTAAACAAGAACAAGGAAAGTCAGAAGAAGCAGGAGTTGAAAGCAAGTCAGAAGAGAGAAAAGATAAAGGAATAAAATTCCAGAATCTTGCAATTGTGAGTCCCTTCCTCTCTTTCTATTGTCTGTGTTGTCTCTATTACACATAGAAGACAAGAGTGTTCTTATTATCACCTCATAACAAATTTGAAAAGATAATTTTGTCCCTGTGTGATTGTGGTGGTCTCATTATTGTTTGCAAGTCATCTTTTATAACAGCCACAGCTCAGAGAAGACAATCCTAAGCCAAATGATTTTTCTCATATTGGACTCCACTTCTGGACCAAAATAACCAATCTAGTAAATCTAGCTCTCTGAACCCTGTCAACATTAAATGGTTTGATTCATTTTAATTAACACTCTTTGCCTATATGATGGATACTGATTCTACCATGCACATAGTTTCCTTTCTTGTTGACAGATATCTGGAACTCCCCAACATCAAAAATAGCTTTGCACAGATTTACATTTTAATTTCCCCACATGTACATCCAAGTGCATTTGCTTTCTCCCTGATTTGTAATGGCGGCTCTGCTAATAGATGTGTAATTTGTGTAGGTTGGGTTATTGTATAGTCATAAGCAATCATAAGCTACTAATGATTTTTAGTAATAACAAAATTGGACCCTGCTGCTATTGTTTTCTGTCATCACACCACAATTTCACTATTGGTTAGCTGAGATGACTCATCCTTGCCTGATCAAAAAGGCTCAGGCTGATAAAATGACTGACCTCTGGAAACTAAAGCCTATGACAATGAACATGTTTACTTTTAAATTCCCCATCTAGAAGGGACATACGTCTTTCTATTCATGTCTCATTGCTCCATACAATTCCTACGTTTACGTAAATCAGTGAGGATGGGAAGTAGACTCCAGGGAAGCCCCGGGGATATTGGGGGATAACATGGCAGTTTAACAAAATAGGTTACATTTATTTAATTACTCTACCTGGCATTCTTCCAAGATGCATATATTTAATACACATCAGAGTTTTGTTTGGCATGTACTAAGTTTTTCTTTATTTTACAGATAAATAACAGTGAGCTTAGAGAGACTAAGTCATGTTTTTAAAATGATACATTTGATAAGGGACAGAACTGGGACCAAAACTAGACTTTTTGCTCAGTTCAGTTTCTACCGTTTATTGTACTGAATGTGTCCATAATCTCCCCTGGGATGGGAAAGAGACCTCACTTTTAAATATGGGAAACTGATAAATAGACAAATGGTTCCCATTACCACATCAAGATTAACCTTGGTTTGATGGCTCTGAGTTTCTTCTAGCTCTACTTAAGAAATCAATTGCCCTTGGCCCTAAAGTTGCTTCTAATAGCGAGTAATGTCCTCTCTCTGGGAACAAATTAACTGTGTGCAGCCTGTGTAAATGTATAAGGAAGGGCTTCAGAGAAATTGGAAAATATGGGACCAACTGGGATGGGTCAAAGAGTTCAGTGACTTTTGAAAAATAAAAATTATGAACACAAAATCATTACATGTATAAAAAGAGATCAAGGGAAGGAGTGAGGCCAAACTTATTTGTCTTCCTGCCTTCTTTGTATTAAATCAAAAACATTCTAATTTAGCCTGTCTCTGACTCCACTGTTACTGGACAGGTAGCTTTACAATTGCTGGATCTCATTTCTTTTGCATAAACAATGTCCTTGCTTTCCTATTGTTATTCATCAGTATGAATGATTCTTTCTTTTTTTTTTTTAGTTTAATTTTATGTATATGAGTGTTTTGTTTGTCTATATGTGTGTGCACTAGATTCATGCCTTGTGTACAAGAAAGTCAGAAGAAGGCATTGGATCTCCTGGTACTAGAGTTATAGACAATTGTGAGGCACCATGTGGGTGCTTGTCCTCTGGGAGACACTGCTGCTCCTCACTACTAAGCCATCTCTTCATCCCAGAGTGATGATATCTTATAGTAACACATAGAGATGCGAGTCAGACAAATTTTCAGTCATTGTCATTTACCATTCTTATGCAAGATCAGAGAGGCCTTGCTTCACAGAACTGAATGTTAAGAAGCTATGACTTAATTACACAGATACCTTTGCAAGTTAACACCAATCACAGAAGCATTAAATCATTTGAACACTATATCCAATTTGACTTTTTATTTGGTGACCTGAATTGGACAGAAAAGCAATATCCAAATGTAACCATTTTGGTTGGAACATAATGGTTAAGTTAGCCTTGATAATAGCTGTTCATTTTTGGACAATAATATAGTAGGAGTTTAGAAATGTTTTTTTATCAGGCATAAAAAAATACATTTGAAGCTCCTTTTTTGCATGCTTTTTTTCCAAATCCTCAATAAAGTACATGTAAAATTTCAAATTTTATTTAAAACATATTTACAAATGTACATAAATGAAGACAAGTGTTTGGTTGGTCAAATTTTCTTCCATCTCTTACTAGAACTAAAATCATTTTATTAATTCTTTTAAAAGTCTACCTATGAAATAAATAAATACCATCCAATATTACCACAAAAACCCTTAAAAGTTTCTGGTTTTCAGAATATATAACCGTGTATTAAACATTTCTTTTAATGTATTTAAATATACTACACAGCGTAGCATAAAACTAACAGGCCTTCGAACAGGTGGATAACATAATTTTCTTTTTCCTAATGTGTACCAGAAACTAAATTGCATCTTGCCTTCAATTGAAACCCAACCATTCAGTTATGGTAAACTGGCTTGACAGGAAGTTTATCTTAAGACTTATGTAATCCTTGCCTCTTGTGTATCTTGATATTTAGGGAATATATTTTCTGGGGAGAACATATGGTGGAGCAATCTTTCAGGTTACCTGTTCTGACCCTGAGTTTGCATCACGGGAAGAAAATATGCTTCCAATTAAAATTTTCCTGTGGGAATCCTATTCTTTATGAATTCAGGGTGAAGAATAGCTAAGGAGTCTGGTCTGTGTCTGACAGCTGGTGCAAAGCACCTCGAATCAATAAAACTCTTATTAATTCTATCCTAAGTATTTGCTATTGGTTCATATGGACATGACTCTAAGGAAAAAAAAACTGTAGATTTGGGAGTTTCTAATGCAGGCTATTGTAGGAAAGAATGTTGACTATTTTCAGTGGCCTGTGCATTGATAGAAATAATGCCAACTAAATAAATAATTGCATACCAGAAATTTGTACATCAAGAATAGTTAAGACATTTAAAGATATACTTTCTCTCCTTAAGTCATTTTCTAGAAAATACTTCATCAGACTTTGAATTAAGGCTATGTAGCCCATGGTAGAAATGAGTTCTCAAATATTTGAACTCACTTTCATATCTGACCTAGCCATCCATAATAGTACTCCTTCTCGACTGAGTCCTGCTGAGTCTATAGACTATTTTGCAGGTAAAAGTGCTCTAAGAAAATGTATCTAGTTTTTCCTTTCTTGACCCAAGAATAATATTTAAGATTTTTCTCTGGTTTTTTTTTTCTGTCGTTCAGAACATAGTAACACAACAAAAATTTTGCCAATTATTCACTGTTATTCACTAGTTTCCTCTATATTCTATTTTCTATTCACTAGTCTCTATATTCTATTTTCCTGGGACTTGTGTTATAACCATTTTGTCTATTGTAGTGACTGTCCCTCACTGGAAAATCAACACTTTGGCCAATATTTGAGAAGGGTTGGCCTTTATCTTTCTTTTACTGTGAGTTTCTCACCTTAGTTCCTATGATTTGGATAGGACTCACATGTCGTCCAAGGTTCCATGCATTGAAATTCAGTCTCAATTTTGGAACATTATGCTAAGAGAGAAAATAAAAATGTTAAATAACTGTGGATTTAGAAGTGTGGCTTTTAGGAGGAGATTAGTATTAGAGAATTTCATTAAAGTACACCCCTGGGATTACATCTGATGGCTTTTCTAAGAAATCAAGACATGCCCCCATCACTCAGTGTTTGATGGTCAGAAGGCCATCACTAGATGTAAGCACTCAACATGAAGCCTCCAAAACTTGGAGCAAAATTATAATTCTCTGTATTGCTTCTTTTCCCGCTTGTGCTCTGGTATTAGTTGCAATAAAACCTGACTCCTGTAGAGATTAAAGCAGAGAGAGTTCTTATTAGCAGCCAGTCAACAGGGTGAACTAACCACTGTCTTCTTTCTACTTGGTTAGTCTCAAGAAATTGCTATACTCATAAATGTTCATATAGTAATGGTGTCATTTCATATGGCAAATTAAGTTCTTGGTCATCTTTTTAATTTATACCATTTTACTTGGAGGATGCGTGAACAATGGGCCAGATTGGAAGGTTTCACTCACTGGTCACATTATAAGAAGTTTGAGGCTCTAACTGCACCTCCAAAATATCTTCCTAAAAATTCCTAGCAGTATAACTTAGAAGTTTCCTATTAACTTGAGTTTACCTGTCTTTCACAATTTTCTTCTGTCTTTCTGCCACAAATGCCTTCTGTGAATTCCCCAGATGTATTGTGCTTCTATTTTACAGGGGCTCTTTGTATACGTGTTCTCCTCACAGAACAGTCTTTGCTTCCTCTTCTCTACATTTACTACTTTATTCTTCATTAAGATTTCATCTGAATCATGTCTTTAGAGTGAATATAAATGGTGCTGGGTTTTGTACCATTTACTCTGAACTCCTTCACATCACCTAATAAACCTAATTTTATTTGAGAATAATTTCAATGATTACCTGACTATCATTTTACAGGGAACTTTTAGTTATTTTACTAATTGCTCCAGATCCAACACATGCCCCCTATTTATCACACTTGACATAGTTGTTTTGCAATCATCCAGTTTCATCCACTTCTACACATAGATTTCTAATTCTGTTAGGAGTGACAATTTTCTCAAGACAAAACGTTTGCGTTAGTAGACTAAACATTGTGATGTAATCCAGTCGTGTTCAGTTACATTCAGGGATCCTTGGAGAGTACAAAAAGATAGATGTAGCTAGATGGTTACCATCACCTATGTCCTTGAGTGTGAAGGGAAACTTTAAGCTGTAGTAGTTACCCTGGGACCAGGAGGAAAACATCTAATGATGAAAGCTAACTTGTTTCCAAGATGACATTACAGAATTATGTCATCACCCACTGGAGCACGAGGAGGCAGAACTTTTTTATTGGGTCTATCAGTGAAGAGCACAGCAGATACCTATTTAGAACCCAAAATGGCTTGGTAGAAAAATAAGAAGTATGTGACACTGAGCTTCATTGTGGTGGGAGTCCTCTCTGTAAGAATGCCTCACTGACTTTAGACTTACTCACATGCATGTATTTCTATACTTGTGCAAGTCAAAGAAGGTAATCCAAAACTTAGACTATGCCACTTTCCCAGCATTAGAGTTTCATGCCAATAAAGTTAGGGGCTACAACACTGTGTTCTTTGTGGAAATTCTACAACCGAGAAAAAGTGTTAATTCTTGATCTATATTCAGTGAATACTTGTTAAAAATGATGAATAATGCATTCTGAAATGTCTAGTCAAATAATAGTTCTGTTTTGTAGTTGAAGTTCTTCAGAGGCAGGAGGGCTGACCTAGAGGTTAAGAGCACCTCCTTCTGTTGCAAAGGACCCAAATTTGTTTGGCAGCACCCATATGGCAGTCCCAACCATCTGAAACTTCAGTTCCAGAGATATAACTCTTCTTTAGACACACCCAGGCATCCACATGGTGCACATGCATAGATACACATGTCATAAACATAAACTTTTTGAAAAATTTTTTTCTGTTGTTTTACAGGAGAATCAACTTGTCTTCATCTTACTGACTTGCGTGTTAAACATATCTAACAGGCTTCAAAAATTAGATATATCTAGGATGTTAGTTAATTTTTTTTTGCTGAGATTCACATCTTCAGAGAGATAAAATAACGTGTGAAATGAAATGTGCCATAGCACAGGTTTTTAGAAGTAAAATGGTCTTAAGTCACTGAGGATGGGCTCTTATTTCACCTACATATCTCAATATTTACTGAGAATCTTACTCTAAATAAAGCCTATCAAAATATTTCCAGATAAATAAGATGGAAATTTTAATTTATTTCTTCATTAATAAACACTATAGTATAAATATTATACTATAGAAATCTTTGTAAAAAATCAGTGTGAGTACATTGATATGTGTTATATATATGGTAGAGTCAATTTATTTGATAATATTAGAAAAATGTTATAGACACCATAAGCAAGTTATGAGGGAGGAGATTCGTATCAGCCTATATTCCCAAAGGAAATTCTAGAACTTGTTGAGTTGCATATAAGCCATGAGGAGAGCTCCAGGGTTGCAATTTCCTCGTTGTTACTCATTCTGGGATGAGTTTTATAGTAATATATCTTATTTGAATCATTCCTTCTCCTGTATGTATTTCTTTATTCATGATCTTATTAGTTATCTCAATAAACTCATTGGTTCACCAACATGGACTTTGGTACAATCATTATATTAGCCTGTTGTAATTCCCCAATCTAGAGTAAGTAGGGGTGTGTGTGTGTGTGTGTGTGTGTGTGTGTGTGTGTGTGTGTGTGTGATGTCTCTCTAGGGAAATTCTTATAGAATATCATACAAATTTCTAATAGAGTCATGTAAAGCAAAGAAAAGTAGAAGTCTACATAACTAAGGAGACTGCCAAATAATCACTAGTAATTCATTTGACAATTGACATCAATATCCACCTACTCTCTTGCTCATCCGCTAAGAAATAAGACAAATTTGCCAATATTTTGACATTTCCTGGGTTTGGGGAAATATGGTTAGCTTTTGTTTGTTTGGTCAACTTGACACAAACCAGAGTCATCTAAAAAGAAAGATTAGATGAAAAATGCCACAATGATATTGGCCTATAATCTAAGCCTATGGGGCATCTGCTTGAATGATGCTTGCTGTGGAAGGAACCAACTCATTGTTCCATTCCTGAGTTGGGTTCCACAAGAAAGAAAACTGGGCAACCTAGGAAGAGCAAGTCAATATATAGTTCCTCCAGGGTTTTAGTTTCTGTTTCTAGGTTCCTGCCTTAGCTTCCCCTGATAATGAACTGTATCCTGTAAGCCAAATAAGTTACTCTTGTTAACCTTTATCACAGCAATAGCAAGCAAAGACAAATATTGAGACTTGTGCTTGGTTCATGTTTAATCAACAACATTCTTATAAAATCCCAAGGCAATTTATACTTACACAAACTCAGGAAAGGTTTGCTTAGAATGCAGAGCTCAGTAAATGCACCATTAACTGAAGATATATAACACACACACACCAATTGGAAAGCACGCAATTTTGTGTTTGTAGATAGCTTGTCTTTTGGAGAATTTGGCAATCATTTTAAAAACATCCCAGACTTCACATAAAACAGAATGGAAGATGGTCTTTTATGAGCAGATCACCTCTCTACGGGTAACTCACAGAGAGTAAGAGGTTCTATTCTAAGACTGAGCTATGGAAGGAATAATAAAAATGATGATACTTAATATTTATTGATCACTTACTAAGTGCCCAGGCATTTTGCCAAAAAACACAGCTTGCTTGCTTGCTTTCTATCTTTCTTTCTTTCTTTCTTTCTTTTCTTTCTTTCTTTCTTTCTTTCTTTCTTTCTTTCTTTCTTTCTTCCTTCCTTCCTTCTTTTCTTCCTTTCTTCCTTTCTTCCTTTCTTCCTTTCTTCCTTTCTTCCTTTCTTCCTTTCTTCCTTCCTTCCTCCCTTCCTCCCTCCCTCCCTCTCTCTCTCTCTCTCTTTCTTTCTTTCTTCCTTTCTTTCTTTCTTTTTTCAGAAAATCACTCCAAAGGCTATATAAAAACTTGTTTTGTGCGAGGTTTTTGTGTGCATTTTACAGGTGAAGGAAGTGACATTTAAAGGCATTAGATAAATTTAAGAAGGCTATGCTGCATTGAGTAAGGACTAAGACTAAGAACAATCTGCTTGTCTCCAGAGCCGAAAATCGGGTGATTCCAAAGAAGCCCCATAAACAGAAGGGATATACAAGGTCCATGATGGTTCCCCTCTAACTGCAATGAAATTAGATTCCCTCTTTCTGGGGACACCTTGTTTTTCAACTCTTTTGTGACTATTCCCATTTAACTTATGATTTTAGTTTTATAATATTTTGTAAACATATCAGACATCCTGGTCCTCCAGCTCTTACAGTCATTTTGATTTCTTTTGTGATTTTCCCATTCCCACAGCCTTACACATGTGTTATAGAATTATCAAATGAGGTTGGGCACTCCACAATCAGTTGCTCTGTGCTTTCTTGGCCAATTATGGCTTTCTGTAATGGTCTCTGCTGCAAAGAAATGCTTCTTTGATTAGAGATGGGAGCTACACTCACCGGTGGGTATGAGGATAAATGCAGTTAGGAGATATGCTGCTTTAGTAGCAGTGTATAGTTCTCCTGTAAGGTCTATGACAGTACTAACCCGGGGATAATTGGCTAGGCTTCCAGTACCAGACATGCTTAGCTCCTATTGAATATGCCTCAAATCCAACTACACAGCTGTTCTTTACTAAAGTTATATGAGAGACACTTATGCACATTTATCGCTATCTTTTCATGTTTATTATTATGAGTCATTAGTGTCCCAGCTCACTAGGACTATTGATTGTTTCCTTCCCTTGGCAGCTTTCAAAGCATCTTCTGGTACTTTAAAGTCTAGTTCTCAAGGAAGAGGTTTCCAGGTCAGGTCCAGCTTGAATATGTCATGCCCTGTGTCTGAAACCCATGATGTCTTCTGCAACAGGAATTTACCTTCAACCTCTGAAACAAAACCAAGGTCAACAGAAGTAGCCTATATTGTACTGGGAGTCTCTTGGACTCCTCTGACCATAAGACACTGAACTGCATTCCACTGTGTGTATGTTCCACATTATGATAATTCATCTATCACTTGAAGGACATTTGGGCTGTCTTCAGTTTCTAGCTATTGTGAATAGAGCAGTAATACAGCTGAGCAAGAACTTATGAAATAAAATGTTGTGTTCCTTGGGCATATATCAAGAAGTGATATATGGATCATATGGTTTATTTTTAGCTTTCTGAGAAGTCTCCATACTGATTTCCAGAGTGGCTGCATCCATTTTCAATTCTACTAACAGTGAATGGTGTTTCCTTTTCCTTACCTCCTTGTCAATATTTTACATCATTTGCTGTGTTGATTTTACCTATTTTAACTAGGGAAGGAGAACATAGAAACTTGTTTTGATTTGCATTTTCCTAATTGCTCGAGATTACAAACCATTTTTGAGGCATCTCTTAGTCATTTTTGTTTCCTCTATTGAGAAATCTGTGTTCAGAACCATAGCCTGTAATTTGAATGGATTTTTTTTCTTGACACTCTTTTTGAGTTCATCTTACATTCAACATTTTCATAATCCTCTGTCAAGTGCACAGCGGGTAAAAATTCCTTTCCACTCTGTGGGCTTTCTCTTCACTACATTGACTCTTTCCTTATCCGTACAAAAGCCTTTCAGCTCTATGGGGCTTCACTTGTCTACCCTAAATTCCTGGGCAATTTAAATCTTACTCAAAGTTCTTGCCTACTCCTATGTAGCTGTCCAGCAGCCATGGATGAGCTGGGTCACCTGAAAGGGGGACAGAAATGAAAAAGGACAGGGTTGGGGGGAGCAGGGTCAGGAGAAGCAAGAGAAGGATGAAGCCAAGACAAAAGTTTCTGATCAACGCTCAAAGTTTAATATTCAGCACTGTATTTATAGAGCGAGAGCCCACAGACCCCATCCTTTGTTTCAGTTGGATTAAGCTGCAAAGCAAACTCAGCGGGCAGTCTATTCCTGTAGGGAATTTCAGGTGGCAAAGGCGGTCCACCTAGGTAGTTAAGACCCAACTGTGGCAAACACTTACAGTCCTTCTAGCCTGCTCAATGCTGAGTGAAGGGCACACACCTACCTGCATCTTATAGGGTCCTGCCTAACTTTTCTTCTAGCTGATTCAGCATTTTCAGGTTTTACACTGAGATCTCTAATCGACCTGGAGATAATGGTTTTTGCAAAGGGATATATATGAATCTAACATTATTCTTCTACTTGTAAACATCTCATTTCCCCAGCATCATTTGTTGATGATGCTGTCTTTATAGTATTGTGTACATTTGCTCTCTTTGCCAATTATCAGATGGCTGTCTGTGTGTTCTTCTTAAGGTCTTTTAATTTGTTCCGTTTGTCTATCTGTGCCAGTGCCATACTGGTTTTCTTGCCATGACTCTATAATGTATCAGGAAATCTAGAGTGGTAATTACTCCAGCTTTACTTATTTACCTATTCAATGTTGCTTTGGCTATCCAAGAGCTTTTGTGGTCCACATGAATTGTAGGAATTTTTTGTTTGTTTCCATGAAAACTGTCTTGAGGATTTATATTGAGATTGAACAGAATCTGTAAAGGTCTTTTGAAAGAAGGATATATTTATATTATTTCTACCAACCCATGAGTTTGAAAGCTCTTGATGTTCTTTTAGTATTTTCTCATTCTCTTTCTTCATAGAATTTAACTTTCCACTGTAGGGTTTTTGGCCCCCTGGCTAGATTTATTTCTAGGTTTTGTTTTGTTTGTTTTGTTTTGTTTGAAGCTGTGGTGAATGAGTGTGGCCATGCTCTCATTTTCAGTGTGTCAGGTTATTTTTTTTTTGGGGGGGGGGGGGGGGTCGAGACAGGTTTTTTTTCTGTGTAGCTCTGGCTGTCCTGGAACTCACTCTGTAGACCAGGCTGGCCTTGAACTCAGAAATCTGCCTACTTCTGTCTCCCAAGTGCTGGGATTAAAGGCATGTGCCACCATTGCCAGGCAGGACATCTTATGTATACTATCATACCCTCTACAAATAAGGATAGTTTGGCTACTTTATTTCCTATTTTTATCCTTTTATTTTCTTCTGATGATCTCTCTCTCTCTCTCTCTCTCTCTCTCTCTCTCTCTCTCTCTCTCTCTCTCTCTCTCTCTCCTCTCTCTCTCTCTTTCTCCAGGTAGTACCTCATGTACTATCTTCAAAATGAATGGGGATGGTGGGAAGCCCTTTGTTGTTCCTTATTTTAATGTGCTTTCCTTGAGATTTTTGTCCATACAGGATGATATTGGCTATGGGTTTATCATATAGAGCATTATATTATTGGGGTTTAATCCATTCAGTCCTACTGTCTCTAGAATTTTTATTATAAAAGCATATTCTTTTTTTCAAAGTTTTCTACATCATCTGTTGAGATGATTATGTAATTTTGTCTTTAAGTCCTTTTATTTGATTTATTAAAATGTTGACTTGTTATGTTGATCCATTCTGTACATCTAAGGGTTAAATGGGTAATCTTTTTTTATATATCCCTGTATTCTATTTGTAAGTATTTTATTGAGGACTTCAAATTTTATGTTCATCAGGGATTTGTTGTTGTTGTCATCGTCGTCGTCGTCGTCATCGTCGTCGTTGTATCTTTACCTGGTTTGGGAAGTAAACTAATACTGGCTGCATAAGAGGAAATTAGAAGTACTCTTTTTTGCTTTAATTTTTATTTGAGTAATTAAAGAAATATTGTATGTATGTCTTCTCTGAGATATGAATATACCATTATTTTCACATAAAATTATATTCATATATTTTATATAGAAAAATATGAAAATAGAATTCTGCTAGAAATCCATCAAATCTGGACTATTTTTAGTTGGATTGTCTTTTATTACTGTTTGACTCTCTGCATTTGTTATGAGCATATTTTGTTTGTTGGTCCTCTTCCTTGTTTAATTTGTGGTTTGGATGAACCTAGAAATCCATCCATTTCTTTAAAAATTTTCCAGCCAAATAGGATCCAGGTTTTTAAAATATTCCTTTATGATTCTATATTTCTTTGGTGTCAGTTGTAATTATTTCCCTGTTCATTGCTATTTCTGTTAATTTGAATCATCTCTTGGTTTTCTTTCTTTTCTCTTCTTTCTTTCTTCCTTCTTTTCCTTTTTTCTTTTTCTTTTTTCCTTTTTTCTTTTTTTTCTTTCCTTTTTTCTTTTGCTCAGCTGTACAAGAGCAGCTTGATTTTGTTTAACTTCTCAAAGAATCATTTCTTAGATTCACTGGTTCTTCTATTGTTTGTGTCTGGTATGATAATTTCTACTCTGATTTTAATTATTTATTGCTATTACTGGATTTGATTTTTTGTTTTGCTTCATTTTTTGTTGTTTTGTTGTTGTTGTTTGTTTACCTCCAAATTCTTGAGTTACCTCATTAAGTCATGTATCTGTACTTTTATTTTCTCAAGTAGGCACAGACAGCTAAACTTTCTCCTCATAAGACTGCTTTTAATGTCTCTGAGGGCTCGTTATATTGTGTTTTTACTTTAGTTTATTTCCACATTTAAATTTTTTCTTTAATCCATTCATTGTTCTATAAAGAGTTGTTTAATCTCTATGGGTTTATTACTTATGTACTTGTTAGAAATTTATTTGCTTTCAGTTTTGTTTCATTGCATTATGAGCAGATAGGATGTGTTTTATTTCAATTTTATGAATTTCTTACAATTTGTTTTATGCCCCAGTCTTGAATGTATTTTGGAAAAAAAAAAAACCTGTGGGCTGCTAGCTAGGATGCATATTGGTATTTGGTAGAATAGTCTCTAAATATCTATTAAATCCATTTGGTGTATGTCACTAAATTCTGATGTTTCTGTTTATTTTTGTTCAGATAGCCTGCCCATTGGAGAACATAGGGTATTAAAATCACCTACTACAAATGGATGAATATTACTGTTTTTATTTTAACTAATAAGCTTTTAAAAATACTTATAAACTTTACTTTAAATACTGGTAAATAAATAAAACCATCACACAGCAAAGTCAACCAGATTCATTCTCTCTACAACTAAATGCACATCTATCTATACAGTTAGAGCAGACCTCTGAAATGATAAATGTGGGGTTCACATTAAACTTTATACTTTCACTATCTAATATGTTTTTGTAATTATCTACCACCAAAAACATTAATAACAACATCTATGACTGAATTAGTGCTAGAAAAACGATTAGATGCATGTCCTCTTTCAAACCTTGGGCCCATGACTAGATAAATCATCTTCATCTTCTATATAGACTTGATTGTTTTCTTTTCTCCATGTTATATCATACTCAGGTGTATGTGTGTGTGTATCTGTGTGTGTGTATTTATATATATATATTTATATATATGTATTTATATATATTTGGGTAGGTTCAACACATGAGAAAGAATGGGTGTGGTTTCCTTTTTTCTGGCTGAGATTGTGTGACTTTGCTTAATATTGGTCTATCCAATTCCCTAATTTTTTTAACTTCATTTTTATAAAGCTGAGTAGTATATGTATATATACATACATATACATACATATGTGTAATTGTCCATTTATCTGTTAATAGACAGTAATAGGATTTTTATGAAATAGAGTGCTAAACTACTTTATATTCTAACATATGGAATCTATTTGCTTAGTCTATGGATGGAATATACACCCATCCAAAGTTTGGATTCTATGAGCTGATTCCAAGGTCAGCCAGATCTTCCGAGGGAAGCACCTGGAAAGTACAAACCTTGCTGCTTGTGTTTTTGCTCCAGGTCACACCACTGCCCAGAGAAAGGAGACTTTCTTCTAAAGAGCATTAGTACTCCCTAATAGATGGCTTTCAAACACTGATGCTTAAAGCTTCATTCTAGACAGACTGAAACTGTTATTGGGGCTAACATACAAATATATGTGTTTTAACCTGCTCCCTCCCTATTCTCCCTAGTTAAATCTGTTGTGCAGTTTGGAATGGGACCACATAATAAATTTGTCTGTACATCAGCAACAGAGACACTTAATCCTGAAATACACATAACTGAAAATGTTGGGCTGATAAGGTCTGGAAACCATGTTATTAACCACATTGATAACAGATGGCATAAAATCCTGCCTTTTCCTTAATAATACACACAGTAGGTGTTTGAATAAATGTTGCAGCTCAAGTTTCTTGCTAAAGTAAAGAAAGATTACAGAGTTTGGTTTTAACTGGCCTGGAAGGAATGAAGACATCCTAAAGAGATACTTGTATGTCTCAATCTATTAGACAGCTCCAACAATGGACCAGAAGAAACTGGAATTTTCTGAGGAAGTTCATGCTGGGAGAAGTAAAAGGCACAGGCCAGAGGAAAATCTGTCTCCAGCAAATTGATTTTACACAGTTCTTGCACCTTCTCAGACAGCTCTGGAGGGTGAAATTAAACACCTAACAACAAGGGATCGGACCACACCTTGACCAGTATTATTTAAGTGCAGCCTTCTACTTAAGCCTCTGTCTCACTTCAGGACCCAAAATGTAGACTCATTCAATGGAGCTCTTTGTCCCTCTTCCCAGTGTGGCTACACTGAATAAATCCTTTCTTCTGCCTTGCCTTCCAATTTAGTTGCTTCCTTGGGCTTCTTGAGAATCGGTTGCTGGACTGGTTTCTCAGGGTGCAGAACGTGAACCCAAAGTTTGGTAGCATGAAGAGGAAGCTGCTTAATTGCTAGGTGCAGCACTTGCATCTTCTGCTCTTCAGCAGGATTTTGTGCTCCCAAGCCCAGCAGTTAGTTTTATTCTCACTTGTTTCTTGCTGAACAATTAACACTTTTAAGAATGTGGGCAAAGTGGGTACTATGCAAGTGATCCATAAAAGTGCTAATGTTTCTCTTAAATTCTTTATTTTCTCTAGCATTCTTTATATCATTTGCTTTCCTGGCCACTGTTTGTTTTATTTTCTGTGCTAGGGATAGAACCAGTACATTCTAGGCAAAAGCTTAACTACTGAGATCTATCCCTAGATGCTGATATTTATTTATTTGTCTGTTTGCTTTTAATAGTTTTGTTTTTAAAGATAGGTAGGTAGAGAGGGAGAGAGAGAGAAAGAGAGAGAATTTTATACACACACACACACACACACACACACACACACACACAAATGAACACACTCTTCATGAACACCAGAAGAGGGCATCAGATCCCATTACAGATGGTTGTGAGCCACCATGTGGTTGCTGGGAATTGTACTCTGGGAAAGCAGCTAGTGCTCATAACCACAGAGCTATTTCTCCAGCCCAATGTTAATATTAACAACTCCTTCAGTGCAAAAATACATCCATTTTTGTTTCAACTATTCATTCTGTATTTTAAAGACTTTGACAAGTGGCCTCTCAAAAATATAATTTAAAAATAATTATCTAAAACATAAATCTAAAAAAATATATTCTCAAAAAACATTCTCAGGATATATATATATATATATATATATATATATATATATATATCTTTGAAAATATAAAGATATATATATATATTTGAAAATTATCCTTAATGAGATAGTTGTCTTCCTTGAAATCCTAAGTATTTGAATTAAGCTTGTTTCTTATTTTTCTTCAAGCTAAAATTTGTTAGAAAAATATAATGGCAGGCCCCTGCCATGTTAGGGTATTAGGGATGTAAGACAGACAACCCAATAGGAAACACATATTCTGACTGGGAAACAAAAACTAAACAATAAGCAAATAAGTTAAAAGTCTACCATAAAAGCTTGGTAAGTTATTCAAATATTCTAGGGCGGGCGGGCCTTCTCTGGAGACTGCTTTCTTCCAGTGAGGGGATGTAGTGTCCAATCTCAGGGTAAGGAATGAGATTCAGGCAAGTTCAACACTTGGACCAAGGTAGCATTGGAATGAAACCATGGGTTCCCTGTCACTCACTGTGCACCTTAAACCTACTTAGGGATTTCACTCTGACGACACTTGCAAGCTTAGTATTTAGCAGGACTCCATAACTTGTAATCAGATAAATGGGTGACTGGCAGGTGGCATGCCCACCGTGTTTATGCACAGAAGCTTAAAGACAGCAAGACTTCTCTTGCCTGCTAAGTTTAGGTGAAATCTGAATGTTAACTTTAGACTGCATTGTTGATACTGAACTCTTAATTACAAGGAACCAGTCATGCCCTGGGCAAGCATTACAAACAGAGAGGATGCCAGGGTTAAAGAACCTGCTCTTCAGTTGTCGGAACCACAGCTTATACCAGAATCTCAGAAAATAAAAACACAAAACTTTCAAAATGTCCAAAGGCACAAATATCCACTGATATTATGACAGCTAACATTGTTTTCAAGGGTTTTTGTTATTGCTGCTGCTGCTTTTTGAGAAAGGAAAATATTTATTGTTTATAAGTATACAAACTTTTTATTTTATTTTTATTTATTCATGTTACTTCCTGCTTACTGCCCCTCCTCTCAGTAACTCCCTCCAAAAATCCACCCCCCCCTTTCCCCACCTCCCTTGTCCTCTGAGAAGATGAAGACCCCTCTAGGTATCCCCCCCCCCACCACCACCCTGGTACATGGTGCAGCCTCTCCCACTGAAGCTGAAAAGCTGTTAGGCAAAGGACACTGTCAACAGGATAAAACAGCAGCCTACAGATTGGGAAAGGATCTTCGCCAACCCTGTATGATTTAGTTTTATGCTTTAAAAAATATTATGCTTTAAAAATATCCTCTCAGGGCCAGTTCAAGTGTTTTGAATTGGCCCATCCCCTCATCTACCCCATTGATGAACTGTTGGAAGGCATGAAGTGGCTAGTCCTAAAGATCCAAAGGTCACAGGATCCCATGACACACTGCAATAATAGGATATCTAAGAGGAGTCCCAGAGAGGTTCTATTATTGATAGAGTAGCAGAAGCTGGGGGTTTCGTACAAGATCAACAAGTCCATTGAAATGAATATTTGCAAGCAAAGAAGTGTGGACAAACTGTGAGACACACTGCAACACACTAGAGTTTCTACAATGAGACCTTTTTTTTCTTTGTCTGAGGGTAGGTTGTAAGGGTAGAGGGCAGGTACAAGGGGAGGGGGAGATGAGTGGGATTCGGATGCATGATGTGAAATTCACAAAGAACCAATAAAATGTTTTAAAAAATTAAAAAGGAACTGCTTTTTCTGGTGCAGATTTGCATCTGGACAGAAGCCAATTCAGTTTCCAGGTTCTTGAGTCTCTTTACAATGAACAGAACAGAGGCACATGGATCTTACAAAGAAGGAGATGGTTTACTACAGGAGAGATAGAGCAATGGGAGGGCGCTTGGAAGCATGCCAAACTTCACTGTGTTCTGGTTCTAAAAGACCAAAAGAAAAAGGCAGGGCTACATGACCTCATCTGAGTAACATGCATAGTTGTGGCAATGTTCCCTTTAGTGAATGGGGCCCACACAAACTAAGAGCTTCTGGTCTTTCCAGCTTTGAATTTGTTGGAGGCCTGGGGTACTACAGGCAATAGCAAAATCATACCAGGTTGGTGGTTGTACAGTAAGGATCATAAAGAATGGTAACACTTTAAGGCCACTGTGTGGTGAATTCATGACGTCATCGGAGCTGCATCAGGCTTAACTTGTTCTACTGACGGTCTGCTGTAGCTATTTCAAGAAGTTGCCTTTTCTATTATCTCCTTGACTTTGTTCCCCGTTCTTTACATCCAGTGGTTCTCCGCCACCTTGTTTGAGAAGCATGACAAAGACATAAGCCAGGGTACGATACCTGATGAGGAAAGTGCTATAAAATATTTCAACACAAGGCTTCTGATGTTTATTAGACAGCCCAAAAATCTGAACTAAGCAGAACAGGCAAGTACTTATCTACTCGATTGCAAGGGTTCTGTTAATATGTGAGCTGTGACACGTGGGTCTGCGTGTCTCACAAGGAACCTGGTACGACAATCCTGCTGACCCGAACCCAATGGTAAGTACTGCAAATAGAGGCAGTTCTGTGATTTAAGTTTGAAATTTAAAACATGGGAGAAGAGGAAGCCAAAAAGCAGTTGAAGTAAGGAAGACTGAGCCAGGGACAATGGGTATAGAGGAGGTGCTATGTAATAAAAACAGAAAGTACCTAAAGCAAGTGGGGATGTGTCACTGGCTGTGTGGTAAAACTGGAGATAGAACATATAGATGAACATGGATTTACTTGAAACATCTGCAAGAGACCATCAATTGAACAAGTTAAGTCTGATGAAGCTCTGATGATGTCATGCGTTCACCACACAGTGACCTTAAAGAGTTGTCATATGTATCAGCTTGTCTGTCTTTGTTCAAACTGACCAACCCTAACTTAGGGCATGAAGACCACCATGAAGACCCATAATACCCACAGCCCTGAAGGTAAGACCTGACTCTGGCTTCCTGTGCTTCTCTGTGCTTTGCTAAGACTCATTTCTCTATGAGCTTGGTGTATATGTGTTTTCTCACCCCTAATAAAAGTCTTTTATTCTGGCTGATTTTTGTCTGCTGACATCTGCTGTGTTTGAGAATTTATCTCCAGGTCCCTAGTGACATTTTTTCCTACCATTTAATTTTTTTAACTGGCAAAAATAACAAACTTGATCAAGATTACGATACATCCATATTAAAGACTATACCATTGAAGTAAAATAAAAAATTATTCCCCTTCCCTTCTGTCTCAGAGTTGTTAGATACAGGCTTCTTCCTTGCGATTACAAACTCACATCTCTCCTTTCTCACTATAGTATATACTTCCATGAGAATTTCTTTACTGCTTGCTCCCAGATGCTTTATTTAGTCTTCACTCCTGGTCTAGTCCTATGGAATAAATGTCTTTGGAAAGGGCTTGTAACAATACGCTGCTCAATGAAACATGAGTAGAAGTTTGGAAGAGTGTAAGTGTATACTGTAATTTGATAATAAAAAGTCACAGGAAAAGAAAAGGCCTTGCACATACTGTGTGGAATGCAGGCTTGAAGAGTTGCAATGAGCTTGCACTCTTAGGACCCAGTGTCTGAAGGTGAATGACACCTTAGGTTGGGAAGGGTCCTTGAAACATGAATGAGCCACTGAGTTAAACATTGGTGGAAAACCAAATTCTGAAAATGTGTCAGATAAGTGAGTTTTAAAATGTATTGTTTGGGGTTTTTAAATATCCTAACTGATGAGGCCCATCACAGTGTATAGGTATTCATTGGCCAAAAACAAAAGATGGTTTTGTCTTTCTCTTCTCTTTCTTTCCTCTCCCTTAGTCCATCCCCTCCCCTTGGCCTTTCCTCTGATGTTATTCTTCTGCACACTCCCTCTTCAGCTTGGGGCCCACCCCATTCAAGTACAAAATCCATATCTTCTAGTTCATGAGAGCAAAAGGATCAAGGATATTTACTGGAATCTTCCTTGTCTATTATTGTAATTCATATTTCTTTTGATCTGAGCCTTTAGTTTTTACATATTTACAACCATGAAAGGAACAATAGGTATGAATTATTTACTCAAAGCTGAATCTTTTGCCTCATATTGAGAACTCCTCATTTACAGGATACAGTACATACAATTATCAAAATTAAGAGCATACATGTGGAAATTAAGAGCCATATACATACAGCTAAAAAAGTCTTTATTAAATTTTATGGTAAACAAAATGCTAAAAATGTAAAGAGAACATCAAATTTACTAGAAAGTTACCAGATTAAATTTTTTTGCTCTAAGTTCATGAACATCAGATTTAAAAATTCTTAATTTTCAGAAAGCAAAATTATTTCTGCTTGTTGGTTTGTTGGGCTGAGGGATCAAACACAGGTTCTTACACATCCTAGGTAGAGTGATCAGCTACTTACCAACAGTCCTAGCAATAATAGAACAGCAACATATCTCTATGATAAAACATACTTCAAGTTCCAGGAGACAGAATAGCTAGTCTTACCTTAAGGAGAGATGTGAAGAAAGATTATTTTCATTCACATTTCAACAAAAGTCATACTTGCCTTGTCATTCTTAAGCCTTTCTAGGTAAAACCAAAGCAAACTTTGGTATCAAAATACATGTGGGTGAGCTTTTTGGTTTGTTTTTTCCAATGGGTCATGCAATGACTGCAAGGTTTCCTGGATAGCTGAAAGAAGTTGAGAATACTCTTCCTAAGAAATTAAGACAGTATAGGGAGAGAAAGAGGGAGAGATAAGAACATATAAACTAGTCTGTGTCAAGTGCAATTAGATAATATCAAGGTGGTCATGAAAGTCAACTGGTACACTGAGGTAGGCACCATATAACTGTATAACACTATTTCTGAGGTTTCTATTTGCACTGTCTTTGAAAGAACTTTGAGCTTCATTTCAAGACAAAAATGCTGGTCACTGTTTTTACAAGTAGTCTGCATAAACACATGTTCTCACAAATATCTCAAAACTGAGCACTCCAGGTCTCTGAGAGGGAAAAATCAACTTCCTCAGAAAATGAAGGAAGAAGTGCACTTTTGCCACCGCCGCCACCACTGCCGCCTGTCAGTGCCCTAGTCTGAAAGAGAGATGAGCAGGGAGCTAGGACTAAGGCAGATCCACAGTTGGATGACACTTTGCTGCCTCTGTGTCATCCATATTCCAACCTGAGCCCCCAAGCACAGAACTGCTTTCAGTACTCTAGAAGAAAAGGATGCTGGAACAAAACCTACAGAAGAAAGGTTACAAGCTGACAAGTTGGAGTCTTCCATGGAAATTTAGGTTTCTTTGTCAACTCGTATGTTTCTGTTCCAATTTTTCCTACTATATACCTTTAATGATATTTTGCTTCTAATCAATATCCCTTTTATTTTCTGTAATATTTTCATTTCAATGGTTTTACTATTTTCTAGGATGTCTGTGCTGTTTTTTGTTAATTGGTAATTTACCTGCATATATGACTGTATCTTGCTTGCCTGACTAGTCATGCAGAGGCTAGAAGAAGTCATTAGATTTCCTGAAACTGGATTTACAAATACTATTGAATCACCATACAGGTGCTTGGAATCAAATCTATGTCCTCTAAAAGAACAGTCAATGCTCTTAACCACTGAGCCATATCCCAGGCCTTGATCTTTAATGTATTAATTTTCATTATCCCTGGCAATGCTTTCTGGCACTGGAGATAATATTTCTGTCATTCAACTTTAAAATAAATATTCTACAGTCAAATAAAAACAAACAGATATAGAATACAAATAATAAGTCAATGAAAACAGACTTTTCATCAGTTAAAAATTATATTAACATTCTTAAAATCACAGTAGTATTTCCTTGGGCCATTTAAAAGTAAACTAGATATTATGGAAATAGACTAGGGTGTCTATATCAGTCTACTATTGTTACTGTCCCTTAGACACCAGAATAAAAACCATACCATAGAGTTTCTCCATATTTAAATAACATTGTGGATTTTTTTTCTACAATTGATTAAATGTAAAACACAGCAAACTGGATGCACAGAACAAACATGGGAGGTATGGTGTGTTTTCAGGATGTGGCTTCTTGCCATTGACCACAGCATCTTGGAGCACAATAAAGTCATTGAAATAGTTAACAGATGTTAGCCGCACTCGAAATATAAAAGTTCTATTGCTAAAAAATATGTTGGGTCGGATGAAACTTTGGCTCTTGGTCCACAACTTAACAAACTTGGCAAATGGAGAGTTAGGATCCAGAGGGGGGGGGGGAAACACAACTTCAGGGCCACACACTCTGCATTGTGTCGAGGCTCATAAACCACTAACAATGTGTACCCTGCGGTAAGGTGGCTTGAGGAGGCATTAACACAGCACTTGATACTTAGAGAAATCTGAAGTCAATTTTCAGTTCTACTAAGCTAAAAAATATAATGATTTCTGTAAGAGCAAACGAGCAGGCTTTGTCCACCACCAGAAGGGCAAGCAGTGGGGCTCATTCTCAGCTTGCAGTTGAACAGACGCCTTGTCTTGCCCCATCCACTTCACGGTCTATCCAAGCATAGCTCCTCTCCCAGCTCTTTTTATTAACTTCCACTTCAGAATGTGTTGGCACTAATGACACTGTGATGAACTAGGGCTGGAAGGGCTCTGCTCTTTCTTAAATCACAAACTCATTCAAGGCGAGCGTTGAAGGAGGCTTGTGCGACTTTAGAGTTTGTAGTTTTGTTCACTGCCTTGCAAATAAACTCACCAGCTTCCATCACCTTGTAGAGATCCACACCCTGGAAGGGAAAAAAAAGAAGACACCAGGTAGGGTAGGGATGAGAGTCAAGAAAAGAAAAGAAAAAAGGATGAAAACAATTGTTTTAATCTCACTAGTAGTGGCTTAACTGATTAAAATTAGGAAACATTGTTTTGTTCATTATCAGTTCAGGGTCAGCATTTATTTCCGTGAACCATGTAGGCAGTGGTTTAGATTTCTCCACTTTATTTATTTATTAAAACATAATATGAAGAAGATACCTCAGTACAATTTGCAAGCATATCTAATGTTTAAGCAGGACAATCATAGAATTTGACGAAAGAGAAAATAAATCAGTAATGGATGGGAGAAGATTACAGTTAGAAACCGAATTGGGAAAAATGATGCCTTTCTTGTATACAAAGAAACAAACTGGTTAAGTTTATATGGATTCCCAGGAACAAATGAATGCTTTTTTAAAACCATACATAGACTCAGAATTATGAAATAGGATGAAGTGGGAACTGGTAGGGTGGAGAAAATGAACTGTATTTAGTACACAATGGCACCTACTATGCCTGATGTTTGTACTGTCTGAAAGGAAGTATGAGAGCTACTGAGGCTTAGGAAAATCCGGGAATTTAAGATCAAGGCATGTTCCTCATCTGTGGGCCTTGGAGTAACAGTGTTTTGCCCAGGACTCTAGTTGTGATGTTAGAGACACACTGTGGGAATGCCCACTATATATTTGTCCTCACACACCATCTCTCATGCCTTTAGATCTTCTGCACTATGAACTAGAAGCTGTGAGGACTAACTATTAAAATTAATCTTTGAGAGAAACCCTGTCTCGAAAAACACAACAAAAAAATTAATCTTTGCTACTAAACTGCTAGTAGTTGTTTTAAATAGTTATCAAAATCTGATCTCCTCCTAAAATGGATGAGAATGAAATTTCACAAAGCTTTTTATAACCTGTTTATCTTCATTTTTCTTTCTGTACACATTTTAGAACATTCTTTGTTATTTCTCCTTTTAATAATGGTCAAGGAAACATTTTGTAAAACTATTTATTTTTAAACATTTTTTTCTTGCATAATATGGACATGTTTTCAGAGTAGCAACATTCTTTTTGATTTGCAAAAATTGTTTTTGTCATGGAACATCTGAGTGTATATTTTAATTTAAATTCTTAATCCAATGTTACCTAAATAGCTTCATATGTCTTATATTTCTGAATTAAATCCAGTAAGGGTTTGATGAAATATTTTAGTCATTAATGCTCCTCTAAACATTGTACAAATTCTATTTCTAACAATGATGCATAGATAATATGCTAATATTCTCTCAAGAAAGAGTTTTGTTTTGGTCTTTCTCTAGTTCACTTAGCAATTGATATGATTACAAAATTATTGTATTTAATCTTAAATCATTTATCAGATGTCTAGAAAGCAATATATGTTGGGGGGTTTCACATAGATAATATATTTATTTGTCTCCGTGAAGCTTATGTGTTCATAGGCCATTACAGACTCATGAATACAAATTTATGTACTAAACTTAGGTCCATGGAGCAAGATATGCCCAAGTGTTTAAAAATACCAAGGAACTCCTGAAGAAAGAGTAGAGAGAATGTACCGGGAAAGAGGTTATGAAGACACAATTCTGACTCATGTTTTAGATTGTAACTGTAGTAAGAAGCTATGGGAGGCACTGCAGGTAACAGGGCAATACAACAGGCCTAAAAAGAATAGAGCAGTATGTGTGGATGATGAGGCACAGGAGAGCCATGGTACTCGTGGATAACGATGGGCAAACCAGTCCCGGATAGCATTTGTAATGGAGAAGGTACCAACAGGCCAGAGTGTTCTACAGTAAGCTTTCTTTTGGAGGAAATACAAACTCCCTGGTAGGTGCTTAAACAGAGGCATGGTATGTGAATCCTTCCAGTACAGAAGAGTCCTGTAGTAGTGATGGGCTCAAATGCAATTGGTGTAGGAGACAATCATTCCTCCAACAGAGATAGGTCCTATAATTGCTCACACTTGGTAGCCAACTGGGACAGTGATCCATTGTGACTGTGGTGCACCTCAACCTGAGAAACTCTTAGGGTGGCATTTTGATTTTCAGGAATTTGGCATGGAAACTTAAAAATTACAGAACATACTGAACACTGGTTGTTAATGAAACTTAATTCAATCATTCAAGTTCCAAGAAAGGTTCAATCTCTCTTCCTTTTCAGTCACTGCCTTCTAAAAACAGTGATGTTTAGACAACAGCTGTTAGTTTTTGGTGCCAGGTAGAATCTCAATAAATATTTACTAAGCATCTGTATGTTACAGACACTGAGAATGAATGAGCTGTAATTACATTTTGGCTGCACAGGAAGATAGAAGAATAAACAGTATCATGATACAACTCGAGGGAGCAAATAAAAATACAGAAATTCAGGGAATCACCAAGATTCTTACAGCTTTGCCTGGGTTGTAGACAGAGATTCCAAGAGTAGACCAGTTGGCTTTATCTTACTTTCTAGATGAAACAGGGCATAATGTAAAAGACCACTCAGAATCATGTGAAAGCAGTAAAGAAGAAAGGGGAAATACAGGTAAGTTGGATGCTGTGGCCGCATCCGTGTGATTTCAATGAGACTGGAGAGGCAGGAGGAGAGAGAGGCAAATTTCTTCTGTAAGCTAACTGATGCCTTTATGGTTTGGGTATCCAACCATCTCAGAATAGTTTTCTTACCTTTCCTAGTTTCCCATGAAATGGAATCTCCCCTGTGCTTACAGATTTTGTTACTAAGCATAAAGAAAGCTGAGAGTTAGTTACAGTAGGTGCATGCAAGATCTACATTTTCAGGTGCTTGCAAAGAGGCTTCTTGAGGCCCAGGATCCTACATGTCAGTTTTAATTAACCTTTGCTCTTCCATTGACCCTTTGCAAGGTATCAGGAGCCCCAAGCCATCAGAATCCCAGCCTGACAGAGGATCATCTCAGCTTCCCTGAGGATCCATACTAAAAGCAAAACTGCAAAATCAAAGCATTATAATTGCAAAGACGCGGGCTCTTGCACAGTAAATAGGCAAAGTTGAAGAAGATAGTATATGGAATCATATTTCAGAGTTCACAAAGCTTTATGACATGGAATGAGAACACTGTTAGGAACACTGCTACAGCAATAAGCATGTGCAAACTCCCTGCAACCTTTTTATTTTGGTTTCCTTCTGTCCAATACAGCAAAGAGCAAATGTGTAATGAGACTTCGACTTCAGCTGTTTTTCAAGTTTGAGAATATATTCCTGTCTGAACATGAAAAGAAAGCATGGGTTTTAAAAACACATTATAAAGAACTTACTGTATTGAGCCCCATGCCATTGAGCATATATATCAAATCCTCAGTGGCTACATTCCCAGAAGCACCTTTTGCATAAGGGCAGCCACCTAATCCGGATACAGCAGAATCCACCACATTAATCCCCATCTGAAAATCAAAGCACAATGGACAAGGTATGTTCATGTATGGAATATGAACTCCCCATTTCTACTTAATCTGGTGTGGCAAAAAAAAAAAAAGCAAATAAAGTTTGAACAAGCTATGTGACATCGTCACCATTCACTTGGTGCTAGAGTCAAGCCTGGAGAACCAACTCCTTTTCTAATGTTGTCTCTTAAACCAACAAAATCGCTGCTAAAAAATCTTTGCAGCTAAGCCAATCTTACACCAAAATTTAAAAGGTAAAGGTTTTTTTTTCTGTTTGTTTATTCCCTGTAAGAGTATATCTGGCATGGTTAGAACTTAGTACAGTTAGTCCATCTCTAGTTTTATATATTCTCTAATTTCTACATTTATCTTTACAGCATTCTAACACTACAGCTCAAAATCACAGTTGCAGAAGACTGAGAATTGGGTCTGGGTTTTAGAGAGGAGGCTGGTATCTGCAATGGGTTTTATGAGACCAATTTACCTACCTAATTCAACAAACTTTCACGGGAACAGTATTTTACACATAACACTCTGGAAGTAAGAGGTATTTAAGAGGCAAGGTGTTTGTCTCTTTTTACAGCAGCTCACATTCCCTGCTCCACACTAACTCTAACTGTTATACAGTTGTTATAACATTTTCTCTGTGTTACTCACAACTCTCACTTATACAAAGATGCTCTCATACCATCCCCACTTCACCAGGAGAAACCTCAGGTTTCTTGGACAAGTGCATGATCTGGTGGAGAATTCTCTGTACCCAGAGAACACCCACTCTGCCTATATTTACAGCCTCTGGAAGCTGCACATTTGTGTAGACTGAGTGTCTGAACTTGGAGATGCAAAGACAAAGAGTTTATGTGCTGAGACTACGAATAATGATGTCAAGGAAACTCCTGGGCTCTTGATAATATGAATAGGGAGTTAGGTGGGCCATTCCTCTGGAAAACTAATAACTTGGTAATGAGGGCTGCAGAAATACTTAATCAATTCTTCACCTTTACACTTCCCAGTCAATTTATTGAGTGGAATTTAATCCATCATCCAAAAAGAAACAGAAGTTTCAATAGAATTGAGTATTGAGTCCTCATTAGAATTAACTATGCTCTCTTAAATGTACTAGTGGCAAGCCCTTCTCCAAAATTAAACCAGTTCTCTAATCTAAATGGGTCCTGCTATGGCTTTGAGCTACTCCTAGTGAGTTTCTGAAGCTGGACTCCTTCATTTCTTTCAATGTTGGGCATGCACCTGTTTTAATAGTAGAGCTGTTCTATAGTCTGCAACACCAAGATGCTAACCATGTGTGAGGACCAAACACTGATACCAGAGGCAGAGGATCATGGGAAGATTTGAAGTTGAAGAGATTCAAGGTTGAAGAGCTTGTGAGGACCTATGGGCAGATAAGACATTATTTACCATCACACTGGCTGGCTGCTACCTGCAGATACCCAGGCACATGCCGGCACATTTGGATCACATATAGGAAGACAAAGAAACACACATAGACCAATGCATCAGCTTCATGGAGTTAGTCACACAGGTCTTCAGACAAGACACACAGCAGGCTCTTGAAAGTAGAGGTGAAGGTCTCTGACATCAAGATGGTATTTATAGAAAATACACACAAAGTGGCATTCTGTTTGGAAAAGGTACATAATGGATTACATTGATGTTTACTTGGTGGGGTCAATCTGGTGTAAGCCATTTTGTAATGATTCATAGCCCTCCAGATGACTACTATTAGGTATCATATCCAATATTATATAGCCATACCAGTGCCATGTTGTCCAAACACAAACTGGACATTACAACCTTCTGTTCCAAACACCGTGGCTCTTCCATATTTCAAGGAAAGTGGTTTTAGAAAGAAGAGTGCAATAGAGGATAAGACAGTGAAAAAGCTAAAGTATCTAGTATGATGGGTGTAAGGCAGCATCCAACTAGTATGTTGGTGGATGGTAGCATCCAACTAGCATGATGGGCATAAGGCAGCATCCGACTAGCCTGTGGATGACTCACTCTCAGGAGATATTCTACAAGGCTCTCCCTAGAGAGCGATAACACACACATACACATACACACACACACTCTTAAATAAGTGAGTAAATAAATACATAAATTTTAGGAATGAAAAGCCAACAAATATTCCCACTAGTGGGAATTTAAATTGAAATTTTATGATGAACAACTATATCAATATCCAGTATCCTAAACTTTCTTTTTCTTAACTTTTTATTGATTCTTTGTGAATTTCTCATTATGCACCACAATTCCACTCACCCCCCCAATCTTTTCATAACCACTGTCTACCTTGTGACCTCTCCCCATAAATAAAATAAAATATGATAGAATAAAAAAGTCATAGTAGTGTGTCACAGTGTGTCACACAGTATAAACTTTTGTCCATACATCTATACTTGCAAATGTTCATTGCAATGGGTCATTGGTCTGTTTTGAGGCCTTTGGTTTCGATACTATATCTATACTGGATCTTCATGGGATTCTTTTGGGATAGCTTGTTGTTGCCCTATGTCATGGAGTTCCTGCAGCTTTGAATCTGCAGGACTGGCCCTTCCACACTCTTTAGCAGATCACAGATGGGGTAGATGTTGGGGAGGCCCAACCCAAAGCCCTGGATCTGGGCCTGGAAAGTAACTCAGTTGAACAACCTGCCACCTTACTTGCAATTGCATCACCATGCAGAGCCCTCCAGCGCCGCCCTAACTAATGCCACCTAATGCCACAGCTGCCAATAGGCAGGGCAGCTCTCCTGCTCTCACTTCCTTGGGGCTAGCTCACCTGCACCTATGCTGCCAGGGACAGCTCTACTGTGCTGTCTAGTTGAGATACAGGGCTCACTCTCCTGAGTGCTACAGCCAATGAGGGTCAAGGCCAGCACTCCAGTTCTTATGGCCTGGGGCCAGCTCTCCCACCTGCCATAACCAGAGACAGGAACCAAGAGATTCTTTATCAAGGGCATCCTGTCTTGAAATATTTAACACATCATGTGTAGATAATTAGATGATTAAAATCAAATAAATACATGCAAACATCTATGGAAACTTTACCACGTTTTTAAGAAGGAAATTTATAAAACAATTAAAATGTCACATAGTAAGTAATTTAAATTGTGTCTATAAAATTGAATGATAAATGCTACAGAAACTTAATTAGGGGAATGAAGTTGGTTTTGAAATGATATGCACTATACAGAGTCATGATACCACCTTCTTAATGTGGTATCATGTATATATCTTAATGATATATATATATCAACATGCTAACAATATTGGTAAGCATACATAATATGGTTATTCATAATTTTTATTTCAGAGTTTCATGAAGCCAGGCTGCTTTGAACTTGTAATTACATGTGGCCTTAAACTTCAGATTCTATTGCCTGATTTTCATGTGATGCTGAAAACTGAACTCAGAAATTCTGACACGTAAGTAGGTCACTCTAGCAAGGGAACTACATTCGCAGCCCACATAAAATATCTTTCACTTTAATCCTGTTTTCTTATTTTCAGTGACTCACGGTGCTCAGTGCAGATAAAGAAACAGAAAACAAACCAGCTTTGTGCAAACTGGTTAGTCAGGGTAGGATATTAATAAATACATGGGGATGATATTAAACAAAACCCCTGAATTTTCCAGGTAACATTATTTTGTACAGACTTGTATCTTAGGAGTCTAAGAGTACAAGAATGACCCAGAAAATGTTCCAGGAAAGACAGACATAATCTGGGTAAAAGGTGAACTGGAGACAGTTGCTTGCCTCTTCTCTAGTAATCAGATTGGCTCTGGACACAGCTCGAAGGAAGCTTTAACCACAAAGTGGATCCAGAGTTTAAGTAAGCAGTTTTAAACAGAGTTCATTCTTTATGTTATCTGTGAAGAGAAATATATTATTAGATTCCATGCTGGGCATACTGGCACACATATTTCATCCTAGCACTCTGAAAGCAGGTGGAACTCTGGGAATTTTAAGCCAAATTGGTCTATGTAGCAAGTTTCATGCTAGCAAGGCTACATAGTGAGACGTTGTCTCAAAAATCAAGTCAGGACAAAACAAAATCCCTCAAATATTTGAGGCCACTGAGATGGCTCATCTGGTAAAGGCATTTGCCACAACCCTGATTTTGAATCCTGGTCCCACATGGTAGATAGAAAAAAAAAAAAATCCAAAACTTTGTTCTCTGACCCTCACATGTGTGCCATGAGAGAAGAATTGCTCCCCATAAATAAATGTAGCTAGGGTTGGACAGATGGCGCAGGGGTTAAATGTGCTTCTTGTTCTTCCAAAAGACCCAAGTTGGGTGCCAAGAAACCCACATTGAGCAACTCATGACTACCTGTCACTGCAGCTCCAGGAGATCAGAGGTTTGCTTCTGCAGCTTCTGCAGCATGTGGCATACAGACACGGTCACATACACATAAATGTAAATAAAACAATAAAATTGAGGGGGGCTGGAGAAACAGCACAGTATATAGGAAGCTCCTTGCTCTTTCAGAGGACCCAGATTTAGTTGCTAACACCCAAGGCAGGTGGCTCACAGGTTGTGACTTTAGCTCTAGGACTTCCAAGACAGCACCCGCACAGACATGGTACACAGAAACTCACATGGCACATGTTTATGCATAAATAAATGAACAAATCTATAATAAATTTTAAAATCTTTTTTAAGAAAAGTAATATGACTTTGGAATCTATTTAATGTCTTTTAAAAGTTCTTAATTCTCAATTATATGTACTGCCCAAATAATTCTCCTAAGTGAAGCAACCCACTCACAAAAGAACTCACATGATAAGCACTCACTGATAGTGGATATTAGCCCAGAAGCTCAGAATAACCAAGATACAATTTGCAAAACACATGAAACTCAAGAAGGAAGGCAAAAGTGTGGATACTTTGATCCTTCTTAGAAGGGGGAACAAAATACCCATGGAAGGAGCTACAGAAACAAAGTTCAGAGCAGAGACTGAAGGAATGATCATCTAGAAACTGCCCCACCTGGGGATCCACCCCATAAACAATCACCAAACCCAGACACTATTGCAGATGTCAATAAGAGCTTGCTGACAGGAGCCTGATTTAGCTGTCTCCTGAAAGGCTCTGCCAAGTGCCTGACTCATACAGAAGTGGATGTTCACAGTCATCCATTAGATGGAGCACAGGGTCCCCAATAAAGGAGCTAGAGAAAGTACCCAAGGAGCTAAGGAGTTTGCAGCCCCCTAAGAGGAACAACAATATGAACTAACCAGTAACTCCAGAGCTCCCAGGGACTAAACCACCAATCAAAGAAAACACACGGAGGAACTCGTGGCTCTAGCTGCATATGTAGCAGAGGAAGGCCTAGTAGGTCATCAGTGGGAGGAGAGGTCCTTGGTCCTTTGAAGGTTCTATGCCCCAGTATAAGGAATGCCTGGGCCAGGAAGCAGGAGTGGGTGGGTTGGGGAGCAGAGGGAGAGGGGAGACGATAGGGGGATTTTGGAGGGGAAACTAGGAAAGGGGGTAACATTTGAAATGTAAATAAAGAAAATATCTAATAAAAATTATTCTCAATTATATGTTCTGTCTAAATAAAAAGCTTTCAATGGGCAGTTGTGACAACTAATCTCTATGGTCAACTTGGTAAAAATGTAGAGTAACACAGTGGCCATGCCTTTGAAAGATTATGCTGATTAAGTTTATGGGGTGGGAAAACCCACCATGGGTGGCAACAGTCCATAGGCTGCTGTCCTGAACTGAATTAAAAAGGAGGAAGCACACTGATCTTCCATGGCTTTCCTCCCTGACTTTGAACACGATGTGATCAGCTATCCTGGCTGCCGATGGCCATGTTTGTCTTACCGTGATGTGTGCCAAGATAAACCTTCTCTTCTGTTGCTTGTGCCAGGTATTTCCATTCAGCAACAAGACAAGTGATACCGTAAAGCTGTGCTGGTACTAAATTATACTCTCTTACAATAGCCAAAAGGGAGAAACAAAGAAAAAATCCATCTCTGAAGAGTGGATTAAAAAAGTAGTACCTATATACAATGGAATGCTATTTATCAGAAATAAAATGGCATTGTGTCATTTGCAAAAACACAGATGGAACTGTAGATCTTTACAACAAATGAAGAAGAAGGAAAAAAAAAACACAGGAAGAAAAACACCTCCAGATCATATGTATATGCAGCATACACAAAAGTGAATTTCATAGGACAGGACAGTAGAGTGGGGAGAGTGGGGGGTGGGGCGGCTTTGATCAATGGCAGTAGGCTTCAATTAAACAGGAATGAGAACTATTTCAAAGTATGTGATTACAGATAATGATGGTAAATGGCATACATTAAAAAGACAGAGAGGGATTTTTAAGTTTAAAATGATGAGTGTTTGAGAAGACAGATATACCTATTGCAATGTAAAGGCTGCACAGTGCTAGCCCATGGGTGGAGGCACCTGTCTGTAAGTACAGTAAGTACTGGGGCAGGGGGCAGTACAGCTGGTGAGCTGTGGAGCTCAGGGCTTTCTAAACTACGTAGAATGACTTACAGCAAAAAGTAAAAGAAAACAAATAAAACTCACAACATATAGAGACATTTTGAAACACTACATAATACCTCATATATATTCATATAGATAGATAGATAGATAGATAGATAGATAGATAGATAGATAGATAGATATCTCAAAAACATATATATATGTTTAAGACTATAAACAACAAATACTACATTCTTTGACTGCTCCAAATTTACTGCAGAAATGTCTAATTGTATGTATACCAAACACATAGACAAATATAGAACAAACTAAGAAAAACAGCATTATTTGCTCTACTGATGATTTATCACATATAGGGGGAATATGTTTAGAATTTATGACTGAACTTGGTGTATCATTATGTGTAGTTGATGCACAGACCACTTATCTTTACTTCAGGAAGATGAGCAGCATTAGGATACTGTCCTGTCTCTCACTAAACACAAAGCTTCGCTTAGGACAGGTTCTTGATGGCTGTATATGTACAAGGCTGTGTGTGTGTGTGTGTGTGTGTGTGTGTGTGTGTGTGTGTGTGTGTGTGTGTGTGTGTTTGTGTGTGTGTGTGTGTGTGTGTATTTGTTTGTGTGTAGTACATGCCAAACTATTGTGATACCATAATAAAAACAAAGTACTTATTTTTACATCTCAGAAGCAATGTCCATCTTGAGATGAACAGCCACGTGGTGGCAGTGTAACATCAGAATCCCCCAAGTTCGACACCATTGCATACACTAGCAAGGTTTTGCTGAAAGGACCCAGATAGAGCTGTCTCTTGTGAGGCTATGCTGGGGCCTGGCAAACACAGAAGTGGATGCTCACAGTCAGCTATTGGATGGATCACAGGGCCCCCAAAGGAGGAGCTAGAGAAAGTAACCAAGGAGCTAAAGGGATCTGCAACCCTATATGTGGAACAACAATATGAACTAACCAGTACCCCCGGAGCTCGTGTCTTTAGCTGCATATGTATCAGAAGATGGCCTAGTTGGCCATCAGTGGAAAGAGAGGCCCATTGGTCGTGCAAACTTTATATGCCCCAGTACAGGGGAACGTCAGGGCCAAAAAGTGGGAGTGGGAGGGGGGAGTGGGTGGGGGAGCATGTGGGGTACTTTTGGGATAGCATTGGAAATGTAAATGAAATAAATACCTAATAAAAAAATTTTAAAAAAAAGGAATCCCCCAAGTTCATGTCTTGTGTTTACAAGCCACTGGGTCCCAGTCAGAGTGGATAGCTAATATGTAATACAATCCATCAAATAAACAACCTTCTTAGGTTCAAAATAAATGTAAGACTAATGAGGCTGCAGAATGTATAAGGCCAAGGCTAACATATTCTTTACTTCTTCCTCTGACTTGAAATATTTATTAACCAAAACTATGACATAACCAAAACTAGACATAAACTCCCATGGAACTTTAAGTTAGAAATAAAATATATTAAATCCTGTGTCCTGTGTGGTAAGGGTAACCTACCGGAATCCAAAGAGAAGCAATTTTCCCAGGGCCCGAAACACGAATAAAGCAAAGCAAACTAAACAAAAATCTTCAGCTGGAGCACTGTGACTATCCCCCTTCCAATCTTTCCCTTACTAATCAACAAACCCTGTGGCCTCACTTGAGCTCTGCAGATCTGTGTAAAATGGACATTCATAGCCCTTTCTGGAAAGTAATAAATGGGACAAGATATATCATAAGCACATTGCTTCTTTACTAGAACAGTAGGTAAATTCTGAGGCATGCTAAGTTTTACAAAATACCAGATGCTCAAACCATGCAGACATACTAATTAACTATACAGACATACTAATTAAAGAAAAGTTTATCCATAAGTGGTGCTTAGAAATAATCCCCCCAAAATATATGTGTGTTTACATAATGGAAGTATAACAAACAAATCTAAAAGCGTCCCATTCTGTTTCCAACACATCCCATATAGTCTAAGCTTTTAGGTATTGAAGTTATTAAAGACTCAAACATTTTGGCAATGTAAATTTTTTGAAAAAAAAATCTATTCTTTTGTTCTCTAAAAAATAGCATCCTTTTAAAATCTACACAATGTTAGATTTAAAATACTATTTCTAATATTGAAAATTATTCCCCTTTAAGCTCTCACCTTTTTTACTCTCTTCTCTAGCCCTCCTTCTCTCTCTCCCTCTGATCTCAGAAAATATTGACATAGAAGGGGGAACCCCTCTCCATGTGGCCATGGTCAGCCTCTCTCTTTCTACCTTCTCTATTTCCCCCTGCCTTTGGAAATTATTCGCTTTGGATTAATATTACCCAGGGCTAAGTGTTCATACAGGATAAAATCACATAACTGTACTCACTGGACAAGGAGAGATGGCTTAGTGGTGAAGTTCCTCTTCCTGAGTACATGCGTTTGCATCCCAGCACCCATGTTGGCTGGCTCACAGCTGCCTGTAACTCCAGCCCAAGCAGCTCTGATACCCTTTTCTGGTCTCAGGAGGCTAAGATGCAACACACACACACACACACACACACACACACACACACGCACACGTGCACTTAAAATATATTAATAAAAAAGACCATTGCCATTTTCTGGTAATTTGGCTCTTCATTTTGTTCATCATAGCCAGTGTTCTCTCTCATGCATAACTGCAGTCACCAGTATAATCATTTCTCTTTACTAATCCAGATATCACTAATGGATCACAGCATCCTTTTCAATAAGCCCAGATCTTACCAAGTAATGCTTTTCAACAATTTAAATCATTACACCATGTTGAACTAGGGTACCCCAGACAGAGAACTCACATTTGCCATGCAACTATATAGTGAAGATGATGTCATACCATGACAACCATAGAAGGTAAACAACTGGGACACATAAATAATTCTCAATGTTTTGACCAACTGATATACTTCTCAATACTAGGGTATCAGCCATTCTGTGTACATGCATGCATGTATGTATCTACATTTAGGAATGAATATGGTCATCACTAAAACTTTCATATAACAGACATTGAATTTTGAAATAGAATTTCTTAATCTTTCCACTTGTGTTCTACAAATAGGTTATATCATACTTTCACTACTCATATTAAAATATAATAGTCATATTGGAATTAAATTAAAGATATTAATATATAAAAATTAAATTTCATATTAATATATGAAATATATATACAAGGAAGCTGACCATTTCTGTAAGGCTGAGAAAATATCAAAGATATTAAGAAATACTTATTAAAGCTTACTTTTCACAGGGATTGTACACTTTACAATGGAAAAAGTGCCAGAGTGCCATGTGAAGTGGCTAATAACGCATGCCCATTTGATGGATGAGCAAAGTGAGGGTCTGGAGGGCAACCGGTATGTGCCACTTCACATGGTTAGAATGAGACAGAGAAAGGAAGGGCTAGTTGTACACTGGGGCTAATAGAACTGGTTCACAGTCATCATAAACTAAGGGACAGGCCCTGCCAAACCCCTTCACACCCATCCTTCTCTGACCTGAAACATCTCTCTGGGATGTGGTGTGAGCTGAGAATAGAGTGCTGACAGGTGAGAAAGGCCCCTTTCCTTGGGAGACTCCCTTCTTAGCAACATCATCGAGACATTCCAGGAAAAACCCACGTGCCCCATTTCTTGTATTTTTAGGAGGATAGCCCAAGAAAATCTCTTAAAACGTTGACATAGTTGTGCTCAAGGTTGGACATTCTTTGTACTAATTCTTGTAAGAGTAGATATCAGTTCCTGTTTTAAGTGCACAACAAGGAGAAAACAGTTAATAATTTATTACTAGAGACTAGTATGACACAATTAATACTTTCAAAGAATATTTAGTGGTTTTGATTTTTAAGTAAATAAAAGGTAAAATAATAAGATACTCTGGTATGTATTGCATTTCCAGACTATAATAATAGCAACTAGTAATAAATATATATTATAATATTAATATACATTACACATATATTACATATATTGTTTATATATCAACATATTTAATACTATACATTTTAATATGTTATAAATATAATAATAATAACTAGTATATAGCTGTATTTTCTCTATAATAATTACATATTATAGGTACTTAGGGCAATGTTTGCTTTTTTCATAATTTCCTTCTTCTGACAGTACAATAACCACAGAGTTATTTTGATCTACCTCAGCCTTTTACTTACTGAATTCAGTTCTGCTTATTATCTCTTTTAGTGTTGCCTATTTTCTTTTTAAATTTGTGTATATCAAGTGGACACTACAGTGAGCCTGACTGCAGCACTTCACACATGTACATAACATACTTTAGTCACGTCCAGCTCCCTTCATATGCCTGTTCCCCCACTGAAGAAGCAGCGCCTGCTTTTCTTCTTGACTGACTCTCTTCATTCCTCATCCACCATCCATGGTTTTCTAGTATGTTAATAGGAAATGACTAGACCAATGTCCTGTAAACACAAGGATTTTCATATATGCATGGTTTCAGTTAATAAAGATAAGGTATATATATACCTGAGGTTTCATATTACTAATTCCTAAGCGATAACTAAAGTTCTGGCTGCTAGTGCACACTTCAGAAGCAAGAGACAGACCTGACATAAAAACATCTCACTTGGTCTCTTGCCCTCTTAGTCTCTTGCCTTATTGCTCCTGCTCTGTCCCCTTACCTCTTCCCCACCCTCTCCATGCCCTCATAGCTAGCTTCTACTCTTCTACTCTCTCTCTCTGCCTTTCTCTGTCTCTACTACCCTCTTGACTCCCCTCCCCATGCCATGAATAAATTCTATTCTATATAATAATAATAATAATAATAATAATAATAATAATAAACCTCTCATATGTCAACATGGAGATGTTAGAAAATTCTACTTCCTGACTTGCTCATTTAAGAGTCAAAAATAGTCTTAAGTTCTAGCTTGAGGATTTCTGTGCTCTGTGATAGAAAGTCAGCATCTTCCTTTGTGAACACCAAAAATGTGCATCATTTCATATCCCCAAAGGAAAGTTAATGCATAAAAAAGTTTAGACACCCAATCATTGTAGCTTTCGCCAAAACCGTTTCCTCTCCCTTCAGAGCCCAGCTACACAGCAGCCCTACTGTGCTTGAGACTGTGAGACTGTGTAAGCAATGGTGTACATGCAACTCAATGTGTGTCGTTTCTCAAACAGGTGTTTTCAGAAACTGTGGCGCTTTTTCTTTTCAAATAATCAAATGGGATGACACGGGTGCCTTCAGAAATGGAGAGCCATGAGCAAGAAGACACGGGGGTTCCTAAAGGATCATGTGTGCACAGAAATAAGCAAACGGCATAAAAGTAGGTAAAGCAAAATACTGTTTGAGCCATTATCTGGCTTGATCTGTAGTATGATATAAGGATATCCAATTAGAACACAGTTACTGAGGTCCTAGCTACAGTCTGCCTTTGGCTCATTCCTTTCTATGTTCTACATTCTTTGTCTCTTCCTTTTTTATGGTCGCTCTTTTGTTAATTGACTATTTTTATGATTATGTATTGTCTAGAATGGTAACTTAACATTTTGACTTCTAAGTTATTTTGTGGTTGCCTCTTGCTATAATGCCCTTATTTATTATTATTATTATTATTATTATTATTATTATTATTATTAGATATTTTCTTTATTTACATTTCAAATATTATCCCCTTTCCTAGTTTCCCCTCTGAAAATCCTCTATCACCTTCCCTCTCCCCTCTCCCCAACCCACCCACTCCTGCTTCCTGGCCCTGGCATTCCCCTATACTGGGGCATAGAACCTTCACAGGACCAAGGGCCTCTCCTCCCACTGATGAACAACTAGGCCATCCTCTGCTACATATGCAGCTAGAGCCACAAGTCCCACCATGTGTTTTCTTTGGTTGGTGGTTTAGTCCCAGGGAGCTCTGGGCGTACTGGTTAGTTCATATTGTTGTTTCTCCTATGGGGCTGCAAATCCCTTCAGCTCCTTGGGTACTTTCTCTAGCTCCTTCATTGGGGACCCTGTGCTCCATCCAATGAATGGCTATGAGCATCTACTTCTGTATTTGGCAGGCACTGGCAGAGCCTCTCAGAAGACAGCTATATCAGGCTATAATGCCCTTCTTTAATTATAGTTACCGTCTTATAACTGTGACCTTGGCAAGCCCTCATGACTGTTTGCCTGTAACTTCTGTGTATGTTCACTTCCCTACTTTTCACTTTTGCATAGATCATCCCAAAATGTTAATTCTATTTGTGCATGTGCCCACAAGTGTGTCATGTTTGCGCACACATGGTGTGTGTGTGTGTGTGTGTGTGTGTGTGTGTGTGTGTGTGTATGTGTGTGTGTGTTAAATGATTATGAGTACTGTTGGCTGTTACAGGCAGAGGTCTGAAGAGAGTGTCAGATCCCCTGGTGCTAGAGCTACAGGATTACCAGAAGCCTGATGTGAGTGCTGGGAACCAAATTCTGAGTGAACTCTCTTAACTACTGAGCTATCTCTCCAGGCCACTATTAGATCAATTAAAACTCTTAATTTATTTTACTATTCCATTTCTGGGCTCTCGGAAGGAATGTGTATAAGATAAGAATGGCAGAGGTTTGGGTCTTTGTCTTAGTGAAAAGACAAAGTGTGTGTGTGTGTGTGTGTGTGTGTGTGTGTGTGTGTGTGTGTGTGTGTGTTGTGTGTGTGTGTGTTGTGTGTGTGTGTAGGACCAAAAAGAAAGATGAGTTAGGAAAGGAGAACACTACAGACAAGAATAGGAAGTTTTTCCTAACCATTTACAGTACAGTGATAAGCATTACAGATAATTAAGAAAGATAACAGTGAGGGGGTTATCTACTGGTTGTCTGTCACTGACAGGCTCTGAAATAAATAAATAATGTCACCATTATGGCAGAAGGTGGCAGAGCTGTCAGTAGACTTAAAACCAGAGAAAAGGTGAACCTGGCATAAAGACCCACCCTCGAATCAAGAAGCCATTCACAGTAATAACTGCTGGGAGATGGCTCTCTTCAAGACAGTGGGGCTGACTTATCAAAGGCAAGCTACATGCTCAGGCGTAGTTGTCCAACACAAATGGACTTCACATTTTTAGTGATTCTTTCATTTTGTTTGTTTTGAGAGAGAGAGAAAGAGAGAGAGAGAGAGAGAGAGAGAGAGAGAGAGAGAGAGAAAGAGAGAGAACCTGAAGCTGAAACTGGTTAGATAGGGACTAGGGACAAAGGATGGGTAGGACATGGGATATGGAATTGGGAAGAATATGATTTAAAATATTATATGAAATTCTTACAGATTAAATAAAAAACATTTTAAAAATGAAATAAAAGTCTGCGTGGCATGGCTACTGGGCAGAGTACATGTTATGCAGAATGGTGACAAGAGTCATGGAAGGAGCTGGCAGTGACATCTCTGAATGGCAGGAAGGAAGATCATGGAAAGCATTTAAGCTAGATGCCACAGATCATGTCCAGTTTAAAGAATAGTGTCATACATAAAAATCATAACAGGGTTCATATGACTAGTGACCATGGAACGGGCACGAAGATGAGCAGGTAAATCAATAAAGAACATTATTCTTTGGCGTACTGTGGGGCAGACAGATAAAAGTACAGAGTACAAAGCAACAAAGGTGCTAGATCTCTTGGGAAAAAAAGTGACCAAATTTGTCAAAAACATAGCACTTGAGTTCATATTTCAGAGTCCAGAAATAATTTGTCCATCTCTTTCTGGCTCTCTGACACTAGCATTAGCCTCAGGCTTCCTTGATAATACTTTCAATTCTCCATTAAGTTTGTACAAAGCTGGGGAGAGAAAAGGGTGGAAAGAAAAGTAGACAGCTAAGTAATTGTGTAAATAGCCCCTACAGGGGCAGAGACCGTGGCTTGCTTTTATAATGATGTAAAAATTATCACATTTTTACAATCAGCTGATAGCTCCTTCCTACCCTCCCTTCTGCCCTCCCCTCCCCACCCCCCAGTGCAATTGCTCAGTTGATTAACTGACTTTAAGTGAACTGAGCTGCTGCTCTACGGGGCTGCAGGGATCACAATGGTTTCAGCTAAGGGCTGATTCAGAACAGGCCTTGTTTCTGGCCTGTTTCTGGTAAGAGGTAAATAACTTCCAATTCTGAAACAGACGCTGATGTGAGGCCCCCTAACACTGAAGCTACGACCGATTGCCAATAAACACAGGCAAAAGACGGAGCAACAAAGATGGGAATTGATTAAAGGAGAAAAGAGCTGGAAATCCTGTGTTTTGGATAGAGGGTAAATAGTGCTACCCATATTGACAAACAAGAGTGGGCTTATGAGACTGTGCAGAGCAGCTGTCTGGAAGAAGTCAAGGCAGCAGGCGACAGATTAGCTTGAGCATCACTCTCTTATACCTGCACAATATGGCATAATACCTAGGAAGTAAGTATAGGACTACAATATATACAAACTCCCAAGTGTAAGTGTGTCTGCACATGGAACAACTGGGGTTGATCCAATCCACAATGCAGCACTATATCACTATGCATTTGAGCATGGGAAAAATAAACAATTCATTATGTTTTACATATTCAATACCTGTTTTCCCACCACGGACATGAACCATATTTTGTTAAATATACATTCTAATCAAAATGGGGTTTTGGAAACTGCTCTGTAAGTGTGTGTGTGTGTGTGTGTGTGTGTGTGTGTGTGTGTGTGTAATGTGGACTGAAGTTGATGATCGGGAATGGATGAATTAAAGACATAGATGATGAGTAGAAACTGCTTCACTGGGAAGACCTTAATCAGATTATTGCTGGATGGTTCCATGGAGAATGAAGTACAGTCCTTAACTTCACAAGGCACCCTTCAAGCCTTTCCAAAGGGTATAAGTTTTACCCTCTAAGAAAAAAGACATTTGATGGTTTACCTGTCCTTGCATCTCCAATAGCGTTGTTTTAGTCCAGTCTCACTAGCAAGAGAAACAGTGACAGCAGTTAAGGAGTGAGGCATGTGTAAGTAGAAATAATAGCTGAACAGTGCAAGGTATTGTCAGTCCATTGATGGTGAGTATTTAAAATGTAACAACTATCAAAAACCAATTTGTTAGGAATAAAATGGAAATAAGCTTGTGAGTTAGAATAGTATGTGCACAAATGAACTGGGATTGTCACTAACAAACCCCCTGGGGTTTGTAGCTCAAGAGCTAAGTCAAGCAGGATGCACTGACTGAGGTGGGGTACAGAAGCCACTCCAGTGACTGAGGTAGGGTACATTCTCAAATGCTAGTCCTCAAAATAATGATGCCTCCATTGCTGAAATACAAAAAGGCAATCTAAACCCATAGAAGGAATTGCTTCCATAATGAATGAGGTCATCGACTTTGAGAAAATTTGCTGCAAATACTGAGATTAATTTGTTCAATATATTAGTTACTTCTTGAGTGTTGTGATAAACACCATGACCAACATGAGAGGGAATAGTTTGTTTGTTTGACTAGTCTGTATCACAGTCCACTGAGTATGCCAAGGTATGAACTCAAGGCAGGAACCTGGTCGATCTCTTCCTCTAGCCATGTCTTTTCTCTACATTTGATTGATTCTTCCATGTTTCCCATACAAAAGTCACAGAGTTTTACATAACAAAAATGCTCTATCTCTTGTGCTCTCAACAGAAAACTCCTTGGAAATCACTCTTTTGTAGACCCATCTTGAACCCTACATGCCAGTTACTGGAGCCAATGCACCAATCTAGAAGGCCTGAGTGTGCTGAGCCATGTCTGCCTTTTTAGCTAAGAATTACAAGTGGAATGGGGAAAGATAGCACAATATGCAGGCTCTCACAAAGGGACATGGTAAAAGTAGAGAGTAGAGAGGAAGAACTTTCTATAAGGGAGATATAAGTCTTGAGCAATCTGAACAACACATATTTGGTATATATTTGAATATATATAAATATATACATATATATATATATATATATATATATATATATATATATATTCGATATAAAGTTCAACACCAGGAATAAATTAGAGTTAATGTCTCAAGTATCTCAATAACTCTTACTTTTAAAGATTAAAACAGCACTTAGTAATTGATAATGGTGAACATTGTTTCTTCCACTTAACAGATATTTGGAGCTCTTACCACATGTGTATTGGCAGCAATTACAGAACACACAATCTGTTCTGCCATATAGCTAATATTATAGTGAGGGAGAAAACACTTCAAACAGCTGTCTTAGCTAGGGTTTCTATTGCTGTCTAAAACACCATGACCAAAAGTAACTTGAGGAAGAAATGGTTTATTTCTTACAATTCTCACAGGTCACACTCCCTCACTGAGGGGACTCCAGGTAAGCACTGGAGGCAGAAACTGAAACAGAAGCCATGCAGAAATGCTACTTACTGGCTTGCATCAAATGGCTTCCTCAGCCTGCTCTTTTATACCATCCAGGTATAAAGGATGGCATTGCCTACAATGGGCTCAGCACACCCCCACCCCCACATTAATCATTAATCAAGGAAATACCACACAGACTTGCCTACAGGCCAGTCTTATGAAGGCCTTTTCTCAGGTAAACATCCCTCTTCTCAGATATGTCTACGTTTTTGTCAAGTTGACAAAAAGACACAACAGCTAAGCATCAAGATGATACAATGATACTGGGAAATGTTTGATAAAGATGAGTTGCTAACAGAGAGTTTGTCAAGGGTCATTTTTAAGAAGTATTTGGGCTGAGCTCTGGATAAAACAAGAAAGTAAGCTACTGACTGCTATAAGTAACAGTACAATCCCAAGTACAATGAACAAAGTCAGAACATGTGTCTTGAAGGGGAAAATGTTTGGCGTTCATAGAGTAAGAAAACAGCTGTGCCAGGAATTAAGGGGCAGCAGGGATCGCCTACTGTAAAACAGCCCCAGACACAACAGAGATGAATCTCATGGAAATGATTTCGTAGTGAAGTTAGTATCTTTTGTGCATCAGCGCAGAGCCCCAGCTCACAAGTCTTTCATTGTTAAGAATATGGCAATGTCATTGTCAATCAAGCTTCTTTTCACATCACAAAGAAGTTTTCTCTTCAATAGGTCACACTATTCTGAATAAGTAAGACAGTTACCAGGGGACTTACAATGGAGTAAAAACTTACAGGAAGACACTGACCAATAGGGTCATATTTATGTTTATTTTGCACATACAATGTATTTTAGATTTTTTTATTCTTTGTAACAATTTTTTTCCTTTTTTATTAGGTATTTAGCTCATTTACATTTCCAATGCTATACCAAAAGTCCCCCATACCCACCCCCCCACACTCCCCTACTCACCCACTCCCCCTTTTTGGCCCTGGCGTTCCCCTGTACTGGGGCATATAAAGTTTGCAAGTCCAATGGGCCTCTCTTTCAAGTGATGGCCTATTAGGCCATCTTGTGATACATATGCAGCTAGAGACAAGAGCTCCGGGGTACTGGTTAGTTCATATTGTTTTTCCACCTATAGGGTTGCAGATCCCTTTAGCTCCTTGGGTACTTTCTCTAGCTCCTCCATTGGGAGCCCTGTGATCCATCCAGTAGCTGACTGTGAACATCCACTTCTGTGTTTGCTAGGCCCCGGCATAGTCTCACAAGAGACAGCTATATCTGGTTCCAGAAACGAAGACTGAACTTACATGATTTTCACCTTGCTTTCTGCCCCTCTGATGTTTTCCTCCCCACCTTCCCTTCTACCTTTATGATTGTTAAGGTTATGTATATGCATATAGAACTTCTGTGAATGTATAACCTACTGACTACATTTAGTATTGTATATTCGTACATGGGTGTAAGGCTAACCACCTAGAATTAGAAAACCATCAGGGTTCATTACCCTGGAAACAAACCTAATTTTTCCTCTCTCTGCAGCTAGTAATTTACTGTAGCTCTACATATAGTGCTGAGGAATTGTGAAATTCTCCCCTCTCCATTGGAAAATGTACTGGTATGGTCATTATAGGAGTCTTGTTTAGTGTCAGGCAATTGAGTTTTCATGGATGCAGCATTTCTGTCATGTCTAGAAGACACTATGTTGCCCCAGAAATACTGGCCCTGTGGCTTTTATAATCTCTCTGCTCCCACTTATTTTATGTTATCTGAGCCTTAGGTGTATAGATTGTGTTATGGATCTTCTAATTGGGCCGGGATACTACATTTACTTATCCTCTGAATTTTGACAGGTTGTAGACCTGTACTATAATCTGTGTCAGCTGCAAAAAGAAGTTTCTTTGACAAAGGATGAAAACCACATTTATCCATGGATATAAAGACAAGTGTTGAATATAAATAGATATGGATATGGAGATAGAGATAGAGATGGAGATGGAGATGGAGATGGAGATGGAGATGGAGATGGAGATGGAGATGGAGATAGAGATGATAGAGATGATAGAGATATAGAGATAGAGATAGAGATAGAGATAGAGATAGAGATAGAGATAGAGATAGAGATAGAGATAGAGATAGAGATAGAGATAGAGATGTATTGGAAAGACAGTAGTAGTTGTTTCTACTCTAGACTCTATGACACCTCCAGTCATGGGTAGTATACCCATTTACATGGTTTACAGTACCAATCATGATTTCCCTCTTATTGAACAGGCCTTTATTCCAGTTAGACTGCTGTTGGTAACCCTCAAGACATAAGTATCACCACAGCATCACTGAGTTATCTTGTCAGTGCTGGTCACTGTTGCATTTCACAGCTTTGTAGCTGAGTAGGGCAATGGATTACTTTTCTCCTGGCAGCTTGCATAACACCCTTAGATATGAAACTAGTCCTCGGGAAAGAGGCTTCCAGGTTAGTACCAGGTTGACTCCTCCAAGTCCTGTATGGTATCTTCACTAATCGGCTCTGCTCTTCAAGTTCTGGTTGTCAACCAAAGGTAATGGCAATAGCCTATATTGTTTGGAGGCCTCTTGAACCAACTTAACCAAAACTTACAGAGATGATGTCCTTTTTGTCACTGGAGCATTTGTTACAAAACTATAGCTCTTGTGGTAAGTATTATCACCCTGTGTGACACAACTCCACTAGAAGTATAAATATAGACACATATATAAATAATATGGAACTTTAAGCAAGCTTACAAAATGTTTCTCTACAGCTTTTCAAAGACCCTTAGCATTTTCTCTCCTATCTCATTCTTCCTTTGTATTGTCACCCACTTCTCTAGTTAAGCCACACCATTTCTGCCCTTTATAATACCTGCATCCTATGAACTCTTTTTTTCTAAAACACATCCTTGCCTTCGCTCATGGTCCCTTTCTACTTTGACTCCCATGGTAACTTCAGGTTATATTCTCAGGTAAAGGGGTCTGAAGCTTGAATATACAAATAGAGGTGAGCATACATGTGCTTGCTTTCTAGGTCTGGGATGCCTCAAGCAGGATACCATTTTCTAGCTCTTCTTATTTATCTGCAAATTTCATTGTTTCATATTTTTGCAACTAAATAGGATTCTATTATATATGTACACATCTGTAATTGTATCTGTCTACCTCACATTTTCAATATCCATTCAACTGGAGGACACCTAGGTTCATTTCCATTTCCATGTTGCTGTGAAGAGAGTGGCAGAGAACATGACTGAGCAAGTACGTGTGGTGGAATAGAGCATAGAGTCTTCTGGGCAGATGGCAAGAAATGGTACTTCTGGGTCCTGTGCTGCATCTACCTTTACCTTTTTGAGACTGCCCAGGAGTTTTCAGAGTGGTTGCAATGGTTTGTTACTCCACCAACAGCAGATGAAGGATTCCCTTTCCCCACATCATCACCAGCTCTTGTGGCCAGTATTTGTGTGACCTTAGCCATTGGGACTGGGGTAAGATGAAATCTCAGAGCCATGTGATTGCTACACCTTTTTAGATATTTCTTAGTCGTTTTTATTTCTTCTTTTGAGAAGTCACTGCTCATATCTGCCACCCATTATGTAAAAACAATATTGTTGATAGTGCCACATTTATTTAGATTTATTTATTCATTTGATTTGTGACACTTGCAGCTTTTAATAAAAATTGTCCTTTCCTCTTGAGGATCAATCAATGATTCCCATCGATTTTGTTTTTTGTTTTGTTTTGTTTTGTTTTGTTTTGTTTTGTTTTGTTTTGTTTTGCTGAGACAGGTTCTTTCTATGTAGCTCAGGCTGACCTCAAACTCCGCTTGCCTCTGTCTGCCTAGTACTAGTGTTAGGATTTGTACCTTTGTATATGCCAGCTGATTCCCAGTTGATTTTAACTTTCTTTATTTGTTAGAAAACAAACCTATCAGCTTAGCTATTCATTATATAGATATCATATGATTGTTTATTAGCAAGTGAAAATCTGGCCTGAAACTTAAATCACTGAGTTTGTTTTTGCTTTAGCTTGCTTTGTTTTAAGCAGTAAGGACACTGGGTGTCTTTTCCAGATCCCTTATCACAGGAACAGCTTTGCATTGCAAGTTACTGAATTGTCAAGGTTAGGACAGTGCTCAACACTTTACACTGTGGCGGTTTTGGAAAGTAGTCCTTATACAGTCATCAATAGTTTTCAGAATATAAAACCAAGTGAACTTAAGTAAACACCCAACAAAAAAAGCCCACACATTTCCTCGGACAAGTATTTCCCATGGCTATTGTTCAGGAATTCTTTTACACAAAAGTCCTGTTTGGGTTCCGTATTTTGTTCCACTTTATAAATTTTGGCAGAAAAGTTGCTCTGTGGAATCACAAAATCCCTGGGTACCCAAACAAGCCCAAGCAAATGGAACAAAGCTGGAAAGTTTACTGTTCCAGATTCTTTTTATTGGGTTGTTTTCTTGGTGCTTTGGGGTTTGTTGGGGTTTGTTTGTTTGTTTGTTTGTTTGTTTAGTTCTTTTATACTCTAGACACTAATCCTATGACTGATGCATAACTAACAAAGATTTTTCACCCACTCTATAGACTTCCTCTTCAATCAATAGGTTGCTTCCTTTGCTGGACTGACACTTTTTAGTTTTATGACAGTTTCACTTTTATTTGTCAATTGTTGGCCTTAATTCCCAAGTAAGTGGAGCTCTCTTCAAAAAGTCCCTTTTAGAACCTATATCCTGTAGAGTTTTAGAGTCTTAGGTTTCCTACTGAGACCTCTGATTCGCTCAGAGTTTATTTTTTGTGCATGTGCAAGGTGATGGACATAGACATGGATCTAATTTCTTTCTCCTACGTGTGCATATCCAGTCTTCCAGGTTCCACTTGTTGAAGATGCTGCCTTCTCTCCACCGTGTTTTTTGACACTTTATCAAAAATTAAATGTATTCCATTACATGTGCTCGTATTCGGGTGCTCTCTTCTGATTTATTGATCTATATTTGTGCTTCTGCATCAGCAGGACCAATTTATTTTGTTACCATAGGTCTGTAATATAGCTTGAAATCTGATATGGCTCTCTCCAGCTTTGTTCTCTTGGTTCAGTTTTTGTGTAGGATAATTTAAGATATTTTTCTGTCTGTGCAAACTGTCTTGGGGTTTTGTGTAGGATTGCAATAATCTGTAAAATGTTTACAGCACAACTGCCACTTTGACAACATTAATTCCACCAATCTAGGAGCATGGAGGGTTTTTCTTCTTTAAGTGTCTTCCTCGATTTCTTCAAAGACTCAGCATTATCATTGTAGATGTCTTGCCCTCCTTGTTTAGGTTTAGCCAGGGTGTTTTCTTTTAGGATATTGGAAGTAGGAATGAGTTCTTCTATGATCCCTTTCTCAGCATATCTGTCTTTGGTATACAGAAAGACTACTGACTTCTGTAAGTTACTGTTTGGATACCATGAAACTTTGCTATAAGTGTTGATTATTTATAGTTTTCTGGTGGCACTATTGGGCTTCTTATACACGGTGTCATAGCACCCTCAAATAGGATGACTCTACTTCTTTCCCTATTTCACGCCTTTGGTTTCCCTTTCTTTTCTTTTTTGCTAGCCAGGCCTTCAAGCACTGTCTTGAAAAGCAGTAGAAGTAGCATCCAGTCCTGTCTCCTTCCTGATTTTAAGGTATTGCTTTGAGTTTTTAGTCATTTAGAATAATGTTAACTGTGGGTTTGTCAAATATAGCCTTATTTTTGCAGTATCCTTCCTCCATTTTCTATATTCTCTAAAATGTGTATCATGAAGATTTTTTTTTAATTTGTCTAAGTTTTTATCCACATCTGTGGAAATGGTTATAGGATTTTAACCTCTAAGTATACTGTATGACTTATTTAATTTATCAATTATGTGTGCTCACTCATCAGTGATTGTTGTAAGTGATCATTTTTATATGTTTTTGTTTTATGTTTGCATGTATTTTATTGAGAATTTTTGCATACTTCTAAATGTTTATAAGGCATGGGATCTTTTAAGAACCTGCAGAAAACATTCTTCATAAGAAAAAAACCCATAGATACCTCTCAAAATGATGTACATTGATCTTAACCACGACAGAACACTTGTCTAAATGAGGCATGTTGAATTCATTTCACTGTTACCATTATCCAAATGGCAGAATTATGCCATTACTTGTGATTTTGCTAATTCTTGTATCTTAACATTCTTTGGGTTGGTGTTGCTTAAACCAGCAATTTCTCTCATTTACTGTGATGCCAAGTTTTAATGTCAACAGTATTTCTTTATCATCATAACATTAACATGATTTTAGCATTTAGCTATGTATATTTAGAAAATTTCTATGAGACACATAAAATACACACTATAATGTCACCTCCTGAAAGACCACGACACTGTGCTTTATTAGGCCTTTCCTTGTGTAGTCCTACTACAGAATTTGGAACCAAAAGATCACTTGACTCTTAAACCCTATGTGAAAAAAATATATGCAACATAATTTGCAGACAAGTAGTGTCCACACCCCAAAGAGTAATGACCTGAAAGAGTAGTAAACTCAATGCTCCAAGGTATGCTAATCATAAAACAGATAGCAACATTCCTTCTTCCACCCACCCGCTTCCTGGGTTCAAAGAGTGTTCATTCAAAGAAAGTCACCCTGACCCACTATGCAAAGGTGCTATTGCTAGGGGCTCTTAGATTGTTAGGGGCTCTTAGAAACTGTCTTGAGAGATAACCTGACACTTGTGACTTTGTACTTCCTTGTGACTCTTAACTGGTATTTTTGGTATTTTCCAACAACGCCCTTCCCACCTCCTTGAGTTGTGGTTCCTTTCTTTAAATACCCCCTTACTCAGCTACTCAGGGCACCACAGTCCTCTACCCCTGCGTGGTGTATGACCGTGGGCCCGAGAGCACTCTTGAATAAAAATCCTCTTGCAATTTGCAGCAAGACCGTTTCTCGTTGGTGATTTTGGGGTGTCGCCTCTCCTGAGTCAGAACTTGGGGGAGTCCTCACGTTGTGGGTCTTTCAGACCCACTGTGTATTTTTAGTCTTCTATATTTTTTAACAGTAGAGTTTTTTTTAAGAGTTTTTTTTTTTTAATTCAAAGGAAGAAACATGTGAGATGCATTCAACAGCTTTTTGAAGTTTCTAACAATAACAAATGTACTATGCTTTAAAGTTTAAAAAAATATTTAATATCCAGCCACTTTGCTGAAGTTGTTTATCAGCTGAAGGAGTTCTCTGGCGGACTTTTTGGCGTCACTTAAGTATACTATCATATCATCTGCAAGTAGTGATATTTTGACTTCTTTCTTTCCAATTTGAATCCCTTTGACCTCCTTTTGTTGTCTAATAGCTCTGGCTAGAACTTCGAGTACTATATTGAAAGGGAGAGAGTGGGCAGTCTTACCTAGTATCTGATTTTACTGGGATTGCTTCAAGTTTCTCTCCATTTACTTTGATGTTGGCTACTGGTTTGCTATATACTGCTTTTACTATGTTTATCGAATTCCTGTTCTTTCTAAGACTTTGAACATGAAGTGGTGTTGAATTTTGTCAAATGCTTTTTCAGCATCTAATGAAATGATCATATGTTTTTTTCCCCTTTGAGCTTGTTTATATAGTAGATTACATTGGTGGATTTCTGTATATTGAATCATCGTTTTGATGTATTCTTGGATTCAGTTTGCGAGAATTTTATTGAGATTTTTGCATCAATATTCATAAAGTGGTCTGAAGTTTCGTTCTTTGTTGGGTCTTTGAGTGGTTTCAGTATCAGTGTAGTAACTGTGGCTTCATAGGGACCCCAGTCGAGGAGTTAGGGGAAGAACTGAAGAAGCTGAGGGGCTTACAAACTCATAGGAAGAACAACAATATCAACTAACCCGACCCCCCAGAGCTCCCTAGGACTAAACCACCAACCAAAGAGTACACATGGAGGGACTCGTAGCTCCAGTTGCATATGTAGCAAAGGATGTCCTTGTCGGGCATCAAATGGAGGGGAGGCCCTTGGTCCTGTGAAGGCTTGACACTCCAGTGTAGGTGAATGCTAGGATGATGGGGCAGGAGTGGGTTGGGGGGCACCCTTGTGGAGGCAGGATGAAATGGGGAGTTTTCAGAGAGGAAACCGGGAAGAGGGATAACATTTGAAATGCAAACAAACAAAATAACCAATAATGTTTTAAAAATAAATAAATAATAAAAAATAATAAAACATAAAAGGTAAATCACATTGCAATTGTCCAAATAAAACAACACATTGGACATCAAATACTTAACAAATCAACCACCGGGACTGGATGGAATGGAGTGGCAGAATGCTGGGGTGTGGGCAGAGGGAAAGCAGTATAAGCAAGTACTGTATGGGTAGGGTGTTGCTTGCCACACCTACCCCAGTGAAGTTTGTGTGACAGGCTTAAAAGCCTGGACGCAGTCCCGAGGCAAAAAGTTCACGGAAACTTAGTCTCCTGGAAACGTGGCATCCTGTATAACAAATGCTCCAAAAATGTCCTTGCTTTAGTCAGTGAACAGATCTGTGTGCTTTCCCTCAATATTGCTTTATTTTAAGAGCCTGTAAGGATTGATTTTGACATATAGCTAAGTTAGATTAGCCTCCACCAGTGTTCCAATGTCCTAGGCAGTCCTTGATTCCTGGGCTTGGAATTCAGTAAGAATGTTACCTATTCAGTAACATTCAAAAGTACCTCTAGTAGAGACAGTGAAAGTAGTCAGGCATTACAATTTACTTGAATAGAGCTATTAATCTCAGGGCTAGTCTACAGAGTAAATACTTAGAACAATAGCCGAGTCACTCCCATACACAGGAATTTACAATGGCCTAGGAAGAAGGTGGGTTGTGGTTTTAGGAGGAACTGAAGTATTATTCATGAAAGGGTTAGTAGAATGGAATTTCCCTGGTGAGTGTTTCACTAGGCCCAGAGGAATAGCATAATCAGGTATTTACTAAAGGACCCCTGGTGGTGGGTTTAACAATAGACTAGCTTTGCATCAGACCCTTCACCTGGCTCCTGTGTTTGGCTGGTTTTAAAATAAGGCTGTTTCTATCTCAGTTGTAAACACTGCCTGGCTCCCCCTAGCTTTTTATGTATGCATTTTCTTTGTTTTGTGTAAAGAACCAATACGCATCTCAATGTACCTTGGCAAATGTATTCACCTAACTTTCTTGTTTTTATTCTATATTTTAAGTCTGGTGCTTGCTTGGAAAAATTACATTCAGAGACAACACACTCCCTTGTGTCTGTGTCTATTTGTCACCCTTTTCACTGACTCCCTGCCCACCTGTACGGGAACCCTGATTTCTCCCACAGATTGAGGGGGACCGACTGAGGCCAGTCCATGGCAGTTGCTAACTTGCAAATGCACTGAAATTGGTTGGATACTTGGTATATAGTCAAAATAAAATCATAGTAAGTTTTCCTCCCTCCATGTTACTCTTTCAAAGATACTTATAAAAAATTAGCTTGTTTTGCTCTTCTACATAAAATTAAAATCTTTCTTCAGGAAGTCAAGTTAATAATAATTTCATTAGAACCTAAACAAAAGATAGTAACTTAAACATTTCTATTACAAAATTAGAAGATCTATACAGAAAAAAATTATATTTTAAATAGAGGCATTTTAATTATTCAGATGGAAATAAACTGAAGAAATAATCATGTACAAATGATACATACACATATACAAACACATCAGATATATATAATGCTAAATACAGTTATCATAGTTATATAATATGGCAATACCATCCCCACTAAACACCAGAGGCTAATAAATAAAAATTCAAGTATCAGGAATGAATGGGTTTCTTCTTTTCAAATCATTGGACAAGAGTTCCTATAGACACACAGACATAGTAGACTATTGACAATGCTCTCAATTATCATCTAACCCTTGAAAGAAAGACCCTATCTCTGAAGAGACAACATGCTTGAGTCACAGAACGTGATGAAATCCAGTTGGTATGAACCTGGAAGCTTAATCCCTACTGGCTAGCTTTCAGAGTGCTGAAGGGTGCCCTGTAAGCTGCCAGTGGAGAAAAGCAATCATCATTATACCTGGCTGTAAACCCTAAATGCTACAACAATGACTAGCGTGGCAAGATAAGTCTACCACTATGATAATGTCATGGAAACCATGGAATCTCAGCTGCCTTGGTATATCAGGAAAACACTGTTTCCTTGAAGTCATCCACTACCTCCGGCTACTAAAATCTTTTTGCACTCTCTTCTACAAAGATCTCTGAGTTATGGAGGAGGTATGAGATCCAGAAGTCCCATTTAGAGCTGAGTACTCCACTTAGTCTGTTCAGGTTGGCCAGCTGTGGGTCTCTGTGTTAATGGTCATCTATTACAAGATGTGTGTCTGCTGAGGGTTGTGAGATCCACAGATCTGTGGGTACAGTAATGTATCATTTGAAGTCATTTTAACACTATTTCCATTAGCAAAATAATAGTAGTATGCTTTCCTCTAGGGAGACATATGTAGCTACAAGCTTTTTGCTCCATTAACAGTGCCACATATGGTTTCCATCTTGTTGAGTGGGCCTTAGACAAAATCAAAAAGTAGTTGGTTGTTTCCATCACAGTATCACTATTGCAACAATGGGCATCTCTTCTCAAGACAGACATTACTGTAGTTTGCAGGGTTCATATCTAGGTGAGGGTGGTGATTACTTGATCATTTGGCAGCCTGCAGAACAGCTTCCAGTACTAGGAGGGCAAATCAGGAGAAAAGACCCTTCCAAGAAAGTCCAACTTGATTTATCCAAGTTCTATGACTCAAGTATGTGGTGTCTTCAGTAGGAAGGTCTTAACAACATGTTCTGCAGGATATCTAAGAGCAATGACAAAAGGCTGTAATTTGGGGAAGGCTGTGGAATGCCACTGGTCAACAACTCAAAAAGAAGTAATCCTAGCATGGGGATTGTTTCTTTGTTTGCTTGTTTGTTTTTGCTAATGCATGGTGTCTAGTTGGCATATTGTTCTCCATTGTAGGTAATGTCGTTTAAACTACATTATATATGTATGTGTACACAATTAGTGTGTGTACACATTTAGGAAGCTTCTACAGTGATAGCTTTCCTTAAGGCTATTTCAAAAAGCCTATACCATTATCTCTTTCCTCATTTCCTGCTTAGCTCTGCCTTCCCATTCTCAACTCATTTAATCCCTCTTCTTCTTATTTTCTTTCCACTTTTTATATCACTGTATTCTATATGAACTTTCTTGAAACATATGAAAATCAGTGGAGGGAAATCTGGAAACATATTTATTAAACAATCAATCTATAACTCTTTGGGACTTATACCCAAAAGACTCTAGACTTCACCACAGAACTCTAGACTTGTTCTTTCATATTCATTACAAAAACCAGGAAATGGAAACAGTCTAAATTTCCATCAACTGATAGATGGACAGTGAAAATGTTGTCTATTGACACAATGATATATTATTCAATTCTTTTTTTTTCAAGGGCATCCATGTTTATAAAAGTATTATTCAATTCTTAAGAAAAGATGGATTATAAAATTCAGGGGTAAATGAATAGGACTGTAAACAATCGTATTGAGAATGCTCAGATCCAGAAAGGTAAGCATCACATTTTCTGTCATATATGGATGTCAGTTTTGAACCTCTAGATATTTGTGTTTCAACTAGAATACCCATAAAGGCTAGAAAACCAGTAAGGAGTAATGGGAGAGGAGAGCCTAACACTGGTGTTTTATGGAAAGGGTATATTACGAATCTACTTCTAAATATTTGCTTCTACATGCCTTGGAGTGTGCTGCCTTCAGGTTTGGTTAGAGAAGTTTCTCTCTACACTGTTTGACTATGAAATCAAAGACTTATATGTGACCAACGTGATAAACATAAGTTACTCATGAATGCTTAGTCCTAAACAGTGCATGTACAACACCTCCTCTGAGGCTCAGGAAACATCACAGAAGTGTGAAAATAATGCAAGATTCTGAAGATTTAAAAAGGAGTGTGATAAAACACTGACTTCTAGAAATGGCTATAAGCACTTAGAAACTCACAGGATTTGTGGTTACTTTCCTAAGACCTAGCCAAGACTGGATGTGTCAATAATCCATCATGAATAATAGGGGCCCTCAAAGCCCTATTCCTAATGAGAAGCTCTACTTGTATATAGTCACATTCCTCAATGGTGTGGCCACTGATATGTTACTCTTGCTCATGTAAACAATCCTTCACCCATGCTATGCAAGCAGTCCTTAATGCAATGTGTTACAAGAAAGAGAAATGTAAGGAGGAGGGGTAGCTTTGGGGAAGAAGAACAAGATCAGAAAGAAGATGGGAAATAATGGGACATAAATATGATCAAGTGGATTTTATATGTAAAAACTTATGAGGGAAAAATAATACTAGAATAACAATTTTGACTCCTAATGTGCTTTATTGCTTCCTTTTCTTTTTATTACATTTTGTAACTTTCTGAAATGCTAAAACCTTACCATTATTTAAGACTTCTTTGGTAACTACTGACATTTTTAAACTTCTTAAGTATAAATGTTCATTAACAGTTCTGAGATACACTTTGTGAGTTCTAAGTAGTCCTGAATTAGTTTTACTCTAAACAATATTTAATCATGGATGGGTATTAAATTTTGAATACCTTTCTGTGTCTCTAAAGAAACAGTTTCTCCTATGATCTATTCATTTGGTTTATCCCAATATTAGATATCTTCTCTCTCGTTCACTTTCATAGAAATCTGACTTTAGATTCTACTTGCAACAGTTTTAACATGTCTTCTTAAAACTATTCCACACATTCTTTTACATACATATGCCCCATCTATAGTCACAAGTTGTGTCATCTGATACAAGGTCTGTCTGGTTTCAAAGTCATGGCAGTTGGCCTCTGTCGTGTGCAACACTGCTACTGCCAATGATGGAAGAAAACTACTCTATATGATATTTTTGAGACCTTGCCTCTCCGAGGTCCCACATCCTACTCAATCGATCCATATGAGTGAGGTAGATTTTTGACCATGATTATGCCTTGCACATTTTATTATTTTGACTAATCTAGAACATTACAACCAGATGTGCATGGAGGAAATTAGTTCTATGGGAAGCTTGACAAGTTAAAAAAAAAAAAACATAAAATAGTCTCAGCTGAAAGGAGTGAGTGAGAAAGCAAGTGCCAGAGACACTGGGGCCCAGTTCTGTGAACTGAGTTGACAATCTGCCACAATGACTTTGTTTGGCCATTTAAATTTCCATTCCCTCTGGCATGGTAGTAAAGAACTGTGTTTCTATTGTAGCAGTTTACAACTGGATACACGTGACAATCCCTGATCACTGTCCAGTCAGGCACTCATGCTGAAGGCATGTGAGACTCAGCTCTGTTTCTGTCCTCTTTCTGGCTTTCATACTTAACCACTCAAAGAGATCTTATTACTACCATGTTAAAACACGCTGTCCCCCATGTTATTGTAATACGTTCTGATATGCTAAAGTCTTCAGTATCATTTGTTTTATTCTATGCTGTGGGAATATATCCTGTATAGATGTGATAGAAGAGGGTTTCTACAATATGAGTCTAACATGCAATCATCTACTTCCTCCTTAAAACCCTTTGTCGTTCTTAGACACCTGAAAAATGAAGTTCAAGATCATTATCAGTTAACGCTGACGCCGGTTAGGATTTGGCACCAGAATATAGCACCTCACTGTTCATCATTGTCTCATGTTATATGTGTTTATTCTGTAATCTGTCATTGTCCTAAATTGTATGTTTCAGCAATGCAAAATTTCTTATAGATTCTCTCCCAGTGCTCTTAATTTTCTTGCTTGGAACCCCTGCCTGTATGTCAATGCATTTTTCCTTAACATAAAGCATTTTCTTCTTTCCGAAAAGAGGTGTGACACCAAGGGGTGAGCTCTCTGATAGGTTGTGCAATGCCAAACGGTCATCTCTAAACATGTGGACATACAAGCTGCACTAAAGCGCGTTGTACTTATAAATTTACAAGCATATCATATTTAACAATAACTAACAATATGAGTCCATGAATTTGAGGAGTGGTTTGAATATAAGAGCAGTTAGTGGAGGAGAGGAGGGGACGAAAACCATAAGTACAGGACTCATGCACTAAAATCTAAAAAGATAAAACAAAACGCAACTTTATCCTTTAGATTCAGTACTGACTTCAGAAGTCAGCCTTCCACTAGAAAGATAAATGATATTCTTGAGTGATATTTTTGATTTTAGTTATGGAGGCAACAATTGAGAGCTGAAGAATGGAGCCAATGGCAAGAAAGGCTAACAATCCCAGATGCTATTAATACTTCAGCTTTCCAGATGCAGACAAACAGGGAACAGGCAACTTTGATAGTTTTCCCAAATTAGAGGAGTAAAATGTTCATCTTAAATGCTCGTATTTTAGAAGCCTCACATTTAGCTATCATGTGACATGTATTTCAGAGGCTAAAACCTAGAGACAGTAACAGGAGGGGGAAAATATCTACTTTGTCAGAAATAATAGATATGCTTTATTTTCTTTAACTTATTTATTAATAAATGTATTTCTCTATGGATTGATTTGTTTTATCTAGACATCACAAATGATTCTTGGGACTAGGGGTGTGGGGAAAGGCCATTGAATAGTATGTATGTACTGGGTAACTCCATATGGGCCTACATTCATTGTCAGTATTTCTTCTGTAATCCCCTTTTCTGAACATACACTCACGGCGGTTGTGGTTAGAATATAAAATTTTCAACACATGTATCCATTCTGAAAAGAAAGATCTAGTGACAGAAGAACCAGGAAAAGACTGAAGAAAAAAGCCAGGAACAATAGGTATGAGAAAACTTGAAAGGAAAGTGACCCCCAAAGGGGAGCAACCTGAGGTCTGACTCAGCCCTCAGGGCCCAGAGTACAGGGAGATGCTCTCCTAACCTGTTTTCTGTTGCTGTGGTAACGCAGGGACCAAAACCAACCTGGGGAGGAAAGGGTTTATTTCATCTTCTAACTTCCAGGTCCCACTCCATCATCACTGAGGGGCGTCAGGGCAGGTTCTCAAGTCAGTAATGGAAGAAGAAGACATGGAGGAGGCTGCTTACTGCCCTGTCACTCTTGTCTCCTTCTGCTACCCAGAGATGGCACCAACCACAGTGGTCTGAGTTCTCCCACATCAATAATGAATCAAGAAAATACCCTTGAAGACATGCCTTCAGGCCAATTTGATGGAGGCAATATTTCAACTGATGCTCTGTCTTCAGAGATGGCTTTAGCTTGTGTCAGGTTGACAAAAACTAACCAGCACAAACAAGGAGTTTGTACCATGATCTGTTTCACTGTAACGTACTTTTATGTATCTTGTACGGTCTACAAGGCATGAATAGCCTTCTAGAAAGACAGCTGTTTGTTTAGAGACGGAGTCATAAATACAAGTTCTCGCAGGTTAACATATTCACACCCTAATATATCTATGCAGTGTTCCTAAAGGTCATTTATCAGCTTATAAAATATATGGCTGCTTCTGTTATTTGATTTCTTGATTATCTGAAATATGTAATTCAATGAAGGAAAAAGCAGGGGGCTCTTGATTGAGCATGGGGGGCAAGCAGAGAGAGTGAGGGAAGGGGGACTGAGGAGACAGGAGATGAGAAAGAAGCAGTTATTTGCCACTGTTTGCAGATTTTCACTGGCCAAGTGGAACCAATGTAAAAGTGAACAAATTATAAAACCCACGTGTAAACAAAGAGCACAGAGCTCGGGCCCTTTCGTCAATGCAGGTGCATATTCGTATTTCGGTACCATTGGGAAATAAAATGCTATTCTGTATTCAAATGCCATTAAGTTATTTACAACTAGATCTGGAAGTTTCATATTTATCATCATGAAGTTTAAAGCCAAATGTCCCTTGTTCAGGAGCACCAAAGATTAACAGATTAGAATGTTTTCCACATGTCCATTTTTACTATCAAGAGAATTTTAAAGAAGTTTTCCAGCTTCCGCAGCTGAACCAGATGTCAGTGGATTCCACAGAGAGATGAAATTGGCAGAGTAGCCTTCTCATAACCCCAGGGTTGTTTTATCGGGGGTCAGTTTAATGTCTAGGAGCCATTTGTTGCTGAAGGCTATAAAATTTGGGGGTCTGATCTGCCACAATTAAAAAAAAAAATCTGCTGACTTGCGAAACCAGCAGTATATTTCTTACAACTTTTCTCACAAAGCGCTGTAATTGATGCTGAGGTTGGCGTAAGAACAGTAAAAGGTCTCATTTTCATTGCACATTTCCGGTCTCTCCTTTCAGAAACATCAGCACAGAATATTTCATCAGCCAGAGATTTTGTTGTGCAAATATGTCCAGGGGGCTCTATTTACCCGATTTGTCCCTACACTGTGTTCTCAAGCGACTGAAAGATCTGATGGGTACTGACTAAAATAAATTTCAGGGTAAAATAATATTTTATTAGATTTTAATTGATAGTTTGGTTCAGAAAACTGTGGCCAGAAGTCCAAATGTGGTTATTGTGACATTCCTTATCCTCCTTTTACTTTAACTCTTAAATTTATGTCACTATAATTGTGAAAACATATTTTTAAACAAATGCACTTTTAAGCATAAATAAAGGAACCTACTTCTACTCCCTGCACTGTTTGAGTAAATGAAGCATTATTAATACTTTGGATTTTCCTGCAAGCTCTGTTTGGTCATTTACTCTTCTTCTCCAGAAAATTCTAGAAACAATTTCATGTATTTCCATAAAATATCACAACTTGAAATATCTGGATTTTTGTCTTGTTTGAACCATTATAAGTTGGAGATACCACTTCCTATGTTCCTTTGAAGTTTCTCCTGACGTGACTTTCAGCTCATTTACTCTTTCCTTGATCGTGTCCAGCTGCTGCTGACAATCCTGACTAAAGCACCTTCATTTGTGTTAGTGTGAGATTGTCTGTCTTCTAACACTTCCTTTGAACTATTTCTTCGATTCTGTCTATGTGCTCATAGTCCTATTATTTCACACATCATCTTTGTCTTGTGTGAAGGAAAGCAACATATGAGTCATATCTAAGTCTGACCTGGTGACTTTTACATTTCCATAGTTATATTAGAATATTTAAATTACTATAGCAACTATAGAATCTGCTTTTTAAAATGACACAGATTTTATTGATTTTTACACTGAATACAAAGATCAACTTACTGAAAATTGCCAATTGCCAAGTCTTCCAAACAAGAAATTTAATCTTACCATTTATTTAAATCTTACTTCCCTATATACTGTCATCCTGCTTTTCATGGAAAATAAAATTTATTGCAAGACTAATGTCACTTTTTGAAATTTTCATGATAGTATAATCATACATTCATTACTTCATCTTATCATGATTTTTGCTGTTAAGTATATCCATATATAGAGCTGGAGAGACGACTCAGCAATTGAGAGCACTGGCTGTTCTTCCAAAGGTCCTGAGTTCAATTCCCAGGAACCAAATGGCAGCTCACAACCATCTACAATGTGATCTAATGCACTCTTCTGGCATGCAGGTATACATGCAGATTCATACATAAAATAAACAAATAAAACTTAAAAATAATATCCATATAATATTATAAGCTTTTATGTGCTGTGCTTGTATACAGTGATCTTGTTATATTTTCTGATTTTAATGATTTTTCTAAATTATCTTTGGAGATTTTGAATATACAATTAGGATATCTTGCATGAGAATTATTTTACTTTATCTTTTCCTGTCTATGTCTTGTACTTCTGTTCTGGTTAGAATTCCCCACATGGTTAATAATCTCAATTATTCCTTTATTTTTCTTTCAATAAATACTTTTCCTATTCTATATTTTGATCATATCTGCCCCCTGACTACTCCCAGATCCTCTTCACTGCCATTGATACCCAATTTCATACTCTTTCTCTCTCTTTCCCTTTCTCTCTTAAAAACAAAACAAAAATGAAAATCATAACAAAAAAAGGAGTAAGACAAAAGCAATACAAAACAAAAACCAAGCACTCCCATCCCCACCCCACCCCCCAAAAAACCCACATGGAGTACATTTTGTGTTGGCCAGCCACTTCTGACCATCGTTGTGCTGAATTGTGGGCCAGTGACACTCCATTGAAGAAAACTGGTTTTCCCTTCAGGTATCAATTGCAAATAAATTCTTGGTTAGGAGTAAAAAGAATGTCAATGATTTTCCAAGTCATTTGAGATGATCACAAATCTGTTTTCCTCTATTGTATTGATGAATTATAGTGCCTGATTTCTGATTATTTCTACTGATCTATCTAAAAATAATAAATGGTTGTAAGAATCAGAATACCGGAATGTCTTCTGAAACAGTCTTTCATAGAAATGGCCAAACTTAGAATACCCAAGATATAAGATACAATGTGCAAAACACATGAAACTCAAGAAGAATGAAGACCAAAGTGTGGACACTTTGCCCCTTCTTAAAATTGGGAACAAAACACCCATGGAAGGAGTTTGGAGGAGACAAAGTTTGGAGCTGAGATGAAAGGATGAATCATCTAGAGACTCCCATACCCGGGGATCCATCCCATAATCAGCTTCCAAACGCTTACACCATTGCATACACCAGCAAGATTTTGCTGAAAGGACCCTGATATAGCTGTCTCTTGTGAGGCTATGCCGGGGCCTGGCAAACACAGAAGTGGATGCTCACAGTCAGCTATTGGATGGAACACAGGGCCCCCAATGGAGGAGCTAGAGAAAGTACCCAAGGAGCTAAAGGGGTCTGCAACCCTATAGGTAGAACAACAATATGAACTAACCAGTACCCTCGGAGCTCATGTCTCTAGCTGCATATGTAGCAGAAGATGGCCTAGTTGGCCACCATTGGGAAGAGAGGCCCCTTGGTCTTGCAAACTTTATATGCTTCAGTACGGGGAAAGCCAGGGCCAAGAAGTGGGAGTGGGTGGGTACGGGAGTGGGGGGGGAAGGGTCTGGGGACTTTTGGGATAGCATTTGAAATGTAAATGAAGAAAATACCTAATTAAAAAAAATTTAAAAAATATATTTGAAAATAAAAAAGAAATGACTACATAAACAAGACCTGAACAATTGCAATATCAATAGACAGGCAGAAAATATGTGGAAGGAGAAAATATGCTATGGGGTCCCTATTCTAAACAAAGAACTACAGGCAAGTAAAGACTGCTGAGAGATGGAGAATTAGCTTTTCCAAGGATGAGTGCGTTAATTGGCTACCCAATACAAAATGGTCAGTCCTGAAATCATATGCATATAAGCAACACTTTAAATGGATTCAAGAGGTTGTATTAATACATTTATGCATGTGTGCCTGTTCAAGACAGAGGCTGAGACAGAAAATGGGAGAGCGAAATGATAACCCAGGGCAGGGAGATTGTGAGGGAATTGCCCTCTCAGAGGTGAAGGAAAGGGAGTCTGCAAGGGAGGAACAGAAAGGGGACAGCATTTGGGATGCAAATAAATAAATACATAAATATGTATTTTTACATATATGCATGTGTGCATTATTTTTAAAATAGATACATTGGTAATGAAGAGTACAATGCCTCATGACTACAGAAATATCACTTTACACTGGCGTATCTGCAGCAATGCCTGCTTCTAAAGTAACCATTTTCTTCTCAAGGTCTGGGGACATGGATCAATCAATAGAGTGGACCAAAACTTGAGTTTAGATTCCTTAGCACCTCATAAACTCTAGACACAGTAGTGTACCTCTCTGTGTCACCACAGTGCTGAAGTCTAATTTAATGACCTTCAGGCTCTGAAGCATCCTGTATCAGAGATACAGAGATACATGGAGAGCAAGCAAGGGTGATAACTGAGAGTGGAAGATAACTAAGAGGGACTGCAAGTCCACCAGTATGCTCATGTATATATGTGTATATATATATATATATATTACATACATATACACATACATATAACATATACATATAGAGAAGACAAGCAGAGGGGAGAAGAAGGGAAGGAGGGAGAAAAAGTGAGAGAAAGAGGGAGGTGGAGACAGAGGAAGGGAGGGAGGGAGGAAGACCATCTAGGAAATACTTTACATATGTTTTATTTTTCAATGATATAAGACAAATTTCAAATCATTAGTGGGGAAGAACTTCAGCTCAATTTCATTGACTTTTCTGACGTGGAAATCATGTTCAGCTAATTAACTGGACCATGCTCCATTCAGACAAGCTTGCAATGGCACTTTACAGGCCAAAAGGGGATTCCATATCAGATTCTTTCTATGCTAAATGGATATATTCACCATACCTAGGGGAAAGTGTGCCTCTAGGATATCAATCCTCACTAGTATCTCCCTACTCAATGTAGATCTTGTCCCTCATCAAAGAAGTTTCTTTTGTAGGAGAGTGTTACAAATACAACCACAATACAACTCCTGCGCCTAAGACTCAGGAAGCATTATGGAAGAGAAAGCAGAAATGTGCTAAGAACCAGAGGACCAGAAAGTGTCTGAGACTCTAAGCCTGCCTACACAAGGGCTAAACCATTCCAACACTAGTTGATATCCCAGTGTAGGTGGGGCCCCACCTCCAGAGGAAAGGCTAAAAGCTCTTAGCTGCTGAAAGTAGGAGCCGCTCTACCCCAGGATGAGTCCTGATTTGTTATCCAATATCAAGTAATCAGCCCAGAAACACACATGCAAGCTAGTCTGAATGGTCCCAGGCTTGTATTTTTATGTTTATTGGACTGGTATCTTGGTAACAAAATAAAAAAAAAAATTTACTTTGTGGCAAGGTAAACTCTTTGCTTTATTGGATTAATCTAATGTTATCCTTTGAAAGTTATGCTGCCTTTCTTACAGCTGAAGCCTATACTAATACTCTGTGTTCCATATTATTTTCGAGGAGAAGTGTCCAATATGTCTGTGTATAAAAGAAATAAGTGCTGGAGAATTTGCTCAGTAGTTAAGAACATTGGCTGCTGGTTCAGAGGCCCTGGGGTTAGATTCCCAGGACCCACATGGCAGTGCAAATCTGTGTGTAACTGCGTTCTAGTGGATCAGCCCTCTGTTGACCTCAGGGAGCACCAGTCACACACATGGGGTACACAGACAGAGAGACAGGTGAAACCCTCACAAACGAGAAATAATAAAATGAGACTTTTTAAAAGAAAAGGTAAATATATTTACAGAACAGAAAATCTATTCTATAGGCTCTGCCTTTCAACTGAGAAGAGTCAGTATGGGTTATATAAACATATGTCTCCTTCAAGAATGCTTACTACAGTAAAAACATGTTTAAAATCATGAGCCTTATTTAGTTTTCTATAGTTACTATGAGAGCAAATTTAAAAGGAAACTAATTTTCAAACACACCCTTTAAACCTCATTTTCTTAACCTCATGAAGTTAGAGTCCTAAAAATATTTCCCACATCCTACAGGGAAAGGTTTTTCCGGAGAAATTTCTCAAGGTCTTCACATGCTTAATATAAATACTTTTAATGCTTTATTTATAAATAAGTTAAGCTTATCTTAGAATATTTTAGCTTCGTTATTTGGATAATTTTTCTCATAATTTTTTCATAGGTTGACAAACTATTTCCAGTTGTGATTTGAATAGGTGAAGGTAATTTACAATATTAGAAAACATCCTTACAGTACAGAGAGCAAACATATTTAACAGTATCAGTAAAGGTTAAATTCAAAGTGGAAAGGCTGTGGTCAGAGAGTTCAGTAATTGCAAGTCATACTCTCTGGAATCCCTCCCTGAAGGCAGCCAGCCATTTCCAGTTGTTTATAAATCTCTTCACTGTGGAACGATTCTTCAGGACAAATTATTTGTGTCAACTGTGAGGAATTATTGTAGGTTGTTCATTGAACTAAAAATATTTACTGAATACATTCTGTGACAATCTCTACACTAATAGATACACAGATAAGCACTATGAGGCACAATAATTTTTAAAGTATTAATTTTTACTTTTATTTATGTGTATGTGTGTGATATGTGAGTGTAATCCATATATGTGCAGTTGCTAGTGGTTCCCCAGGACCTGGAGTTACAGATGGTTGTATGGTGTCAGAACCCAGGTCCTCTTTAAGAGCACTAAATACTCTTAAGCACCAAGCCATCTCTCCAGCTATATCATTTTCTTTGTAATATTTTTACTTTATTTATAAAATATAAAAATCATATAAATGTACTTATGCAATAATAAAATTTTAACACAATTAATATATTTCAGTTACATTGACTTAAATTTTAAATATGTATAAATGTAATAACTGCCTACTAATGAGTTTTAATATTAATTTTTTAATAGTTTTGTCAAATTCTGGGGTACTATACACAATTATTCAGGAACCATGGAGATTATAGCAGCTTGTGCAATCATGGTCCTAGTTATAGTTTGACTTTGCTTTGTTTTTACCCATTAAACATTGTGGAAGTCTCACTTGGCACCATACCCTATAATCCTAGCACTCCAGAGGTGGAGGCAGGAAGATCAGGAATTCCAGATCATCTTTGCATATTTAAGAAGTGGTGACCCACGCCCTTAATCCCAGCACTTGGGAGGCAGAGTCAGGTGGATTTCTGAGTTCAAGGCCAGCCTGGTCTACAAAGTGAGTTCTAGAACAGCCAGGGATACACAGAGAAGCCCTGTCTCGACACCCTCCCTCCTCCTACCCCCCACTCCAAGAAAAGAAGTTTGAGTCTAGCCCCTAGTACCCAGGTAAAACGCCCTGCCTGGTAGCAGATTCCTCGAATTTCAGCACTGGGGAAGAGGAGATGGTGAATCCTTGGGATTCAATAGGCAATCAGTCCCATGGTGAGCTGCAGTTCCTTGTGAAAGATCCTGTCTCAAAAACCAAGGTATAAATTAAAAACAGAAAGTAGTGTGTTACTGCCCTGTTTAGGGGAATAATAATGCCACATAGAAATTTAATCCTCTCATACTTCATTTCTTCACAACTTTTACTAAAAATGATAAATTTTGTATCTGCTGAATCATCATTGAATCTTTGGATTAAAACCAACTTAACAGTGGTACACAATCACTTCACTGTTGTAGTGAATCAAATTTCCAACTATTTCTTGAAATTTTTGGATCTATTTTCAATAATATAAATTACTTATTCTTTCTGTTTGTTGTTATCAGTATTTTCTTTTCTTTTGGAGTTTGAGGCCTTTTTCTGGAAAATAGTTATATTGGAGTTGTTTCTCTGGAGATCGGGTAGAATTTGGCAGTGTCTCTGCCTGTTCCAGGAATATACTTGCTGTGAAGTGTTTTGTTACTACTTTAGCCTCCTTATTTGTAAGTGACTGTGTTTGGTCATCTGTATTCTCTTGGTTCATTTAAGTAGGTCATATGTGTTTAAAAATTCATTAGTATCTTTATGCTTTTTAACTTGTTGAAATAGTCCAAATTTGTCCCTAATTATACTTTTAAAACTTTTCCTATGATTTTTTCCTCTGATTTTATTGTTTTCTTTTGGCTAGTTAGACCATTTGTCAACTTTGTTATTTTCAAAGAACAAACACTCTCTTGCTTGATCTTTGTGTTATTTTTTTTTTTTTTTTTTTGAGACAGGGTTTCTCTGTGTAGCCCTGGCTATCCTGGAACTCACTCTGTAGACCAGGCTGGCCTCGAACTCAGAAATCCAACTGCCTCTACATCCCAAGTGCTGGGATTAAAGGTGTGCACCACCACACCTGGCATGTTATTCTTTAAGTACCTTAATTTTCTCATAATTACTTTATTAATTTCTGCTCCGGTCATCATTAGTTCTCTACATCTATTGAATTCCTGTTTGGATAGTTTTTCTCTAGTAATTTTTTCTAAGACCAAGAGTACATCACTAGTTTGTGATCTGAGATCTTTTGTTTAAGATGCCAAAACATAGACATAAAGATTTCCTACTTACAATTGCCTTCATTGTGTCTCATAGGTATTCATAACTCAAATTTTCATTTTAATTTGATGCTGAGATTTTTAAAAAATATATCATATCTCTCCTGGTTATATCACTAGCCAATCAATTATTCACAAATACATTGTCCAATCTCTCTGTTTTCTTTTTGTCTATTCTCCTAACAGGATTTATTCTTGGGTGTGAACCAATCTCTCTGTCTCTCTCTCTCTCTCTCTGTCTCTCTCTCTGTCTCTCTCTGTCTCTCTCTCTCTGTCTCTCTCTCTCTGTCTCTCTCTCTCTGTCTCTCTCTCTCTGTCTCTCTGTGTCTGTTTCTCTCTCTCTTTCTCTCTCTCTCTTGTGTGTGTGTTGTTGTTTTCTTTTTTCTTTGTTTTGTTTTGTTTTTCAAGACAGGGTTTCTCTGTGTAGCTCTTACTGCCCTGGAACTCACTCCAGGCTGGCCTTGAACTCAGAAATTCATCTGCCTCTGCCTCCCAAGTGCTGGGATTAAAGGTGTGCGCCACCATGCCTGGCATTTTTTGTTTAATAATGGAATATCTTTGTTTCCCCTGCAGTTTTACGGCAATGGTGATTGGAAGCCTTGATATCCAATAATCTCCATTTTCTTTGCCTGAAAGTTTCTGCTGAAGTTTGGTGTTAATGCTGATGGATTCTCACGACACATGTTGCACAGCTTCCTACACGCTCCCTCTCTGCTGCACACTTAGAAATGTAACAGTAAGATGGTTTGGAGGAGGCTCTCTGGGTCTTTTTTACTTGGGGTTCTATATTTGTCCTTTCCTTAAATGTCCCCCTCGGGAAATTTCCTGCTCTTTGGTGGTAACTTTCTACCTCTTTATGATGTGTAGCTGCTCTGTCCCTTCCTTCTCACCTTCTCTGTTTGTTTGTTTCTTTCTTTTCCTGTAATGTGGGGTCTCCTATGGAGCAGAGGAAGCTTCTCGCTCACCATCTTACCCCAGCAATCCCTGCATTCTTTTCCTGCTGGGACATCTATTTTACTTAGCTGTTTTAACTGTATCAAGTAAGTGAACACCATCTAACGCATGCAATTACAAAATATATTTGCTGCTCAATGCTCTGAACTATGGCTCTACTCATAAATAAGATACATGCTACATGTTAATATAGTTGGCTAAGGCAGTAATTGAAGTAACTGTTATGAGTTTGCCAACCAACTGCACCATTATCAAGGAATTCTTCTGGAAATTCTGTGACTTGTCTCAATTTTGCACAATTACACCCTTTGTAACAAGTTCGAAGTGAAAAAGAGAAAGGCTTGGCTAGGTAGTTGTGGAAATTGTTTTAAATCCTCTTTGAAAACCACATAAACCAATTACATTAAGAAAAACTTGTAGTTTGGTGGCATTTTAACATGGTTAGTAAGAGTCTACATAAAACCATGAATGCTTTTGATGTAAAAATTAGGTTAATAATTTAGTCTTTCTAAAAGAGAATAATAAACATATGGAAAGCATTATAAGGAAAGGCACACTAGCTAGAGGTCTATTAAATTTAAGGGGAAAAAAAAGCATGTAGTATTTCTTCATGAGAAATGTTGGGCTTTCTGCTTTGTCTCTATGCTAGCAATTAGCATGGAACTGCTATTTGTAGCATTGGGTCTTATTTGTTTTACCCTGCTTTACCTAATTATGAGGGCTCAAAACATTTTAATGGAGAAAAATGAGCAATTGTTTTATATTAAGTAGATTAACCAATTTGTTAAACTGGTGTTTTATTTGGGGACTTGGGGAATATGAAACAGGATAAAACTCGGCTTTTGCATAAACTTGAAGACAAGTATGTAGGGCCATGTATGTTTCTTCCATTACTAAACCGTTGTACACTTTATCACCTCATTCTCTTGCTCTATTGCTTTTTGGTAGGTATAAATATCCCACACTACATCTATAATCAGAATATTTTCTCTCCATTAAAAGTATCTGATAATTATGAATTATAGATGTCCACATACCCATGTGGTCCTATAAGTTACATGTTTAAGTAATTAAAAAAAAAACATAAAACCTGAAAATCCAAGAAAGGTTCCTCTACCAGCCAACTGGATGTGCTTCCCAGACTGAGGGGGGCATTTCGTTTATAACTCCCATTTGTTTCCTACCACTGCAGCCAAGTTTCTACTTATTACGTGTCTCCTTGCCTTAATAGTAACTTCTAGTTTGGAACATTGCAAACTGTTTCTCCTCCCCTAAATGAAAGCAAATGATATCTACTCTACATACATCACAAATTTTACTAGAAGCCACTTCAAAGATTCCATTAAAATGCAGTATAGCCCCTGCTTCCTGAAGCCAAGGTTAGCCATGTTGCTAATGAAGCTGGGCTCTCTCATTTCCCCTACACTGAAACATTAAGGGTTTTTTTGTCCAAGATTCTTGTTATCTAAATTTAAACCTGCTTGTTTTACTGTTGTTACTGCCATTTCTATTAAAAGGTGGGATTAGAATGGTCTCTGGTAGACTTCTCTTTATCCAGGACCGTTAGAGACTAGGACCCACATGTGTCTAAAGCAACATTCCAAAGCCAAACCTGGCTATCTTCAATGAATTCAAAATTGTAAGAGACTTAAAGATTGTCTGAAATATCTATAGTTTCTACAAAGTGGGAGCATATGTGTCTTCCTTCAGTTGTTAATATCTTACCAAACTATATGCAACCCAGAGGCAAACTGACTTGTACAGAAGAAGGGACCATCTAAGACTGTGAAGCACAAGTGTCCTTTGCCTGCCTCTGCTTTTGACCATTTTCCCAACTGTCCATTTACGGTGAACTCTCAGTCCTCACAACATGTTTGCAAATACACAAGTTGTTGTGACACTTTTTACCCATGTGTTTATGCTGAAACCATAAATGAACTCTTAGATAATAAGGAGCTGGAAGAATACTCCTGCTTTCTCAGGCCATCTTGCTTCCCTCCTGCCTTCTGCCTGCCATATTTTACAAAGAGATTGTATATATGGGAAAGGATACAACCGAAAATATAATCAGAGGTTCTTAGATTTTATTAACTACCAAAGGAGCCAATAGACTATAATAATCACCTCTTCCATAACACATACACACACATACATACACACACACATACACACACACACAGAGAGAGAGAAAGAGAGAGAGAGAGAGAGAGAGAATTTGCAAAGAGCTTAGCTTAAATTTAAGAATAGCATTCCTTCAGAATAGACATATTATTTGAAAAGACAAGTCCCACTGATCTATAACTATCTTAAAGTAATTCATTTGGTTTGTCTTTCAAATTCAAAGTAAAGTCAAACTTCAAACTCACATGAGTGCTATAAAATATGAAATTTTATGAAAAAGAGACATTTTCTATTTATTATTCATTTATACTCAATGTCATGAAAAATAAGCATGCTTATCTTCCTTGTATGGGGATGAAATCTGTTGTTGTTGTTGTTGTTGTTGTTGTTGTTGTTGTTGTTGCATACCCTTTGATTGAGAGTGTGGTCTCTTGAGTAGTCCTGGCTGCATACAGATTTTTTTCATGTTCCAAGCTTACACAGGTCCCCAGTACAGGATTCCCATGTTCCCCTATGTTTCAGTGCTTATCTATGAATATGAAGGATGCCACTCAACTGATCAAGTTTTCACCTCATCTCTTCAAGCAATTTACCTCAGTGATATTTTTTATTTTCTTGAAGCACATACATTTCTTACTGGGAATTATCCCTTCTTACTCTGTAGGTTAATTTTGACAAGTACAAACATTTATTATGGCATCCTGAGGAATGCGTTGGGAATAAGTTGCATCACTGTACACCATACAATGTACTCATTCAAACCCAGAGTGGATTACTCCACGTGGCCTCTTCATTCCATAACTTGATTTTTAAAAAGTAGAATGTTGCACTGATCCTCAGTGTATTTTCTTAATAAGCAGCAGAGGAGAAGTAAAACAACAGTTGGTACAGGGAGAATATTAGAAATGTTCTCTAGAACACCTAATGTGAAAGGGTGAATCCAGACACAAAACCCTGAAGCCATGCCCATTACTCCACTGCCCGCGAAACTAGACTTCCTAAGAAGGAAAACTTTTAAAGTTCCAATATTCCAAAATATCATGAGATAATCTTCTTTTACTTCTTGAATATATAATACAAGTCAAAATAAGCTCTTCCCACTATTTCTAAACTACTGCCAGCAACTGCACACATTGAAACTGTAATATTAAGCTTTATAAGCTGACCTTCATTCTTACCAGAAAAACTGTGATAGTATTATCTTTAACTGTCAAAATTTTAACTGTTAAGATATCAAATTAATTCATTTTTCATAAGACTAAGAATATTTTGAAATAACATTATTTAAATTTACTCTTTAAATAAATACACTTAGAATAGCATAAACTTAGTGATTCTTAATACTCTAACAATACAAATAGCTTTCTTTAACATATAATGGAAACATTTGATTAACATAAACAATGGCTCTATTAAATGTGAGGTTGTGGGATCAGTGGTAGAGTGTTTGCCTAGCAGGTTTAAGGCCCGAGGGTCAATTCCTAAGTGTGAATGCACACACACACAGACACAAAGTGAGGTTTCAAACATTAAAAAAATTAATAAAATAATCTATATTCCTACTCCATATATATTCATTGTAGAACAATCAAATAAAAGAAAGATTATTCATTTCATGATCACAAGAGTACATGCCACTGTTTGGTCTCTGTACTTCAACATATAATATTCAACTCTGTTAAACTTTATAGTTGAAGTATATAGGCATTGAAATTAGAAGCCACAGATCTAATAGAATTGATACTTTAAAAATAAAAAACCAACAACTTGACCAAATCACACAAATAGTAATGACCTCCATTTCCCTAAAAAATCATCAAGCATTTGTAAATATTTCATGTATGTATGCTATGTTTAAACATATTCATAGAATCTCAACATAAACTATAAAATATATGTTGTTCAAGCATTGCATATGCATTTGATAAACTTATCTCACTGAAATGCTTAACATGCTCATGGCATGAGTAAGTATGCACAGCTACAGCACAGCACACTGAGACTACAAATACCTGAAGAGCTGTTAGGATATTTGCGAGGGCTTGTCCATATGTGTCATGGCAATGAACAGCAAGAGCCCCTGGAGGGATTTCTTTCATGACACTTTCCAACATCATCTTCATGCTGCCTGGAGTACCAACTCCAATCGTGTCGCCCAAAGATATTTCATAGCAGCCCATACCATACAATCTCTTTGAAACCTGTTGAAAGGCAAACTCCTGGTAAGGCAATGAAAATAAAAAGCCACCAACCTTCTGACTCTTAAGTAATCACCATCTGGAGTTTAAAATTACAACTATGATGAGTTTGTCTGTGAAAAATGTATGCTTGATTTTTTTCTTGGTCCTCCTTTATGCTCATTAAATTGTAAGCCCCATATTAACATTTTGGATGAAATTACCATTATTACCCAAAACGTTCAAGTTTGTCTTAGAGTCCTACATACTTCATATATATACACTCATCTATCGATCTATTCGAGAGCAAGCTGTAGTACCACAGACATGAGGTAAATATGTCTCAACTTTAAATGAACAGAAGAACTGAAGGTCTACTTTGGAAGTAGTGTTTCTCTGGGCATTATATCAGAGGCCAAGAGACATCGGCAGTAATCTCAGCTCTGTCACTAAGTAGCTTAGCCATTGAAAGAATCACTTAACATTCCTAGCCTAAATGTTCTGTCTTGTGAGTGAAGGGATGCATGCAAGGTAAATGTCATGTTCCCATCAAGCCTAATGACCAATGCCACAATGAAAGAGTGATGTGCCCTCATGAGGACAGCATGGGATTTCACAGGGGTTCTGGAATCAAACAAGTATGGATTTGACTATTAGCTCTCACCCAGAAATGATTCTGGGTTGATCATGAGGTTACTCTTACTACTCTAATTTGTTGAATAAAGACAACAACCCTGTCCTCATCTTTTTTTTTTTTTTTTTTTGAATGTTTTCTAAAGCCTTGACAGTTTATTTTCTTTTTTTTTTAAGATTTATTTATTTATTATATGTAAATACACTGTAGCTGTCTTCAGACACACCAGAAGAGGGAGTCAGATCTTGTTACGGATGGTTGTGAGCCACCATGTGGTTGCTGGGATTTGAACTCTGGACCTTTGGAAGAGCAGTCGGGTGCTCTTACCCACTGAGCCATCTCACCAGCCCCGACAGTTTATTTTCAAAACCTGCAATAGTCATGACAATGTTAAGAGCATGCTTGGCTGCAAAAAATATAATAAATAAAAGATAGGGTTTTTATTAACTTGTTCATTCAACTTATACTTTTCTAGGGCCACCTTACTCCAGGAACTGTGTTAGGCAAGAAAGCAAATTTGAGATGGCTCTTGTAATCTTGGATACAAACGAGGACCAAGTTTTGCCAGTATCACGGAGATATGCACAAATGGAGCTAAAATAAGTCTTTGGACAAAGAAACAACTTCTACATTATGTACTAGTGGACACTGGACACTGGACACTGGCCCAGTGCTGTCAAGCAGGAGGCTATAAGTAAACTTACAAATCTTTGAAAGGGGTGAGAGAGAAGGATCTGAAACAGGCTTGAGAAAGTACACACACGAAGATCAGTGGGTTCCAAGCCACTGATGTGCAAAAGGCAGGGAGCATCTGAGAGCAAGAAAAAAAAAATCAAATGTACAAGAGAGGGCCACAGCAAGGGACGAACAGGAGCATAAAGCATGAAAAGGGGTGAGAATCTGCAAAAGTAATCAGTTTCTTACAGTTGTTTCTGAAAGAAAAGAATGAATTCATAAAATGTATTAGGCCAGCATAAAGGAGTCTGCAGCAAGGTTGCTGATTGTGAATTTGTAATACTTCTAATCTGTCTGTGAGGTTCCAACAGCACTCTCATCTTTATAATGTTAAAAAGAGGGGGAGGACGGAGAGGAGGAGGGAGAGGAGGAGGAGGAAGAGAAGGAAGAGGAGAAGGAGGAAGAGGAGGAGGAGGAAGAGGAAGAGGAGGAGGAAGAGGAAAGAGTGTGCATCTCTTCCATGCTGGAACAGTGCAGCAGACAGACAAAAGTCTGGCATCTGCAAGAAACAGACACAGGTCTTGGGTAGTCCAAAGTCAAACACTTTGAAGCTATTCATTAAAGTAAGAGAATATATAGTGCTCTATGCAGATTCATCACGAAGCCTGGGATGTAAGTAATGCAATATAAAACCTAAGCTTCATCATTTCCTAGTGCATTTGCCTTCGTAAGCAAGGAGCTTTTAATATAAGAGATAATGAGATAGCCTTCTTTAGAAAAGTCTTCAGTGAGCTTTAGAAGTTCAGATGAAAGTTCAAAAGAAGAATGAATTCAGCTGAACTGTAATTAATCTACATAACTTGAGGTTTTCTAATAATATCACATTACTGATTCAGTGCTATATTACAAATTCATGAAAATGTATAACCCAGCAAAAGTTTACTTTAATATAATTCGTCTACAAATAAGTTTCTAAACTAATTCCCAAAGAAGAGTATTTGGCATTCATTAGGACGAATTAATGGTAAAGAAAGAATTAGAATAAGCATATTCAGTAATCCAGTAGGCAGATTCAATAATCCACTAAGCAGATTTTTAGTGACTATAATCTACTGTCATCAATTTCTGTCATAACAACTTAGCATTGTAATGAAAAAAATCACAGATGAGCAGAAACCCTGAAACACATACTCTGATGTTGGTACTAAAGGATGAAGGAGAAAGAACTGCCTACATGTGTGTGCACAACTGTCTGCGCTGTGATTGGGAGTGGGAAAGCATTCCTTTGGCTCAGGTCATGTACAAGCACCAGATGGAAGCTTTTAGTCTTTCTGCCTTTAAGCATCCAAATTATAAGACTCAATTATCACCCGCCTTTAGGAAGGTATAGCCGATAGGCCTAAGTTCAAAGAGATGACTAGTTAAGTAACCAAACCTATCTTCAGTGAAAATTTCCCAGCCATGTTCTTGTTAGTCCTTGCTATTTAAGTTAAATAAATAATAAAGAAAATGATCTAAATTTACAAAGAATACTCTTTTATCAGTAACCATAACGTATCTTACTTCTGTGACTTTCTGTGGTGTGATGCTTCCTTCATATGGGCAGCCCAGGGCGCAGGACACGTACCTATATTAAAAAAAATATAGAGCAATATGATCTGCCAATCATATCCAAATTTCCATTTTAAAAACGAATAACAAAAAATACCAAGCAAAATTATTTTACACTTTTACTTTATCCTTCAACTAAACAAAAATTATTTAGGAGCATTTAAAGGTAATTCAACCTTTTAATCTATCAAACAATTATATATATATTGGTTCTTTTCGAGACAGGGTTTCTCTGTGTAGCCCTGGCTGTCCTGGAACTCACTTTGTAGACCAGGCTGGCCTCGAACTTAGAAATCCGCCTGCCTCTGCCTCCCAAGTGCTGGGATAAAAGGCGTGCACCAACTTGATAATATTATTTGATTATAGTGATTAAAGAACATTATATGAATATGTCTGTACTATAGCATCAGTTTTCAACTTGTGAGTCACAACCCCTTTGGGGGTTGAACAAGCCTTTTACAAGTTTCACCTGAGACTATGCAGAGAGGAGTGGTGGAAAGTGAGTCTGGTGGTACAGTTCTGGGTCTGGGATGAGAATGATTCCAGATAGTAAGCACTATGTTTACAAAGGAGGCTGGAATTTGAGATGATTCAAAACTAATTTTGGGTACTAAAAAAAATTAGGTAAGGTCCCAAAAAAATCAAATTTGTTTTATAGAAATCTAATTTCATAAAGTTTCATAGAAGAAGGTTGGAGATAAAAGAGAACATACTAGTGTGTTTGATGAATTTAAGCTATGATTCATTAGAAAAATCAGAGGGAGGGATGGGGCCACCCACCTATCTCAAAATTTTAACCCAGAATTATTCCTGTCAAAAGGAAATGCAGGGAAAAAAGAGCAGAGCAGAGACTAAAGAAATGGCCATCCAGAGACTACCCCACCTAGAGATCCATCCCATCTGCAGACATCAAACCCAGACACTATTGCTGATGCCAAGAAGTGCTTGCTGACAGGAGCCTAGTATAGAGTCTCCCTAGAGGCTCTGCCAGAGCCTGATCAATACAGATGCAGACACTTGCAGCCAATCATCAGACTGAGCACAGAGACCTCAAGGGAAGAGTTAGGGGAAGGCTTGAAGGAGCTGAAGGGGATTGTAACCCCTTAAGAAGAACAATATCAACTATTTGGACCCTCCTCCCACCCCCAGAGCTCCCAGGGATTAAACTACCAACCAAAGAGTACACATGGAGGAGGCCATGGCTCCAGCTGCACATGTAGCAAAGTATTGCCTTATCTGGCATCAATGGGAAGGGAAGCCCTTGGTTCTGTGGAGGCTTGATCCCCCAGCATAGAGGGATGCTAGGACAGTGAAGTAGCAGTGGGTGGGTAGGTTGGGGAGCACCCTCATAGAGGCAGGAGAAGAGGAGATGGGATAGGGAGCTTGCAGAGGGAAAACCAGAAATGGGGACATTTAAAATGTAAACAAATGAAATAACTAATAAAAAAATTGTGAGGTAGCACAAATCAATCGAAAGGAAAGGAGAAAAGAAAAATGAAAACTCAGAGTGAAATTTCTAAGAGTTTGAAATGTAAAAGGTACACACTAAGTGGGCTAGTATACAATGCTTCTTAGATGTAACCCAATTTTGGGATATTAATGTGAATAAAACTTACATTTGAGAAATGAAATAGATAAGCTCTTTAACAAGCCCATCACACAGTGCAAAGACAAGGAAGAAGAAGTTAAGTCCAATTGATTGGCAACTTGGCCTGCTCTTCCAGTTCCTATGTCTTATGCAATATTTTAGATAATTTGTTCAAATGTGACTAAGATATCTGAGAAGGAAATGGCATAGCAATGGAGAAAGTTGTAAAACAAAGAGAAATTTCAGTCTATATGCAATGGTTCAAGTAATGTGCAAAAACTGATATTTGTTTTAAACCCCAACACTGAGATGTGACTTAAATATAATATCTAAGGTGGCCAGTTGCATATTTCCTTTGAAATGTGCTAAATAAGGAAAGTAATGCCAATAAACAACAATAAATTCAAATTGATCAAAACAAGCAACTCATGCTTATTTAGCTTATCACGAGGCCATTACTGCCCACTTGTTCCTAAAGTCTAACTCTACATTTGTATTTTCCCCATCTCTCACTAATGGCCTTCCAAGGTATGCAATGACAGCACAAAGATTATGGTAATAATCAACCAACATCTAACTCGACTTATAAGGCCCAGTACATGAGATGGAACCAATACCAGACTGTTTGGGTGACCAAGGACCTGAAACTAGAAAGCCTTGGAGCCTAGAGTAAAATCAAATACTACTCTCCTACTGAAATAATGTAGCAATAAAATGACTCCTAGTGACAGTCTTCTGTACCCATAGATCGGTGCCTTGCTCAGCCATCATCAGAGAAGCTTCCTCCTGAAGCAGATGGGAACAAATACCCACAACCAGACATTTCACAGAGAGTGAGAGACTTGGGAACACTTAGTCCTAAATGGGATGTCTCCATCAAATCCCTCTCTTCAGGGCTCAGAGAACCCTGCAGAAGAAGATGTAAAAAAAAAAAAAAAAAAAAAAAAAAAAGAGTGTAAAAGCCAGAGGGGATGGAAGACAAAAAAAAAAAAAAAAACCAAGGTCCCTCTAATTCAACATGATATGAACTCACAGAGATCAAGGCAACATGCACAGGGCCAGCACAGAGCCTTTGGGGTATACATTATGGCTTTTAGTTTAATGTTTTTATGAGATTCCTGAGTGTGCAAACAAGTGGGTCTCTTTGTCTATATCTGGTTGTATGTGTGAGTGTGTGTGTGTGCCTTTGGTGCTTTTTCTTCTGTTTGTTTCCCAGTTCAACGTGCAAGTTTCTACTTTATCATTTTATTTTATTTTATTATTATAACTCAGAAGTCTGTCTGTTTTTTAGTGAGCAGCAGAACATAGGTGCGAGTGAATCCAGACAAAGGAAAGATGGGAAGGGACTGGGATGACTGGAAAAAGGGGAAACCATAATCAGGGTATATTATATGAAAAAAAAATCTATATTCAATTAAAGGGGAACAAAGAAAATAAAAATTCTACACAAAAAACAAATTGTGGTAGCACATTCCTGTAATCACAGGAGGGGTGGGAGAGGGGCACTGAGCTTGGAGGAATGCCACAGTTTGAGGTAAGCCTGGGCAACTTAGGAGAGACAGATATATATATATATGACTTTGCATCCAAAAACCAAGAAAAATAAGCCGTGTAATAGATAAAGTGACTGCCATCCACCCTCAGCCACCTGTTTTGCACTGATGTTAGGTTACATACACTTACAGGAAGGTACAAACCTCTAAGTAAGCACTATACATGTGAAAAGCAGCTTAGCAGATGTCTGTGTTTTAGTTTTATGTACCTCATTTTGATAGCCCATTATTTGGCGTTTTCTTGTAGCCCAAAATCTAGGCTTGTGTTTATAGTAGAGGTTAATAAGTGACATTATAAGCAGCTTCTACTAATAGGAAGATAGGAGTATGTCCACAAGAGAGTTCCTCCAACAGAGATGGTCTGGTGGAAACCATCTGGTAGTCAGTTGGGAGCAGAACTGCCTGCAACTAACTCACTGTAGATCTGACAGCAGAGCTCTGAATACATAGAATCATTGCCCTTAGAAATAAGGCTGCCCTTACCTTCAAGGTCAGGACCGTAATTCCTGTGGCATCTGACCTCAGGCAGCAAGGACAGGACACAAACTCTGCAGCATGATTTAAATAGATGGTTTGGCTAATTCAGGTTGAAGGCTGAATGGTTTGAAGAAATGTGTTGGGCTATAAGCCATTCCTTCAAGTGAAAGTTAGGGGAGACAGTCCTTCCTTTTTGGAAGTTGGAAAGTTTGCTGTTCTGAAGGCTGCAAGCTCAACAGAACTGAGGAACCCATTGAAAAACAGTTGTATAGCGGAAGAACTTCTTTACAGGGAGTGTCTTTACTAAAGATATGGATCACAATTATCTGTGATACAGTTTATTTGGGAAGCAAAAGAGACTTGGTTTAGAATTGCTTGGGTGATAGGTAAAAAGGTAAATAAAGACCACACTTATCATGGCTGGTCTCACCTCCTTCTAACTGGCAGTAAATATTAGTCACTTCATATAAACAAATTATTGCTGAAATAAAACATTATGTCTCATACCTGTCTTTGTTTTCTGTACCTAAATAAAATCTATGTTTTTTTATATTAACTTAATTAATAATTTGCCTAATCTTTATTTCATTTTTACTTTTTCTGGAATGTTGAGAAGAAATGCAACAGGTGCTGTTCACAGATATATATTCTTGCATTTCATAGTCTTTTAAAAATAGAAAATTAACTTAGACTTCTAGTAAAAAGGGAGAACTATACTCCAAGCCTTAGGTCAGGCATAGAGGTAAAATGGCAGACCACATCATGATGGCCATATACAGATATTTCATGCTTCGTGCTTGAGAAGCGGAACCTCTGAAATTCTCATTTTATAAGCACGCAATACAGTGCACTATAGAAAGAGGACATGGAGTCTGGAGAGGCATACAGAGGTGAGGAGGTAAGAAGATTTGGAAAGAAAAGGGGTGAGTGATATGACATAAATTCAGTGTGTGTGTGTGTATGTGTAATTCTCAAAGCATGAATAAAATACAAAAACAAAACATAAAAATAAAATCATATTTAAATTCAAGGAAAAGCTAGGGAAGAAAATAGATTCAAGTACTCGATTGAGGAACACACATATTAAAATTTATATTTCCAGAAATGGATAGCCCTCTGAAAAATCCAGAGGACTTCAAATTGAAACCAAGGAGGAAGAGGACAAGGAAAAGCAGGGGGAGGGGAAGGGGGAGGGGGAGGAAGGGGAGGAGGAGAGGGAAGGGGGAGGAGGAGGAGGAGGAGAATATTGTGTAGCCTGTATTTGTCTACATTGCAACCCTATAATAAAATATCCATGGTAATACAGTGATTTGATTTCATAGTGAGTTTCCTTAAAGTATCCAGTGAGAATTAATCTTCTCTAAGTCAGTGATTCTCACCCTTCCTGATGCTGTGACCCTTTAATACAGTTCTTCATGTTGTGTTGACCCCAACCATACGATTATTTTCATTGTTATTTCATAACTATAACTTTGCTACTGTTATGTATCATAATGAAAATATCTGATATTCAAGATATCTTATATGCAACTCCTATGAAAATGGCATTGACCCCCAAAAGGATCACAACCCACAGGCTGAGAACCACTGGTCTAAATATTCGTGACTTTTTGAACTAGACTGAGGTGTTCATATTCCCTTTTTTAGAGGTAAGGAAGATGAAACTACTTTGAACTTTTTATTTGAAAGTTTATAGACCATCTCTCCTTTACATTTTGATCATATAATTTGGCCTTAAAATAAACATAGTATTGTTTTATGATGATGGATACATATTATCTTCTCTTTACTTTTTTTCCAAGTTCTTCATGTGAAAAACATCTAATAAACCCCAAAGATGATTCAACATTATATAAAAAAAACTCTATGGTAGAAATTTGGGGAGATAAATTTCAAATGAAAACACACTGTATCGTATAGTCCAAGTCTGATAGTTCTTTAAATGACCTGAGGTTAATTCCAATCATTGTAAGTCCTGTCCCAAAGCCAAGCATCTTTTATATTATTATTATTTATTATTATTTTTTTTAAATTAGTAGCTCTGGGGAATCTCTTATTAACTGTTGAATCATTCTGCTTGTATGGACTTTGCTCACATCAACTAAGAGAATTATAAGGTAGAGCTAAAGCCATTTTCAGCATGAATTTTATGTTCATTGTATCTGAACACTTTTATAATTATTAGAAAACAAGCTACTGTCTTACTTCAATAACAATGAATTTATTGCACATTTTTCAGTATAAAGGAAGGATTCTGAATCTATGCTGCAACTGCTGATCTAGGAAACAAGCAAAAAACAAACACAGAATTTCCTCCATCCTTCAATTCCATCACTATAACGGCCTCTATATCTTCCTGCCTCTGCTTTCTGGTACTCTATTTTCTAATGGTTTGCACATAGCTCTATTGCAAGAGTCCCAGGACAGTGAACTCAGAAATGACAGTACATGATATTTTGATTCAGGCAACCATGTAAACTCCTGAAGGAGAAATCTGAGTTTTTGATCTGACATTATTTCCTCCTCTGTTTCCCTTAATGGGATCTCCTGTAGAAAGCTAATGATACAGATCCAAAGCAATGCAGCTTCTTTATGAAATGCCAAAGAGCGAGGGTAAGATTGGTATCTCAGATACACCTGCATTTACAGAAGCAGCTCCAGCTTATGGACACATGTGAGTCTTAGGCAGCAGATAACTACTTCTGGATAGCTGAGTGTTAATGCCGGATTCATATGCTAGCTCCCCTAGTAGCACTCAGCTTCCATATTCCATGGGCTAGAAACATGGTAATAACTATTAATGAGATGTAATTACACTAATGATTAATATAAACAAATATGGTCCAAAAGCTATGATATAGATCATAACATGTACATGATATATATGTTTAAGAGAACTACCAAGGTGGCTTACAAGTAAACTCAAAGAAATAGATACAAATGAAATCGAGTTGGGTTTCATGAGTAAGTACCCTCGCACTGGGATGTCCATGTGTCTTGCAGAGCTGATGACCTCCTGAAACCTTCCCATACTTTCTTCAATGGAGCAGTTAATATTCTTCTTGCTAAAAGATTCTGAAGCAGCACCAAAAACTGCTATCTCCGTGGCTCCAGCAGCAACCTGAAAGATACAGTTTATAGCCCAAAGCTAACAAGTTTTAAGAGTCTTGTGAAGTGATAGCAGAAGGCGAGAAGACAGAAGACTCCAACACATGCCTAGGTTCACACATAGCCTTAAATTTTAAAGCCAGTTTCTTCTCACTTTGCTACTCACAGGGTTTTGAAATAGAGAAGTATTTTATGGTAACAAGAAAATCCACAACGATTATGAGACACATAAAACACAGTGATGACGATCCAGTTAATTCTGTCTCTCTTTCATCATGTTATCCTCAAAACACTTTAACCCTAATTATGGGGGAAAAGCATGTGTGCCCCACTAAAGACTGCATTTTTATAGAAAACATTATTTTGAAACGTAAATATTATTGAAAGTGAAAAAACAAATTATTTCTGGTTCTCTTTTCTTCCTATAATCTGACAGAGAATGCATTCCCAATTCATCACTTAGACTTTTGCCTCCAAATCTAAGTTGTAATTCCAACTAGCTTTTGCCTCCAAGAGAAATTGGAGTTCCTAATTAGCTGCTATAGCTTTGTATCCTGACAACTAAAGCCATGTGCATATGCGACTAAGGTGCAAGTCCACTGGCTAGTCTTTAATTTTAAAATAATAACTGGATCAACTCTACCTGTCCCCTTTTTCCTTTTGCTGCATTTATAGCACCCACAGCATCTGTAGTAATAATACGTTTGCAATTGTCAAGCCCTCTAGATTTCAAAAACACATCCATAAGACTTCCTGTTAATGTCTCACTCGCTGTCTGGCTAGGTCTTATGTGTTCTCCTCTTTGATTGCCTGTTAATACCTTAAGAAGGAAAACATAATTTATCTTTCTTTCAACATTTAGAATACACTTTCTTCTATTCAAATACGAATATGGATTCTCTAAACTAAAATTGCTACTTCACTAAATACTTATTCTTTGCCATTAATATTAGGACTTTGCCTGCCTTTTTTGCAATCTGAAAACCCCTGGACTTCTTTTATTAATGCAGCTCAAAAACTTGTTTGCCATTCAGTCTCAGACAGTCACTCAGTTAGTGAACCATGCTTTGCTTACAAACACACGGAACTCCCAAGCAAACATTTATTCTACTGTTAAACTACTGTTAGGACATAGCCCAAATATTTTTTCCAAGATGAGGACCTTCACTTCTTTGGTAAGACTTGATTGCAGCAATATTATTCTATCTTATAATGCCATAAAATTACATCAAATCAAATGAAAGATAAATGTCTCTAACAGCACATACACGAACAAATAATGTACTGAACAGACTCTGACAACTTCAGCTTCATGCAGCAGAGTACCAAATACAGAACCTAAAATATATATTGACATAAGGAATATATACTGTAATGCCTTTGCAACAAACATATGTAAAGATAATACATACTTTACATTTTTATGTGAAAGTAATGTGATCCTTGTGTGCATAGTCATTAAAACTCACATAAATCCCCAAACCACATAGAATCACAAGAATTAAAACAGGAGACAGATAAAGATAAAAATCATTACAAGCAGACGCAGAGGCAATGACTAGATTAGTTTTTGTCTAAGAGAAGATTCCAAGGAAACAAAAAGCTGGCCCTAAAATGTTGACAAAGCAATTATCTAAGGAATATTGATGATTATAATGCTCATCAGTAAATATTTAAGATATAACCTGTAATTGGGAAGCATCAAATATACTTTTAAACTTCCATCCCACATAGAGAGATACTTTTATTTGTTAATACTTAAATAGTTGCACTGAAAGAGCTACATGGGTAGCCCATCAGGTCCTAATGGTGCCACGGGGGTCTTGACCTCTATGTGTCCATGTTAGTTTATAAGCAGAGTAATTACATATGAAGACTGGTGGATTACATCTCACAGAATTTTAATGTTTAAAGATCTTCAAAACAATAAAGCAATCACAGAGAAAATGCATACTTACAGCATGCTGAAAACCCTGAAGATTAGGTGTAAGGACAGGATAGCGAACTCCTGGATACTGACGAATGCCTCGCATCACTTCAGCATGGTCAGCCATCTTAAACAGATAATAGTCAGATGTAAGTACAGAAATGAGCAAGACATCAAATACATGATTGGCCTGCTGTGTAAGTTATTGTTACACATAAAACATATGCTATAAATTGATGTCCGACATAAGAAGTGTCCATATGTAAATAAAGAAATGTAGTTCTTACTGTCATAAATGGATTACAGCAAGGCATGACCTTACTAATTCACAGAGTAGGATCTGACTACATAGGGGAGTACAGAGAAACAGGATTCCTACCATTTTCTTGCAGTCATTTGGTAATCTAAGCATCAGGCACTCATGATAGTATGAAAATTTTTAAAGGCAAAACACAGTTTATTTTGTGTCACACAAAACTTTATGCCTAACTTTTCAGTCCACAAAATTTTACAGTGTTTAAGAACATATAAATTGTATGACACCATTAAAATCATTTAAAAAGTCTGGGACCAATCGACAATGTTTTTGGGTTAACATACATGTTCCAGTTAGTAATACTTAGAATGTTTTATGTAGTATCATCAGATGATTGCTATCTGTTTTTACATATGAAGAACTAAATAAACAGTGCCTGGAACAAAATTAAACCACACTATCAAAAGTATATATTAAAGTTGGATTAAAATTGCAAATCTACAAAGTCAAAAATTAATTTAATACAATAATCTAATACTAAGATCATATATAAAATTAATATATATTATAATGAAGAGTACATATTTAAAAGTGTGGGTGCTTATGTGATGCTTGATGTAAACAACCCACTTTACTGTTTTCCCTGTGGGCTATGTGTTCTGTCAGGTTTTGAAATACACATCTGTAATATGCATAATAGACTGTCCATATTAAGAACTAAACGAAGCTGGGCAGTGGTGGCACATGCCTTTAATCCCAGCACTTGGCAGGCACAGGCAGGCAGATTTCTGAGTTCGAGGCCAGCCTGGTCTACAGAGTGAGTTCCAGGACAGCCAGGGTTATACAGAGAAACTCTGTCTTGAAAACAAAACAAAAAGACAACTACAAGAAGCATATGCAACTAAAATATATTTATAGTATTATATAAAATGTGTATAAAGATAAGGAATTCATAAGGAATGGCGAGTATACCAGATGAGCATGAAAATAGCTGTGTCAACAGACACCAAACCCAAATTATTGCCCTCAAATGTCAGTAGAAGGAAGAAATTATTAGTCCTCTACTCATCTTATTTTTTTATCATGATTACATATTGTTTTTAATTAATAAAAGCAAATCAACAAAATATAACTTTTTTGTTTATGCACATATACACAAACCTCAAAGCCTATCCCTAATGACACACTTCTTCCAACAAGGCCACACCTCCCAATCCTTTCAAATAGAACCACCCACTAAGCATTCAAATATATGACCCTATGGGGCCACTCTTATTCAAATAACCATATAAGGTTTCAGAATGAAAAAATGTTGGTAAGAGAGTGCAGAAAAGTTTAAACAGAATACAGACTATTTACTAGGGGCTTGAATGTGATTTATTATAGTTTTTATAAAGATCAGCCATGATGATATTTCTGGTCTCTTATTCTTTTCCAAGTTCTCTCCCCTATTGATGAAGATATAGATTATATTCATTCTCTTGAAGCTGGGGAAGCTGTAAATGTTCTGAACAGTACTTTATAGTTGCAAGTTTTTTTTATTTGGTTTCTGAAACTAGGTTATAATAAAAGAACTAGTATTTCCCCTTTAGGGAAAGACACTATGAAGAAATTAGGTGACATAGAAGAGGAAATCCCAAAATCATCTATGCAACAGTCACATAAGGAGGCAGCTCCTCGTGTAGAATATACACGAAGATGAAAAGAGGGATGAAACAAATAACTAGGGTCACTCCTTATATCTGTGAGTAAAGTAGCCTTCAGATGACTCCAGCCAAAAGAGTTCAATCATATGGTTATGACCCTAGATAGCATGGAGTAAAGACAATGTCCCCATTATGCCCTTGTCAAATTCCCAATGCACAGACTTAGTATAGACAACATATATTTATCTCTACCATCTATATCTCAAGTAACTCATAACATTCGAGTAAAATAACAATGAAAATGGACATGGTCCATAGAGAGGACATATGTGGTACCTCATACATTAGTGAAAGTGGTCATTTGACATCATGCTAAGAATGTTATAGAAAGTGGGGACCACACTCTCTGAGATGTCTTTGAATTGGGTTTATATTAGTCAAAACTATTCATTTATCTTGAAGGCAACATAGAAACACAGATACAGGGTGTTCAAATATAGAGAAAATTGCAATAAATTCAGAATTACAACTGAATCTCAGGGAAGTATGAAAGTCAGCCCATAGAGATGAGAGGCAATTCTCAGGCAAGTCTGAGAATCCAGTGAGTTGTGAACGGTCTCTGCTATAAAGACACAATACTTGGTCAAGAACTCACAAATAAAAGTTACTAAGACTAACATAAAAGATGTATTTTACTGAAAAACTTAATCCCTACTATTTCATAGCCTTAAGAAATACATTAATAGTAAAGATGCCTAAAAAAGACATTGTGGCACATATATATACATATACATACATGTGTATATGTATACATGTATATATATATATAATTACATGCATATTTATAGTATAATCTATTATATAATGTAATATAGATATTATAACATGTCTCTCTCTCTCTATATATATAAAATACATATACTATATATATGGTATAATATAAAAATATAAATCCACTTATACATATACATATATGGTTTAGATAAATATTTTCCTATGTGATCTAACAATTGCTCTTCCCAAGAACCAAGGACAATATAGCAAAAACCTCCAATAAGCTATGAGAATCTCCCTTCAGAGTTTTAGGTCAAAGTTGTCCAAGAAACTCCCAAAACATTATAGGATATTGCTGTTGCCATTGGCTGCCTCCCAGGGGTTGAAGGTAAGTCCCTATTGCTGACAACACTGAATCTTTGGACAAAAAAAATCAGGATTCAAATTGGGATCATACCTGAAAGCATCCTTCCTGATGATTAGCTTTCATGGTACCAGAGGCTCCATGGAAGATTTCAAGGGAGGAAAGCAAACAATAGTCCTACCCAGCTATGGTGCTTATGAACTAAAGCAACAATGAACATGGAATGATATCCCCAAGGGTACAATGGTGGTAGGCAGACTTTGGGAGTAATGAACAGCCCTCTGACTTGACCCAAGGTTAACTCAACAAGAGTGAGCACATGCCTGGTACTGGACACCAAGCCATACGTAGGAGGCTAGTGAGGCCATGGGTCTCAGAGGAGTACCTCCAAAAACCACTTTACTAAATCAGTGCATTCCTAACGACATTCTAAACATTTATCCTTAAGCCCACAGATAAGAGTCGGTGCCATCCCTTATCAAAGACATGTCTCCTTGCATCAGACGGAGACCATTATAGAAACACAACCAGAGTACAGAGAACAAGTGACTGTAAAGTTATAATGAACCAAATATAAATTAATTTTTTTAAATTGTAAACATATAATTCATCCCCAAAGCATTCATGTCCCCAATGTACCAATTATCACAATACTGTAGCATGCAGGGCCTATACAGTACAGGGCATACATTCGTCCCCATAGAGTAGGCCTCCTATCCAACCAAGGAGTAACTGATAATCCCCAAAACATTCATGTCACTGTGGCAAGATACCAGTACCATTATCTGTCTGGGCAGTTCAGGATTGTAGCATGCACCACTTGGAGAAAGATTTGATGACTCTTCTCCAAAAACCTGCATAGCAACTTATGGCACTAAGAAAATATTGTGGCACTAAAAAAGTATTGTCATGCAAAAAAAATAATTAATGCACAGTCAAATACTGAAGAGAAATGTTTTATGAAGTGGTCTCCAACATTCACCTCTGTTTTAAAAATATTATCATACATAATTTATAGATGCTTGTCATAGTTTTAAAGTTTACATTTCTATAACTTAGTTTGTCTATAGTATCTCTAGATATATCTACTTCTTCTTTCAACATACTATCTTAATTCTTTTCCAGGAAACAGACTCATACCTATGAACACATAGCTGTCCTTTCTACCCGCTGGCATCTTGAAACTTTTACTTTGCTCACCATCAGTCCAGAACAATACTCAAATCTTATTGAACTAAAAGTAAATAATGCTAGTAAAGTATTGTTGAGTCTCCTCTGGCCAGGTCTGCCAGTGCTATTTTCTTTGTGCGGGGGTACAGTGTGAAAGACCAACAGATAAGAGAATGTGAAATTTCTTCAACACCTGCCATCGATTAGTTCAAAAACATAAATGATGTGGTTTCAGACCCTATAACTCAAAACTCAATATGAGCAGCAATTCCTCTTAAAGGTAACATTTGGAAACTCAGTAATGGGAAAAAAATGAGACTGGAGTGCTTCCTGACAATCCTGGGTGAGAGTGCTGTAGGCAGCTCTGAATAGCACTATAGCCTGGGTCCTATAACCATGTCCCATTCATAGACGCCTAGCACAAACCTCATCTATCTTAGCCTCAGTAGCACAGAGGAAATCTTGGTCTGCTTGAAGAAGTAAGACACTCTTAATAAATCACAGCCTTACAATAATAAACACAGGAAATCTCTGGAAAATTGAACATCCTTTTTTTTTTTTTTTTCTACCCAATACCCTGCTTGGCTGCCAAAGCTAAAACTGTCTGACACCATATTCACAAAACTTAAGTCCAGAAGCCTTAAAACTAATTTGGTCTGGTGTATAATTTCCTGTCTCCCTTATTCAACTCTACCTCTGTATGTGATGGACCTTTATAATGCCCTCTGTCGGATGGAATGTCCAAGTGTCTCAAAATCTTCCACCACAACTTCCCCTCCTCTATCCTTGTGAAAATGAGAGATGCTAATCATAATTCATGATGTCTACAAATATTCATTTTTATATTGCAAGATAATCATCACATACAGGAATGGATTTGTGGGTTTAAAACTGTAACACTAACGTCTTGGAGGGAAGAAATGAAAGTCTTCTTTATCCAATAACATCCCAGTTTGGGAAGATAAACATAGCAATTATATATTTGTTATTTTTTATTAGGGTCAATGCCTTTTGTAACTACCTGCCTGATCTTCCAATATTAAAAATAACATGTTCCTAACATCATTCTAAAGTAGGGGCAAAAAGTCTCAAAGCTCCCAGTATAATTTTCCTTCTGTGCCTATGTAATTGTGTTGTCTCTTGTGTATTATGCTTTTGTACATGATAATAATGTTGCCACTGTTGTAATTTCCCTTACATGGAAGCATGAGCAATTTTTTAAAAATAGTGGAGCAAATTGCTTTCAGCATGTTTTGTTAATAGAGTTTTGTATTCTTCATGTTTTAAACCTACAGCACTAGAGAGAGCTACAGCAGAGAGCGTAAGTCTGGGTTACTAGGTTAATAACTCAGTGCCAGTCAGATATTACCAAGAAGAAAGAGCAATGACAAAAGCAAAGTCTCATTACCATAGAAAGCATTGCTGTTGTTGTAAGCTTGAAGCTTGGGTATAATGTGGATGCTGGAGAGTTTTGTTTTAGTAAACAATGAAGGCAGTACTTCCAAGGGTGCCAGCTTACCCAATGGCATCCCATTCAGCGTATACTAATTATGTGATTCTGCCAGATTGTAACTCATTTATACTCACCTGATTTTTAAATTTCTTTGTGTGTTGTTATTCATTTTCCAAGCAACTGTATCCCACCTCCACCCACCTTAACATTATAATTACAGTTGTGCCTACACTGTTATTCAGTTTTGAGTCTAACAAAGAGCTCTATATAGTATTTAATACAGAAAAAATAAAAGCATTGAGTGGGAGAATGAATAAGTGGAAAGCTTCCAACACAGAGAGAAATTAAAACACCTTGCCAAATCATACCAGAAAGGAGGAAAAAGTGGGCCTCAGATTTTTCTACTTCTTCATCAGAAAGTACAAGTTAAACAACAGACATAATGGTATTCCCAAAGTACAGGGAGCCTGGAGGACATGGAGAAGGTGTGTGTGTGTGTGTGTGTGTGTGTGTGTGTGTGTGTGTGCACTTATATTTAGACTACTGAACCATACCTTTCTTTCTATGTATATAAGCAGCTAAAATATAAGTTGAATCAATCTAAGATAAGTAGTATTAATGCTGGAGTATGATTAGCATCAATTTACTTCAACATATTTGTATTTCAAATAACCTATAGTCTTTTTCAATCAAATTTGAATTTGTCTAGGACAGTTATTAGATTAATATCATTTTCTCCAAAAAATATCCTCTGCATTAACAATTAAAACCCTTAAATTCACAGCTCTCATAGAATATTCTGTTATTCTAAGAAAAATTTTATTACAATCATCTCAATTATTATGAATCTACTACAGTAAACCAGAAGTGCCCAAGTTCCTTTTTGCCAGATCTCCTGACCACATTTTGTATCTCCCACAGCTCACTGACCCTAAATGGCTCATTTGTAGACTTTCCAACGGAGGCCAATCATCAAAATACAGTAATCCAAAAGGAAAACTTTTAAAGTCAAAAATCAACTATTTCTGGGACAAAATATACCTCTACTTGGTTTTTGTCTTTTACATAGTATATACAGACCTCTAAGATGTCAACACATAAGAGATAATTGGAGAAGGCCAGATGTTAAGATAACTTCAGTTGCATGGAAATAGGAAGGGATGTACTGAGAAGCGTAAGCATTCCTCTGGGAGGCAAGTGCTGGAGAGTGGACCAGAGGGTGAAATTATTAAGGTTCTTTAAACACATGTATGAAACTGAGTTTGAAAGTGGGTTCAATTAGATACAGAAGGGTCTTTAAGTTGTGACTAAAATGTTTTTGAAAGTTTATTTCTATTCTTCATGGCTAAACACAAAAATTTTGATGAAGATAACCAATTCAATAAAAACTGAATATAGGATGAGAGACAATGTTTCATTTATAACATTTCATCCTGATTGCTTTTATATGTTTAAGGGCAAAGCAAATCTAACTTGTTAATGGAAAGGTAACTAATCAAATTAATTAGTTATGTTATTGAAAAGCAGAGCACATAAATTTTTCAGTGGAATAAAATTTAGAGGAAAGGGGAAAAGTATACCTTCTGCTTAAACACTTAAAATCTAAATAATGGCATTGCTAGAATGCAGTCTGCCTTGCTTTACCTTTGAGATAGTAGTAAAAGTCCATTTTAGACAAGAAATTACTGTTTAATGCTGTGTAATATAACAAAGTGTTACTAATATTTTTCAATTTTATTGAAGATTAATTGTAATCAAGCTCAAGAGCAGAAAGGTACCATAATTCTGTCTAAATTTTGTCCATATTTTCTTATCTTTCTGAGAAAAACAAGGGAGTTTTGAGGTTTTTGAATATGCTGCAAGCAGTTGTTTGCCCTGTATGATAATATAAGCTAACCAGTGGTTTCAAAATACACACACATGTGCACACATGCGCACACGTGCGCACGTGTATACGCGCACACACACACACAGGATTGCACAGCCCTTGTCACTTCTAACAGAGGAATATAGTAATTGATATCATCACTCTTGAAAGAGATGTGCTAATGCCCATTGATACAGCAATAGCAGTGGTGCGGTATAGAAATGAAATTCATGCTAAATAACACAGTAGCTACCATAGTACTCATCATATGATCTTTTCATTCAATAGGAAAAACTGCCTATTTAGGTAAACATTTTAATGTAACAACCTGTGATAAACAGATTTTGTGCTAATGAAATGACACTAAACTACTGCTTTTTATTTGGGGGGGGGTGCAGCAGCTTTAGTTGTGAAAAGAGGCTTTACTCTCATTCTCTTCCCTTCAAAAATAAGAGATTCTCTGGTAATAGTGTGTTAAACTAGGTCATGTTGGGTGTGTCCAGTTCTACACTGGACCCTTTATAAAGATGTTGGACTGATTCTCCAGTGAGTGATCCCCAGCCTTCATTCTCTCCTTCCTAGCTTGGACTGTGTGTTCAGACCCAGTAGGGAAGTGCTGGAGTCCTGCACAATAGATATGGCGATGAAGGCCAAGCCTAGGATGTGCCTTTAACAGTCTTTCCCTAGAATCTGCCTTAACCAAAACAGGTCTGAACGAGCAATAGATGGACTGTGGAGGCAGAGACTGCCCTTGTCATTTTGCAAGCTCTTGAAGCCATCTGCTTTCCTCACGTAGCCACCTGGGTTGTGTCTTAAGCAAAACAATTTTATAAGGAAACATGCTATAGGGAAGTGAGAATGAAGAGCCAGTACTTACCATGCCAGGGCTAAAGTAAGAGTTTCTTTAAGTTTAGGGGTCTTAGGTTGCAGACTTTGTTCCTCTGTTAGCTGCATTTTTTTTTACTTACTACTACAATAAAACAAATACTTAAAATTATTTCTAGATCAGTTTTTAAAAATAAAACTGTGACACTTGAAAAGTTATGGCCCCAAAGATAGTTCCTTTCTCAGAAAGCCACACTTAAAACAAAACAAAACAAAACAAAACAAAACAAAACAAAACAAAACAAAACAAGTGGTGTCTTTCTTTCTTCTTTAAAACTTGGTGGACTTTGTAACTATATCAGCTAATCAGCTTGCCAAATCAATGCTATATAGATTACAAGGCTTGGCTATAAAAAGCTTATCACTTCTGGATCACTAAAATCATCTTAGATGTCTATAAGGACCACACTGTGGAGGACTCATAGAGAGTTTTGAGAACAGTTAGAAATAGTAGTGCCCAGCCAGTCCCTGCTGCCCAAGCTACTTGTGCCCCTGAGTTCTGCTCTAACCATCATCCACTCCATCTTACTACTAGTCCCTAATAAGTCTCTGGAGTGCCCAATAAAGTCTTAACTGAACTGTTTATGCTCCAAAGACACAAGCAAAATCAAATGTTGTTATTTTAAGTCACTAAACTTATAGAATATTTCTTATGCACACAACTGATTCAGCTGTCAGGGATAAGTGATAATTTACATGTGTATGAGTACATGCATGCAGAAACATTTGCACACATAAAATATATGACACCGTGTACACATTCGGTGAAAGAAAACACATTCAACCCATTAAAACAACAAAACAACATACAGGGGCTGTGGCTTATGCAGCAAATGTGAGCATGAGAGAACAAAAGGCATCTATTGTTTTCATGAAGGGCTACTGTTGCACCTGTAACACCAGGAAATAGGTGTTAAGTTCACTGGAATTCACATAGCAAAATTTCTTCCATTTAATTTCAATAACCATGTAGTATCATTTACCTTATATCAATTATCATTCACTCCTACCCAGAGGACAAATACTGACAACATGGATGTATCTAACATGTATGAAAACAAATACATTCCTGTAAATTAATAAGCAAAACCAATATCATCATTTAGACCATGCTTCTAAGGACAATATACCATTTGATCTCTTCATATCAATCTTTTTACAGAGGATCATTAATGTGTTACAGCAGTAATGCCAGTTTAGAAGAGAAAAAATTAAGACTATTTCAATATGGTTATTCTTGGCATAACACCAGAAAATAAGAAATATGGCCTTAGTTAATTTGGCCAGGATCCCTTTTGTGAAATGACACAGGTTATGTAAGGTAAACCATAAGCAAAGTGGACATACTTTGATTGGACTCATCCTGAGATACTTTCTGTTGTCTGGACACATAATGATGTCTCTTAAGCCAACAATTTGAAAGTGCCCCACCCCCTCTCCCTTTCTGTCCTTCTCCTTCTCCGTCTCCTTCTCCTTCTCTTTCTTTCTCTCTCTCTCTCTCTCTCTCTCTCTCTCTCTCTCTCTCTCTCTCTCTCTCTGTCTGTCTCTCTCTCTCTGTCTCTCTCTGTCTCTCTCTCTCTCTCTCTCTCTCTTTCCTCCACAAAATTATTTTCTACCTACCATCTTATCATCTACACTCCTTATAAAGAACATAATGGCTAAGGCAGACCAGATACAAAAGATGTGCTCTCTTACATTTCAAAAATTAAGCCTGGTTTGTCAATCTAGTAAATGTACTTCCATTTCAATAAAGAATGATTTGTCCTCCACAGTAGAATGAGCACTGGGACAGGTGACAGGGGCTCCTGGTTGGTGTGTACCTTGATCCTACTTTTAAGTGTTAGAGTGACTTGTACAAAAAAGAATGCTACAATCTTTTATGTACATTTTTTTCTACTCTTGTAAAGAAAACTCACTTCTATCCCTTTGGGAAGACTTCTTATCCATGTGTTGCAATAGGTAAACGCTTCATCAGGGACAAATAATATGTAAAATTGACCCATTTCATTTGATACATACATGCATACACACATACTCACACACACACATAGTGTATTATATGCTTAATTTATTTTTTATTTTCAAACAAAGTAGCATTCATGTGAATAAAAACAAAAATGTTAATATCTAACACAAAAATTTAGTTCACTTTAGAGATTATGATAGTCACAATAATTTCAATAGCTTACGATTAACAGACACATTCCAAATGTGCAGGAAATCTGTTTTTAATGTGTTTTCTTTCTCATGCTATTGTGTGTTCCATCTAAGCGAGGGGCTACCTGGACTAACTTCAAATATTCTTATGTTACATGTCACTCTAAGGAAATCTTTTTCCAGATAACTTATAAAGAACATGTATTTCTTAATGGCAGGCATTTTATCATCTGTGATCATTTAAATTATAGGTGTAGGATCCTGTTTTATATGGCACCCTGCTACTGCGGACCTTTTCTTTAAGCTATGTGAGTTAGACAGCTCCTGCCAAACAAAACAGTGGGAGGGGAAAAAAAAAGCTTTAAAATGCTAAAAAAAGAAATAAGTGAAGAAGCAGCAATCTAAACATTAGCTGGAGGACTATTCCCATGACCCGCGTCTGATGCACAATCAGCTCCAGGGAAGCACAGGACTCACAGAACACTATCAGACCTCATACATTGTCTTTAGAAACAGAAATCACTCAGGCAACACATACGCAGCTGCTATAGCAAAATTACGAAATGCTAACCTCAGATACTATTTTAAAGGTCTGTACTATGTGATGTTCTTCTAGAAGGAGAATGAAAGAACTTAGAGAAATTTTTAAAATGTAAGTGCAGTTAAATCTAAACCATCCATGCAAAGAAGCCCAAACTACAATGTGTGTGTGTGTGTGTGTGTGTGTGTGTGTGTGTGTGTGTGTGTATCCATAAGGCTGCCTTAGGGAAAACACCCCATGTGTACTGTAAGGTAAAGCTAGGCTACTGTGACTTTGAGAGGTGAAGTTTGTAATATTTGTCTTTGATTCGGGAACACTGCTCTTTTGTGGCTATGTGATTTATGTAAATCACTTTTTTCTTTAGATACATGTAACCATATGAGGTTTAAAACAAGCACACACTAATAAAACTCATGATGGAAAACATTATTGAACACTAGTCAGGAGGTAGGCCCCACGATCATGTACACACAGGGACCATTGATGTGACTGACCCTTTGTGGTTACCCACATCCTGTACTGCAGGAATGTGTGCTAGGCTTTCTAAGGTTCAGAGAGGTTAAATCACTTACTCAAAGGCATGGCACACTGTGGATAAGGGCACAATTCTAGAACCATCTCCCCTCATCACAGATATCCTCAGGAGCTATGCGAAGCAATTCAGTCAACTTATTTAATATTACTTTAGGTTTAAAATGGGCTCATTAATTTTCAGTAGGCTAATCCCAGATTCAACTTGGGACCACATGCAGAATAAATTATGTCATTTTGTATTCCCATCCAGTATATTTATTTAAGCAAGGTCAGGAGGCATGATCCAGTTCCTTCTTATAGGGAGTCTTCCTTTCATTTTCTTTTGTCATATTTTCTTGTCATTAGCTACAAGAGAGTAAGTGTGGCCTTTTAGAGATTGCTCTATTCTTATTCTTTCAGATGTCTCTGTGAGCATCATCTGTGAGTCTGAAGGATAGTCTATAAATCAATTTTTATTATTATATAATAGTAATAGCGTGAAGTCATGGGCATCATCTTATTAGGAAAAGAATATTTTGTATGCAACTTTTTTTTAGAATTTTTTTCTATTATTATTTTTTTAATTAGGTATTTTCTTCATATACATTTCCAATGCTATCCCAAAAGTCCCTCATAACCTCCCCCCACCACTCCCCTACCCACCCACTCCCACTTCTTGGCCCTGGCATTCCCCTGTACTGAGGCAGATAAAGTTTGCACGACCAATGAGCCTCTCTTTCCAGTGATGGCCGACTAGGCCATCTTCTGATACATATGCAGCTAGCAACTTTCTTAAAATCACTGGGAAATTATAGAATTTTGATAATATCAAGATTTAGTATTTGAAATGAAAATTTAGTTATTTATTATTAATATTAGCAAGACCTATGCACTCTCCTGTTGGGGTTAGTATGGTACTTCTATGTATTCAAATACTAAATATTGTATCCCAACATATGCTTGCCTCAGGAAGAGCAAATTCTCACACACACCAGCTTTTATTGTGCAAACCTTGCCAAGTTATTCCTGATTGGTTAATAAAAATGCTGCTTCACTTAGGGTTTCCATTGCTATGAAAAGACATCATTACCAGGGCAACACTTATAAACACAAATATTAATTGGAGCTGGTTTATGGTTTCAGAGGTTTGATACATTATCATCATAGCAGGAAAAATAGCAACGTCCAGGAAGAAATGGTGCTGGAGAAGAAGTTGAAAGTTCTGCATCTTGATTTGACAAAGACAACCAGGAGAAACTGGCATCCTCGGGCAGTTAGGAGGATGCTCTCTTTCACAGTGGGTAGAGCTTGAAGATAGGAAGAGAACTCCAAAGCCCACCCCCACATGACACATTTCCTCCAACCAGGCCACACCTCATAACAGTACCACTCCCTATGAGCCAAGCATATTCAAACTATCAAAGATGCCTATAGCCTGGGCTGAGCAGAAGAGAAGTGGGCAAAGCTGTGGCTCCTGGGCTTGGGGTATCAGGTAAGGACCATGATGGGAGATGAGAGGACAAAGAAGGAAGTTGCTATGGAGGAAGTTAGCATGGATCATAAGTATGTGGCCACGAGGGCTGGCCTGATGAAGCAGGAAAAGTGCAAATGGAACAGATGCCCATATTTATGGGGATTTGGGCAGAGGAAACTGACAAGATAACTTAGAGGGTTGATATCTGCCAAGCTGTGGTGCTTTCAAATGGTCTCTATGTCTTCTATTTGGGAACTAAATGGTCTGAAGTAGTGTAGAAACCCCTAGTAGATATTTAAAGGCAACAAAAAGGTATAGCAAACCCCCAGAATCTTAATAACCACTACACTCTCCTAATTTTATAACTATGCCAGTGTGTCCTCTCTTCCCAAATGTAATTGAATGTGTAAAACAGCATGAAATGATCTATAAACAGAATAACTTCTTCAATTCTTAAAGATGATGAAAATTTCTTGCAGTCCCTTAAAAATCAATGTCAGCTGGTGAAATATTTTTGTTTCTCAAAATAATCAGGAAAACATATTTATATCAAGTAATGTGTTCTTCGAAGGAAGATATCTGTATACTTAATTATATGATAACAGATATACACATAAAAGGCAGGGCTGCTTACCTATACAAGAAAATTGCAAAGAATATGTTGCCATTCCTTCAAGCTGACTGATTCACTATTCATTTCACAGTGATTTTACTGTATACCTCCCTGCTATAGCCAAGCACTGAGGATGATGAACCAAAGAGGCATTATCTTCACACAACTTACGGTACAAATAGTAAATGATCAGAGAAGATTTATAAATATATAGAGAGGTTTATGACTTAAGTACCAACAGTGACTTGAAGGAAAATCACTATCTGACAAGAAATTAGAGTAACTCCGTAAAGAGTCTGTGATTCCTAACCACATAGTGTTTTCTGTTACATCAAATGCATCCCAGCCAAAAGGACTCAGAGTTTTTGCCATTTCACATCATACTGTTAGAACTGCCGGAAAATACAGACATTGAGAGGTAACTAAGCAAATGTGTGTGTAAAGTGCCTTGTATGATAGTACCCTGTCTAAATGCCAGGAAAATAGGAACAAGAATCGGTTCAGGTTAGCAGGAGTTTCAGCAAAGTGAATTAATTGTATTAATAGAGCTCAGGGTTACTAGGAAAACTGGAGTCACATACAAAGACTTGAGTGTGTGTTTTCCAGGCTCTTCCAGTGAGAAGGGAATTTTTAAAGAGTTAGAATGTGTTTCTCAGATATATTCCTGGAAGCCTATTTTAGTCTCTATAAGTAAGATATATAAGGAATGGAGAACGATGCTTACGTACTCCATGTAATATCTTGTGGGTTTGTGGATTGTGGGTCGGTAATACATCTGTGGAATTGAAACAAGTATAGAATATAAAGGAGATTAACCTCTTGCACATTTATTTGTGTGTTTGTTTGCTTTGTGTGGGTGTGGTTGGGTATGGGGGGGTGCATGGGTGTGCATGTGTGTGTAAGTATGGGTGTGTTATCATGTGCAGGAGTTAGTTCTCTGCTTCACTACATGGATTCTGGTGACTGAACTCCGGTTGTCAGGCTTGGTGCCAAGTTCCCTTACCCACGAGCCATCTTACCAGCCACAGAGACATTTTATGAGCTTTTCTCCCTCTGCGGACAGTATATTTAAGTAACCTCCCTATAAATTTTCTTGTATTAGTACCAAGGTTGGAATGGTGTACTCTAAATAGTACCTACATCATCATGAAAGATCCCAGCAATGAGCTAATGAGCTAGTAAGAGGAGACAGGAAATGGTTTTCTTCCTTCTTCTTCTGTCTGTCATAGTGGATACAGTGTAAAGACAGCGATGTGAAACTAGAAATCAAGGCTTCACAGACCACAGATCTGTCAGCATCCTGATTTCAGATATTCCAGACTCTAGAACGGGTAGATAGACCTCTGACATCTGAACCTGCTTGATCTTCCATGACTAACTAACTTGGTTATGCAGCCATAACTAACCAAGACAGCAACTAATTAGGTATAAAAGGTAATGCCTGGGAGAATCAAGCACAGGATTCTGAGGGGAACAGATGAGCTCTCGGCATAAGGCAGTGTGTGATCGTAATAAGCCTGGATTTGAAGCTGATGACATAGAGATGTCAGTGTCCAGTCCAGTTGAAGTTCATCAGAAAAGCAAGCCTTTTCTTCCTCAATGGAGCAACTATTGGCATGAGAGACACAGTAAAGAGAGAGATGAACTTTCAGGCATGAAAACAGAAGAAAACAAGTAATTAATATGAAATCAGCTGACTAAAGCGAGCAGAGGACAATAGGAACATGGTACTGGGATCAGAAGTAACTACTGAAATGAAAGACAGGGGAGACACTTGGGGTCAGGGTGCTGACACTGGGTTAGGCAGGAAGAGGCTAAACTGATCACTAATTACCAACCTCAAAGACTAATTACCTCAAAGATGCTAATCAAGACTCAGGATTGATGAGTTAAATTCAGTGTATGAAATTGTGAACAACGCTATAGCACCTTTTCATTTTTAATGAGATGATTGAAAATGACTCACCTCCTCTTTTGTGTGTCTTACACATTACATGTCAGCAAATATGAATGATAGATGAAACAAATGAAGAATTACCTCTATGTTGCTCATCAGCTAATGTGAAATTCTATCACACTCGAAGATTCTCAAGGTAGTCAAAATGTCAGCCATAAATGGTAAACTCAAAGCAGGCCCCAAATTTGCTATTCAAGAGCTTTAACCTGTATTTGTTATTTTGGATCCTATGTTTACATATTAGCATATTATTGCAGGTTATTTTTTTAAAATAGCTTAAAATTATATTAATTCTTAGAGAACTTCAGTTCGTTAGTTAGTTAGGTTCAGTTAGAAACCTTCAGTTCAAAGGTTTTCCAAATCGTACCAGAATATGAACTAATAGTTTATAATATATGGAAATTATTATATCATTTATATCTAGTTATATATATGTGTATATATGTATATATATATATATATATAATCTCACAGTGTTCACAAAACTTAAACATGTTAAATTTTATAATTATAGATTTGAATACCTGTGGTACCCATCTGGAAGACACAAAGCTGGTTACTTCTATTACAGACAAGCCAGTTTGGGAAAGTTGATTGATGAGTTCAATTTTTATGTCTGTGGGAACTATAACCTAAAAAAAAATCATAAAACATTATATAAAATAATTATATAAAAACTACTGAAACATAAAATATTACTTCCCAATTGGAAGCAAATACATTATGATTTAAAATGTCAAACAGTCATCACCACAAAAACTGCTGAAAGTATAAAACGTCTGTGCCATTCAAGTGTTATGGAATACACTATATAAAGGCTATATAAACCTACCTTTTCATTCTGCAATCCATCCCTTGGTCCAACTTCGACTATTTTCACATATTCAGGGAGTCCAGGTAACTGAGATGCTTCCTGAAATGCAAGCAGTATGAGTACAAGAAAAAAGAGATCACTTGGATTGCCACACTGTAGTGGTTTGAATGAGACTGTCCCTCATGGGCTTGGATAGTGAAAAACTTAGTCCGCAGTTGCGGTGCGATTTTGGGAGTTTTGAGGGACACAGCCTTGTTGGAGGAAGCATCTTACATTAAAGCATTAAAGGCTGGGGACTCACAGTCTCGCTTTACATTCAGTTCCTCTCTTTGACTCAAGGCCTGCCTCAACTCCTGCTGCTTGCTGTTGTGCACCGTGATGGACTATTTCCCATCTAAATATCTATAATACACCTTGGTTATCATGTTTTATTGCAGCAATAGAAAGTTTTTTTTTTTTTAAAGATTTATTTATTTATTTATTTATTTATTTATTTATTTATTGTATGTAAGTACACTGTAGCTGTTTTCAGACACTCCAGAAGTGGGAGTCAGATCTCGTTACGGATGGTTGTGGATGGTTGTGAGCCACCATGTGGTTGCTGGGATTTGAACTCCGGACCTTTGGAAGAGCAGTCGGGTGCTCTTACCCACTGAGCCATCTCACCAGCCCAGAAAGTTTTTTAATATAGTAGTTGGTACCAGAGAGTTAACTGTTGCTATGAAGAACCATATTAGCCATGAGTGGGGCGGGGGGAGGAAGATGGAGGAATGTGGAAGACTTTGGGAGTAAGGCCTAGAAAAGTAATTGCATGTTGAATTTAGCAATTAAAGCATTATTTTAGCATGAGCCTAGAAGATAGTGCTGAGGGCAAACCAAATCAAAGGGACCTCTTGCAAGAGGTTTAAACAGATGCAAAGACTTATTTTAACAACAACTGGTCTGTAGACCACTCATGTGCTATTTTGGCAAAGAGTTTGGCTGTCTTTTGCCCATGGCCTAAGAATTTAACTGAGGCTAAATTAAAAAGTAATAGGCTAACCTTTCATCGTAGGAAATTTCAAGACAGTGTAACACTGAATCCCTGCCATGACTATTACTGATAATGTTTATTCAGATCTACAATGAAGCAAAAACATATGGGGCAGAAAGAAATACACTTCATGTTACAGCCAAGGCATGAGAGGTTTCTTGTTCTGCACTGGAATAAAGGGGGAGGGGTGCCTTCAGAGAAAGACCTCACACAACTAAGCTTCCAACCAGTGTAAGAAAACCTGAGGCATTTTTGAAAGCAACTGAATAAAAGCACTACTGCTAACATGATTCAAGAGGACATGGTCTAACCCATGCTGGCAGCCTAACACGGCAGTGTTGTCCACATGGCTTTGGTTTTAGAGGCATAAAGGATTTTCCCTCCATGGAAATCCAAAGTCATGGATTCTTCCTCTGTGGTTTCAGACAACCACTAAAGGCAGGGCACATATGGAGGGGAGTCTCTTCATGAAAGTCATAGAGAGCCATGTGCTTTGAGAACCCATTGTGTAAGGCTGTGGAGGTAAAGCCTGAGTTGCAGTAAGACCCCAAAATGTTGAAGACTTACAGAGCCATGGCCTGTCTGCCAAGAATGACTGCAAACAGCGAGTGCAACTATCCCTAAAGAGATGCATGCTGTAGACAGTAAAGCCAGAGGGGCAGAACTGTCCAACTCGTTTGACCCCAGACATGAAGCTCCAAGATTTGCTAGGTTTTGATCTTGATTTGATTCAGTATTTCCTGACTATGTCCCCATTCTTCCATTCTGTATCACCACACATTTGAACTATGTAATATGCTTTTAATTTAAAGGGGGATTATACTTAAGACATTGCCTTGAGTCTCCAAAGAAACTTTGGACTAAATGCATTTGAATCGTGGTACGGCCATGAACCCATGGTGGTCAGGGAGTGGAAAGTCAGGGCTTAAATGAAAATGTTCCTCATTGGCTTGGGTACTTGAACACTTGATCAGTTCGTGGCGCTGTTTAAGAAGGTTGGGAGGTGTGACCTTGCTGGACAATGTATGCCACTAAGGACAAGGTTTGTGTATTTATGTCCAGTTTGCTCTCTCTGATTATGGCTTGTAGTTGAGGATATGGGCTTTCAGCTTCCTGCTTCTGCCTCCATGCCTGCCTCTTGTTTGTAGGTTTCCCACCACAATGGACTCATTCTCCACTGGGGCTGTAAGCCCAGTGAAACTCTTCTTTCTATAAAGTTTCCTTGACTATGATGGTTTATCACAGCAATAGAAGAGTAAACAAATACACTAGGTTATTTTTTATTAAGTAATTACATTCTGTTAAATAAGTTCTAATTCCACAAAGTTAAAATAGTAAAAAAAAAAAATCAATAGGATATAATCTTGATACGTCATTTATATTATTGCAACATCGAAATAATTCATTCATTATAACTTTGTGATGGGTATTGTGATTGAAATTCCAAAGGTCAATTTCTTTTGAATAGTTCAATTTCATTATTATAGATCATCAAAAATAATTGAAAGCTATTCATGTTACAGACATTAGCATCCAAAATAAAGAACTCAAAGTAAACCAGAGTGCCTGGAGGAAATGACATTTTAAAAAAGTTAAATACAAAAAGAGAAAATAAATTAGTCAATAAATGGGCAAAAGAACTTAACACTTTTCAAAGTAAGAAGCACAGATGTTCAATAATATAAGGGGGAAAAAGGCCTGTTTGACAATCTTAACCTGAACCACGAGGAAAATTCAAATTAAAACCGTACTTCAAGTCTGTTTTACCCAAGTCATAATGCCTATCAAGAAAAAAATAAGTTTGGGCATAGTTGCAGGAAAATAAAAAACATTTATGTACTATTTGGTGGAATTTAAGTTAGTCCAGACACTATGGAAACAGTATGGTGGTTTACTCAAAGGCTAAACATATAAATACCATATGATCTGGCTAAACCATTCCGGGATACATACCCAAATGAATCAGTGCCAACTTACAATATAAATACCTACATAGCCAAACATATTGTGGCAGGCACTATTTAGAACAGCCAAGTCAGAAAATCAGTCTAGGTACTCAATGACAGATGGATGGAAATAGAAAATGTGATCTGTGTATTTTACTCATCCATAAAAATATGCTATTTTTCAGAAAAACATATGCTATGCCAAATAAGCCAGCTTCACAAAGATAAGTATCATGTTTTCTTGGTTATGTAAATTTAGCGGGGCGAGGGGGGGGAGTAAGGTGATGGTACTATAAGATGGAAGAGGAAGAGAAGGGAGGGGATAAGAGAGGCTAATGAAGATAAGAAGAGAATCTGATTCAAACATATTATATACATGTATAGAAATATAACAATACATTACTTTGCATAATTTATATGTATTACTGTAAAAATGTTTGGGTTTTTTTTTTTTTTATTAACCACAAAGAATCAAGCAAGAAGCCACTGCTTTCCCCTGAATTTGAATGTGGGTTTGGTGCTTTGGTTTGTGCATAGATGACTGAGTCTACAGACAGAAGAAAGGATGCAGTTTGCTTCCTTTCCGTCTCACACATCATAGCTCCCAAGAAATGCTACTTACTGATTGCCCCTCTCCAAACAGGACCCAATGCTCCTAACTGCCTAGCCTGCCCTACTTTCCATTCATAGCTGAGATAGTGAATTGTTTGATTCTGGAGTCTCTGGTCCTATAGACCTAGTTCAGAAGAAGTATTAGAAGTGTTAGTAAGATATTAGATGATTAGTAATTAATAGGAATATGTATTAATAAGTGTACTAGAAGATGTAAATACGCTTAATTAAAAGGAAAACATCTAAATAAGAAAAATTAGGCTTTCTAAATTCCATATGAATTTTAAATGAGATGTAAGCTATATCTGTCGTACTACATAAGCATCATAACTGGTTATTTCTGTGCTGAATGTAAATAATGCATCATCATGTCTTCAAATAAGGAGATAAAATAAACTTAGACATTCAGGACCTGAGATTCCAACTATTTGGTTTTTGTCAAATACAGTGCTCTCAACCAACTTATACACTGATTCTGTCCTTATGGGAGAAATAGCTACTTTTTAAATAATTTCAGAATTTCATATATGAGCACATTGAGGTTAGATTATTCCCACCCATCCCTCCTTCCTGACATCATAACCTCTTCTGATGCTTTACACACATATCTAGGAAATGTGCATCCATGCACACAACCTATCAAATTCAACTTGTGTTGCCCACACGTACAAATGTCTATAAGTGACCAGCAGAATAGAATGCTCATACATGAAGAAAAATGATTCTTAGTATCCACTGATTGTATAAGTCTTTATGTAGGAGTGAAGCTTTGTGAGATTTTGTTGGATCCATGTCGGCATGTTAACTGGTGGAGTTATCGCCGGTCTTGTGTAGATGGCCATCTTGTTGCAATTTCATGTATACAACAACCTTGTCACGATCATCTAAATTTTAGGTGTAGGGGTTGTGCTACAGTTGTCCCATTTGAGAGCTGGACAATATTGTCACTTATTCTCTGTATTTTGACTAGACATGGATTTCTGCAATAGTCTCTGCATTCTGAAAAAAAAAAAACACACATCTTTTTTGAGGGATGAGGCCTGCACTACCTATGGCTATGGGTATAGGAATTAAGAATTTAAGTTAGAAACTGTAGGGACTTGGGAGTAGTAGGTTCTCCTCTAGGGTCTAGCAGCCTCTTATCCCACATCTGGGATTAAAACAAAAGCATATTCATATAACGTAACTGGGTTTTTAAAGAAACTAAAATTCTCATCATGTTTCTCTCTCTCTCTCTCTCTCTCTGTGTGTGTGTGTGTGTGTGTGTGTGTGTGTGTGTGTGTAACAAGGAAAGAAGCTCACTGGCTTATTTGGCATCTAAAGTTGTGATTGGCTTGATTACCACCCTGTGCTAACTTCTTGAAAGAATCCAGATAATCCCTAATACAATTCCAACTGGCCTTCTTCGACAATTTCTGTGAAACTAAAATTCACTATCAAAATGAATAACAAAGAAGGAAACAAATTCTCACTTCTGCATCTTCTTCTCCAGTTGTGAGGCGTGGAGCTAACTTGAGAGGGTGGGGCTGAGAGGGGAGGATCCTCGGCTATGAGTTTGGTTCTGGATGACAATGCTGCAATCATGCCTAATGATGGAGTGGTTATAATTTGGCCAAGAAGTAAGAGGTATGGCATGCGCAGATAGAGTAAGGGGACACACCCCCCCCTTTATTTTTTATTAACTCTCCTCATCAAATAAGAGAAATGAGACCAGAGCAAAATCAAAACCAGGCGATCGTAAATGTGATCTCATTATCATTGTTTCCACTCTGTTTTCATCATGAATTATCTTCCAGCGTACATGGACAAAGAGTACTGCTTTATTAAAGGGGGCTGCTTTCCCAAAAAAGGAACACAGTGTTTTGAAGGTGAAAATTATGTGCCATGTATAATTAAAGAGTTGGGTATTTCCCTTTGCTCTCAGTGTGATTTGGTTGTCACTATTCGCCAGGATATGAAGAAAACCAAAAGCAATAACCATTTCAGTCAAATTGGGGTGTCTTCTTCCTTGATGCATTTTTATGTCCTTCTTGAATTTAATCCGACTATTTAGTCTTTTGAGTTAACTTTAATTAAGCCTACTACAGAAGCAATTCCCTAAGGCCATCCACATAACCTCATTGTACACAGTCCTTGTGTCAAAGAGTGTTAGAAGATAAGCGGTTATAAATGGACAAGTCTGGTAGAAACAGTCAGAAAGAAGTAAAACATAACATGTGATGGAAACCAGTAAGCTCTTAAGGTCAGACAATGATTGATGTTAACTTAAATCCTAGAATTCTAATGATATACACACTTATGTCAATTATTATATGAGGTTTTATCTGTATACATAGGTAAATTGCTAGGAAGACACTAAAGATCATCAAGAGAGGGCTTTTATATCACACATATTCAAGGAGTACATATTAAAGACAAATTAGACACTGGAGACATGCAAATGTATGTCTGCACAGGAAATGTGGACAAAAGGGTATACTGTGGGACCTACTGTGACCCACTGTGTGGAAAAACTCTGCTAATTAAGATTGAAGTTTTCACCACAACTGAATGGCCTCTGGGCTCCGTGAAATATTGGAGACTACCTTTTTTGGGCAGAGCTTCTCCTTTGCCCAGGGAATTTTAATCCCATATACTCATACTTGCCTCTACCTGAGGAATGTCACATTGCCTCAATTAGTTTATAGGACCAATTTCCTTTCTCCTGACAAAACCTGTTCAGTTATCACCTGAGATTTCTCATATGCTTCCCCATGCTAATGAGGCATTCCAGGTATCCTAAGCCCCCAGGCTTTGCTCATCCTGGATGCCCCTGCCTTCAGTTCCCAAAACTTTCTATGCCTTCAATCACCCTAAGTAAAGTTGATCTGCCTGCTGATAAGCAATCCTGGTGTGGTCATTCACCATACATACTCACAGGGCTTCCAAATCCCCTGACTCTGCTCCCAATGCCCTAGTGGACCAAATTGGCCAGCAATCCACCAAGAGCGAGGAGACCCATAACACACTACAACTTCTACAGTGAGGTATTTTTTCTTTTGAGGTGGAAGGTTGCAAGGGCAGAGGGTATGTACTAAGAAATGGAGAGATGTGGCTAAGAACAAAAATTCAGGTGACAGCAGATGCTGGCGTGGATGTGGAGAAAGAGGAACACTCCTCCATTGTTGGTGGGATTGCAGGCTTGTACAACCACTCTGGAAATCAGTCTGGCGGTTCCTCAGAAAATTGGACATAGTACTACCGGAGGATCCAGCAATACCTCTCCTGGGCATATATCCAGAAGATGTCCCAACCGGTAAGAAGGACACATGCTCCACTATGTTCATAGCAGCCTTATTTATAATAGCCAGAAGCTGGAAAGAACCCAGATGCCCCTCAACAGAGGAATGGATACAGAAAATGTGGTACATTTACACAATGGAGTACTACTCAGCTATTGAAAAGAATGAATTTATGAAATTCCTAGCCAAATGGATAGACCTGGAGGGCATCATCCTGAGTGAGGTAACACATTCACAAAGGAACTCACACAATATGTACTCACTGATAAGTGGATATTAGCCCAAAACCTAGGATACCCAAGATATAAGATACAATTTGCTAAACACATGAAACTCAAGAAGAATGAAGACTGAAGTGTGGACACTATGCCCCTCTTTAGAATTGGGAACAAAACACCCATGGAAGGAGTTACAGAGACAAAGTTTGGAGCTGAGATGAAAGGATGGACCATCTAGAGACTGCCATATCCAGGGATCCACCCCATAATCAGCTTCCAAACGCTGACACCATTGCATACACTAGCAAGATTTTGTTGAAAGAACCCAGATGTAGCTGTCTCTTGTGAGACTATGCCGGGGCCTAGCAAACACAGAAGTGGATGCTCACAGTCAGCTATTGGATGGATCACAGGGCTCCCAATGGAGGAGCTAGAGAAAGTACCCAAGGAGCTAAAGGGATCTGCAACCCTATAGGTGGAACAACATTATGAACTAACCAGTATCCCAGAGCTCTTAACTCTAGCTGCATATGTATCAAAAGATGGCCTAGTCGGCCATCACTGGAAAGAGAGACCCATTGGACACGCAAACTGTATATGCCCCAGTACAGGGGAATGCCAGGGCCAAAAAAATGGGAATGGGTGGGTAGGGAAGTAGGGGGGAGGGTATGGCGGACTTTTGGGATAGCATTGGAAATGTAATTGAGGAAAATATGTAATAAAAAAATATTTTTAAAAAGCCCAAACATGTCTTTGTGCTAGGCCAAATGAAATATGGCCTACACAAATTATTAAATACAAGTTATTACCTAGCTAAAAAAAAAAGAAATAGGAGATGAGTGGGATTGCGGTTCTTAATGCGAAATTCACAAAGAATCTATAAAAAGGTAATAATGAAAAGAATTACTTTGCAGAAGTGAGCAACATTGCCCTTAAAAGAGCCTACAGTCTAAATTTCATTTTATAGTATTAAAAACATGTTGTGAGTTCAGGATATCCCATCTAATGTGCAGTCCAATACATGGCACTATTGAAACATGAAAGACATGCAATCCATCTTGAGCATTTCAAGAGATTGTCCATGCCTACATTTGACTGCAGAGTTCCATTGATTCACTTTCAGAAAGAAAGTATAGAGGAAATAGCATGTTAAACTTTCATGTTGCTTTAGTTTTCCAAGCAAACATCCTATCTGCTGCTTTTCACTTATGAAGCTACACTATAAATTAAGCAGAACCAGGAAAAAACAAAACAAAAACAAAACAAACAAACAAACAAACAAAAAAAGAAACCAAGCGGATGACCTGAGTTTAATTTGCTAATATCTCTGGCTTCTACCCTAGTTTCTTTGAAGATATGATTAAATATATCATCGACTATTCAGTTTTGGTTGAAAACTAAAAGGAAACGTTCTTTTATATGGAACACAGGTGGTCTGCTTGACTGAAGTTCACTTACACATAAAATTAAATGGGAGTCATATAGTCATATACTGACGGGATTTCTCTACAATCTGTGTGTGTGTGTGTGTGTGTGTGTGTGTGTGTGTGTGTGTGTGTGTGTGATTGTGTGAACAGCAGATGTATTTTCTATCAGTAATGACTGGTGGCTTTAGACAGTCAATTCCCTTCATGGTAATATATACAATTCTTTATTCTCTGCCATCAAGGTATTCATTTTTCTCTACTGAATATCACCCATTTTAGAAATGTCTAGGCAGATTTATATGTTTCACTAATTTCATTCATTCTTGAAAATAATAATTCATTAATTCCTTGAGAATTTCAAACAATGTATTTGATCATACGCACAGACCTCCTCGTTATCCCATACTAACTCTCACCTTTCTTCCCATCTATCTTTGAATCCCATCCCCATGGAGTCCAGGTTGAGTAATACTTGTGCACGTAAATTCTTTACACATAGTGAAATATCCAACTTCATATCAGGAATTCTTAAAGTGAACAAGGATAATAGGCAGATCAAATGCCATCGCCACACATGTGAGAAATGTAGACCTGAAAAAAGGATGCTTCTTTTGAAATTAAATTAGATCGCTTAAAAGGACACTAGAGATCGACATTCAAAAAGAAATCTATTTTTTTTCATCTCATCTGAATTATATGCATGGGGCATTTTATGGTAATGTTAAACATTCCATATTCCATCTTTTTTATTATTGAATATTAATTTCTACATTAACCCAACAAAATCAGAAATATGTAAAACATTATCATTGGCAATACTGTAGATTACTATAGGAACCTTCATCTTTCAGAATGATCCAAGGACAATTCTTTTGTTGGGCTCCTCCTCGAAGGAGGGGCTGACTTTATAAAGCTGACATTGGAAAAGCCTTTATTCAGAATATCTATATACCCAGTTAGTTTGAAGCCTGTCTTTGGCAATCTAATTAATATGTATCGATAACCAAAGAAATGATGTGCTATAAAGGCAATTAAACTTCCATAGGCAATACTTCTTGATTTTTTCATTCAGAACATTAAGGAGAGTATCCACTTATTTCTATCAATCTGTAGACAATCAGTGAAAGAAACTGGCATGCCTAGTAAGCTGTTTCCCCATAGCCTTTAGCCAGAGTTCAAAAAGAAGTTTTTAAAAGGTCTAAAAGTGTGAACTCTTCTCTATCTGTATAGTTACAGAAAAGCATAAGAGCATTAAACGATGGTCACTTCTCACATAGAGCAGATTATAGACACAGAATAAATATTTTAAAATCATCCAAAATTATTTGCTAATTTAAAAGAGACAAAACTCAAGGGCCAGAATATGGCTCTGTGGGTAAAGGAGCTTACTACAAAGTTTGATGAACTGAGTTCATTTTCTGAAATCCCACATAAAGACAGAAAAAGTGCCAACTCCACAAAGTTGTGCTCTGACCTCCATAGGCAAACTGTGGTATGTGTTTGCACAAATACACGCGCGCGTGCGCGCACACACACACACACACACACACACACGATAATATTTTCAAATGTGACTTGACCAATAAATCCATGAATGTATTTCTATTCATCATTTCATGATTGCTTCAATACAAAAATAAAAATGTACCATGGATCACTCAAGTCATGAGAAATACGTAAACATATAAAAACATGTAAAACTGTATGAACGCTTTTAGAAACAAGGACCTTGGAAAATAACAGGAAGACAGCAGAAATGAATGAAATTAGATCTAAGTGAAAATAAACATACGAAGCTGAAAACAGAGATTACAATGTAGACGTTTAATGAAACATCCCACAAATCATTAAAAAGTGAAAAATTAAAAGAGGAAGAATGTCAATGCATTTATGGAACTGAAGTTGTATGTTCAATGTTTTGCTTCTTTAAAATTATTACTTAGTTTCAAGGAAAAATGTATTTTGTACTCCTAGAAACTTAATAATAAAACTATAATAAACTAGACAATGTGATCTCTAGACTTTTCACCGCGGCTGTCAAAGTATTATTTAGTAAGGTAGAAATGAATTGTTAGTTAAAACCCAGAAAGAAATTTTAACTGGCAATATTTTAAAAATGAAACTTTTTGCTTCCTTAGTATCATTGCCAATAAAGTTTTCGGTCCCCATTCACAGCCACCTTACTGATGTCACTCCCAGCTTTATTTTGGAAACTATTAAAATTACTTTCATAATTTCTGACACACAACTTACCAAGTTGATTGAATTATTCAACTCATAATTTAAATTTATATTTTTTGATAAAACTATTGTTCATCATGCTTCTGTTATACTATCTTTTTTTTATATAACAATGACCATTTGGGAAATCAAAAAATAGATGTGTGTCGAACTTCTGGTTTCATAATACTCTTTCTTATGTGTAATTAAACTATTCAGCCACCTACAGGATCTGTTTAAACTTATGAGAAGTATTTCAGATTTTATGAAACCCACCAAAACATTTGTGTGTAATGTTTATTTCTGATGGATGAGACAAGTTAAGATGTGTGTTCCTTTTCAGGATCACAGACATGCTTAAATATGCTCAGAAAATAGCATGCAGGGTATGGTATTTTATACTTTGTGATACATAAGTGTTTGGAAGTTTGTTACAGAGTGCTGTGTGTGAGACAAAGTGTTGACATAAATGCTACCACTTTCCAGTGAGGCCAGCAGATGATAAATATGCTGAGAAAGAGACCTCAGAAACAATCAATTCACAATGGCCTCAAAAAAATTATATTGTCTGATAATAAACCTAATGAAGGATGTGAACGACATCTATAATGAAAATCTTAAATCTCTGAATAGAAATACTAAGAAAGATGGATAGACATTCCATGCTCAGAAACAGGCAGAGTTGATATTATGAAAGTGACCATTCAAACAAAGCCACTTAATGCTATCTCTATCAAAATCCTCATGACATCCTTCACAGAAATAGAAAAGAAACATCCCAAGATTAATATGGAAGGCCCCCCCCTTCCCCACACCTAAAATCCTGGACAATAAACCAGAGCAAAAAGAAAAATACTTGAATCATTACTACAGCCCACATACTGATAAGACATCTCGTGAAGACAAAACCTTATGTCACAGCTTGGCCAAAGAAAACTTATTTGGATGCAGAAGTAATATTAAAGGAATAACCATGTTTTAAAATAAAGCAATAGCTATTATAGCATCTGACTCCAATAATACTATTGAAGAAAGCCCTAGAAACCTTTTGAAAATGTTGTTAAAGTTGGTTACACACTGTAGTCATGAAAAAGTATAGGCAAACACCCTTAGACACCAAAAGCCAACAACCAACCACTTAACTATTCTTCTCTCCCATCTTCTGCTCAAAATGAGAATAATAATAATATTTAGGAGAATGAGGCAGGAAGATTTCAAGTTTTTAGGTCAATGGGGCAAATTAACAAAATCCTGTTTCAAAACTAAAGAAGAAAGGAGAGGAAGAAGAGGAGGGAGGAAGAGGTGAAGGACGAGGAGGGAGAATGAGGAGGGTGGAGGAGAAACAGGAAGAGGGGAAGGAGGAGGGGAAGGAGAAGGAAAAGTTGTTGTTGTTTTAAGGAATGTTAACTCAGTTTTAAAGCACTAAGCTTACCATGAACAGGACCCTGTGTTGAATTCCCAGCCTGTACCACAGGAAAAAAACAAAATCAAAGGGAATGATATTGGCAATTGGCCCAAGCTTCACGGGAAAGATTTATTGAAGTTATGGTTGTGACCCATGTAGTCTGGTGCTTAGTGAAGAGTTAACACATGATGTATGTTGTCACTTGCTTTTAATAAAAATTACTTGAAGATGGGACGTTTTTAAGTTTTAAAAGTTTTACAGAAAAGCTAGCATAAATGATTTTATTGTTCATTGTAAAACATACTTACTGGTTTAAACATTTTTAATAAGATGAATCATTGATACTAAAGGTAGATTACCTTAAATAGAGTTCTTAGCCACAGTCAAAATAAGTTATGGAAATTATTCAAGATCTTTTGGTAAATAGCTTGAAACCTTTGGAGATATTATCCCATCTGCATCTTGCCAACATTTTAATTAGCCTTCAGTGCTGACCCTATTGGCTCCACCCATCCTGTTCCAGCAAGTGATGCCAACCTCCGGCTGAACCTCTGAGCAGCAACAGAGGGGAACTCGCTTCAGCAGGAGGGAAAAATGAGAACTCAGGTTCAAAGCCTGGCTGAATAATGCCACATCTGAACACAGGGCCAGTTACTGGCTTGCTGGAAACGGTTTATGGAAAAAATGCTAATTTAAAAGGCAAATTAAACACATTAACGATTGTGACTGGCAGTGACTGCTCAGAGGCAAGGGTACCTCTAAGAGCTCTATAAACACGCAGTAATGTCAGGGCTCGTTCCTGTTCCACCCCACAGATCTTTCTTCCAGCTTGAAAGCACAGTTTTAAGAACAGATATAAGAGGTTTGTTGTTTAGTAGTGTGTGTGTGTGTGGGTGTGTGTGTGTGTGAATACAGATGTACAGATGCCACAACGTGCTGTGGAGGTCAGAAGACAACCTTGAGTATCTGTCTTCACCTCCAGCCTTGTGCGAGACAGGTTCCTTCTGAGTCCACTACCATGTACGCCAGGCAATCTGGCCCACAAGTTCTCAGGGATTCTTCTGTCTCTTGCAGAAATGCATTATCCAGTCTGTGTTTATGCCACTCCCACTGATTCAGACTTGCATCCTCATAATTCCACAGCAAGTGCTTTGCCCACTTGTCTGGCTCTCCAGGGTAAACTCTATCTTTTTAAATGCAGAGCCTCCTATGATAAGGAGAATTTCAATGACCAGGTATTCAAATGACACACAGCTTGGGCACAAGGGGCTTGAACAAACCTCTACGCAACCCAGTTGTTCACTATGTCATTATTATGGGGTGAGACACTTATTCTAAAGGCACTGTGGGTAATGTCACAGAAAAGTTTGTTGGTCTCAAAATCTATTGGAATCTTCAGAAATCACATCCCATGGAATTCTCATGTTTTAGGAGCCATGGAATACACTAAGCAGTCAAGCAATTGAAGAAGGCTGGAGCGACTTTGAGAAAGTGACACCCATATACGTGGCCCTCTAAGCACAACACTCAACAGGGAGCTCATTTGCTCTGGCCTAAGGTTTTTCAGTCAGAAACTTAGTCTTGGGTCCTCCCTCCATATGTGTTCTGCCTAACGCTTACCCTGTCTTAGCAATCACATTTTTAAGCCATCAGAGTATACACTGGGACTCATCACTGACTGCTTCTTTCTTTTACTGACAAGCCACGTACGCACTCTTTGTAAGTCATAGTTGTATTTTCTTGGAAACAATTTCTTATCTGTATTCTTACAAGAAGACAGTAGCAGGCTCTTAGCTTCTACTCTTGCCAACTCTACTCTGAGGCATGGAGCAGCCTTGCTAGTGTTTCAAATCACATCAATGCTCTCTTCAACACCTTCCATATTGTCCCTTGGTGAGAAATCTAGCCTTTGCCATGGCTATGACTGTGTCCCATGACCTTGAGTCTTTTGAGCATCTGACATCCTCTCCCAGCTGTTCTTCACCTGACACTGACAGATGACACCTCTGTGACACTGAGTTCTCTGCTGTTCATGAACACTTGAACATTTGTACTCCACTGTTCTGCCACATCTCCATGGCTCACTGCCTTAATCCTAAAATCTTGTTATAAAATAATATGAAAAGGAATAACATAGCACAAAGAAACCCCTTTCTACTCCATGTTATCCTTAATCACTGTTGCCTAACTTTCCTAAGGAAACTCAAGCAGGTGTCTGTTTACTTTAAATACAGTATCAAATTACACAAAGGCGATGGTCCCAGCAAAGATCAAGCTGGCGAACCACTGGGTTTATTTAGGTAATCTACAACAGAACAAAGACTACCATGGACTCAGACTTACACCGGGCAACTTCATCACTGAAAGTCCACCACAGTGAAAGCAATGGCTCGCAGAAGCTGCATGCCTAGATTCTTCCTGCTAACTTTCAGGCATGCATCCCTACCTGGTGGAGAATCTCCCCTTGGGACATTGTTACCACTTACATAAGTAACAGGAAGGGTTGTTGTCAATTCCGGAAATGCTAAGAGCTTCCTCTGCCTTGTAACCACAGCAACTGAAAGAATGACGGGTCTGATTCGGCTGAGGAGCCATTGTGGAAGGTCTAGAGGCAGCATCACAGTTGGGAAAGAGAGGGATGAAGCCAGGGTCCCTCTTACCTTCTCCTTTTAATCCAGTCTGGCAGTGGAACCTCCATCACTACTAACCTAATCTAGGAAATTCACTATAGACATGCACAAAGGTTTTTGTCTACATCTCATCACAGTGACGGTATAAACTGTAAACTATCACACCTTGTCAGCCTCGCTCATTTCTCATCTGTCTTTAAATTTTATCTTTTTATTCTTTAATCCATTTTTACAGTCCAGACTAAGCCCCATACCTCCTCCCACCCCTACTCCCACCCCCATCCCCAAGAGGATATCCCCACTCCACCAAGCCTCCACACTCCCTGGGGCTTCAAGTCTCTCGAGGGTTAGATGCATCTTCTCTCACTGAAGCTAGACCAAGCAGTTCTCTGCTGTATATGTTTTGGGGGCCTTGGTCCAGCTTGTGTATGCAGCCTGGTTGGTGGCTCAGTGTCTGAGAGATCTTGTGGATCCAGGTCAGTTCACACTGCTGGTCTTCCTGTGGGGCTGCCCTCCTCCTCAGCTTCTTCCAGCTTTTCCCCCATTCAACCACAGGGGTCCCAGGCTTAAGAGCCTCCTTCCTGTCTCTGGGAGGAAATGTCTCAATGTGGAAAAAATATTGGCTTCTAGCACTCATCAACAATTAGAGTGTTTTATATGCATACCTTGTTAGTTGGTTGGTTGTTTCTTTCCCTAGAATGGAGCTCATATCGATATGCACACTTGTTTCAGGGCATATCCACCTCTTAGAACAGAGTCTGGCATGAAGAAGATCCTCAACAAACATTATAAAATAAATGTGTGTCCTACCCAGAATTCACAGATGTGCAATTGTTTAATACTTAGTTATATAGCACAGGATGTCACTTGGATTTTAAAATAAAAATTCATTACACACTGGAAGACAACTATTGCACATAATGGGTCCAAAGTAAAAACCTTAAAAAGCACTTTGGATGAGAGCTATGTGTGATATTGAAGCCTCAAAACAAGACCAGGCTGAAGATGTATTTTCCAAAGAACAGGAAGTCCTATATCTAAGTGGATATTCTTGTTTCCGTTGTGAAGGTTCTGCTAAGCAGAATGGAGTAGACATTACAGATGGTGATAACATACCAAAATGCTCAATACTAAACTTCTACAGTCTTACCACTCTGCAGAATCACTTGAAATCAGAGAGGGTAGATCAGAACATCCAACCTTTAGACGTTGCAATATGATGCTGTCATCTACAAATACGTCAGGCCACAGTCAGAGGCTCCCAGGACAGATGCTACAGGCTGGGCATGCCTTGAGGGATGGTTGACAAAATTGCAGTCGGCAGAATCAACTGTGGCATCTGTGCCACATTAATAAACTCGACTCTTTCGTTTATTCCTCTGGGACACCTTAGCACACAGGAGGGCTTTTTCTTTGCATAACTTCTAGATGACACTGGAATTGTAATAACTATAATATATGGCAACAAAGAACTCAAGAGAGGGGGAAGAAGCTGGGTGGACAGCAGCCACATTACAGTTCTCACATAAGAAGGTAGACTTAAACAAAATGAGGTGGGTGATAAGGAAGGATGCCAAGCTCCACGCCGTGGGAGAACAGTCAGCGCAGTGTTCTTGAGTTGACTGGGGAAAAATGAGCCCGGGTGCTAACTGTTCCAAGAAGAGCCAGAAGGCAAGGATTAAACAGAGGAGCGGTAGAAAGGATAACTTAAAATATCAGGACTGCAGGTTTTAAGAGGGCCCAGGAGAAAATTCTTATTCCTGGACAAATGCAAGCTATGGGGGAAGGAGGATAGGAGCGACTTTGGAGGTGGAATGAGGTGGCCTGAGGTTGCATTACCTCTAGCTATTAAGGACAGACAGTAAAGGAGTTGGGTCGAAACAGTGAGACTACAAATCAGGAAGTTATAGAATAACTTGGGAGCACAGACAGCTTCGGGGGCAAGACTCGACCCTAACAATACAGGTTTTAATCCTAAAAGTAAGTCTCCCAGTTCCTAGGCTCTACCCAGCAGATGTGGATCTTAGATACCGATTTCCTCTAGAAGTCTGACTATGTAAAATGCATACAAAGTAAGGATATTTATGAGAGGGAAATAGTCCCAAATGTAAGAAAAAGTAAGTTGTTAAATTTATTTAAAACTTACATCTCCATTAAACTCTTTTCCTACCTTCCCCAGAACAGTACTAAATATTTTCCTACAGGAAGCTGCCTCACACTTTATAAAGTTAGATTCGGTTGCCCTAATGATGCCAACATTTCGCTCTCTCCATTTTATTTATAAGGTTTCAAAATTGAAAACTCACTTATAGACACTAATTTATTCTAAATATCCTTATAAACGTGCCCCTCCCCCAATCTACCTTTAAATTATATTACTGCTTAACCCACTTCCCACTGATGAGTCTCTGAACCTGGGCACCTTTGTCTCGCTGCCCCTAATATTACGCCCTGGCCAACACAGCAAAACAACCATGCCTCAGGTTGCCTGGCAACATGTCTGTGTCTCCTGGCAGAACTTGTCAGCAACTCTGCTTTTCAGTGACTGTTCTACTGAGTCTCACTGACTGACTCCTCACCTGGCATGGCTTTCTAACAGCCGCCTTTCCTGGCCCTCCTCATTCTAATTAAAATTCGTGTTGCGTTTCCATAGCACCTTGTGTACTGCTGAGGGGGCTGCTACCGGCTTTATTATACATTGCTTTCCAGGTGGCCTATTTCATTTTAGACTCCCCATATCTTGAACCCCAGAGGTGTCTCTAATGTTGGGAATGTAAACAGGCTGATGAGGGGTGGTCCAGGGGCCACTGCATTTAAATCGCTCTTAAATCATAGCATGTGTATTTTTTTCATTCATTCCATGTAGATCTAAATCCAGCCCTGTTTAAATGCTCTCTCCACATAGTGGGAAGTAAGGGGCTACTTGATCAATTACGTTGACTGTACAGAGCACAGCTGGTGCCCATTGTAGAGACTGTGCCTAATTGCTTCCACAACTTTCTGTCCTAAGCAAGTTAGCAAGTGTACACAGAGACAAATGTTTTGCAGTTTGTGGTCAGTCTAAAGGATTCCCACCTCGGTGAGGATTTGGGAGGAACCTAGAAAAGCCAGACATGGTACAGACTCCTTAAAGAGAACATCTGTGGGGTATGAACAATAACTAAAGCATTAGGTTTAGGAGAGAGCAGAGCTAGCTGGAGGCAGTGGGGGGGATCTAATCTTGCACTTAGAGAAATGCCAAGAGGTTATATTACTTAGGGGTGTGTTGGGTTACCAACTATAGTTCCCTTTTCTATCAGAATTTATTGAACATGGGTTACATTTAAGCTGCAAGCTGAAAGGGCAGTGTCTAAGAGAGGTTACTGTGTATCCTGCCGCTTGAATATAACGCCCCATGCACACCTGGCTGTCCAAGGCAGACTATCAACCTTTACCCTTAACGCGTCTTCATTTTTTATTTGACTATCAATTACATTAAATTTAATAAAGGCTAAAGAAGACACAGTTAATCATACTATAGGGCGATTCTAGCCCTCCAAAAGCACAGAGATCCCACAGAGTCACAAGGTCAAGGTATCTACATACAATCCATGCATGTGATTATGAGCAAGAACAGTCCTAAAACTGCCCATTCAACAACCCTTCATCCCAGCACGTGGATGCCCTAGAGACAGAGACCCAGGTAACCTCTGTGTTTCCATATGTCTACATTTCCAGAGGAATGTTACACGCAGGGTAAACTGTAGGAGAACCTGAAACAAGAGACTTGTTTCTAGCTCTGCCTTCCTCCAGACTTGATTCTTTTGTCTTGTTAAATTTGGCTTTCTTTCCATCTCTCTAAGATCTGCCACTATCAAAGGCATCAAAGCTGCTATTCTTTCTAAATCCCACAAAAGCTTGTTCCAACCCCGTTACAATCCAAAAGAGCCATGCATGATCTTGGTTATGAAGATGGTATTTACCACAGGGTAGTTCAGAACCAATATGGGATGTGCAAGAAGTTCTAGATGCTTTACGACCAATGTAATTAACCTTAATTACATCTTAACAGTTTAGAACCCTTGAAGTTTTGACTGTTCAGTCCCATTAATGAAACAATCACTCTGAGGGAGAGAGAATGCTAAAGTATGGGGAAATGTTTAAGTAGAGTTAGATTATTTTTAAAGTGCCAAAGTTTTGTTCTTCAAAAACTCATGCAACAAATGTTCCACATATTACCCTCTACTTAACTATCCCAGTCACTCTGTCCCTGGCTGTGAAAAATGCCTTTGACACTTCTTCACTATCCAGAAAAAGAGTGGTGGGTCTCTGCATCCGTTCCCATCATCTTCCAGAGGAAGCTCTCTGGTGGTGACTGGAGTAGGCACCAATCTATGAGCACAGCAAAATATCATTAGGAGTCATTTGTGGCCAGTCATGTTTGGTTCTACCCTAGGTCTCTAGGCCATCCAGCTTCCAGTCCCTGGACATTCAGGCAGTGTCAGACATGGATTCCCTCTCATGGCATGAGTCTTAAGTTAGAGCAGTTATTGGTTGGCCACTTGCACAAGCTCTGGGCCACCATTGCCACAGCACATCTGTAGGCAGGACAGATTGTAGGTCAAACCCTGGAAAAGAGGGAGGAAGTATTATAGGCACCAGAGGTCGTCAAGAACACCAGGTGAACATAGCCTACAGAACCAATCAAGCAGGGCTCATAGGGGTTTATGGAGACAGAATGAGCAATCACAGAGCCTGTATGGGTCTGCACGAGGTCTTCTGCTTATGTGTTGTGGCTGTTTAGCTTAGGATTTTGTGGGATTCCTAACAGTGGGAGTTAGGGTGTCTGACTCTTTTGCCTCCTCAGGGTCCTTTTTCTCCTAGTCGGTTGCCTAGTCCAGCCTTTCTATGGAGGGTTGGGCCAAGTCTTATCTTGTTATGCTGTGTTGGGTTGATATCTCCAGGAGGACTTCGGTTTTTTTCTTTTTTGTTTTTTGTTTTTTGTTTTTTTTTTTTTTTTCTGAAGGGAAACAGAGGAGCAGTGGATCTGGGGAGTATGAGGTGGAAGAGGGACTAGAAAGAATGGAGGGCAGGGGAACTGTAGTCAGGATGTATAAAATAAATAAATAAATAGAAAAAGGGAGCCACTTGGAGATCTGTCATAATGATCATATGACAGAAGCCTTTGTGAACCTGGCTGGCCCAGAGTCTCCCATCACTCTCACACCCAGGAGCTACTATTCAAAAGGCAAGGAATGAAGCACAATCATGTTAGTTCTTGAATGCTATGGTGGGATGTGGATGTGTATTTTCCATGGTCTCTTTTCCTACTACTCAGCAAATTAGGAGGGACCTAGTGAAGAGCAGGAACATAAGGAGGAGCCTGGGTCCCAGAATGGCCATATCTTCCACATTAGATTTGAACAGTAAATCATCTCTGGTTATTAGGATGCAGGCTTGGGTGTCACACCAAGTTAGATAGCATGGTTAATGAGATGTGAGAATCAGAAGTACAGTGACTAAGCATTATATTTTCAAAATCTTAAAGATTAAAGGCCTCTCTAAGTGGCTGCTCAGAGTGATGCCTATAGCCAAAGACACTAATATTATGCTGACAAATATTTGTTTAAAATTTCTCCTTTTTCTAAGATGCTACAATGCCTGGCATCAAGGACCAAACCATACTCAAGGGCTAAGTTGATTTTGCTTTTAAAGTTAAATGTAACCTTTTGGGGGAAAATAGTTATTATCTCTTCTTCTAATTTAAAGAGAAATGTATCCCTTTATTCACTAATTAGCTCGTTTGTCCTCTTACAAATGAGACAGGACAGGACTATTCACAAGAGAAATGTTTGCTTGAAGTAATTCAAAGCAACACTGCCTGCTGCATCATGAACAAGTTAGTACCAAGCTACTGCTAAACCAAAACCACTCACTTGATCAAAGCTTTGGATCTCTGTTTTCAAAGCCTGAAGCTTTGTTAGGGTTTTAAAGCAGGGGCAATATAATTGGAGAAGACTATAAAGCTTTACAGGGGGATGTCTTTCCAGTTCTGAATACAGCCTCCAGTGGCCCTGAATAACTAGACATCATCACTGCTCTTTGCTTTTCTAAAATACCGACTCCCAGTGCGTCGTGTGTCATGTGAGTCTATGTTCCGTTTCAAGTGATACCTACAAGCTGTTCTGAAAAGCATCCAACTCCCATCTTATAAACTCCACTGTGATCTACAGTTCACTCTAAGTCTTTGCCACAACACCCCCCCACACTCCATATTATATACACACCATCAGTGCTTCCTTCCCACCCTCACATCCTAACACCTTCATTTAATCACCTCTTAATCATTTGCCTGAAAACTAAACCCGCAGTCGCTTATTGTTTCCTTCCAGATGCTGCTGTGGAATGGCTCCCGGTAGACCTCACCTAGAATTCCAGCCATGCTCATTTGGCTGTGCAGACTCTGATCCCAGCGCCCCGAAGCTTTTAAGCACTTTCCTTCCAAGAAACCTCATAGCTAACACCATTACTTCCTCACAAAACATCGAACATCTGCAGACTGAAGCATCAAAACAGCCAAGAGATTTTGCACAGTTCTTCTAAGCTTGGATGAAGACTTTATCAGCCATCCTAGGCTATAAATCAACATTCTTCTCAGTTTCTAGTGAATAAACCGTAGTGGCAAATTTCAACTTCCTCTCAAAGGAATAATTAACAAACATGTACTTCTTGCAATTACTAATTAGTTTTTATGTCTCCCAGCTATGTGAACTAAACTTCCTTTTGGAAAACCAAAGTCTTACATACCATCAGTTTCCTCTAAAGTTCAAGTTTATTCTTTTTATATACAGTTGATTTAATTGAAGAAATCAACTAAAATATTCTACTCAACTGCTTGTTTAGGCACATACTTTGTAAAGTTTACCAAAATTATTTGTTCCTAGAAGACATCGATAGAAACAACAAAAAATATAAGTAATCTATAGTATCTTGCAAAAATTAATTATGACTATGGACTTATTTATCCTACAATCTCAGTAAGTGAAGACTCTTTTTAAGGAATAGGAGAATAAGACCGCATCAAACCTGGACCTCTACGTACCCAGCTGTTTCCTGTGTAGATCATAATGGTTTTTAGTCATGGGCTTTTCAGATTGGAGTTCTTAACACTGAACATGCATCCAAATCTCCTGCAGAGTTTGCTAACCCAGCTTCCCAGCGTCAGTTCCAGAGAAGATGATTCCTTAGGCCAGGCTGTGTCCGTGAATTGTAATTTCTAATTAGTTCACCAAGGCGATGCCAACATTGATCAGAGTACCACAAATTGAGAAGCAGAGTTGTAGCTAAAGCCAACTTTATAAAAAAATAAATAAATGTATCATTGTGCTTAAGCAATATCCACCACTAGGAACTGAAACAGCAATTAAATCGTACTATCAAAATAATGTTGCAAAAATTAAAAAGTAAGGTCCAGTGTTAGCAACATTAGACTCTATTACCATTCTTTAAGGAACACCTTTCCAATTCTTCCACTAAATGCTTCATTTTGTTTTCCAGTGTGAATGAATTCTCTTTCTTTTCACTTGGCATATGCCAAATGTGTCCTCTAAGAACACCACCAAATTCTTTGGCAATTTTAGAAAATTCAAGTTATTTTAACATTTTCTACACTTCTTTCAAGTATATAATGGCATCTGAGTGGTACTACTAATAAAATATATGTATACATTGTATGTATATATTTACATATATGCATTATATATAATCTAATAAATATAATATATATTACAGAGAACTGAAATGCACACAAAGAGACACTATTACTAATGCTAAATACTTTGCAATGATGGAGGGAGGTTGACTATCCAGGAAAGCTTTCATGATTAGCCTCCACCACCATATATCCTGCTGTGTTCAGGGTCTTTGTTCAATTCTTTGGAGAGAAGGAACCAGGGTACCAATACTCAGCTTACACAGGTTTGGTCTAATTATAGTAAGAGTGAATCCCAATGTCACTTAGGAAAATCAAGTAACTTAAAACAGTCATTTGAAAATTTACTGAAATTATGTTTTGAAGACCAGGAAAACAGACTAAGTAACCAACTGCAAGGTAAATGTAACAGATAAGAGATGGCACTGTAGAGAATCTATGGTAATCGATGCCCCCAAATGCTATTTCCTACATACCTGCTTTGAGTAGTCTATTCTTATTGTATCAATCACAAACATGAATGTTGTCAATTGTCTTAAGGCCCTAAATTCTCAATATTAGAAAGCCTATTCTTATCCATATCCATAAGTATCAGTGAGTATATGTTGATACACAATGTGCTAAAAAACAAGCTCATATTGACATGAATAAATAAGCAATAAATGACTAACGGTGCAAAAAATAAACCAACTAAAGTATATAGACTCTTGACTAGTAGTCAGGATTTTTTACTGATAACTAATAATTTGTAAATTACCTACAATAGTTTTTACATGTGCTGTTAAAGCACAAATGCAAAATAGAAAAGATATACTTTATCAACCCAATAATAACGTCCCCTGCCACAGCTGTAAAATGTGTCAGACTTGCTTTGGTTTTCTGACTTTCAAGCACTGTAATTTGAACAACACACAGAAACTGCACATTTTAAGTACGACAAATAACATTAATTTTACACTTATATTTAATAAAATGTAATTACTTTTAGCATAACTTGGTTTATATTTAAATAACACTGTGAGTGTAATAACTGTTCTCCATGCTCATGACATGTTCTCCCTAACAGAACATATCCACAGCTACGTGTGGAGTTTACACACAGGAAAAACTAGCTGTTCTGCTTTGAGCAACTAAAGATCCTGACAGAAAACTTTATGAAAACCATCAGATAGAATCCCCTATGAAGTAAATTATTGGAATCTTTGTTTATTCTCTATTCCCAGTAGGTTGAGGAGTTGCTGAGCTTCTAGGCTCACTTTTAGACCAATGCTTCTTAACCTGTGAGTTGCAACCCCCTTCCAATGACCCTTTCACAGAGGTCACATATCAGATACCCTACATAGCAGCTATTTATGTTATAACTCATAACTGTAGCAAAATTAAAGTTACTAAGCAGCAACAGAAAACAAGGTATAATTGGATGTCACCACAACATAAAGGACTGTATTACAGGATTTAGACAACCACCGGTTTAGACAAAGAAAGCCCAATAGTACCGGCAATCACAAGGTTCAGTTTTCTCCGAGCCCTGGATGAGTTTCCAAGTCTCTTTTGGGGCAGGAGAGGTAGGAACCTCTACAACATGGGGAGTCATGACCACCCAACACACATCACTTCTAGCAATCTTCAGAGAACCAGTGGGACAAAAAGGAAGAACGTAAAACCTCCTGAAAGTGCATCCTGAGATCCACTGATTCAAGGATTTGTCAGGATGCCCCTGACATGGGGTTCCTGCTTCTCCTTGGTTGCAGCTGGAGACACACTGACCCCATGACATTTGGAGGAGATTTTTGTCCTTTAGCAGAACTGTACTTTATCACCTTTCCATTCTCATATACTACCTGTTATATCACATACACTACATGTTATATCACATATACTACCTATTATATCACATACACTACCTGTTATATCACATACACTACCTGTTATATCACATACACTACCTGTTATATCACATATACTACCTGTTATATCACATACACTACCTGTTATATCACATATACTACCTGTTATATCACATACACTACCTGTTATATCACATATACTACCTGTTATATCACATACACTACCTATTATATCACATATACTACCTGTTATATCATATATACTACCTGTTATATCACATACACTACCTGTTATATCACATATACTACCTGTTATATTACCTATCACTACATTAGTTTCACTGTGTTGCTTTTGTGTATATAATGACAAACAAATGAAAATTAATTATAATTAAACTTTAAAATTTCACAATAATATCTACTTCCACATCCTGTAGGTGGCTGAAATTTGTGATTTTACACTAAACACTCTGCTTTTGGTGACCTCTTAGAACAGTAGTTCTCAACCTCCCTAATGCTGCAAGCTGGTAATACAGTTCCTCATGTTGTGGTGACCCTCAAGCATAAAATTATTCTCTTCATTATTTCATAATTGTAATTTTCTACTGTTATGAATCATAATATAAACATCTGATATGCAGGATATCTGATAAGCAACATCTGCAAAAGGGTCATTTGACCCCCCCAAAGGGGTCATAACCCACAGTTTGAGAAACTCTGGAAGAACAAAGATTCAAAGGTTAAAGAAAATAGCTTTTTCCAACAGAACCTCTCCATGAATTTTAAGTACCCTACATAAAAATTCTGTGCTCAATATCAGGAATAAGTGTAATAATATATCTCATATATATTCCAGCTTTATAATGACTGAGTCAACTGGATTTGCCCTGAATTTTAGCTATCTACTGAAGAACTAAAGAAGGATACATAAAATTGTCCTGTAAATCTATTTGCTCTCAATGGCACAGAGTAAGCCATTTCAAGGGTCAGAGTATTGGATTTAGCCAGGTCTCTTCAATCTCAGGTTGGAAATATTGGGTCCGAAAGTGAACTAATAATGGAAGATCAATAGCAGTGGCGTCCTAAGCATTGATAGCCAATGGAGGTTGTTTTCAAAGTAACACATCTGATTATTGTTTTATAAGAAAATCTTCCAATGATAACTAAATACTTTTATTTCTATTCTGGAAGAGCAGAATCCCAGAAACTTCTGAACGGGTCACTGAGAAGGCCACTACCTTCTCAGTGCTAGCCCTACTTGTCAATTCACACTGCCAGGATATGACAGAAGGAAAAGATGCTGTGCAGCTTGACATGAGGTTAAATCCAGTGCTTCCAGGTTAATGGCCTGGAAAGAGATTTATTAACTCTCAGACATTCTACTGATTCATCCTGGAAGTGAGAATAATATTATGTCTTTGTAGAAATCATATATGGTACTTAGAAATTGGAATTATTTCAATTATCTGACAGACCAGTTATAATTACAAAAACTCATGTTACTAATTTCTAATATTTAATATATCTACCATTTTATCACATATACTCTTTGATCTGTTCCATGTAATAAATCAGCTGCAAACCCACAGAGAGCATGCTGAGATATACTACTCCCATATATAATACATTTTGATTAAGACAATTGACATTCAATTCAATAAATCATCACTATATCTTTCCCATTAAAAGGTCAACAGCTGTATAAATACTTCAAAGAGCAAGCAGACTCGTTCTTCACAGATGAGTATTTATGCAAGCTTCACGTTCCATCTTCTTTAGGTTAAGTTTTCCTTCCATATTTGCTACAGCATACATTCAGCAGAATTATATTAAATTAAATATTAAAATCATGCCGTAAGGGAATGAGGGCTAAGTGATAGCAGACATTCGTGAGTGAAGTCCTGAAGAAGTACATCTGTTTCTCCACAGGCCTTGGAAATGCCGTTTAAACACAACCTTAAAGCTTAGGCAAACGGAGCGCCAAATTACCTTGTACTATAATGTCTGAGCGAGCCCGCCGCTTTCTGGACAATGTTAAGGTTAGAGCCATTCCGTATCATTTTAAAAGTCAGAGAAATCTTGGCCCCTAAATCAAAACTCTCAAAGAGTAGAAATTGTGTCTAATGAAAGTAAGATTCCTATTTTGACTTCAGCATTAACCTATGATCAGCTTCCATTTCACAGTGAAATGAATACAGATTGAGTGAAGAATTTTAAAAGCGAATGCCAGACTCTGTACACCCAGTGGGTTACAGATGGAGAAACGCGGTGGCAGAGAGCCACTCTACTCCCTTTAAAGTCCAAAAAAGCATTTGGAAGGAAACCCCAGAAGGAAAGACGTCTGACAGACAAATTCTCTGGGGTTTCCAGCGGCCTTGTTTGCCAAGCTTCCTAGACCCCATTGCTTGTTAATAAAGTTCAACAAAAAGACTTTATGAATACCGATTTCTCAGAGTAAAGCATGCATTAAAGAACTTTATAATGCACTTGAAGTTTCCTGCCATCTGTCCTTCCCTACTTCACAAATCCAAACATGACTTTGAAAATCACAACCACGAGGTGCCATTTGCTGTGTGTACTATCAATGGGGTACTGAGCCCAAATGCTGACTCCCAATCTGCAGACCGGAGCTTAGCCTCAGCAATAGCAATGATGCTCAACTTTTAGGATAGCACTTCAGGCTCTTCCCTGTCTCTGCCGGTATAAGGGAGAGGAAGAGGGAGATAAAACATTATACACTGTATCAGTTAACTCGATATAAACATCACTATGGAGAAGGAATGAAAAACTAAACCCCAATTTCTCTGATCTTCATAACAGTAGCCACAAAAGGAGAAAAAGAAACAAACTTTGGTCTCCTATTATACTAAAACTTAAAAATAAGTAGTATATGAAAAATAAAGAGAAAACTCACGTATTCTAGATTAAAATGTACCTAATAATATACTACAATAGCAATATATTTAATAAAACTAAATATATTTTCCCCCCAAAAGGAAAGTAAGTACAAAAGCAATTACCATTTAAACCATGGAAGTCTGCTGTACCCATCAAACACAAACTATTTGTTTCTGTAAACACTTAATGAAAGTTTGAAAAATTCGGTTCACTAACAGAAAGAAAAATAAGACATCGCTGATATTAAGGAGCTCAACCCAGATGCACAAAAATTCTTTGTTTAATATATAGATATTTTTATCTAGTTAACCACATGTGGTAAGAATTTCTGTGTTGTTGCAGGATACATGGATGGGGCCGGTAAACATGCTTCCTACAAACGAAGGCTGGCAAGAGGGAAGTTAAAGGGTGTTATAGTATACACAAAGTACATACAGCACTAATATGCAAAAAAACAAAAAAAAAACAAAAAAAAACAAAACAGTGTCTAATCTCAGTTTAAACTAAAATTACACAATAGAGCAAGCTTTAAAATTATTGTTCTCAATTGTTTTCTTTTAGGAGTCCTACCCAGTTGTGACATCTATGACTCTGAGCAATGACCAGCATGGAAAGATATCGCATCTATTAGGGTACAATGACAGGGCTCACATATTGGCAGTAACAACAACTCTCTAAATGGACTTGCAGCCCACTGAACAGAAAAAAAGTCATGCCTGGTGCTGGAAGGCTAGGCAACTAGGCAAGGCTAGTGAGGTCATGGATCTTAGAAAAGAACCTACTACTACCACTTTCCTAGACCAGCATAATCCCTAACTTCATTCTAAAACATATCCTTACACATAAGTGTAGTTCTTACCCCTCCCAACACACACACACACACACACACACACACACACACACACATTAAAGAAGCATCTCCACATCAAACGGAAACCATTACAATAAAGCACAATATCTACATTACTCCTCCACCTTCAGGAAATGTATCACATGGGGGAACAGAAAGATTGTAGAAAGCCAGAAGGCCAAGAAGTCTACTTCCAGGCTACGTCTCCTAGAAAGGCTGACTAGACAAAGCCTAAACAATGAGGACATCAGGAGACATGCTAAAGAAGAAGAGGGTGGAGGATCACACGGGGCTAGACAAATAACTATATGCAAAGCAGGCAACCAATAACTGCTTAGGGAGGAGAACTGGGCCCTCCAAGAACGAACCCCTAACTGATTATCTAATGCAAAATGGTCAAACCTGAAATTCTCAACACATAAACAGCAATGAAATCAACTAACTGTACTTATATATCTGTATATCTACACACACATGTAACAATATTAATAGAAATAAAAAGAACTCATCATCAATTGAGAAGGATTAATGGGGGAACATGGAAACGGTCAGATAGGAGCAAGGGAATGGGAAAATGAAGAAATTATATTTTAATTAAAATATATTCTACAAAAGAAATAACACTTAATATTTCATTCCATCAACTCTGCACAACATCTTACTCTGTCCAGAATGCATTATTACCTATTCAAATTTTATTTGACCCTCAAATCTATCCACTTCCATAAGACCTGATACTCTCGTGTACCTAATTAGAACAAGTTTATGGATCTATGTTTTTTACTGTAATCGCAGAAGATGGAGAGATGGCTTAGCAATTTAAAACACTTGTTTCTCTACAAAAGATCTGAGTTTGTTTCCCAGCACCCACAAGAGGCAGCTCACAGCCATATATAATCCCAGCTCCAGGGAATCAGAGACCCTTGCCTATAGCTCAACTGGTACCTGCACTTACATGCACATGCCACCACACAGACACATGTACACATAATTAAAATTAAGTAATTGATAAAAACTTCAATTGCAAGAAAAAATGGAAAATGACTTAAATAAAAAGCAGAATAGAGAAGCTAGATTTTTAAAGGAACAGAGCAATACAGAATGAAAGTTTAACCTTGGAGAACTAGAGAAATCCACTAGGAGACCTGGCTGCTCTTGCAGAAGACCCATGTTCAGTTCCCAGCATATTACATTCTCTTGCTACATTACCTCTATGGGTATTTTGGACTGAAAGTCACATATGACTTGCTGGCAAGATATATTTGTATAATAGTGGCAGAAATTATACAGAAGAAACCAACCATTTTCTGCTTAGTTGTAACGCCCACTGCAAGGGATAAAACACATTTCTGACACTACAAAAATGGCCAAGAACTTGAGATAGAGATGTTAGGGGCCTAGGGGAAATTACTATTATTACTATTATTCTGCTGAAATATAAAAATAAAATGGCTCCTAATGGCATACTCTATATGCATAGATCAGGGCATTGTACAGCCTTCATCAGAGAAGCTTCTCCTTACAATGGATTGTAATTAACACAGAGACCCACAACTTTACAGTGTGCAGGAAGTGAGAAACTTTGGAATACTCAGTCCTAAATTGGATGTCTTAATCAAACTTGTGCCTGCCTGCAAGGCTCAGGGATCCAAGTGGAAGAGGGGACAGAAAGATTGTAAGAGCCAGAGTTGATGGATAGCTCCAAGGAAACACCATCTTCTGGGAATGCAGGACTCATAGAGTATTTATGAACTCATAGAGACTGTGACAGCAAGCACAAGACCTGCACGGGTTCACGCCAGACAGAGTCTGAGAACTAAGAAGGGACATAAAGTTCTACCCAAGAAGCTATTTGCAATTGATGCCTGCTGAGGAGGAGAAAATCAGTATTCTACAAAGGAGGGTCACTGGGTATATCACCAAACTCCAGGGCAGGCCCAGGAGTTATTGACAAAATAAAACAGATTCTTTGTCTGTCTGTCTGTCTTTCTTCCTTGTTTGTTTGTTTGTTTCTCCTCCTCCTCCTCCTCCTCCTCCTCCTCCTTCCTCTTCTTCATTGTTGTTATTGTTGTTTATTTGTTGGTTTGATTGACTCGTGAGTTGGGGGTAGCAAGGAGGAGGGAGGGAGAAATATGGAATTGGATGAAGTGAGAAGATCTTGGAGGAGTTTGGGAAGAGGAAAGAATATGATCAAAGTATATTTTAATAAAGAGACTTTAAATTTAAAAGGAAAATGTAAAAAGAACCAAATCCAACCCCTCTATGACTATGGAGAAATGACAGAACAGCTTTTAAGGGGTTTTTTTTTTTAATACAGTGCATTAAAATCAGAGCTTTCATATACTACAAAAGGAGCCTACCACTGAGCTACACACAGGCCTTTTAAATTTATTTCTCTATTGATTGTATCTAATTTTTTGACATTAACACAAATTATGATTTGTGAATAAATTAAAATGCAAGCCTTCATAGGCCTGGGTAATTTTAAAAGTCTCTATGTAGAATTGTTTTTTTTTTTTACATAGTTTTATTTTAGAATAAATGTTTTGAGGACAAGATTCACTAATTAATATTTACATAAGTAAATAGCATCCAAATGAGTTATAAAAAGGGTTCGAACCAACAGAAGAAATTAAAAACTCTTGAGTATTAATTTTGGGCTGAATTCTGATTATTTGGGAAAAGGAAGAGCGCTCAGATGGAAAGATGGCAAGTGTCTGGTGCCTTAACTACAATTTCCTGCCAGCTGAAGGATTACGAAAAACAGAAACATGGAAAAATAGAAACATCTTGAACAAGCACATCATGCTATTTCCACGTGATTGTCCACCACCAAGGGTCCCCAGAACAAATCATCCTGAGCACAGAAGGCAATTTGATGCCAAGGACAGTTAGAAGACAAATGTGTATAAAGGCATTCTTTTATACCTACATGTTTAAGTGTAGTGCAATCAAATAGAATATTTCCAGGGATAAAATTTTCTCAGCAAGGCAGCTGTAAAGGACTATTTGCCTCTCCTACATAGATTAACAATTGCCAGACTACTAGAAGGAAACCAGAATTCTAAAAGCTGCTTTTGTTCTTAGGATTTTAACCAGGCTGGCCAAAAACTTTCAAATTTGGAATCCAGTTAAAATGATCCAAATAGGCGATTTGATTTTGCCTCTCAAAAAACCACAGGTCACCTGCAAGTGACCCATGACGTTTCTGTGCCTGTGAAGTCTGGCCTCCTGGTTGAGTAGAAAAGAAAAAAATAAAAAGAAATAAAACTAAAAGGGAAGTGTGTACCATGGAGAAAGAGAAGAAAGGGTCAGAGAAAGTTACAACACAGAGTGAATAACCATAAAGCCAGAAAACTTGGAGGAGCTTGAAGCTGAGAAAAAAAAAAAAAAATCACAGCATAGGGGGAAGGAAGGATGTAAAAGCCAGCTGGAATCAGAGAGAGCAAGGAATCCAGGAGCCAACAGAAATCCAAGGACAGAAAGTATTGAAGATTGAAGGGAACAGGAAATTTATTGGAAACTCAGTTGTTTTTCCTTTTTTATGCAATGCAGTTCTATTCCAGACTGAATTCTACTCTCAACCTCAGGGAGGGCAGAAAGGAAGTCAAAATTCACAGTAGTCTTTCCCCAGCCTGCACTCTCTCATGAGCAGGAGCCAAGAGCTCAGGAAGAACACAGGAAAGGAACCTTGATAGGAGCACAGTTGGTAGCTGGTGGCTGCAGCAGCAGCAGCCAGCACAGAGCTTACCAAGATGGGGTGAAGGGAAAACAAAGACAGCTGGGAGCCAACCGCAAGGGCTGCTGAGTCAGAGCTTCCAGAAGACTCAATAAACTCTTCAAGTGAGTCCTCTCATGGCTATAGTGGAAACACGCCTGCAAACTGAATGTTCTGGAGGTAGAACTTCCTGCGTTCCCAACCTAACTCTGCTCTTCACTAGCTGCTGGCTATGAGCAACTTATTTAACCATTGTGTGCCATGCCTTTGAAATCTACAAAACAGACTAGTGAGATGATTAAATAAGCAACCAGGAAGCACCTGGGATGTACTTAACATCCAACAGTGGTAGCTATAAAAAGTGCTTGAAACAGGAAGCCCATACAAAATAATATGATTTGATTAAAGAGGATGAGGAAAATACAGAATTATTACACATTTTTATATATATATAAAACACCAAGAAACAGATTTCCTAATAGGATAGAAACTAAAACACAGCCCAGGGTGTCTACTCTTGTCTCAGCATGTAGATGTGAGTCATGCACATTCAGGAATCAAATTGTGACCAGATTTGACCTAAAGCTATTTGAAAAGTCACAGTGTAAGAATGGAGAAACTTGTTCCTGTGGGTTTACGGATGAGTGTATTTAGAACACATTCAGAAATTATACTAGTTTCGGAAAGTGGCACCAGTAGGCTCTTCTCTTTGATCCATGACCTCACTAGCAACTGGTAGGCTGGGGAGGTTTAGAGCAGAGATGAATTCCTCCCTACTGAGTCCAATTAGACAGCTGTTGGCTATCCCTAAGATGGGTCACTACTGCACTCTTGGGGATAGCTTGCTGAACTGTCGTTCGTTGTTTCGGTTCACAGGTTTCACAGTTGAATAGGACTATTGATTGCTTTTCTCCCTTGGCAGCCTGCATACACAGCACCCACAGAAACTGAGAGCCAGTCCTCAGGGGTGGGGCTTTGAGGCCAGATCCAGCTCAGTTTCTGCAAGTTTTGTATTTGAAGTGTGTGGTGTGGTCTGTTTTTCCCATTTCCTTCTCATACCACCTGCATCCTACTACCCTGATTCTAGCTTTCATCAAAGAAGCACCCTTCTGCAGTCAGAGACAATTTCAGATATCAACAACTAATCAAAATACAGAGGCTACTGACTATGGGTTGTCCATCTCCTGTCAACACAACCCTTACACCTATGACTCAGGAAACATCTCAAGAGGGGGCAGAAAGAGTTTAAGAGCCAGAGGGTCAGGATGTCTGTTATAATATAGTGCCTTCTAAATATGACAGGGATTCTGTACCCACGTTATCCCAAAAATATAGTCCCCTAAATAAATCCATTGCTGTGGCAATACCAGTTGATATGCCATGGCAATATGAATGAGGAACATCAAAGCCTCAAGACACCTGATAGGTTGTTCTATCCTAACTGGTCAGCTATAAACACATATACACATGAGCAACATTAAATGTACTCAGTCGATTTTATTTACATAGATGTACATACACAGATATATATGCAGCACTAATTAAAGAGGAGGATGTCATAAAGTTTAGAGGGTTTTGGAAATACAGGAGTTTTCAGTGAAGAAGGAAGGCTAGAAATAATATAGTACTCATATGAAATGCTCAAGTTTTTTAATTGAAAACCATAATCCATTTTTTTTAGGAGATGATAGTTCAATCTGTCAGCATTAAAAAGATGAAGCAACTTTTAAAGTAAGCAAATTCTTTATTGGAGACACAACAACATTTATTTAAATACAAAGTAGTAAAGTACACAAATGCCATTAGAGAATTTTGGAGTGGTGAAGATGATACAGATGGCTGGAAATAGTCTCTCTAATGGTCAATTTAAGCACTATCAAAACTAAATTCACCTAAAGATACTGAGTAATCAAGAACTGGGTTTTAAGAGATATTTATACCAAAATAACAGACAAACACAGAATATAAAAGTAGAAACATCTGCTAGCATAACACATATATGTGAAAAGAGTAAAAATCATACACATATATCAAAAAGAAGCAGCCAGTAGTGTGATGAGAGAGACAGATAGATAGACAGACACACAAAGACAGACAGAAAGAAACAGAACTAGAATATATCAAGAGTGGAAATTTCAAAGTAGAAATATGTTTTAAAAGTTGATCAATGAGCAATACATTGGTTGTATAATTTGAAATTCTGGTGTGGGGCTGCACATTGGGATGAATATAAATAACAACAAAATGTCTATTTTACAAAACTATAAAAATTATTTAAAAGGTTTTCATCATAAAGAAAATAAAAATGTTTGATATGTTTATTTTTATATATTCATTTAACAATTTTAGTCTACAGATTTTATCAAAACAACATATATAACCAGAACTTTGAGATCAGGGCTCAATAAAGAGATGAGACTAATAATAGTTGTAGTAGTTGCCAGCGTGTAAAAGGCTACAAAATGCATGACGTATGCGTGAAGATAAAGGGCAAAAGTAGACCAACAGAGTAAACCAAGCATTGTGTCAATGAAGAACCTGATTAGCTTAAGGTATCATTGCCTAAAAGACCAATCCCTTTAGAAAAGGAGTAATAATATACAGACTCAACTATATGTGTAATTTCTTCTTACTGAGCCTAATGCACAGATGAAATATAGTACTCATACCAGGAGGGCAAATAAACAAATTGAGTACATATATGCATATTGAGATTATCAATATGGAACTCAGAGCTACCCATAAGTATCTGCAATATAAATATTCACAGTAAGATAATGGACAAACCCAAAAACTAGCTTTAAAAATTGCAAAGAGATATTTTAATCTGAAATTCTAAAAGCTACAGTTAACATACTGCAGCTTTCCGGGGGATTTTTTTTTTCCCTTTAAGTAGCTGTCTAAAGATCATCACATTTCTTTACATGAGAAAGGGAAAAACTATTTATCACTTATCGAAACACAGGGGGCTGTTTATTATATTTTTCCAGAGAAAAGCAACCATCAAGATGTAGACAGATAAATAGATAGATAGATAGATAGATAGATAGATAGATAGAAGATAGATAGATAGATAGATAGATAGATAGATAGATAGATAGATAGATAGATAGATACCAAACCTTGGCTTCAGAGGAAACCAAGAAGAGACTTGCAGACCTTTTGACTACAACCTGTTGATCCAGATAGTGTAAAGCCATCTTAATTCCCTTTAAAGATTTATGAAATGGAGACTAAGGTGATGAATCATTGGTTAGGGGCTTACACCTCCCAGTCACATTCATGTTCCACTGATAAAATATCCTGGAAAAAAATGTCATTTAAGAGGAGAAAACGGTCACTTTCAGCTTACAGCTCCAAGTAATAGTTCATCATAGCAGAGAATCCACTGTGGCAAATCCATAGCACATCCATAGTCAACTGCAGAGGTAAGCAAATGCATTCGGGCTACTTGCTTCCTTGGGCTTAGATGCATTTCTCCACTTCTGCGATCCAGGGTATCCTTTCTAAGAATGGTGCTGCCCACAGCAAGCTGGGTCTTTTATATCAATTATTTATTTAAGACAATAGCCCACTTGCATACAGGCCAACCCAATGTAAGAAGTCCCTCATTAAGACTCTCTTTCCTGGTAATTCTAAGCTATGGCAAGGTGATAATTGAAGCTAACCATCATACTGCCCAAGCATAAGGACTAGAGTCAGAGTCCCAGCACCAACATAAATGCTAAGTGGCGAAGGAGGCTCACTTGTGATCCTTATGCTCAGGAGGCAGAGACAGAGGACAGTTCTAAAGGAAGCTAACTAGAAAAACTAGCAGAAATTGGTATGCTTTAGGTTTAAGTAGGAATTCCTGCCTCAATGTGTAAGGTAGAGAAAGACTAAGAACAACATTCGATGTTCTCCTTTAGTCTCCAAACACTTGCACACACATAAGCATGAGCGTGGGTATACACACACTCGAATACTTTAAACACACACATTCACACTATGCACGCATACACATATAGGCACCCATAAGAATTGTGAAACCTAAAATTATAGAATACAACAAATTAGACTGATCCCAAGTTAGACAAAGTTGAAGAAGGAAATGGGCAAAAGAGTATAAGAAGGAAATATACATACTAAACATGGAAAGGAAAGCATAAAAATACAGAATTGCTACACACCACTAACTAGACAAATAGAAATAGTCTCAGTGGATGTGATTGACAGTCAAAAAGAGTGTGAAAGATACTTTACTGTTGGACAAGAAAAAAAACAAATGGCTAATATTGTGTGTTAAGTGCTTTCCCTTGTAACTGCTGAGAAATTCACATTTTGCAGCGCTGTTATGTATTTAAATTATTTATTTACTTTTTTACTAAAATTATTTATGTGGTGTGTTCATATTAATATTCACGTGTAGCTATTGCATTAATATACACACACATGCTTAAAGAAGCAATAATCACCTGATCTATTAAAAAAAAAAAACAAGCAAATGGAGACGTGTGTATGCTAGACTATCACTCTAATCATTTTCTATTCTCAACCCTTCTTTAACACTTTGTGAGATTATTATTTCACTGTGTTTCCCATTGTCTCACTAAGTTGCATCCTTCTCAGCCTTCCCAGTACTTGAGCCACCAGACTGTTGTTCTCTCTTTAAGTTTTCTTAAAATTATATTTATTTATTTGTTTGTTCATTTATATATACATATGTATTTATTTGTTCATTTATTTAGTGTCTGTGGACTCTCTCTGTGTGTGTGTGTGTGTGTGTGTGTGTGTAGAGGTAAAAGGAAATTGATTCTCTCCTTATACCAGGTGGGTCACAGGACTCAACTGAAATCATCAGGGCTTGCTTGCCTTTGCCCACTAAGTCATCTTACTAGCCTTCAGACCAGTAGATTTTCAATGAAGAGGAGACTGAAGTGCATACACTTCCGGGTGGAAGAAAAGAAGTCTCCACCACAAGACTGGAAATGAATAAATCAGTGGCGGATGAGGGAAAGGGAGCAAATATGCATAAATATGCATTGACTGTGAGTAAATATATTTTATAACTATCCCATGTGGAGAAAAATGCATACAACCACAAGTACCAAAAGACAAAGGACAGCAGTAAAGTGTTGCAGCTTCACTTTTAATAAGTTATAACACCAATCATATTTATATTTTAGCAAGTCAAGGTTAGATGTTGACATAGTTAACAACTGGGAACATAATACAAACAGAATATAATTGACATGTTAATTCAGTGGGGAAATTAAAAATACAACCCAAAAAAAAAAAAAAAAAAAAAAAAAGGAAGGAAAGGGAACAAGTTAACAAGTAACACACAAAATAAATAAAAAGCAGTGAGGGTGTTTCTTTTTCTAAAAATTCATCTCCAGTCCTCTCAAGTTCCTTAGGAAGCATTCTAAAGCTACACGGTCACCAATAAAATGTATAAAACTTGCATTACCCTTTCACTAAGTTTAAGCAAAAATAGCATATATAGAGTTTAAAATCAGAGTTAGGTTAGGTTAGCACTAAATTTCACTAGTCTGATTAATTGATTTAAGAGACTCCTTCTAGCTCATCAAGATATTTTAAATTTCATACATACAGTGAAATTTCATAAAGGAGACAGGCTAGTCTAAGCATAAAGTCACTCAGTAAGATGTACAGGATGCTGTGATATATCAGGTACAAATAAATAGAGAAAGGAGAAACTTAACTTGTTTTCTAGCCTGTTATTATTTAGAATGGCATCCTTTCATGTAAAGAAGTTTCTATCAATCCCAACTGCAACCACATTAGCTCCTAACACATCTCCTGGCCCTATATGTCATCTTATCCTCCAAACTCTACAACACATAAGTTGTAAAGTTCCCTGTGGTTTATTTACAGCATTCAAATTTCGTTTGCATGTTTCCTTGACCAGCAAACCCTGCCTGGGACCATGTAATAAAAAGATGATTCCAACAGTAACAACAGCCAGTGGATGCTGGTACTAAGGCACTCATTCTCAGAAACTATGTATTATATACTATAATGTGCTAATCGCTGTTTTAAGACTGTTTTCCAACTATGTGATGCTTGGCTTGTCCTCTGCAAAGGTGAGCAGTCATTTATTTGTTTAGCAAGTACATACAAAACATCAGAACTAATCAGGCATTTTTGTTGAGTGAGGTAAATCCACTGATGGGTTGTTTCCTGGTCTTGTTGGGGTTAACATATGACTGAGAGTTATATGCCAAATAAGCATCAAATAAATAGATAATCCATATTACATACAGTAGTTCACTGTATGGTAATCTCAGAAGGAGTTGGTGAGAAAGTGACATTCAAATTGAACACTGAAGATGGAATAAAAGCTAATTAATGGAGAAATATCCTCTAAGATGGATGAGAAAATCAGAGGGAACATGGTTTGTAGAGACCTCAAAGAGGGCCTCTGTGGGGGAAAAAAGGGCAAGAATAAAAGTGAATAGTTTAAAATGAGATGAATGAAGGACTACTGGGGGTTCGTAGTTCTGTTTATCTATTTCTAGAAATAATGGAATTCACAGATGGTTGTGAAACAGGGTTAATGGATGACTTTACTTGAAATACAGAACCTCTCAACTGTGTATACAGAGGGCTGAAGGGGGAAAACAGAAATTAACAAGAGAAAGGCACAGTTGCCTCATACAGAGGCCACATAAAGCTAATTTAAAAGGGTAGTGCTGATGAACTTGGGAAATAAATACACTTGAAAGGATTTAAAGAATGAAATTCCAGGACCCTGTAATGCTTTGAAAGTAACAGAACGGAGCCCTCTGTTTGGAGCTTGTGGGGTGAGTTGTGAAGAGATTGCAACCGGAAATCTTGGAGAGAACCCACATGTGGGAAGTGTATTACTAAGTGTTTTGATTATCATGATAAAACGCCATGACCAAAATCAGCTCAGCCCGAGGAGGAAAGGACTTATACCTTATACTTCCATATCATAGTTCACTACTGAAGGAAGTCAGGGTAGAGACCAAGGCAGGAACAAATGCAGAGATAATGAAGATGGCTACCTCCTGGCTTGACTTTCATGGCTTGCTCAGACTACTTTCTTGTAGCACCTAGGACCACCTATCTTCTGCTCAGGGATAGCTCTGCCTTACAGTAAGCTGAACCACTCCATATCAATCATAAACAACATATCAGGCCCATCTAGGGGACACATTTTCTACATTGAGTGTTCCTCCCCTTACATGACTTCCAGAATGTATTAAAATTAAGTACGTGGGAGGACTTCTCTGTGCAGACCAGGGATGATTTTCCACAGAAAAATAGCCAGCAGAGAGAGAGAGAGAGAACATGGATGCAAGTTGGAAATGTGGAGTATCACTTTCTGTTAAGATATCCAAGTATAGACAAAAGCTCAGAAGTGAGAAGAGGATATAAAACCAAGAACTGGGATATAAACAATAGCCAGGAGGGTGAGAGGAGATAAGCCATAGGACAGACAGGCATGATGATCCAGACAGACAGAAGCCACTGAGCTCAGCAAGGACACAGGAAAAAGAGACCTGGACCAAGTACATGCTTTGTAAGACATAACTGAGGGGCAAATGGAAGTGTCTCAGTCAGAAAAGTTGGCGGGTGTTAAGATAACTTAGAGCGTCTTCCAGAAAAGCACATAAGAGTCTGAAAGCCGTGACCTTACATAGCCTCAGCAGTAATCTTCGAAGCTCTCATTTTCCCCGAACAAATCAGAACACTGGAGCATACACACCACTCTACGGATCACCCAAGCAATAGTCACATGACTTCATCCCGAAAAGTAAATGTTAGGGATTCTTGGTTGCGTAAGACAAACTGACCGCTAAAGAATGTTGAGAACATTCCAGGAAGTTCAAACCAGACTCCATGGAAATCAGCCACCGTGAGGACATGAGAGAAGATAAAGCATGGCTCTCCACTTCCCTGTTGTCACCATCAGGTCTCACCAGAGGGTCCTGGTCAATCCTTCTGAGCCTTATTAGTAAAAGCGGATTCACTGTGGCCCTTGCACGTGTGCATATTGTGGGCTGTGATCATATTCATAGCCTCATTTCCCCCACTCACCTGCTCCTTCCTCCTGATGCTTGCCATGTCTCCTAACTCCACCCCACCCCCACCCCCAATTTTCTCCTCTTGGTATTTATGTCCCTTCCTTAGGCGACAGAGAAACAGGCGATATTAGTTGTTTGGGCTCTGGCTTATTTCCAGGCATCTACCTACAAATGACTTGATTTTGTTCATCTCTCTGAATAATAAACCATTGGGTAATTATGCCATATCTTCTGTATTGTATCCAGCCATCTGTTGATAGGCAGAATGCCCATTCTAGGACTTGGCTCTTGCAAATAGCTCCAGTCTCATACTCTAATTAATGGGGAGCAAACTATTTATAAAACCACCCACGAATGCTAAGTCCTACTTGTAGATCGAAGGCTTCGATTTCACATGTTGGAGCACTGAACTGAGACCACACCATAAGGATATGAATAACTCCTGTCAGAACTGTTGGTGTAACATCACATAACAAAGCTAGGCCAGCCCACTAAAATAAAAAAAAATAACAAGAACTACACTGTTCACAAAGTGAACAGGTGCCTAGAATTAAAAGGCTAATGATACCTAAGGCCTCACAAAGCCCTTGACTCATAACAGGTTTCAACATTTAGGTAACGACCATTACTGCTGTTTCCTGTTATGTTTAAAGTTTACGGTTTTATGTGAAAAGGAAATTTCTTTATATACCTTATGCTCACTTAACTGGCACGTTTGTTGGTAGTACATGGAATCATAAATACATAAACAATGAGTTGTCTTTATGAAGCTCTCAGGAAAATGCAGGAATAATTTTAGTCTGTAATGGTTTTATTCAAGCTTGTTTAATTTCATTAAGCAAAAACACTGTAGGGATAGTCAATGCTCTAACATACCATGTGATTTTAATCGTCGTCCTGTGCCTTCCTAGTGTGCCCTAGCTTCATCCTCTTTCTACCACACAAGGTGATATGTTTGTAGTCTGTTACACATTACAAGGAAGAAAGTGAGAACAAAAGCACCGCCCTTCCAAGAACACGCACAGACATGATCACTCCTGTTGGCGACCTGCAAAAGGCCTGGGGTAGGGAAACTGCTAGGCCAGCAAGGATGCGCCTGCTGTTCACAGCTGAGAAGATGAGAGGCTTTTCAGCCACAGACCCACACACTGACAATAGAACGGGCCTCAGGCAGGACCCTGGCTTACAGAGGTGACACAGACAAAAGGGATGACGGGAGGTGGATGGGGGTAGGGACGCCCTAGGCCCAAGGTGGTACCTGCGCCGCATCCAGCGCCCCTGCCACTGAGTCTCCGCTCCAGAGATGTTCGCGGAGAAGCTGCTGGTAGTTGAGGCAGTGCTTCGCAGCAGATGGTAGATTCCCCATAGCAGCAGCCTAGGTGCCGTGGGCGGTGCTGGATCCCACGGCCGGAGCCGAGAGCCGGGTGAGAGCCGGGAGCGCGTCCCGCGGGTGCCCGGGGTCCGAGCTGCACTGCGGCGGCGCGGTTCCTGGGCAACGCCCAGGCAGGGGTGTAGCGGGCACCTGAGTCCCGCGCTGAGAGCCAGATCCTGGATGGGGACAGTTAATTGAGGCAGGGTGGCACTCCCCCCCCCCCTCCGTAAAATATGGTGCTCTCAGGGCTGATTGTCTGCAGGTGCTCGCCTGAGTCAGAGCTCTAGGCAGGACCCAGGCCTCTGAGAGGAAGAAGCACTGGGCTCTCTACAGACATTCTCTCCTTCCCAGCCACAAGCCTGTAGGGTTGGCACTGTGAATCGGTTTGAGTTTATGTCAAAACTCTATTTAAAATTGCCGAGGCGCTTTGTGGTATTAAAAAACACAAACCCTAAATTAAGGGCGAGGGAGGGGGGTATATCGGAGGTAAACAAGCAAACCAAGAGTTGTCAGTAAGCCGATGGTGCAAGATAAATGTTGAAATGCTGAATTCTTTTTCGCTGTTTTACATTTATTGGTTTTAGTGGTTGTCTCCTTCCACTGTCACATGGGGTTAGGACTAGAACTTAACTGTCTGCTTCGGCGTCACCACAAGTTCCTTTACTATCCCCCTGGGTATGAAGAACTGTTTTTTTAAGAAGAAGAAAAAGAAGAAGAAGAAGGAGGAGGAGGAGGAGGAGGAGGAGGAGGAGGAGGAGGAGGAGGAGGAAAGAAAGAAAAAAGCAATAACTAAATTCATAAAGGCTTTTCTTTCATTCAAACAAAAACAACCTGTCAGAAGTTAGAAGTAATTATAAATTAAATAAATTTTAATGTATATATTTATAAAATATTTATAATATAAATGTATATTTAGTTTCTATATAAGTATGTTTGATTTATATATAAGTTTATATATTATAAATATAAATTATTGGATTTATATGATAGCCTTGGAATCAGATAACCCCTGCTTCATTCGGCCTACTTCATAAGCACACTTAGATTGCAACACTCTAATGCTCTTCAGCGTGGAGTCCATAGCTTGCAGCTGATAGCACACAATCGTCAGGAACAGTCTTGTGCAGGGAGAGCTAGCTGGCCCTACTGTTTCCACAGCTAGGAGGAATCAAGAGCGCCCAGGTGCACAAGCTTGCACAAAGGATGGCGTATATATACAACGACTAACTTCTGAGACATAATATGAACAGATTTTGAAGGGATTCACCACCCAGATTGGATAAAGAATATTTTTATTAATTCCTTGGCAATTTCATACAAGATCTTTTGAACACATTCACGCCCTGTACTCCAAATCCTCCCAACCACCTCTTCATCCCTTTTATCCAACTTTAGGATAGCTTGTTACATTTTTTTCCCCCCATCAAGTCCTGTTTGTGTTGCCCAACTATTTTGGGTAAAGGGAACTGCCCTGGTGGGTGCGCAACTGACTCTCCCTTTCTAAGCAGCCATCCGGTGCCAACAGCTAGCTACTCAGTGGGATCTCATACCTACTTTCCCGGCTCTCCCCCGGGCTTTTGTCTGGCTGGTGTTTGTGCTGGTCTTGTGCATGCTGTTAACAGTTGCTATGAGTTTGTTTATGCAACTACCCTGTTGTACCCGGAAAACACTATTTCCTTGATGTTATCCTCTGCCTGGGGTTCTTACAGTCTTAATGTTCTCTCTTCCCTGAGCCCTGGGGGTTGGAGTGTGATATGTACATCCCTTTTAGAGTTGAGCAATGAATAATCTTATTTTCTGTACACAAGCCTAAAAAGATCGAGATAACACCGAGCTTTGAGGCACATGGTGCAGTTCTCTCTCCTCATTGGATAGGTTGACCTGGGAGCCCCAGCTCTGTAGAGAATGCTCTGTGGTTACAAGTATACACAGTTCTTTGGCGTCCATGTAGGTGGCTCCCAGACACCTATAACATCTAGCCCCAGGGGAATCTGACTCTTCTAGCATCTGGGGAACCCCTACTGACATGCACATACACACAGATTCTCCATTTTATTTTGTCTTTTAAGAAAACACAAAAATAGATTTAAAGTTAAAAATAATAATAAAAATAAAGAAACCTGGATTCCAAACCTAGTGTCCTGGAGCATAACTATAATCATATTGCTTAGGAAGGTAAGGTAGAAAAATGACTGTAAGTTTAAGGCCAGTCTAGGCTAGATAGCTAATTCCAGGCCAGCTGTGTCTACAAAGAAAGAGCCTGTGTCATACCATCAAGAATGAAATGGGCTCCACAAGCCAGTAGACATAACATCGCTGGGCAATCACATGGATGTTTAATGCTATATTTCAAACCTAAACTCTATTTTTTTTCTACCTTACATAACTAAGCTATTTTTGTTTCAGTGTTCCAATAATTTAAACATAAAAGATATGAACACCTACGGAAAATTAAAATGAATCAGATTTCCTGTTTTTTCCATGATTTTATTGATTTTAGGTAATGTCTCAATGTCTTGAATTCTACCTATCTTTTGTGAAATTTTCTTGACTCCCTTCTCTCATTAAGCCCTCCATCTAACCAGCACCCAATCCAATCTGCCAAGATATTTCAAACATGTAGGAGACATTGCAGGCCTTTATTTCCTATTTTCCTGCCATTCATACTTGGAAGATAGCACTGCAATTCAATGGGAAAGGTTTAAAAATTGAATGTTAGATCACATGTGGTCAGGAATACTTCAAACGACTGAGTGGTGTGAAGAAAGTTCTTTAGCTTCTGTTTTATTAACTGGGATGATTATAAAAGTTACTAGTAATTGCAAAATTCAAATGAACTACAATATATTGTGTTCAATACATAGTCTTGAGCACTTACTACTGACTACATCTGCAATAACAGAATAGTTCAGTTTGTGTTTTGGAACAACCACACTGAAATTTTGAATTTTGTGATTCTTTGTTGTACAGACAATGCTGTACATGATATTTTTTTTTCTTTTTTCTTTTATATCCACAGGTGTTTTGCTTGTATGGCCACTTCGGACAGTTAGGTGTGCAGTGCCTGCAGAAGCCAAAAATAGGTGTAGGTTCTTCCGGAACTGGTATTGGAGATGAGAGTTAGCCACTATATGAAGGGTAGCAACAGAACCTGGTCCTGCAGCCAGAGTTCTTCATCATTGGAACATCTTTCCAGAATCGTTGGCTATATCCACTAATATCAACTGATACACAAAAATCACTACTCCATTAGAGAACGTGAGCTGCTGATGTGGCTGCTGCTGCTGCTGACATTTGCTGAGCATACTTATCTTGGACCACATACAAGTCTAAGGAATTTCTGTGAATGTGACAGAATTCATTGTACAGATTAAATAACCTGAGCACAGAGAATGTAGGCCACTGCAGCACAAACTGGTTATTAAGGAGGACAGAATTCAACTTCAGCAGTTGGATGTCAGACATTGTCTTTGTGGTGGTGATGCTGCCTTGCTGAAATCACACTCACCCAAATATATGATCTTTGAAGCATAACTTCTTTCCCATTATCTCAAACATTTAAACATTACATGATACTTATTACAAATGCCATATCTCTTAATATAAGGTAGCTGACTCCCTCCCCACTCCACAAGTTGTTTAAATTGTATCAGAAACCAGAGTGCCTAGGCGGAGATTTAAATCTCAGGTGGAAATAGAATCCTGGGATAACATTTGACAAATGTACATTCTATTAGCGAAAGCTGCTGTGCATCTCCTTATTCTGTAATTGTTATGAGAATATTGATATGGTTTCATTATTTTTATTTTCAATAGTTCAGAAGGAATCATTTATATTGTTTCTAATATTCAGGATTTACTCCATCTCCCAACACTTAAAAGGTTTGCTTAAATCTCTTTACAAATAGCATCAGGGGATACAGGTGTAGGCCAGTGATGGTGTTTGTTCTCTTAGCAGATGCAAGACCCTGGATGCAGTACCCAGCACTCAGTCATCATTACTGTCCAGCAAAAATTCAGCTTCTTTCCCCACCTCTCTATCTTAGCTACATATGGAGTCTTCATATTTCTGCAAATAATAAAAATACCCAAATAGCATCAACAAAGGTTTTGACCCTGTTTGGATTGCTATACCTTTAGAAAAATGTGATTTTTTCCCCCTTCTGATCTAAAATCTTGTTTTAAGTAGTTCCAGGCTGACGACAGAATGTTATAAAAAAAAAATACTACCTAAGTACAGAGGGTTTTTTTTCTTTTTTTATTAGTTATTTTATTTATTTATATTTCAAATGTTATCTCCCTACCCAGTTTCCCCTCCGAGTTTTTAAATCTAATCATACAACTTCCATTATTTAAAATGCACAGAATATTTTATTTACTTTCAAGATTCTAAGGAAGTAGAGGAGAAAAGTAACAATTATAGTAATCTCTACGTAACTCATAATTATCCGATGATTTCCATATACTATGCATTAGCATAAAACTTTTCCATGTGCTAATTCATGTAATCTTAGGAGCAGCCACCTCACATTTGGCTTCCTTAATGCAGCCACTTTGTATGTGGAGAATGAGAGTTACAAAAACCAACCAAAAGTGACTAAGTGATTAACGTATCTAATGACTCAGCTGTCTACAGACCTAGTCAGAACCAAAGCAACCCATCTCTCTAGTGACGTAGCTGTCTACGGACTCAGTCTTGACCAATGCGATAGAGCTAGTCAAAGATTCAACTGTTGTATAGATTTCCCATGACCAAAGTGACCCATCTATCCAGTGACTCAGCTGTCTATAGACTCATGATGTAACTGATAGGTCCACCCAATGATTCAGATGTCTATAGACCCAGTTTTTTGGCACCAAAGCTTTGCTGCTTGCAGCTCATGTAGACTGCCCTTGTAATAGAGCAGAGGAATTCCTACCAGATGCCATCTCCCTTATTATTTGATAGATGGATTAATTAGAACATGTCTTTCTCTGGGCAGTGGTAGCACACGCCTTTAATCCCAGCACTTGGGAGGCAGAGGCAGGCAGATTTCTGAGTTTGAGGCCAGCCTGGTCTACAGAGTGAGTTCCAGGACAGCCAGGACTACACAGAGAAACACTATCTCAAAAAAACAAAAACAAACAAAACAAAACAAAAATCTCTCGCACACAGTAGGAAAAAAAGGGTATTTATCTACTTAAACCATATATGAAAACATTGACAGCAAGCGCAGACTATGACACTTTATGAATAAATTATTTAATGTTTAAAATAATCTCAAAGCCAATAATTCTAAAATATCATTCATGCACTTAACTTACCTGCCTCCTTCTTCTGTCATTAATTCAAAGTACCCACCCCATGATTTTATTTTTCAAAAGATTTATTTAAGCCAGAAAGTGGTGGCACACACCTTTAATCCCAGCACTAGGGAGTAAGAGGCAGGTGGATCTCTGTGAGTTCAGGGCCAGCCTGGTCTACAGAGTGAGTTCCAGGACAGCAAAGACTACACAGAAAAGTAACTGTGTGTGTGTGTGTGTGTTCATGTGTATATTCGAGTGATTGCCTGTCTGGGCATAGGTGCACTGTGTATATATGTACCTAGAGCCCATAGAGCTCAGAGGAAGGAGCACAGTTGCTTGGAACTGGCCATGTGAGTGCAGGAAACTCAACTCTGCTCCTCTGAGAGAGCAGCAAGTGTGCTTTAACCACAAAACTGTATCTCCAGACCTCTCCCCATCCCCATGCTGTTTTGTATTGCCATGAGCCAGAATGGAAAGATGACCTTGAACCAGAATGGAAAATGGGAAGTGATAGAGACATGGGAAGGAAGAAATCCTTGACCTGGAAGTCTGGATAAAGCCTCTTGCCAGCTACAAGAATTATCATAATCCCAGCATAGTTAACATTTGCTTAAAGCCCTTCTCCTTTCTCAGCGCTAAACATGCAGTTTACCAAGAATCTTAATACCTGATTTACCTACCAGAACTACCCAGTATAGTAAAAAGGATTTGTCCAGGGATCATATGACCTTGGTGGCTCTGAGTTTTACCTTATCAAATTATGATCCCATCCAAGACCACACCCCAAGACCACATCATAATTTCATCTACCAAACAGAAAGAGAAGCAGGTGGAGAAAAGTTTTCTTAGCAACCCCTCTGAGAGACCATTTGAGAGCCACAATGCTTTCTAGAGATCATGCTAAGGCACATAAAACCTGTATTAAAAATAAGGCTGGTGAGATGGCTCTTTAGGTAAAGCATCCACAGTATGAGGGTGAGAACCAGAGTTCAGATACCTAAAACTTAATTAAAAGCAAGATAGGCAAGGCAGCTGCCTATATCCCAGCACTCTGGCGGCAGAGGAAGATCCTCAGAGCAAGCTAGCTAGCTAGCCTGGCCAAAACAGGCTAGCTCCAAGTTCAGTGACAGACCCTGCCTCAGTAAATAAAGTGGGAAATGATAGAAGAAGGCAGACTACACAGACATACAAATGCATATGTCCTCTCATAATTCACAGAGAGAAAGAGGGAAAGAGAGGGAGAGAGAGAGAGAGGCAGACTACACAGACATACAAATGCATAGTGTCCCCTCGTAATTCATAGAAAGAGGGAGAAAGAAGGAGGGAGAGAGAATGAGGAAGAGAGAGAGAGCGAGAGAGAGCAAGAGAGAGCTCTATAAATACCCATATTTTATATACATTCACACACAAAACTAAAAAATTATAGTAAATAAAAAGAATAAAAATTATTTTAATAAACTGTTACTAGTCTCTGAAAAGCCTATATCTATTCTCTTTGATGGGCTTTATTTTTTCCCTTAGTACCTTTCTATTTTTAATAAACTCAAACTCTGCTTCACCACGCCTCCCCATCATGGTCTCTTCTTGCATCTAAGGCAACTGAGTTGAGTCCTTAAAAGATTAGGGGCTTCTTGGCTTCTGAGGGTAGCAGTGTGGAACTCTGCCTCTGTCCCTGGCTGTTGATAGTCTGTGCCATTGAGACGACACATCCCAATTCACCTGGTCCAGTCTCAGTTGATACCTTTCCTGTCCTGCTTAGAATTAGCCAAACGTGTCAATTTCAGCAAAGAGATTTATTTAATAACTGAATAAAACAAAGAGGGTAAATAGATCCTCACACTGGCGCTTCCTGGCTTCTGTCGAGTCTCTCTCTTCCTGCAGTGTGTGAGGCATTTGTTCTGAGAATGGAGTTCTCAGTTTAGCACATGATTACATCTGCAAGATGACCCTGGCAAGCCTCTTCTTTGCTTGATCTCTTCCAGATGCAACATCTCCACTATCTCCCTTTCAAAGTCAGCGAGCAGAATGCCAGCTGACAAAATGAAATGTGTTTTGAGACAAGCAGCGAGGGAGTCCTAACTCTCTCTGATCTTGGGTGCTGATGGTGGAGGATAAACCAAGCCCATTACTCTGACAGTTCTTTGTTCTACTAGCTCGTTTGGCTCCTGATTTTCCTGTGACTTCTCTGAAGCTGAGTCAAGGAAATATTTTAAATTATGTATACATAAACAACATGATAATGGCTGGGCAGTCCTGCCACACAGGGCAGAGAGCAGTCAGCACTTGAGATGCATGGTGTGTGTGTGTGTGTGTGTGTGTGTGTGTGTGTGTGTTTCCCATGCTATACTGCAAATATACAGTTTCTATTAACTTTACTTTTTCCATTACTACGTTTTATTTTGCAACAAAATCAGAAGATACAAAGCTCTTACTAAAGTATCAGCTGTTAGGAACACAGTGCTTGAACACATGAAGGTACAGGCCTGGCATATGCACCAGAACCAGTCTGTTAAACCTGACCCAGGTAAAAATCTATTTTAAATTAATCCTACCTAGTCACATCCAAGACGCTTATTGCTGCGGCTGTCATTTGCACGGAAGAGTTAATTAGTCTGCTCTATGAGTCCTTATAAGACATTCATGTTTGTTACTTGGTCCTCACCGGTTTTCAGTAGACTA